>NC_000084.6:38688500-39403000 GCF_000001635.26 Mus musculus
GCCAAGAAGCAAGCAAGCAAACAACAACAAAAGAGCCTGGGGCCCTATAATCCAATTTTCCTAAGGGCAGTGACATAACCATCTCCCAGAAGCCCTTTCCCCTTAGGTTCATAGCATCTTTCAATAGTCATTCCTCTGGGGATCAAACCCTTAGCAAGTTGGCCTTAGAGGACTACTATTCACTATCTGGTTACTAGACTGGGACAAAGGGCTAGTAGCAGCTTTGATCAAGCCATAATCCAAAGGTTCAGGTATTATGACCATGAACCAGGTTTTTCTTCTCTTTTTGTGAGCACTGAGGTCCCAGGTTTGTTGGTGATGGTTTTGTTTTGTTTTATTAGATAGGTTATCACTGTGTAGCCCTGACACTCAGGTGTGCATGCAAATGCTAGGATCACAGGCACAAAGCTGCCACTCGTAGCACCGTCTTTTATTTTCTCTTCCTTTTTTAAAATTTATTTTTTTGTGATGCTAGGGGATGGAACACAGGGCCTCGTGCATTCTCAACAAGTGCTCTACAGCTAAGCTGTACTGCTAGTTCTTTAAACATAGGTTTATTTCGAGATAGGGTCTTACTAAATGGTTCTGGCTTGTCTACCATTCACTTTATAGCCCAGGCGGGCCTTGAACTTCTGTTGCTCCTGTCTCAGCCTCCTGCATGGCTGAGATTACAGGCCTGACATTGTTTTTCCAGGTGCTGGCTTTTGCCTCATCTTCTTCCATCCTGAGCGCTTTGTGTTGCTTTTCAGGTGGTATGTACAAGGCCTGCTCTTTGTTCTCATAGAGTATGCCTATAATTAGACCACAGCCCCGATGGCACCACCTCCTCTCTCAGGTCCCGCACGGGGCTTAGCATCATCTTCATGTCTGATCAGCATGACAACAAAATAACGAGGTCGAACATTCAGGGTCAAGGACAGAACCAACAGCATGCCCCTAGAGACGGATGCTGCAACCCCTTTGAACAGGGATGAACATTTCTCAAAGCCTGTGCTCTGTAGCATCCTCAGGGTGCTCCTCAGAGGTAGAGCCAAGATCAAAGGCGCAGAGAGAACGTTCCGTACCGCTACCCCTTGTCCAAGACTCACGGTGGTGATTATCAGTGCACATTAAAAGTTAGAGAAAAAGACAATGTCAGGTTTAGTTTTCAGAACACATTTGACCATAAGGAGTCTTCTCTCCTTCCCCAGCACATACCACTCAGCCATGGTGAGTATGACTATAGATTGGCATTCTAGAAAGCAGAATTTGAGATGAGCTTGCATGGACATTCAGCTCATGATAGCCTATGGAGTGCTGTTATTCTGTGGCTCAGATTCCTCTCTTGTCGGGCAGAAGGGGAAAATGACAGGTGATACAAACTCCTTGCTTAAAAACAGTGTGTCTTGCCAGTCTGTTCCTTGTTTAGAAAGGAAATTCTTAAGTCAGCCCATGACTTGGGGGTATCCTGGTATTTTTTTAGGTATTATGTTACGAACAAAACTAGGTATATATTTAAACTCCCAGGCTGGGAGAAGCCTCAAGGCTGGGAGAAGTCTACTACTGCTGGCCTATGGCTGCTCACTGTGGTAGTAGGAATCGGAGTGATGGAATAGCCCAGTTATTGAGGTTGGTTCGAGATCCCTCATCTGTCATATATTGTGCTATCTCTCTTGTACCCTGAGGCTGGACAACACCTATCTTAAAGAAGTTCAGCATTGCAGAACTTAGAAAAGCTCTCCGTAAGGGGCACAGTGAGCAGGAAATAAAGCCAGTACCCAGCTCAGTGTCTGGTGTTCCACCCCGGAGCTGTGCACTCAACACATTCACCCTTCTGATTTTTCCCACACCTGTGTAGGCCTCAGACATTTTTTTTCCATGTCAGCTTTGGGTCTAACACAATCCTTGGTTAAAACGAGGACATCTGCAACATAGATGGCTTGCAATTTGAGGGAGCACGTGACCTCAGTTGGAGACTTTACTACTCTGAACCACAAGAAGTAAATGTGAGGGTTTCGAGTGTCAACTGTAGCAGGCGTGGCGGTGGCACTGGATGTGCACCCTCCAGCTCCATAGACCTTCGCAGGCACACTGTCCTAGCTTGCCCATGAGTGTCCCCTGCCTACTCCATTCCACTTTACCCATTCCGTACAAGTGCCCTTCTTAGTTTTCATCTTTTTTGTGTGACCTCAGCTTGTCCCCAAGGAAAACCACTAACCACTTGGCTCCGCATTCGAGGTCTGCGGTGACCTGCCAGCTGACATCTACGAGGCTTGGAGGTGACCTACTTTGAATGAAATGCTGGCTTTTCAGTCCCATGTTCAATAGGCAGAGTTGGCAGCTGGTCAGGAGGCTTATGTCATCGAGTGATTGTGTCAGTTCCCTCCCTGTTTGGCTTCCTACTGGCAGATACCCTCAGGGTACTCTTGGAAGCCAGAAGGTGTGGGAGGCCTGTGAGAGACCACAAGAGAGAAAGAGAAGCTGAGGAGACCCAAACCAATTGTCAAAGGGGAAAACAAAAACATGCACAAGAAAAAAGGGTTTTCTCAAACAGAGAGACAACACCCTGCAGTGAGGTGACTCCCCACAGAACAGCTTTGCTCCCCTCTCCATTTCTTTAGTCTGGATGTTAAAGCCATATCCCATCTCCTCCATACTAATGACCTGCAGGGATGAGAGTGGACAGGTTCCTAGCCTTATGGCCCTGGCTCTTACTCCACAATATCCCCCTCCCCCGGTTCCATGAGTCTCTCGGTATACCTTTTCTTCAGGCTGGGTTTGTTAAATCTCACAAAGTGTAGCTGTGTTTGGGACCTAATTTCTCTGCCTCACAAGGGCATCCAGTTCTTGCTCTGTGGCTGCCATTCTGCTCGGTGGCCAGGAGTCCTGAGGTGAGATGGTGTGTGCCCAGAGCTTTGGCTCTGGGAATTGGGCACAGTAACTCAGTGCCCTCTTTCCCTGGGGAGTGGCCCCTCTTTCTCTGGTAGAGTTAGGCTAAAGATTTCCAAGGGCTATGGGGACGCTAGCCTGGGGCCACATAGGGCCATCCTAGAGGCCTGATCCGTTCCAAGATCCCCTCCGAGGACTGCCTTTCTGAAGGCAAAGGCCAAGTCTGTAGGAACCACCAGAACACATGAATTGGTGAGAATCCTCTGTCACTTTTCCTAAAACGGTTAAAAGCTTGGATATATAATTGTGAAGATTAGTCTCATATTTCCCCACCAGAACCTGCTCGCTCGCTCTCTCTGTCTTTTTTTTTTTTTTTTTGGTTTTTCAAGACAGGGTTTCTCTATGTAGCCCTAGCTTTCCTGGAACGCACTCTGTGGACCAGGCTGGCCTCGAACTCAGAGATCTGCCTGCCTCTGCCTCCTGAGTGTTGGGATTAAAGGCATAAACCACCACTGCCCGGCGAACCTGCCCTCTTGATGAATGTGTGTCTTCTAGAGATTAGAGGCCTTAGGCATGATTTCTTCCCAGGCTTCAGTCTGTCAGGTCAGTCATTCATCTGCGTGTTGTTGCTCAGTCCTAAGTGTTGAGTGCTTTGTTTCTGGGTGCCAGACACACACAACAGACGAGACCTGTGCCTTGTGGTGTTGATGGTGAAGAGATAGGGAATTCAGGGGGCTGGCTGGAGAGATGGTTAAGAGCACTGGCTGCTCTTGCCGAGGTCCTGAGTTCATTTCCCAGCATCCACATGGTGGCTTACAACCATCTCTTATGTGATCTGTTGTCTTCTTCTGGTGTGTCTGAAGACAGAGCACTCATACATAAAATAAATAAATAAATCTTTTAAAAAGAGAGACACAGAGAGACACAAAAACAGAGAAAAAGACACAGACACAGAGATAGAGAAAAAGACACAGAGAGACACAGAGACAGAGAAAAAGACACAGAGAGACACAGAGACAAAGAATTCAGAAGTGAAGCCCTCTGAGCTCTGCTCAGTGCCAAATGATGGCGCTGCTATAATGTGAAGCAAGGAGAGGCCTCCAGTGAATCATTAGGCAAGGTCAACCTGAGACGGTGACATTTGGGTTCAGTATAGAGTATAAGAAGGAGCCAAGACACTGGAGAAAGCTGGTTTGCAAGTTGCCTGCACAGTGTCAGGAAATGTACACATTCCATGACAGAGTGAACTTGGCAAACAGTTCCATCAACAAAATGTGTGGAAGCAGGTGTGCTGGATAGTTTTATGTTAACTTGACACAAGCTGAAGTCATCTGAGAAGAGGCAGCCTCCCGAAAAGGCCTCTGTAGTACCCAGCTGTAGGGGTTTTAGTAGTTAGTGATTGACGGGAGAGGGCGCAACCCACTGTGCTTGAGGCCATCCCTGGTCTGGTAGCCCCAGGTTCTATAAGAAAGCAGGCTGAGCAAGCAAGGGGAAGCAAGACAGTGAGCAGCATCCCTTCATGGCCTCTGCAGCTGCTCCTGCCTCCAGGTTCCTGCCCTGTGTGAGTTCCTGTCCTGACTTCCTTTGATGTGATGTAGAAACATTAGCTGAGTAAATGCTTTTCAGCCGACTTGCTCTCAGGTCTTATTTCAGCAATCGGAATCCTAATAAGACACCAGGTGTGTTGGCTTGTGATCATATTCCCTGCGCTTGAGAGACTGAGGCAGAAGGATTGCCATGATTTGGACGTTAGCCTAGGTTATATAGAGTATTTGTAGCCAGTCTGAGTTACATTGTGAGAGCCTGACTAAACAACAACAACAACCAAAACCAAAACCAAAAAACAGATGGGATTTGGGGGCTGAAGAGATAGATCAGTGGTAAAGAGCATTTGTTCTTGCAAAGGACCCAGATTCAATTCCAAGCACCTATATAGTGCCTCACAACTGTCAATAACTCCAGTTGTGGGAGTTCAGCATCCGCCTCTGACCTCCACAGGCATTGGACAAACACAGTGCACAGATATACATATGAGCAAAGCACTCATACACACAAAATAAAATAATATGTCAGTTTAGAAAAAAATGATGGAGACTGGTGCTAAGTTCTGGGTTGTGACACAGAAACAAACACTCTGCTGTTTGCAGAACTCAAGGGATGAACACCACCACATCAATAATTTGACTCTGGAAAATCTGGGACCCATGTGTGACAAACAAAAGATATGCAGCAGCTGACCCTACACTGGGTCTAGCCTTCTCTACCTAGCTTGGTATTCTCTCCTAGGTGTGTTCTATACCCTGGTGTGTGTCTGTGTGCTAGTTGATCAGTGGAGACTGCAATCCCTTGGCAAGAGTACTCCTCAGAGGACCCGAGGCCCTTCCTGCCCCTCCCTCGTTCTGTGGGCGTGGTCTCTGCTGCCTGTTACTGTGCCACAGTGCTTGATGCCTGAAGTTAGAACAAGAGTTTGTGTGATGAGTGTCATTTGTGATGTGCTTGATGGTTCCCGTCTGAAAGTACAGTGTTTCCCTCTGTTCACAATTTGCTTTCCAGGATTTAGTAAACTACTCTGAGCTTCAATTCAACAGTAAGAGATGGAAAATTCTAGAAATGAGCAGACTATGCTTTCAGTTACTTTTATCATAGGGCGTTGATAGAGTTCTACTTTCATTATTAGTTATTGTTTATCTGTTATTTTGTGTAGTTTATAAATCATTATAGGTGTGTAGATGGGGGAAGCCATTGTATGTGTGTGTGTGTGTATGTGTGTGTATGTGTGTGTGTGTTTGTGTGTAATTAGAGCTCATTCATGGTTTCAAGCATCCACTGAGAGTCTTGGGCACTGTCCTTTGTGAATAATGAGGGTCCACCACCCAAGCCAGATGGCGTGACGGTTCTCAGAAGTTAAAATACCTCATCTGGCTGGTGTGGGAAAGAAGCTGGAAATCCATCCTGTATTTTCTGACTGAAAAATGACATTTTCCCCCCCTTATCATGTGAAATTGCCATTTCCAGCCTGGATACCAATAGGAGATGTTTAATTCTTAGGAAGGGCTGGGATATTGGCAAAACCTCCTTATGTAGCATGAGCGAAGTCCTGGGTTCAACCCCCAGTACTGGAGGGGAAACAAACTGCACAGTCAGATCCCCTATCCAAAGAATTCGGAGCCTGAAAAACCTCCTCCTCTTGCCTACAAGGCCCATTGTTCTTGTCCCTCCCTGGTGAGACTCCCCTGAGCTGCAGGCTGGGTGGAGTGCCCAGTGTGTGTCCTGTTACTGTTTCATAAGGGTGTTCTGTGTCTCTCTTGGCAGCAAAGCCAAGCAGTGTTTGAGCAGGTGGTCGTAGCTGGGTCTGGGGTCCCTGGTCTTTGCTCAGAGACTCCCTGGTCAAGCCTTTGATACCAGAACAAGATGGGAAAGCAGCCACAGGACACTTCCTCTGTCAAAGGCAGAAGATGAGTTTTACTAGAGACACTTTTTTTTTTTTTTTTGACATTAGAGATTCCTGTCTCCTAGGAATCAGTCATTCAAGATTTGGGACTTGGGGCTGAGGACTCTTACACAGATCCACAGAGTACCAGAGTGTGTGAGGGGCGTTGGACAAAAGTGAGATTGGTTAGGATGGCTATTGCAACAAATTTCAAAGTCAGTGTAGCTGATTGTCTTCGTCCTCTGTGAGCTCGGAGTGGGCTCAGCCCTGACCACCCGGTTTCTGTCCTCACAGAGGGTATGTCTCCGTGATGGACAAACAAGCAGGCATGAACGTCAGTGTGACGAAATTTAGTTTTTTAAACTATTTATTTTTATGTGTGTAGGGTTTGTACTCATGTTTGTCTGTGAGGATGTGAGAATGCCGGGCTGTGCCTGTGGAGGTCAGAAGACAGCCCCCGGTTGTCCTTGCCTTCCACCTTGCTCCTGAGGCAGAGTCTCAACTCAAAGCATTGATGGTTTAGTTTACATTTATTCATTCAGTGTTCATGTTTGCTGGTTTGAACGTGAATGGCCTTCATAGACTCATATGTTTGGATGCTGGGTCCCATGTGAATGGAACTGTTTGTGAAGGATTTGGAGGTGTGACCTTCTTAGAGGCAGAATGTCACTAAGGGTGGACTTTGGAAGTTTCAAAAACCCATGACAGGACTGGTCGTTCTCTCTGCCTGCTGCCTACGGATCAGGATTTAAAGCTTTCAGCTACTGCTCTAGCAGCGGACCTGGCTGCTCCTTGCCATGATGACTAAGAATCCTCTGAAAGTATAAAGCAAGCCCCTAATAAAATAATGCTTTCTTTTATAAGGCTTTCCTTGGTCACGGTGTCTCTTCACAGCAATAGAACAGTAACTAAGATTGCACATGTATGTGTGTGTTCACACACATGTATATACATTAAAGTAAGGACAAGGTGCAGTTGTCAGCTCTCTCCTTCTACCCTGGATCTAGGGATTGAACTTGTCATGCCCGGTGGCATGTGCCTTCATCTGCAAACCCATCTCTCAAATCTCTTTCTTTTTCTCTCTATTCTCCCCTCCCTCCCATTTCCTCCTCTCCTGTCCCCTAACCCCTGCCACATATATGTATATTTTGAGATCAGGTCTTTCTATGGTGCCCAGGGTGACGTTGAACTCTTGGGCTAATGATTTTTCCTAGCCTTAGCTTCCTTGAACGGCTGGGAGTATGGGCATAGATTGTCACAGCTAGGATGGTCACCTTCTCTCCCTCCTCCACTCCCTTTTTATGAGATGTGGTTCAAATAGCCCACATGGCCTTGAACCAGCCATGTAACGGAGGAAACCTGAACTGCATCTTCTGTCTTGAGTTCTAGGATTAGAAGCGTGCACCACCAGTCCCAGTTTTATGCAGTGCTGGGGATTGAGTCCAGGTCTTTGTGCATGCTGGGCAAGCATTGTACTAACTGAGCTGCATCCTCAGCCCTGTAATTGATGATATTTAACTTTTGTTTCATTTATTTATTTCTTTATTTCAGAGGCATAGTGGTGTGTGTGAGTAAAAGTCAGAGGACAGCTAGCAGGAGTCTGTTTTCTCCTTCTCCCATGTGGGTCCTGGGGATTGAACTCAGGCCATCATTTTGACAGCAAGTGTCCTTACCCGTGGAACCATCTCATTGGCTCCTGCAATACTTTAAAAAAAAGAAATCAGGTGTTCAGATTTGTATATTAAATCACGAGTATGTTCTCTTTGTTTAGTGCTAGGATTGAACCTAGGGTCTTGCTTAATTAAGCTAGGCAAATATGCAGCCACTGGACTATACTCTCGCCTGTAAACTCTTGGAATTTTTAAATGTCGGCACTAAATCCTTGTTTAAAAATTGTCTTGTGCTAGGCCTGGAGAGATGACTCAGCGGTTAAGAGCACTGGCTGCTCTTTCAAAGGACCCAGGTTCAATTCCCAGCACCCACATGATAACTCACAACTTTCTCTACCTCTAGCTATAGGGGATTCAACCCCCTCACACAGACAGACATACAGACAATACACAATGCACATGAAATAAAAATAAATAAGTCATTTTAAAATTATTATTATTATTATTATTTTTTTTTTTTTTTTTGGTTTTTCGAGACAGGGTTTCTCTGTATAGCCCTGGCTGTCCTGGAACTCACTTTGTAGACCAGGCTGGCCTCGAACTCAGAAATCCACCTGCCTATGCCTCCCGAGTGCTGGGATTAAAGGCATGTGCCACCACGCCCAGCTCTTAAAGTTATCTTATGGCAAACAAAGTTGTCTTGAGTTCAACAGTCCTTAGGTGGGCCATCTGAATGTCTTCCTTTCTTCAGATGACAACCTAACACCCCGGCATGAGTGAGGGAAAGCTTTATGTCCCCGCTAGAGCTGCAGGGAAGCAGTGTGTGGTGGGGGCAGATGGCAAGCGTAGATTTGTCTCCCCCGTGATGAGCCAGGCAGGGCTGGGCTTGCCCTCTCTGAGCTCCCGGCTTCCCTGTCAGTGAAAAGCAGCCGTGATAAATAACACCTTCATCTTGTTGTAGAAGAGATTTTGTGTGAAGGCCCCAGAGAGGCACTCATCCCAGGCCTGGTGTGGACTGTGTACTCAGGAAACCGGGATTGCTCCCATGATTGTTTTTTAGTTTGCGGTGGTTCCAGCAAAACCCACGTGATTCTGGTAATGTGCTAAGGCCATCTCTGGGGCTGTATATGGACTAGAGATGGCTTAGATGGGAAAATCCAAGGTTATCCTTTCCTCGCTTGGTCTGGTGTTCACTCTGTGGGTAAAGAACCTGTATGCATGCGAGAGAGAGAGAGAGAGAGAGAGAGAGAGAGAGAGAGAGAGAGAGAGAGAGAGCACACGCTCTGCGCACGCTCTGAGGTATATCTCCAACCACACTCCCTGTCTCACCACCAACTCTGTTTCTTTCATGGAATCACTGCTCTCCATGACATTGTGCTTTAATCTTCTTCCCAGGCTGCAAGCTTCAGGAATCTTGCTCAGTCCATAGAGGAAAAGAGGAAGAGAGCAAACTCTAGTGAGGCTGTCAAATTACTAGTAATGTCTAGGATTGTGATCTGCCATTGACTCTGACTGGATTGGACTCCCCAGGAACTAAGGAAGGCAGTTCTAAGTGCAGTTCAAAGGGCTGGTGAGATGGCTAAGTGGGTGGAGGTGCTTGCTGCCAAGTCAGAAGACCTGAGTTTGATCCCAGGGCCTCACAGGGTAGGAGAGAACTCATTTCTGCGAGCTATCCTCTGACTTGCACATACAACCCTCCAAACAAACAGACAGAAGCAAGGACATGCCATTTAGTTGCTCTTCAGTTTGGTCTCTGGTAGATTCAATGTTATACACATCTTTCCTTCCATCTTGGCTTTCTGAGGAAGATGAAAGTGAGGAGTCTACTCATTCCACCTCTGGCAAAGACTGATTTTCTTCTTGGCCTTAGGCTTGGGCTGTTCGAAGACTTTTTCTTGATGACCTATATCGTTAGCAGGAACAGGCCAGGCAGAAGTAAAAGTACTCGGTGTTCTGCTGTGGGCCTTCCAGTAAATCCTATGTCATTTTATTTCCACAGTCAGCCAGTGGGGTAAATGTTTGTGTTCCCCTCCACCCTATTTTTAAAGACAGGGTTTCTCTTTATAGCCCTGGCTATCCTGGAACTTGCTCTGTAGACCAGGCTGACCGGACTTCAGAGATTGGCCTGCCTCTCTCTGAACTGTGCTGGGATTAAAGGCATGGGCCACCTGGCCACAACTTCCCATCTTAAGGATCAGGAAGCTGAATCTCAAAGACTCGTGGGGTAGCCTCGAACCCTGAGGTGAAAATTGCAGAGCCAGCCTCGGAGCCACATTATCTGGTTTTCTAAGCGACCTCTCCAGCTGTTTGATTTCACGTTGTCATTGAATTTTGGCGTTGGGATATGTTACAGGGAGTGAGAGAGAGTAGAAGGGGGAGGGGTGGGGTGGGGGAGGAAAAGTTTCAGATTTATTTTCCTAATTTTCCTTGGCTTAGACTAATATTAAAATTATTTTGAGCACTCCGCTGGCAGAGGCGGAAGAGAGAACCCAGTTCGATATTAAATATTTGCAATGGAAAATTCACAAAGTCTTTCTGAATGGAAGATATTTCCGCGCGAGTCCTGTGGGACTCATCCAGCCCGTTGTTCCCTGCTGCAGCATGCTTCCTGTGGTTGCTACACTGTTCTCAGAAATGAGCATCCAGGACTTTGAAGTGCTGGGGTTATGCCGGGTGGATGCTGAGCTATGCCTTGGCTTCCCTGGCAATGGATGAATAAAGGGGAGAGGGTTGCAAATGGTACTCAATTGTCCGACTCGTAATTGTGTGATTTATGAAAATTACATTAAAGCAGGCGCCTCCAGTCGGGATAGACTATATCAGTCATAGCAGCGGAGGCTAACTCAGTATTCCCTGTGTGCCCTCACCACACCAGGCATCCCACATGCCCTCACCTTTTAGCCCTCACAGGGAGGTTCTAGTCACCATGCTGTGTTGGCCAAGGAGTGGGGAGCACAAAGGCTGTGTTCTGGGTCCAATGGATGAGGAGCAGGGTTGGGAGGAGAAAGCCAAGTTGCTTGACTTAAAAACCCCATACCCTAAACCATATGCTATAGTGACCTTCGGAGCTTCCACTTGCCCTGGTGAGGCGGGATTCCAGGCATCAGGGGTGGAGCTTCTAGACTGACTCAGTTTACCCGTCATCTGCTCTATTTCCATGGGTGGTATCTATCTAGCATACATCTGGGAAGAGAGGGGATGACAGTTGTTCTTCCCTTTAACTTTGCAAGCGTGTGCTCCGGATTGTCCAGTGAGTGTATGAAGTGGGACCATTCGTGTGCTCGATGTACCTTTGTAGTTTGAGCTTTTGGTGGTTCGGCAGGCCAGTATCTGGTTCCCAGCTAGGTTACTGTCTGGAGCATAAGCTCCAGGAGGCCTGGGGTTTTGTGTGCTAGGGTCACCGTCATGTTCTCAGAACTGTATCTGGGTGTCATGGGAGCTCAGGACATATTTGTTGAGTCTTTGTGTCTAATAGGCTCTCTGCTTAGAATACTGACCCCGTAGACCTGCCTCACCTTAAACTGTACCATTTTCTGTGCTGTTTCTTTTGTATAAAAAGCTATCTGCACCCCCCCAACCCCACCCCCATACATATCATGTGATTCCTACTGTGCCTTTTAGCTCTGCTTTAGGTCTGAGCTTAAACACGCCCCCTCGTTGTCCATATGCAAATGGAGGTGTGCTTGGGTCATATGTTTTCATAATTTCCTTCAAGACATATGTCTCAATTTATAGTTATACATAGCAAGTAGGACTGCTTTACATTTGACCTCTTAATTCTTGGCACAGGGGCAGATAGTTCATTTATTTTTTACTCTTCTCCCTTCTCCCCCTCCCCAGGGCTTAGGACTAGGGCTCAGTAAATATTTCTGAGCATTACCCCCCTGCTGACATCAGAATCTCCAGAGTAGTAGCATCTTCTGCATTTAATACGTGGGGTTGGATGAAGTTGTTTCTTTCTATCCCCAATGCTCACAACCCTGGCTCAGTACCCACAGCATCTCCAACAAACTAATGCATTTTCCTGCTGGGTTTGCATAGTTCAGTTGGCTCTCTCTGCACCCCCAAATCCTAGGCCAGGGGACAAGGGTTGCTGCTTTGAAGGCTTTAGGCTTCCTGAGAGCCATCTATAAAAGCCTTTGTTTCCAATAATTTATTCAGTGCCAGCCTCACTCACTCCTCAGCACACCCAGCCCCCCTTCCCCCAGTATCCTGTTAATACAGAACTGAATGAATCAGTCACGGGGAACCTAGAGGAAGGTGGAAACGTCAAAACCCCTAGTGCTTTCCTCCAGGTAGGAGCTGGGTTATGGCTGAAATCTGAGGATGGACAAAGAGCTCTGGGGTTGAAGGTCAGAGCTGGAGGAAGTATCTCATCAAAGCCTCTGCAGACCGTGCACTGCCCCTGGACTTATGCATCCTCAGCCTGTCTTATCAATTGCTACTATGAAGATGAGACATGCAAGAGTGGCCAGAAATTCTGCCTGCATCCCTCAGGTCATCCTAGCATCCTCCTTCAGCCATCTATTCCATTGACCAAAGCGGTCCGGGCTCTTCCTTGCCCTTTCGTCGGCAGTATTGACTTTCAGCCCTCCCAGCCGACATCCTGTGGACTCTACAGTTCCGATGAATAGCGAGAGCATCAAAGAGGAGCATGAATGAAAAACTGCTTTCTGTCATGCCTTCAAAGTGTCTCTTTAGAAGTTCAAAGGATGTGGAGAGGAGGCAGGGGAATCAAAGAAGATGAGGAGGGGAGCGAATTCTCCGAGGAGTCATTGGGGTTTTCATTGTATATTTTCTACGATACTTGTGATGTAAAAAAAAAAAAATCAAAAGTACCCCAGCACCATCACCTCCACCCCCCGCGCCCCCTCCCCCCATGAGCGGATTAGATGCAAAATTGGAAAGAAGCCACCTTGCAGGCCAGGGCTTCACCCGGGTATATTAAGTCACGCATTTTATAGCTGCATTTCCTGTTTGGACCTCGATCGAATATTTTGATCTGGGCAAAGACTGTGTCCAGAGACAAAGATCGAATGCTGCTTATGTAGTTCGATGGCCATGAATAATTTAGTCTGCGCAGAAATTCCCATTACCTCTTCCATTTGAAGACAAGCTAGAGTCCAGCTGCAGCAATGAATGCACAGTTTGGGAAAGACCTGGCCTGGATGCCAGAGACTTCTGTTTTGGTGACCTGGAGAACCAGGGTCCTGCTGTGGACTGCAGGTGTCCCTCACTGGTGTGCCAGGGGCAACCCTCTGGTTACTTCCCTGCAGTCTTGTGCTCAGCCCGCTCAGAGTATGTTAACACAGTGTCTGGCATGTTAGAAGGGGCTTGAGGGGTGAGGACAAATGATCTGAGAAATAGCTTTCTTTGCAGAATCTTGGAGTTGAGTCTCATGGCTCTTCTTGGCTTAGTCAGGCCCAAGAACTAAGTTTGGGGGAGGAGAGTTAGATTACTACCCTGGTCTGGTCTGCAGAAGATTTTAATTATAAGAGGACTCACCCTGATCCAAACTGCCTTAGATGGAAGGGATTTTCTTGATTAAATATTGAAAACCAGCAGTAGATTTGACGTTGGCTTAGCTGGGGGAGGGGTGAGAGGTGTGTACGCAGTTCTTTAGGGCTGTTCTACTCTCCCCATTCTTGAGCTTGCCTATTTTTTCAGCTTTCATATATATACAATGTAGCTGTGTTTAGAAACACCAGAAGAGGGCATCGGATCCCATTACAGATGGTTGTGAGCTACCACATGGTTGATGGGAATTGAACTCAGGACCTCTGGGAGAGCAGTCAGTGCTCTTAACCGCTGAGCCACCTCTCCAGCCCAAGCTTTCTTCTTTCCATACAGAATGTCCCCTAGGGTGTTAAATATGGAGGATGTTGTGTTTGGTGGTCAAGAACAAAGTCTTTGGAGCTAGAAACAGCCACGAGTCTAAGCCTTCCACCATCACCTATCCGTTGTACCACCCCAGACGAGGAATTTCTATGGCTTGGTTTTCTTGTCTTAATTAGTTCATTAATTAAGTGTGTTGTGTTGTGGAAGGCAAGGTTTTAGATAATACTAAGCACATGCAACCCCACCTAGCCTCCTCCCTCCTCCCAGTTTCCTTTTTTGTCTTTAACAAATGATGACAATGATCGCCAGGGCTAAAGTTTATGTTCTTCTCTGTTATTTCCATATTCAGTTCACTAACCTGCTGGGTGATGTGTGAGCTGGACCCTGCATTTGGCCTCCATTTTATAGTTAAAGAAACTGGGGCCCCAGAAGGCCTAAATACTAACCAGGCAGCATGGTTTGTGTTACTACTACCCTTTGAAATATATCATCTTGTTCCATATAAGAGAACTTATAACATGCAGGGCTGGTGTGGGAATTAGGTGATGTTCCTCAGAACCCAAGGCAGTTTTAGCAAATGGGTCATTTAGTTTTCATCTTAGAGGGGAAACATGCTAGCAACTTTTGGCCTGAATTCTGTGCTCTCGATGACATGAGCAGAGATGGGTGAGTGTCTTTCTCTGGTTCCACCGAGCTCTCGATATTGGGTCTTTACTCTTTAGGTCACACAGCATTGTTGACACTGCCGTGTTGGCTGAGATATCGCAGAGCTCTGTGAACCAGATGGTTCTGTGCCCCGCTCACACCCTCTGAAGGACAGGTAAAGTTGCTGTTAATTAGGGGGAGAGCAGAGAGTTGCCAGGGAGGCTGCCTGAATTTCCCCAGATGAAGTTGCTTTACAGCGAGGGACTGAGAAAGGGGTCTGCAGCTGATCCTCCTCTCAATCTCACAAGTCCTGCACAAAGTAGCAATGAGGGAAAGGGGTTGAACTACTTAGGAGGAAGCGCATCTTGAAGGCTATTGCCTTGCTCAGAGAGATTAAGTCCGGAAGTCTCCTGCTAGCTCTCTGAATCTGCAGGAGGGTAAGTCGGGGGACTTAATTACCCAAGTGGCCTGTGGGCAGGCCTGGCAGCCATCCTGTGAGGAATTCTGGGCAGGCATTCACAACCACTAATGATGTCCCTGAAGGCCTTGCTTGGGTGATGAGGCCACTGGATCCAGAGTCACTATTCCCATGATTCTGGATGAGTCAGGCCTCAACCTGATTCACCAGACTCACTTCCGGACTTGCTGGTGGTCCTACCCACACAGTTACCACACCCAGGTTGGTGCTGACCACTGGGGCCAAAATTAGCTTCAGAGACAATATGGAAGTTTTAGTCTGTAACCGAGGGGCCTGATACTAGTTTCCTGGTTTCCACTTAATTCTCACCGCCTTCCTCTTGCTCCGTTTTTGATGCCGGAGTTAGCATTAGGGGACATTTCCTTCAGTGCTAGCTGTCGCAAAGCATCTGAAGCAGGTCAGGAATGCCATTGTGCCAGGTTCTGCTGCTGCAAAGACAACAGGTTTAGCTACTCTCTCATTAATGTGGAAGAGTCAAGTCGTTCCAAATGCTCTTTGCCATATTGGTTGTCCCAAAGACCACGTGTTACCCTACCCTACTATAACGCATGATTCTTTCCCTGCTTTGATGACGTTGGCATTGAAAAATGAGACCATCATCTACATGTGATGGCGAATGTCTGTCATCCCAACACTCTGCAGGTTGAGGCAAGAAGATTGTGAATTGTAGACCAACTTGGGCTACAGTGCAGAACTTAGTCTTGGGGACAGAGAGGTGACTCAGTGGGTAAAGCATTTGCTGCATACATGTGGGGAGCAAAGATGAGATTAGAACCTATGTGAAGGCTGGGTAGGTGTGCGGGCCGCCCGTGATTCCAGTGCTAAGGAGGTGGGGGCTTTGCTCATTTTTTTAAATTATTTGTTTGATTGCTTTTAGTTTTTGAGACAGAGTTCCTTTGTGTACCCCTGGATATGCTGAAACTCACTCTGTAGACCAGGCTAGCCTCAAATTCACAGAGATCTGTCTGCTTCTGCCTCCCAAGTGCTGGGATTAAAGGTGTGAACCACAATTGCCTGGTAGCATTGCTAATTTTGATAAACTTTTAAAAAATTGTGTGTGTGTGTGTGTGTGTGTGTGTGTGTGCATATGAGACCAGATGACCACAGAGGTGGTCACTAAATTGAGGAAGACACCTCACATCAACTTTGAACCTCCACATGCACAAGCACACAAGTGCACGTACACATAACCTTATAAACACATACCAAACACCGTGTGTGTGTGTGTGTGTGTGTGTGTGTGTGTGTGTGCAAATGAAAAAGTCTACAACAGAAGCACACATCCTATCTCAAAAGTGGGGAGCAGACAGGAGGGATGGCTTTGCAGGCAAAGTACTTTCCATGCAAGTATAAAGCCCCAAATGCAGTTTTCTGCCACCCATGCAAGATCAGAGCTGATAGCTTATGCATAGCCCCAGTGCTTAGGGAGCAGAGACCAGGGGGCCCTCCAGGCTTGCCATCTAGCTGAGCCCTGACCTCCGGTTCAGTGAGAGAGAGACTTGTCTTTAAAATAAGCCCAAGAGTGGTAGAGAAAGTCATCCCACATCAAACTGGCCTCCATGTGTTGGACACACACACACACACACCTCAGTGACAGCTTTGTAACTCTGCCTCTGTCTTAGCTCTTCACTGTGGCTCCCAGACCATCTCCTGCTGAGAATACACTATTCTCTCTCAATTCTTGTTTCCAAGTCTTCTCCTTTTCATCTTAACTAAGTTCACCCACCCTAGAAAGAGTCACCTTCCTTTGCCTCACCCCTGAGGAGCCCTTGCCCAGAGCCTTCCTCTTGCCCAGAGCCCCCAAGTTCTTTCTCCCTTCTCCATCTTGAAGGAACCTGCCGTCAGTCACATCTTGGTATCCCCCACCCCCCACCCCCCGCCCCTCCAGCTTCTTCGCCACCAAAGGCTTACCCTGGAAAGTTTGAAGTCTCCAAGGGCTTTAAATGGGTCTCTATCAGCAGGGAAAAAATGAGTACAGATCTTAGTGTCTGAGCACTCACTTATAAATAATATACATATGCTAATGTATGAGCATAAGGTACACACTAGAAAATGTAGACCAAAATAAATATTTTAGGAGGTGAGTTAAATATAGAAGTTGGATGTCTTTCCCTAGGGGAGTCTCCTGCATTCTTTTCTGACCTCATCACTGATTTCAGTCTATTCTAGTTTGTTTTTTAAAATTATGTATATGTGTGTGGGTATATATGTATGTGTGTGTGGGTATATATGTATGTGTGTGTGGGTATATAGGTATATGTGTGTGGGTATATATTTATATGTGTGTGGGTATATATGTATGTGTGTGTGGGTATATATGTATGTGTGTGTGGGTATATATGTATGTGTGTGTGGGTATATATGTATGTGTGTGGGGGTATATGTGTGTGACAGCAGATGTCCACAAGAGGTTGAAAGTGATTTGAGGAAGACATCTGATGCCAACCTTGGGCCTAAAAATATATATGCATGCACGTGCATCTACATGCATACACACACACACACATACACACACACAAACATACACACACCACACATGCTCATGTAAATGTAAAAATATGAAACTAAAACAGACATTCTGTCTCAAAAGAGGAAACATGAGCTGGAGGGATGGCTTAGCCAATAAAGTGTTTGCTGCACAAGCATTCGGACCTCTATGCATATACCCGAACCCATGTTACAATGTCTGTAATCCCGGGGCTGAGGTGTTAGATCCCTGGACCTGGAGTTAACAGGCCATTGTGAGCTGCCTGGTGTGGGTGCTAGGAACCACATGTGGGTCCACGAGCAGTACATTTTTGACTACTGAGCTATCTCTCTAGCAGCCCTAGTATATACTTTTTTTTTTTTAATGTTTGGTCAATTGTATTGGTGATACTCACTTAAAGCATTACAATCTGTGTGTGTGCATGCATGCATGTGTGTGTGTGTTTGTGTGTGTGGTTTTTCAAGACAGGGTTTCACTGTGTAGACCAGACTTTCCTTGAACTAACAGAAATCTGCCTCTGTATCCTGAGTGTTGGGATTAAAGCAATGTGCCACCACTACCCAGCTACAGTCAGTTTTTTTTTTTAAAGATTTATTTATTTATTATATGTAAGTACACTGTAGCTGTCTTCAGACACTCCAGAAGAGGGCGTCAGATCTCGTTACGCATGGTTGTGAGCCACCATGTGGTTGCTGGGATTTGAACTTCGGACCTTCGGAAGAGCAGTCTCTTACCCACTGAGCCATCTCACCAGCCCTACAGTCAGTTTTAAGTGTACAGTTCCATGGGGTTTAAACAAAAGGATAGTCTTTGCTTTGGGACAGGCTCTGTTGTGTCCTAGGCTGACCTTGATCTGACAACATTCATGCTTTTATTTCTGGAGTTCTGAGAGTACATTGGTATGTCACCATACCTGACTTACATGAAGCCTTTAAACTTTTACCTGTCATAACATAGCACTTTCTACACCCCCGCCCCTCCAAACACCTGTCACCTCTGCTCCTACTACCTAGCAACTATGTTGTTTTTTGATTTTTAAAATCATTATCACTAGTATAGCCTTTTAAAGAATTCCATGTAAATTAAACCACACAGTAGGTATTTCTGAGGTATGCTTGGCTTCTTTCACTTAACATGTTGTTTGGCTAAACTTGGCCAAAAATCTGTCAATCTTGTTCTTTTTTTTTTTTTTTTTTCAAAGAAAATGTTTCCTTGAGTCTTTATGCTGTTGTTGTTTTGGTTTTATTAATTTTTGCTCTGATCTTTATTATTTTTCCCTGACTGTTGCCTTTGGGTTTGAGTGCTTGCTGCTACTTAGTACTCATCCATGCTGCTGTATGTGTAGTTAATTTGTTGCAACACCTTATTTTTGAGGTCTCATCATACCGTCCTATCTGGCCTGGAACTTGTCTACAAGGCTGACGTTGCATTAATGGTGACCATCCTGCCTTAGTGTCCCAAGCAGTGGGATTCAGACATAGTGATCATGCTTGGTGTTAGCAGTGGTGGCTGCTGCTGCTCCTGCTGCTACTTCCTCCTCTTCCTCCCTCCTCCACCTCTTCTTCCTCTCTCTCTCTCTTTCTTCCCTCCCTCCGTCCCTCCCTTCCTTTCTCTCTCTCTCTCTCTCTTTTTTTGCGACAGGATTTTTCTATGTAGTCTTCTCGTTATCCTAGAACTTACTTTGTAGACTAGAGAGTCTTGAACTCAGAGTAGCAACCTCCTAAGAACCCGTCTAAGAGGTGGGACTAATGGTGTGCACCACCATGCCCGGCCGACGAGACATTTCTTTTATCCACTTTTATGTCTTCAATTTCTTTCTATAGTTGAGTTCTAAGAGTTATTATTTTGCATATACCTTTTTAAATTTTGGTGGTTTTGTTTGTTTGTTTGTTTTTAATTTTCTGAGACAGGGTCTCACTGTATAAACCAAGCTGCCCTGGAACTCACTATGTAAATCAGGCTGACCTGGGTCCCACAGAGATCTGCCTGTCTCTGCCTCCTGAGTGCTGGGATTAAAGGCGTGCATCACCACCACCTGGCCCTAGTTTCATTTTTGATGCTGTGATAAAACATCATGACCAAAAGCAATTTAGGGAAAGGAAGGGTTTCTTTCTTCTTCTATTTCCAGGTTGTTACAGTCCATCATTGAGGGAAGTCAGTTAGGAGCTTGAAGGCAGCCCTGTCACTATTTCACTCACATGGCCTCCAACTAAGGAACTCACTTCATAGCTAACGCAGTAAGTGCATCAAGGACCACGGGGGAGGATGCTCGTTAGCTGTCTTACAGTATGCCTGTCTTCCTGTAGCGTTCTTACACAGTTTAAGATCACAGCAGGTGAGACCTTCCATCCATTAATGACCAGGACAATCCCACATCATCTCCATCTGATCTGGGAAATTCCCAAATGGAAGTTTTCTTTTTAGGTCATAGCAAACAGACCTTTATCTGGGCTTGGTAGTCTACGCCTTTGGTCCCAGCACCCCAGGCACAGAGGCAGGCAGAACTCTGTGAGTTCAAGGTCAACCTGGTCTAGTATAAAGCTACTATGATAATATTATCTTAAGATAATAAGAATAAGAAACTAACAGCACAATTGATAAAATAGCTAAAAACACACTCATCATAGCTAGTTTTCCAAGTCTGTTTTAAAGTTAAGATAAACTGTAATCTACTCAGCAGGATTCTAAATGTAGTACAGTCTTGTTATTTGTAATCTCAGAATATACTTTAGGTCCCTAGACCTGGTGCTTGTCACTTGGCTTTTTCTAACCTTCTTCTTCTTCTTCTTCTTCTTCTTCTTCTTCTTCTTCTTCTTCTTCTTCTTCTTCTTCTTCTTCTTCTTCTTCTCCTTCTCCTTCTCCTTCTCCTTCTCCTTCTCCTTCTCCTTCTCCTTCTCCTTCTCCTCCTCCTCCTCCTCCTCCTCCTCCTCTTCTTTCTTCTTTCTTCTTTCTTCTTTCTTCTTTCTTCTTTCTTCTTTCTTCTTTCTTCTTTCTTCTTTCTTCTTTCTCTCCCTCATGTTTGAGTCTCTGCCTGTGATGATTGGCTTCTTTGTTGCCTAGATTTTTTTTTCTTTTTAAAAAAAGATTTATTTATTATTATTATATCTAAGTACACTGAAGCTGTCTTCAGATACACCAGAAGAGGACATCAGATCTCATTATGGATGGTTGTGAGCCACCATGTGGTTGCTGGGATTTGAACTCAGGACCTTCAGAAGAGCAGTCAGTGCTCCTAACCACTGAGCCATCTCTCCAGCCCTGTTGCCTAGATCTTTAAATATAGGTAAGATCAATGCATTATTCACCCCTGTGTATCTGCTTTTACTTCATTTAACATAATGGCCTCCAGCTTTATCCATGCTATGTCAGATGGTGGGATCTCTGTTCTATCAAGTGTACTGTGTAGACATATCTTTTATCAAAGATATGCCTTCAACTGTTTTTTTCTCCTCGGCCAGACATGGTGGTACTGTTAATCCCACCAGGAGAGAATAAGACCACTACCACAATTTTTGAGCCAAATTTAAAGCAAACTTTATTAAATTCTGGCCAAGACAATGTCCAGGTCCATTTCCAGGTCCCCAGAGTCTGGAAGCAACTTGTATTAGTCAGAGACTTAGAAAGGCAGAACTCACAAGGCTCCATACTTCCTGCCTTCCTCCAGTGGGAGCAAGCATACATCCTGATGTAGCTCCTCCCTGTGTGCGATCAAGCACATCTTGCGCAGTTGAGGCACCCAAGCTTGTTTACAGAAGTTTGAAAACACGTGCCTTGTTACCTTACATGAGCAGCCCCCAACATTCCAGGAAGTCAACTCTCCTTAGGCAAGTGGGGCTTCCAGGCGAGAGGCATTTTATGTTTTATAGATCTGTTAAGCACAGTAATTTAAACTTAAAACATAACATCAGTCCTCACAGTTCTATGGCTGGAATTTTTTGGACAAAGCCTGAACCCTGAGAGGCTTCTTTTTTGTTTTGTTTTATGTATGTGGGTGCTTGCCTATGTGAATGTCTGTGTGTGCGTCATGTATATGTGTACAGGGGGAAGGCAGAAGTGGAGTGAAAGAGACACTTGGGAGCTGCCAAGTCAGTGTTGGGAGTTGAACCTGGGTCCTCTGTAAGAGCAAACAGCGAGCCATCTCCACAGCCTTGTTTTGAAAAAAGGAGCCGGGTGTGGTGGCGCACGCCTTTAATCCCAGCACTCGGGAGGCAGAGGCAGGCGAATTTCTGAGTTCAAGGCCAGCCTGGTCTACAGAGTGAGTTCCAGGACAGCCAGGGCTACACAGAGAAACCCTGTCTCAGAAAGCCAAAAAAAAAAAAAAAAAAAAAAAAGGAAAAGAAAACAACAACAACAACAACAAAATCCCAGCCTGGTCTACATAGTGAGTTGCAGAACAGGAAAGTCAAGGATACACAGAAAGATCCTGTCTCTAAAAAAAAATCTGAAACTGAAGGAGGGAACTCAAGTGAGCAGCCGTCATGATGGAAGAAATTGAGATGAAGACAATTCATTATCTGTACTTAAAGGATAGAAGAACCTTTAAGTTGACCTATGAGCAGTTGCAGAAGCTAAGAAAGCACTTGGAGACAGACCATTACCCTAAGGAGGAAACTGCAGGCCTTGGCTGAGGAACTCAAACTGTGGAAAGAAGTCATCAGACCCTGGTTCTTCACTCAGCGTCAAAGAGAGATGAGGCACAGACGGTTTTTGATGGGATACAGGGATTGGATAACGTGCTGTGAGTACTCTACAACAAGAAGGATCGCCAGGCAGAAGAACGCCAAGGAGTGCTCTCAGAATGACCATGGACTCTCCGAAGCGTTGGAAGCCATGAAGAGGCTCAAGCTCTCTTCTGGGTACCAAAGCATGTCACAAGATTTCTGACTTTTCAACTTCTTTGTTGGGGCAGGCGTCTGTCTATGGGAGAAGGTACATTAATAATAAAGCTTGCATTTATAGAATAAAAAAAAATCTAAAAATTAAATGCAAAAATCCTGTGTGTGTGTGTGGGGGGGAATAAATCTCAGAAATTTCTTTTTGTCTTCCATCATTTGGTTCCCCGGGACTGAACTCAGGCCATCAGGCTCGGCAGAAGTGCCTTTCCCCTTGAGCCATCTCCCTGGCCCTTCTTTACATTTCTTCTGCTTGAGATTTGTCTAGCCTATTGCCTCTATGGGCTTTCCTTTTCCCCAAATTTGGAAAATTTTGGCTGTTGTCTCTTTGTATATATTTTCTCCCGTCACTTCCTGCCTTCCTTTCCCCCCAAGTTCTTGTTGGAAGTACATCTGCTTGTGTACGGACGTCTCCACTTCGATGATGCGCTGCTTCCTCTGACATTGCTCTCTACCATCAACATTTCATTGTTGATGGTTTCTGTTGTCTGTATTTGTTATTTGTGTGTGCATTTCTGTGTGTGTGTGTGTGTGTGTGTGTGTGTGTGTGTAAGCCAGAATGATCATGTAGGTCCTAGAGACTGAACTCAGGTCTTTGGACTTGGCAGCAAGTGCCTTTACCTGCTAAGCCATCTTGCTAATTCCACAGCTGTGATTTTCAGTTCTCTGAACTCTTCTTCTAATTGGCTCTGTGGCTTACCCCATTTGTTTTATTTTTCTTTGCAGATGTGACCTTTCCTACACCACATTCTCTCCCCATGATGCATTGCTCTCCTGTTTCTCTGTGGAGCACACCATTATAATTCCTCTTTGGTGTCCGTGTGCTCATTCTATCATCTGTGGCCTTTCTGGGTCTGCTCCTCTTGACTGCTTTTTCCCTCATTATGGGCTGTATTTTCCTGCTTCTTTGCAGATCTGACAACTCTGGATTTGGATGCTATGAGCTCTGTATTGTAGCATGCTGGGTTCTTGCATCTCTCTAGTTCCTGTCTGAACTTGGTTGGTCTGAGATGTAGAATTCCTTGGAGAACTAGCTTGATCCCTGTGAGTCTGCTTTTCAGCACAGCTAGGGTGAGTGTAGAATAGTGTTTATCTAAACCAGAGGTTGCTGCACTATGCCCCACAGTCCAGCTGCCTGTATTGGGAAATAAAGTTTTATTGGGACACACCATGGCTGTCTGTTGACATCTTGTCTGTGGCTGCTTTAATGCTCTGGCAATAGAGCTCTAGGGCATTGCAGCAGTGACCCTGTGACCCACAGCCGGAAATACTTAGTATTAAAGGAGCACTTTGCCAATATCTCGCCTGAGCTAATTTGGGCTCAGTAGGGAAAGGCCTGCTCTGAAGGACCGTACCCAAAGCTGTCTGTGTTCGGAAGTCATTCTAATCTGGTTGGGTGGAATACGAACCATTCCTTCCCCAGCAAGCTCCTAAATTGACCTTCGTTCTTCCCTGCAGTGGCCCAGGACCCTGCCCCTAGGCACTTTGCTGGGTGCTCCTGGATTTACCTTTATTTTTTCCCTCAGGGAATCCCTTGTCTTGTACTTGGTCTAAAAACTTACCTAGTGTCCGAAACCATTTGTTTTATAAATGTTGTGTTGTCTTTTGTGGCTGGAGGCTGATATGACTTTTGTCATTGTTTGAGACAGAGTGCCATGCAGCCTACTCTGACTTTACATTCATCATTAGCTGAGGCTGGCCTTGAACTCCTGACCCGTCTCTCTTTACCTCCCAAGTGCCTTGCCGAGTTTACTGAACTCTGTGTCGTTGCTTCTGCGTCCTCTGGGTGGACACAGAGTGAATGCTTAAGGACTTCACATTAGTCTAGAGCTAGCCAATTCTGATCTGAACTCTCCATTATACCATTTGCTATGATGTGGGCATACTCAGGTTTTCTGGGGGGGAATACATTTCTGACATTTTTTGCTATCTTGATGCCTAGCTGGGATGTGTCAAGGGCTTTATGTTTCTGCCCTGCCCCCATGCTCTTAGAGGGAGGTTCTGCTGCTGCTAGACATATTGTTAAATGGGAAAACTAAAGTTCAAAGATGCTGTCACTCTTCCCAAATGGACCAACTAGAATTTGGCCCCAAGTTGGTGTGACCAGCCTGGGACAACCCACTGGCTACTCTGATATCCTGAGGTTAACACTATATGTCGGGTGACAGGACAGACTGAGGCTGTTGGCACCCTAGGAGAATGCCATTTCCTTTGGCTTTCTTCTACAGGCTTGTCATGTACTTGGTATAAAAAACGGCAAAGCACTCAGAGTACTTGTAATTGGGCCTGACAACATTGTAAGTGCTTCAGAGAGGGAAGCACTCTGACCCTATTCCAAGCCTTCTGATTATATTACTACAAATATTCGCTGCTTTGGCTACTAAGTACTAGACTATCACTCCTACCTTACATGGCGGGGCCCATCCACCATTCCAGAGGCTTATTCCATCCAGGGGTAAACAGGACCTAACTCATGTTTCTCCTAGCACACTGGAATGTAGATCAGTGCTAGAGTATTTGCCTAGTGTGAGTGCATGCGTGAATGAATGAATGAATGAATGAATGAATACAGTTCTCCTCAGAAGCAGTGATGCTGGAGTCAGTCATTCAGGGTTTACGGTGACTTTGTAGGTTAGAACTATTACAAATAGTGACAGACAGCCCTATTCTGGTTGTATCAGCTCTTAAATACTTAATAGTGGTTAACGTAGAAAAGAGGAAGTGGCTTTCCTTGGCTTACAAGTTAACCCTGGTAGGAAGTGTATCTCAGTCAGGACTCAGCTGGAGAGGTGAAGCCAGGGGAGACTGCATGTGTGAAGAGCTGGCTTACACAGAGGCTTGGGCGACTGTGGGGGGGGGATGGGGAAGTGAATGATTGCGATGCTCTCAGGTCTCTGTGGCAAGAGGGTGCACTGGAAAGAAAGGGAAAAGCCACTGGGGCTCCACCAGCTGATGGAGTTTGTCAGTCTATCTGTGGGTCCATCTGTGGCCTGTCCTCCCCACCCCTCCTTCCTTGTTTACTTGCCAGGAAAATCTCAGTCCCTCTGCCTAATTGAGTTGAACCCACTAAGGGTAACCTGTTTAGTTAAAGTCGACTAATTAGGCCTTTAATGAAACCTATAAAACTTCTCCCCAACAACACGGCAATTAGGGCTTCATTGCAGAACCGGAGGGGGAGGGGTGTGGTGGACAGTGGCCGCCTGCTCCCTTTAGACTGTTGTGTAGAAGCCCAGTCTGTGGACGTTTGTGGAGGTATTTTGTTTCTAGGAGTTAGAATGATAACCTTCTGTGTGGGCGAGGTCGCATGATTGTCCCTGGCTATCTTCCTATGCAGGTGACTTTTGTTTAACTTTTTTCTCAGGATGCTGAGTGGAGGATCATGGGGCCGTCTTTATTTTACAGGCGGAAAGATTGGATGAGAAAAGTGAGTTACTCTATCAAGTGATGGGAGCAGGCCTAGGCTCAGTGTGGCACTGGGGCGTGCTTGCCCCTTAAACGCTCCTGCATGTTGTAGGAGGACAGGGTCTCCATGGGAATCCTGTAAACCTTGGTTGGTCAGAAAGCACAGGGCCAACTACGAAGTTCCGGCTCAGGGCGCCTACATCGAGTTTGTGCGGCTGTAGTGTCGGAGTCAGCTGGAGCTGGTCAGGATGATCACGGACGTGCAGCTCGCCATCTTCGCCCACATGCTGGGCATGTCGCTTTTCTTGCTTGTGGTCCTCTATCACTACGTGGCAGTAAACAACCCCAAGAAGCAGGAATGAAAGTGGCACTTTCTCCGCCCCAGGGTTCCAGGACATAGTCTGAGGCAAGATGGAGGGTGTGAGGGCCTTCACACTTCACTTCATCTCTCCTACCCATCACAGCATACAAAGCAACTACACCTGGATTTTTCCAAACAACTTTTATTTCCTCAAAGTCTTCCTTAACCCTATGGAGCAAGAAGCTGCCGCTGAATAAGGCCCAGTATAGGGGCTGCTTTCTTTTCTACTCCCTCCCCCCAATACAAATATATATTAAAAAAAGAAAGCACAGGGCCACATACTGTCAGGGATGTCATCTCCCTCAGTGTTGCAGGTATAGTTTCTGCCTCGAGTGTGCTCCTCGGGTGTCATCAAGAGTCCTGTGAGCCACGTGTCCTGTCTACAAGATGTGCAGGGACAAAGATAGAGTACGGACTAAGAGAAAGGCCAACCAGTGACTGCCCCAAACCGAGACCCATCCCATGGGCAAGAAGCAATCCCTGACACTATTAATGATACTTCGTTATGCTTGCAGACTGGAACCTAGCATATCTGTCCTCTGAGAGACTCCACCCAACGGCCAATGGAAAGAGATGCAAGGACTCACACCCAAACTTTAGGTGGAACTGGGGGAGTTTTATGGAAAGATGTGGGAGAAAGATTGAAGAACCTGAAGAGGACAGGGACTCCACAGGAAGACCAACAAAATCAACTAACCTGGACCCTTGGGGGCTCTCAGAGATTGAATCACCAATGTACTGGCTAGTTTTGTGTCAACTTGACACAGCTGGAGTTATCACAGAGAAAGGAGTTTCAGTTGAGGAAATGCCTCCATGAGATCCAACTGTAAGGCATTTTCTCAGTTAGTGATCAAGGGGAAAAGGCCCCTTGTGGGTGGGACCATCTCTGGGCTGGCAGTCTTGGGTTCTATAAGAAAACAGGCTGAGCAAGCCAGGGGAGGCAAGCCAGTAATGAACATCCCTCCATGGCCTCTGCATCAGCTCCTGCTTTCTGACCTGCTTGAGTTCCAGTCCTGACTTCCTTGGTGATGAACAGCAGTATGGAAGTGTAAGCCAAATAAACCCTTTCCTCCCCAACTGCTTCTTGGTCATGATGTTTGTGCAGGAATAGAAACCCTGACTAAGACAACCAACCAAAGAGTAAGCAGGGACTAAACCTAGGCACCCTGTACATGTGTAACAGGCTTGGTCTTCCTCAAACAGCTAGAGCAAGGGCTGTCCCTGAGCCCATTGCCTGCCTGCCTACCTGCCTGTGGACCCTGTGCCTCTAAAAGGACCTCATCACCTGGCCTCAGTGGGTAGGGGATGTGCCTAGGCCTGCAGTGACTTGATGTGCGCAGGGGGTGGGAGTCGGGAGGGAGTGGAGTTTGACACCCAGAGGGGGCTTCTCCTTAAAGAGAAGGGGAAAAAAGAAATTGGGGGAAGGACTTACATGATGGGGTACTGGGAGGAGAGAAAGGGCTGATATTGGGTTGTAAAGGGAATAAATAAATAATTTTAACAACAACAACAACAGAATCCCGTGAGCCATCTATGTTTGGAACCAAACAGACTCCTTTGCCACTTGTGCCACATCGGTACATATCCAGACTTGCCAGGTTCCTGTCCCGAGGCTTCACTGTATCCCTTGGCCAGGTTCTCACAAAACCTTCGTGATGAGCTCTGCTCCTCCCCATCTCCTTTACTCATGAACACCTGCACACTGTGGTGGTTAGGTTTCTGTTGGCACGACAGACAAAGCATCAATGAAGACAAGAACAAGATGTCAAGGCAGGAACCTGGAGGCAGGAACTGAAGCAAGGGCCATGAGGGATGTGGCTTCCTGACTTTGTCTCCATACAATTTGGGATCCCATGTCCAGGGGTGGGGTCTGCCCCTGTGAGCTGGGCTCTCCCACGTCAATCACTAAATCAAGAAAAACACACCATAGGCTTTCCCATAAACCATCCTGGTATGTGTGTGGGGGTGTTTTCAAAGTTGAGGAGGAGCTCCCTTCTCAAATGCTTATATCAAGTTGATCCAATAAATTAATAAGATAAATAAATACAAACAAACATGCAAAACCTAACCAGGACACGTGTGTCTTAAGTCACGTTCGCCACGGGATGAGTATGACACTGACAACTAGAGATAAGACATCCATGGGACAAACAGTCATGAACCTTCAAACCTTCCATTCTCCTGTCCCAGAGAAAAGGCCGAGAGAGGAGGGTGCCACATGGAACAGGAAAGCCAGGCCCATCGTGCGTCGTCCCCCCCCCCCCCCCCCCAGCCTCTGTCCTTCCTTTGTTCGGCAGATAAACACAAGACTGTGTGGCTTTCCTTTTATAGACAAACACATTGAAGTCATTGACATCAGCCAAAGTCCCCCTTTATCAACATCCTTGCCTCTTTCCCCTCCTCTCTCCCAGTCTACTCTAGAGATGACCATGACTGCCTGTTCTGTGTGTACCTTCACAGGTTTTTAGTCCATGTACTTACTCGAAAGTGAAGATGTTGTTTGGAAGATATTTGTGACTATTTAATGTCGTCGGTCTGTGTTTTCCAGTGGGTGGGGAGTTGGGAGGGTGGACTTTTCTATGGACTTCTTCCTGAGTTTTCTTGCTGCTTCCCTGATGTCTGTATCCTTCCTAGGCACAGTGACTGAGCAAAGAAGGTCGTGCGCCTGGATTCCAGTTTGTACCTATGAGCTAGGTAAAATAGGCAAGGATGTTGGTGTCTGTTGTCTGTGTTTTAAGCTTGGGCTCTGAGACAACACGGGCCAGGTGTCAACTGCAGAGGTTTTGGTTCCTACAGCTGGGGGCTGAGATAACCAAGGTTGTGATGCCAGCATGGTTAGGGTTTGGTCTGGATCCTCTTCCCTGCTAGTAGACAACAGCTACCTTCTCATGGCGCCTTCATAATGCAGGGATAAGGGGTGGGGGGGGGGGTAGAGTGAAGAGGGAAGGAGGAAATGCCTTCTATCATTTATTTATTTTTATTTAAAAAATTTTAATGATGAAAACAAGAATATACCTAAAATTGAGGCTTCTGGAAAAACTATTTGTTCTTCCCTGTCTTGTTTCGATCCTCAAACTTGACCTTGGCCTCCCGCCTGGCCTTGCTTTTCAAAGCTGGATCTCTATCACATCCTTGTTGACAACAGAGATGTCCAAAGGGGATGTCAACAGAGCCCCTTGCCGGGCGGTAGTGGCACATGCCTTTAATCCCAGCACTTGGGAGGCAGAGGCAGGCAGGTTTCTGAGTTCGAGGACAGCCTGGTCTATAGAGTGAGTTCCAGGACAGCCAGGGCTGTACAGAGAAACCCTGTTTTGAAAAACCAAAACAAAAAACAAACAAACAAAAAGGAAAACAAAATAGAGTCCCTTATGGGCATGAGGTGGTTGTAGTTATAAACTTTCACAAAGGACTGGATCTCAGATCGCTTGGTGATTTCCTTCTTGCCTCCGGCAGCTGTCACTTTTCAGGGATAGTGGTCAATTCCAGCCACCAGGGCATAGCTTTAAGGGCTGTCTGAGGTGCCATCATCAATGTTCTTCACGATGACAGCTTTGCATCTGGAGTAGCATCTAGCCAGGACCAGCGCCACTTTCCTGGGTTTCATAAGCTTGCCCATTTGGACTGCAATCAGCTGGCAGCCAGCAGAAGGGAAAGAAGCACACTTTTGCTAAACCTTCTAACATTTAAAAAATTATGTAGTTCTTTTCATTATTTTTAATTATGTGTAGGTGTGTGTGTGTGTGGTGTGTGTGTTTGCATGTGGATAGGTGTGTACATGTGAGCACAGATGCCCATGGAGCCAGAAGTATCAGATCCCCAGGAGCTGGAGTTAAAAGCAGTTGTGAGCTGCCTGACATACATCATGTGGACCGAATTCTGATTCTCTGGAAGAGCAAGTGCTCTAAACTGCAGAGCCTCCTCTCCAGCCACATAGTCCTCTTTTTAAGGGGGGAAGTTTGAAAGGACGCCATTTATTCCCTAGCCTTGCCCACAGCCTTACCTCGGGGCCACCACATGTAGCTCTGAACTTCTCTGGTGTCCTGAGTTCAGGGTTATGCCCTAGTGAGCCCTTTCTAGGATGCTCATTTGACACATGCACTTCTCACAGTGGGATGACTTGCCTGGACGGAGGGAAGCTGAGGGCCTCCCAAAGGCCTCCATCCCTAGCATTCCATTTGAATTAGTGGAAATTTCAACCACCACATTGTGAATGGTTCCAGATGTGAGGCCTGGAGAGTAAGATAGCTGGAAAGGCAACTTAACATTAAAAGCTATGCTAAGCTTGGGGTGGGGGCCAGTTACCAGCACCTAAGGATCTAGGCTGGGGAGAGAACCATGACGGGATGCCTGAAGCCCGATAAAACGGGGAGCTTGACGCATGTCGGCATGAAACAAGTGGCCTGCCAAAGCCAATTTAGGGACCTCGTCCCTCGGCTCAGATCTCCGTTGGCCTGAAAGGCACAGGACAAAGACCGAAGGGAATAGAGTCCACACAGACTTACGCGGAAGAGACAGCTGTGCATTGGGGGATTTGAAGGCTTCAGAGGAGCAACTGGGAAAGGCCCACATGGAGATTCTGTGGTGGGGACTGTGAGTCTCCCGGGATGCTCCCAGACACGTTTCAGATGCCAGGATGAAAGCATGGGAAGCGGGGCTTTAGGGTAGATGGTGCTGATGATGTTTGTGGAGGCAATATTGGCGGAAATGAGCTCCCAGCTTGATGTGGCGGGAATGCTCGTAAGAAAGCTAGACATGAAGACAGCGTGCATTATCCTGAAATGGAGTGCTGGCTGTATATGGAGAATGGTACGGCAGAGGGCCCACCAGGCTGAGCCTGCAGAAGGCAGAGGGTTGGTTGAGGGGACAAGAGGCTAGGGTGGTAAGCTGACCATCCATTCTCCTGGTGGGTTGACTCAGGTCATCTGTGAGTGTGCACGTAGGGACAATTAACTTTTGTGGTACCAGATAGTCACCATAGGGAAAATCACTTTTGGCAGTAGAGAAGGGGCAGCAGTACTAGGTTTGATTTTAGACTTTGTGATTAGGCAGCACTTCTGTAGGTGATAAAAAAATATAGTGTAGTCAGTCCTTTGTATCCATGGCTCCCATAATCATAGATTCAACCAACTGTGGATGGAAAATATTCAGAAAAAAATAATGAAATCTAAACTGAAAATACACCAACGTTTTGCTTGCCATTCCTTAAACAAGACAGAATAGTAATTTAATAGTGTTTATTTCATATTAGGTATTGTGAGAAATTTAGGGCACAAGAGGTTGGAGGTTACGTGCAAATATCACTTATTTTATATCAGGAATATAATCACCTGAGGGCTGGGATATCCCTTGGGGTTCCTGGGACCAATCCCCTTCAAGGGTCCTGACTGAGGGGCTGAAGAGATGGCTTAGTAGTTAAGAATACTGACTCCTGTTTCAGAGGACCCATGTTCAATTCCCAGCATGCACATGTAGCTTACAGCTTTCTGTAATTCCAGTCTCAGGGGGTCTGACACCTTTTTCTGAACTCCACAGATGCTGGCATGATCATGAAGCACAGACATACATGCAGACTAAATACTCACATGCATAAAAATAAATAAAATGAGCCACTACCACCACCACAGCAAAGGGGACTGAATGGGAGAAATATCAGGAAAGCGATAAATTTGTTTATGACAAGTGCTTGTAAGTTCAGTTCTGACTGCCATGTCTCAGCAAAACATACTGTGCTCTTACGATCGGGGAGAACGTTTTCTGCTTCTTTAGTCAGGAAGAATAAAGACACAAAAGAGAAACTAACCAAGTGCGATCAAATGGATGTTGGCTAAAGTCACACGGAAGAGAGAATAGAAAGTTCTCGAATAGTAGTAGGAGTGTTTATCAAGTCAGGGACTTCAGTTGAGCAGCTCAGGGGTGGGGGTGGCTGAAAGGGAGAAAATGAATGGGAGTGAATTGCACATGCCTGTACCATGTGTCTCAGTACGGGTTCGCATGGAGGTAGGGATCCAGCTCCACTCTTGTGGAACGTACTGGGTGTGTTGTCTTGATGTGGCTGTAGCCTTAGTATAAGAATTAAGCGGAACAACCTTGAGAGGGCTCAGAGTCAGGCACAGGCTGGTTCTGTGTCCTCGAAGGCTCACTGGATCTGCTCTCTGGTAGAATTTGAATGTGCGCTTTGTGTATTGTATTGCACCACCTCTGACCGTGCAGCTGGGTTCCTAGTCTTATTTCAGGAAAAAAGCAAAGGGGGGGGGTGTCTGGAAAACTCAGAAGTAAAAGAAAAACAGCCCCATGGGGGCACTGAGATTGTCACATCATAGATGAGGCATAAAGAGGAAGACACCCCCCCCCCCTTTCTTTGGGTCACTCAGACAAAATTTGGATCAATGTCCCTTATGTTTTGTGTCTTTAACAGCCAATGAGATGACACTGTACACTCTAGTCTTACTGCCTCTGTCTCTCAGGGGCCGGTCCAGGAACTTTCCTTTCTAATAGGCACCCCAGAAGGTCTGCTGCAGGTGGGCCACAGATAACAGATTGAAATTTTCTGTGCTAGAGAAAACCTACGTCTTAGTTTTGGGCATTCAGAAAGTGGGTCCAGAGGTCAAAGCTATGGCAACAGTTATTGTTTGAAAGATGGAATTACAAAATGGCCCGAGTGACAGAACCGTACAGTGGAACACACGGGCTTGACAGGTTGCTACCATTTCTGAATGAGCCGTGAAGGTCACACAGTCTTCTGATATTCGACTCCAGGCATGTTCAGGGAGCAAACATCTCAGCTTAGTCAGACAGAAGGCAGTGAGAATCTGGGCTTCCCTCTATTTTTTCTTTACTCCTGTTTCACGGCAATGATGTATTCACCCTGTGAGCAAACAGCCACACTTTCCAGGCTTAGTCAGGGATCCTCTCTGGATGGTAGACTTTAGACCTTTGGCAGGAAAGGGTCATCAGGGTAGGTGCAATGCCAGCCAGAGAGAAAAAGAAGGAAGCAATGGAGGAGTGTGAAAGGGTCTACAAGTTGGTCCCCAGTACAGTAGAGAAGTAAGGCTGAGAAAGATACATTGATTGGTCCATAGTAAATTGTTCTGAATATTCAGAGGAAAGACTTATAGAGAAAACAACCTAATTAGTTATGTTAATCATGATGCTAAGAGAAGAGGTCTAGAATTTGTACCGATCATAAATACCTATTAGCTTTTTAAAATTCCTATTTCTTACCCCGGAAAAATTTCTGATAATAGAAGACACTGCAAATCCGATGACATCCATAAGAAGGTGCAAATTTCTGCAAAAGTGAGGCTTCAGAGGATGACGGTATCACGTGTCTGTATCTGAATTCTCTCTCCAACCCCCACTCCCCAGCCCCGTATTCTAATAAACGCTCTCACCTGGATCAGAAAACAAATGAGCTCGTGAATCTCATCCAGACTCTCATGGCTCTTTCTCTGACAACTGTAAATTCACAAGACACTCTGACAGGCATATAAAAATAAGAATTGCCCTTCTTGAGGGCTTCCAACTGTGTGCTGTGTTCCAGAGAGTAGTACCCTTATTTCATGTTTGTATGAAGGTTTCCATCTGTGCATTGACAGATCTCGGCTAACCCTAAATGCTGGCACATGCCATGAATCTGTCATAGAAATAGGGGAATTTAGTCACAGGGACCAAAAATAACTGATCATGTCATTTAAGGAGTCTGCAGGAAATAGGCAATTAGACATACTTTGTACAACCACCCCGAGCCTTTTGAAAAAGTGTCAGGTACCTTAAGTTTGGGGGTGCTTTCCAGCCATTTGGGAGGCCAAAGCAAGATTGCTTGTACCTAGGAGTTGGAAGCCAGCACGTAGACCCCCGTCTCTGAAAAGTATGTAAAGATATTTCAGGCAACTGAGATCTAACCATAGGAAGAAATACATGTTTTACCAGGGAAACATTAGTAAGTAATGAACAATTGATTTCAGAGGGCTATGTGTGTGTGTGTGTATGTGTTTACTTGTGAGCACAGTGTAAAAACACTGTAGCTGTCTTTAATGCACTTTAACTCCTTGTGAGAATAGAGAAAGGCTGGAGAAGGCTGGGCAGGTAATTGACGGCATGAAGTTAAAGGATGTAGAGGTGAGTGGTGTAGGGTACTTCAATGTCTGGAGGCAGCTTAGACTCAAGAAGAAAGGGCTTTGAACAACTGAAAGTGCAGACTCATGAGCAGGATTAACCAGGATGCGGCTAGTATCAAAGATCGCGGAGGAGTGATGTAGGATGTGGAGGTGGTCCATGCAGGAAGGCATCGGAAGATGCCTCTGCTGTATAAAAGGAAAAGCGGAAGATGCTTTTGTTAGCTGAGAGGGAGCTCTGCAGTGTTCACTTCAGGTTTTAGGGAACCCCAGCTGCACGTGAGACTGGGAGACAGCAAAGGGAAGAATTTGTCACCTGGCTGCTGTGGGACCTCTTCCCTTTACCGGCCTTCATGTGCACACCTGTGAAGAAACAATTGGCAGAGACAGCTGACCTGGGTCTTTGCCGCCAACAGTTCTCTCGGCTCTGGAATCTTTGGCTATGGCCAAGATCTCTAGGGCCCTTCCGAGGTTGTCTCATTGTGTTCTGTGTAGGGTTGCATGCTCCTTGCCTTTGGTCTTATTCTTGCCAGATGGGATGATTTTATTTGTACATAGAAAGCCCACTGGAGCCAGTGCAAATACAAAAACAAGTAATTAATGTACAGTTCTTTAAAAAGTCCTGAGTGGATTCCTTCAGGAGTGGCTTGATCCATCATGGCAACTACCCAGTTGTAGCTTTCTTCTTTCTTTTCTCAGTTCTGTCTTCCCAGGGAGGCCTCTTTCTCTCAAATCTGCTCTTCCTTAGGACAACTGTGTACAGTACTTCTAACCCCGACTTGAATAGATAACATGTCTCCCCCCTAAGTGTTCAGAGGATAGTGCCTTGGCTCAAGTACCCATTCTGGAAACAAACGGTAGGGCAAGAAGGGGTTGTGTGTGCACATTGACTGTGCCCAGGCCACGTGCTCCTGCTTTGGAGTCCAGCCTCAGCTTTGCGCACTGGCTTAACTAGGAAAGACAGAGGAATGGGTTCTGGGTAGCCAAAAACTAATTCTGGGAGCCCACCCTCACCCCAGGCTCCATGAGACCTATAGGTAAGGGAGGGACAAAGATTTTGGGCCCAAATCAAGAGAAGGCCATGGGACTGAAAAAAAAAAAAAAAAAAAAAAAAGCCAATCCAGAGAAATCCAGAGAAGGCCTAGAGATATGTAGACACCAGGAGAGCTGTGCCAAGTCTCCCGAGAGTGCCCTTTGTGCCGGAGGCACTGAATGTAGGACTTAGGATAAGGCTGATCCACAGGCCTTGCAGGAGATCTCGCGGGGGTGGGGGGGGAGGGGGAGTGTGGGGGGTTCGGGGGGGGGGTGGCTGGAGGAGGATGTCTGCTGGGCTTCCTGCTCTGGATGACACTAGCTGCCCTCCCCTCCCATGCAAGCCATGTCCCCTCTACACCTCAGCACCCAGCCAGAAAACGCCTTTTGTGTTTTCTTGGCAAAACTAGGACCCAGTAATTAAAGTCCATATGCAAAGCTGCTACCTCCAGCGCACCGTGGTCTTTTAATTAGGATGTAATTGGTCAGAGAGGTACCATCAAACAGTTCCCAGCTTGGCCTACTGCAAGCAGAGTACTTGAAAAGTCCCAGACCGGAGAAGGATAATAAATGCCTTAAGTTCCATCTGCTGGAAAGGTTTGTTCAAGGTATACATTTCTGTTTGGTTACTTTTTTTTTTTAATTGAATGAAGCATTTCTTCAAATGCTGTAGCAACTAGCATAGCGTTCTTTGGAGGCAGGAAGGTGAAGAAGTGAAGTAGAAGGTAGCTTAGGACATGCTTGTATCCCTGAGGGAAAGAGCATAGAGCGTAGTGGGCTGGGCAGGGAAGGAGGGAGGTGACATGGAGGTCGGGTTTGAGTGACACGTCAGGGACTCTGCGGTCATGTCCTTCCATGAAAACAGCCCCTGGTTACCTCAGTAGTCTGTTGCCTTTGAGGTGGCTATGCCCTTGCTGTCGATCCTTAAGCCTCAACTGGCATGTGCTGCTGTTCTGGGAGTCTGTCTCGATGTGACAAAGGATTTAGAATTTATTTTGATAGACAAGGGTGAGTAGCTGTGGGGGAAGCCGGGAGGGGGACTCATGGTAGCTCTCAGGAGCTAAGACAGATTGTAGCACTAAGCCACCTGGTTTTATTTGACTGAAATATCCTGGGAGGGGAAAGACAGAGGAAGGCTGAGTCTCTTCAGGTTTGAGTTGTTCCATCAGTCCTTTGGGTAAAGTTGGTCTCAAAATTTAGGGAAAAAAAGGCTTAGGAAAAATTCTAAGGGCTATGGATATCACTCAGTTCCATTCCCAGCATTTAAACCAGGCATGGTGGCCTAAGCTTGCAGTCTGGGTCGTAGGGAGGTAGAGACAGGGGGATCAGGAGTTCAAGATAATCCTTGGCTGTATATCAAGTTTGAGGTCAGCCTGGGCTACATAAGACCTTATCAGAGGAGAAAAAAAAAAGAGCCTAGAAACAATAGAATGAGTGCTCGTTGGGGCCACAGAGTTGGGGGGAAAGATGGGGAGATGTTGGCCAAAGAGTGTGTACTGAGCTTGGTTGAGTAAGTTCACATGTGCAGTGCAGTGTGATGTGACTGCAGTTAACGGTATCCTTATGATAAGGTTGGCTGAGTGAATGGATCATAGGTGGTGATGGGTGGGTTTGTTACGCCCATTGTGGTCCTCATTTCACAGTGCGTATATGCATCAAATCCTCACTCTGGTCTCTGTAAATATACACATTATGTTTTCCAATAAACTCCCAGCAAGGCTGTAAAAGAACAAGCAGAACAGAACAGTGTAAGGTTTAGTGGCACTGGGGTTGGGGTGGGGTTGTGTGCTGGTGCTGGCTGAGGGACTGAGTTGGGAAGGCTCAGCTCCTTTGCCTCCCCCTTGGGCCCTTCTAGGTATGGAAGTAAGGAGTGTGGCTTCCCTGTCACCATGTCAACCTGACACTCCCAGGCTATCACCCTGAGGAGGTGTCAGGATATGCTGTGTGCGGAATGATGAGTGAAGACGGGTGCAGATTTCAAACCACTGTAAGGTCCTCACAGCCTTGCAAGGGCCTCTCTCAGTCTCCTACTATGGGGCCAGAACCAGGATCCCTGTTGTCTCGGGGGAACCTTTTCTCCTGTTCTCCCCAAACTCTTTGCTCTGCGAGTTACGTGAAGAAGTCACTCTTGCTGTGTCAGAGCAAGAGGTGGTGTCATTTGAGCTTAGACCTGGGTGTGCTAAGTGAATGCCTGCCTGACTGCATTTATTTGAGAATCATTCATTCATTCATTCATTCATGTGGCCCTCTTCTGGTCCTTGATTGGAAGTGGTCTGAGGGAGGTACCCTGGGGTTTTTGTCAGTTTGTTTTCTCTTGCTTACTCTCTTCTGATGTTTTGTTAGGGTGGCTGGCCCTCGCTGGAGGCTCTGATTGGACCTGGGAGTGGACCTTCAGGGACCCTTGGGGTACAGTAGCTCACTGACTCCCGTGGGGAAGTCCCAGCCCAACACTGGGGGTGGAGTTCCGCTCAAAGTTGAGCATTTGCATTGCTGTGCTTTCTGTATCTGCCTTTTAGGGATCTCCTGGAGAGGGGTGGCTAAAGTACTGCAGAGCTTGAGATTTTTCTATATCCCACCAGTCCCTGGTCAGTGCTGGGCAACTCTTCTTTGGACTGCTGCCTTATGGGAGATGGGCAGACTTCGTTCAGGGAGTAGGCCTGGAGTCTCCATTGGAGGAGATAGGAAAATCTCACTCTCCTGTTCTGTTTTACAGAGAGAGAGAGAGAGAGAGAGAGAGAGAGAGAGAGAGAGAGAGAGAGAGGCAAAAGCATGCATAGAAATTACCCAGGAAACCAGGAAGTGGAGGAGGAGAGAGCTGTAGGAATTGACAAGAAAGTGAGGCCAGAGAATCTGGCTTCTAGTGAAAGATAAAAGTAGCACCGGCTTTAAAATACCATGTTTAACATAAATTAAAGGGGATGGAGGCTGGAAACTGGAGTGTTATTTGTCTGACACGTAATTCCTTGTTTCTAGAATGCGCTCCTTGCAAAATAACAGTATTTTAGGCGTTGGTCGAAATGCCGTATGAACAAATCTAGGTTAGAAAAAAAACCCAACAAAACAAGTGAGTAGCTGCTACGTTTATTTATAGAATCTTCCCGGCTGTAGCGTCTGAAACAAAGATTGGTCTTAAGGAGCCTCTGGGGTATTCTACGTGCAGTTTGGTGCATGATTGAGGGATGAACCATTCCAGAAGGCCATTATGGGGAATGTGTTTCTTTGTGGCTCATCTACACCTGCTAGAGGTATGGTTCACCTCTTAGGATTACACGGCAGCTATCTGCCACCAATGGACACCAAGATTACAGTTAAACCCTGAATTGGTTTAAACTGTAGCATATGTCCACCAGACTGAGAGCAGAGTGAGGGGCTGGGGCTGGTGGTTGGAGATGCGTTTGGAAAGTGGTGGAAAGTTAACCAGTCTTGGAGCGAAGTTTGTGCATTAGTAGTGGTTTCCCAGTGAGAAGCTGGAGCAGGTGGCCTTGAACCCAGAGTTCAGACTGTGCAGTTCTGGTAAGCCTCAGTTTGCCCTCTTGGAAATGGGTATGCACATACCAGATTTATAAAACAGCATTGAGGTGAATTGGAACTCCTGTACTACTGGCAAGGACATTGCTGGGCTCTATGAGGAAAGAAAAAGTCAGCAGCAGAGGCGGCATTGAGAGGGCACATGTGCAGCTACTTTTGTACCATTGTAAAGTTGAAAGCAATTAAGTTAACGTGTATCTTAGTCAATGTTCTGTTGCTGTGATGAGACACCATGGCCATGGCAACTCTTACAAAGGACAGCATTTAGTTGGGATTAGCTTACAGGTTCAGAGGTTTAGTCCATTTTCATTGTGGCAGGGAGCATTGGTTAAGTTCTGGCAGACATGGCGCTGGAGTTCTATGCCTGGATCACTAAGCAGCAAGAAGAGAAGGAGAGGCACTGGGCCTGTCCTGGGTCCTTCAAGGCTCATGCCCAGTGACACACTTCTAGCAAGGCCATACCCCTAATCTCCATCAGGTAATGCCACTCCCTATTGACCAAGCATTCAAATATTTGAGCCCATGGGGTCATTCTCTTTCAAATCACCACGTATGTCATTAAGTCAGCCAATCTGTAGACTTGTCTGCCCCCCACCCCATTCATTTCAACCCCAGGGCAGCATCTAGACCCTAGACTGGGGTCAAAACATCTAGTGCAGTATATTGTATTCCCAGAGGGTGTTTGTCAGATGGCATCTGCCAGAGAGGAAACCACCCAGTCCAGTCTCTGTCTACAGGACCTGTAGGCAGGAGGTGCCTTGGCCAGCATTTTCCTATAGCTCTGTTTCTCTCTTAGAATCCTGGGTTTTCCTGTTCTACCCAAGGTACTCTCCAAACCTACCTCTTTTCTTCTTCTTCTTGTTCTTCTTCTTCTTCCTTCTTTTTCTTCTTCTTCTTCCTCTTCCTCCTCTTCCTCCTCCTTCCTCCTCCTCCTCCTTTTTCCTCCTCCTCCCCCTCTTCCTCCTCCTCCTTCTCTGGAATTCATCCTGTTCAAAGCCTTGGGGGTATAGGGCATGTAGAGGGGTGGTGGGGTATGCAGTGGTGGTGGTGGTGGTAGAGATAACTTTGATCTCATGTGGTATGGGGATTTGTGCTCCCCTTGGTGTATTTACCCAGGGTGTTACTTACCAGAGATCAGGGTGTAAACTTTGAAGCGCTAAGGAAAAATTTCTCCCTGTTTTTTCATCCCTTCCCTGAAACAAGAAGCACAGGCTAGTCTCACTGAGGGCAGGACAAGGGTCATTTTCAGGACAAGGGTCATTCCTACAAGGAAACCCAGAGACAGCATCTCCCTGTATATGATTCATGAATTGCTTGAAGACAGGGGCCCCTATAAACTTCACCCTAGAGCCTCCCCAGGTCACTGAAATAATATGTTATACAGAAAAGGCCCTGGATGCCCGTCTATTAATTATGTGGATTCTTAACCTCTTATCCAGTTTCACATCTCACCAGTATTAAGAGACATCTAACTGTCTATATGGGATAGTATACTCTAAATAGAAGGGCTGGAGAAATGGCTCAGTGCATTGGTTGTGAAAGCTTGGGGACCTGAATTCAGATCTCTTAGAAAAATGTCCCGTGCAGGTGTGTGCACCTGCAACTTCAGTGCTCAGGGAAGCTTGGAGCCCTCCTGGGGATTGCTGCCTGCCACCTAGCCCCAAATCCACAGGCTCCAGCTTCAGGTGGGGGAACGTGTCACAAGAAAATAAGGCAGCGTGATGGAAGAGGACACCTGCTGCCCCCTCTCATGTCTATGTGTGCACACCTGTTCACACATGTACACACATGTGGATACCACACATACACAATATGAATAAAGTCAATGCCATGGTTGGTCTGAATGGATAAACAGATAAATAAATGAGAGCAGCGAAGCCTGATACACTTGGTTCATTTGGCCATTATTTGAGAATAGTCTGTGGGTCATGGACTGTTACAGGAGACCATGACTAACGAGGGCTTTAGCATTTCGCCAAAGGAGCCAGCGTGTGCAAAGACCCTGTGCCTGAAAGAAACATGTCCATCGTCTCGTGAAGCTATTTTGTCAGGCTATCAGATTATTTAATTTGGGACTGATTTCCTTAGGTACGTTTGTCTTGGTAGATAAAACCTGCCCTTTTCAGAAGATGCCAGCATATTCTTTGTATAGTCTGCTTCATAAAGTAATGTATTTCTACCAAGAGTGATAGTTTTTAGTTATGTCAGTCATGAGGGTGATACTTGGAGGACTAACCCGGGTATAATCTGTTGATTGTGATTACTCTGCTCACTGACTTACAGCCTTTTCCTTGGACTTGTGGAAACTTAGTGTTTGCAGATGTCAAAGTGAGGCTGCAGAGGAAAGATGAGGTAAGATTTGAGCTTGTGCTGTCTACAGCAAACACTAATGTTCCTGTGGCTTAGTCTATGCTGGCTTTCGAGGACTGTTCCTTATGAGCGAGCACACAGTTCTCTCCTGAGCAGTGATTCCCACGCCCAGGTTCCTTCTCTACTGTGGTTCTGCCACTGTCAACTCCAAGGCCGGCTACATAGAAGAGCCTGGTGCCCATTGCTTGAGGAGTTGTATGGCCCAGGCATGCAGTGATAGTCATATCTCAGCCTGTTTTCCTCTGGCTGAACCAGTCTCTGGCCATAGATGTTTGTAGGAAGGATGGGAAATGAGCCCAGGACAAAGTGGATGGAGTTAGAATGAGTGTCTACAAGTCTCCACCAACCTCTGGATGCAAGTGTGTCCAACCCTTTGACTTTACAACACAATAGCATTGCCGCCTCCAAGCTTTATAACTCGAGAAATGTGCACCCAGGTTAAAAAAACAAAAAGGTTTTATAGGAGTATGGGAGTTTGATTTGGGCTTCTCAGCTGCACACAGCTTCATAAAGCTATAGTTTAATTAAGTCCTGGCACCTTTTCTTTCCCTTTTAATTAATTTTGAAAGCATACTAGGTAACGGGTTTCATTATGGCATTTTCATACATATATACCATTACATTTTAATTGTGTTCATTACACACATGCTCACACACACCTGGTACTGCCCTTCCCCCCCACCCCCCCGCCCCTTCCTGCTCGTTTCCTGCCCCTCTCCCACCATAGTCCCCCTGTCTGCTTTCAAGGCACATCTGTCCATCCCTCTTGCTTTTCCCCTTTCCCGTCCTTAGTTCTCCCTTTTTCCTGGTCCCCTTTCTCCTTTCAACACACACCGAAGTGCATGTGTACGTACACGTGCATGCGCAGATCTAGATTTAGCGTATGAGAGAAAACAGGTGGTGTTTTACCTGTGTTTCTGAGTCTGGTTTATTTCACTCTTCACTTTCCTTCACATGTCGTGATTTCATTTCTTCTTTACAACTGAATAAAATTCCACTGTGTCTGTGTACTGGATTTTCTCTATCCATTCATCCACTGACGAATGTCTGGGCTGGTTCCATATCTTAGCTATTGTGAATCAAGGCACGCAGCAGTACACACGGATGTGCAAGTGATGGGCTGGCTAAGGTTCTTTTGAGGATTGCTGTAGGTCAGATAATGTTGGGATTTTTTTCAGTTCGTTCTGTGGTGCCGAGTGTGTGTGGTTGTGTGTGGGTGTGGCACCTCCATACTGACTTCTGTCATGGCTGGACCAGTTCACATCCTGACTAGTCCTGCCTGCCCATTCGTGTGTAAGAGCTCCTCGTTCCTCATTGAAACTTGTCCTGATGCTGTGTTTTTTGTAACAGGGTGTCTCTATGCAGCCCTGACTGACCTGAAAATCTCTACATAGCTCAGGCTGGCTCTTCTGTGATCCTTCTGCCTCTGCCTCCAGAAATTAGGGGCCTGACTAACTACATCTAGCAGCTGTCCTTTGTGTTCCTGATAATAGCCACTATAACAAGGGTAAGAGGGAATCTCAGAGTAGTTTCAGTTGGCATGACCCTGGTGGCTGAAGTTGGTGAAAACACTTTTCAAAGGTCTATTGGCCATTTGTGTTTCTTCTTCTGAGAACTATCTACTGAGTTCATCACATCATTTCTGATTGGATGCTTTGAGTTTTTTGTTTTGTTTTGTTTTAAATTTTGTTTTTGTTACTTAATTTTTCCAGCTCTTGATATATTCTAAATGTTAATTACCTGTTGGGAGTTGAAATCTCCAGAGGGGAGAAAAGCTGGTGCCAAACTCTACACTGCTATTGATAGACTGAAACCTTCGTTGATTTGAGAGGGTTAGACGGTACACGTTGGAAGCCAAATTATCTTGGGCTATGTTTAGCCCCCTAAATTGCCATTTACTGCACACCTCTGCGTGTGACTCAGCGTCTTGTGACTGTGAGGTAAATCCTTCTGGGATGTACAAATACAGCCTTAGCATCCAGCCACCCAAAGGCTAAGAGTGTCATCAGACAGCACCTGAGGCCTGGAACGGAGGCGTCTCCATCTTATCATTCCTCACCTCTCTGTGTTTCCACCGATGTATTTGAAAAGTGCTCTGGTTTGTGATCTTCTTTGTTTTATTCCTATAACAACTCCACGAGACCGTTACCAGATTGGAACACGGTATTCGGTGTAGCCTGAATCAGTGTTCCTTGGCTGTGGCCCCTCAGATTTGGCTTTGGAATAAACCATCCCTTCTTCCCTTTGAGGTGAGAGCTGCGTTTGTATCATTCTGCCTGGTGGTGAAGCTTTCCCACTGCTGCAAGCAGTCTGTCCTTCCGTTGATTATTCCCTTTGCTGCATAGAAGCTTTGTCCTTCCGTTGATTATTCCCTTTGCTGCATAGAAGCTTTGTATCCTCTCGGAACCCCATTTGTCGGTTCCTGGGCCCTTGGGGGCCTTTCCAGAAAGTTCTATTCCCGAGCTATTTCTTAAAAGGCCCCCTAACACTTTCAGAGTTTCAGGTGTCACATTAAGATCTTTGACCTGATGCTGGAACGATGGCTCAACAGTGAAGACCACTTGCCGCTCATTCAGAGGATCAGGGTTTGGTTCCGGGATGCACGTGGTAGCTCACAATCCCTGTAACTCTAGTCTCAGGGGATCCAACACCCTCTGCTAGCTTCTGAGGCTTGTGTATGTATATGATGTGCAAAAAATTTTGCAGTCTCTCACACACACACACACACACACACACACACACAGAGAGACAGAGACAGAGACAGAGACAGAGACAGAGACAGAGAGACAGAGAGGCAGTCAGGCTGAGACTCTATATATTCATGTCTGTCCTCAGATTGTCTCGAAATCATTGACTTCCTCCTGCCTCTGCCTCCCAAATGCTAAGACTAAAGGTGTGGGCCACCACACCCAGCTACATAAACTTAAAAAGAAAAAGAAAGATTGACCCAGGATGAGAGCTGTGAATGTAGTTTCATTCCACATGTGAATATAGGTTATTCGCTGAAGAGGTTGTTTCTTTTCTAGTGTGATATGTGATACACACACACACACACACACACAGAGACAAATAAAATTTAATTTTTTGGTCAAAAATTAGGCAACTGGAACCCTGTGCATTATTTCTGGATCCTCCATTTTGCTCCATTGCTCTGCAGGCTTTCTGTGTCAGCCCCATGCAGTTTCAGCCACTGTGGCTCCGTGCTGTCATCTGAGCTCAGACCCTGGGATGCCTTTTGCAGATCTTTCCATCTATCATTACTTTAGATATTTAGGATCTTTTGTGCCTCCATATGGACTTTAGATTCTTTTTTTTTAAACTTCTGTGAAGAACGTCATTGGGTTTTGGCTAGGGATTACATTTGAAGCTGGAAGGTCACTTGTGGCGAAACGGGCCATTTTTACAGTATTAATTTGGCCACTTCATGAGGACGGGGGTCTTTCTGTCTTCCAGTGTTGCCTTTAATTTCTTTCATTGATGTCTTACAGGCCTCACTGCAAAGGTCTTTGATCTCCTTGGTTAGTTATATTCTTAGGTTTATCTTTATGACGCTATTGTGACTGGGAATCTCTCCCCGATCCACCTTAATTTGTTCTTGGCAGCTTCCTTATTCCTGTAAAGGCTACTGATTTTTGTGTGTTGACTTTGTAGCCTGGTCCTTTGCTGAAAGCACTTACTGGGTTTAAGAAATCTTTCCTTGGTTTCTTTGTTTCTTTCCTTTTACTTTCTTTTTATTTTTCAAGACAGGGTTTCTTAGTACAGTCCTGAAAGTCCTGGCTGTCCTGGAACTCCCTCTGTGGACCAGGCTGGCCTCAAACTCAGAGATCCACCTATCTCTGCCTTTTAAAGGCTGGGATTAAAGGCATGTGCCATCACTGCCTGGCAGGCCTAAGGCATTTCAATGGCATCTTCCTGATTCTTCTAAGAACATGAGCACACTGTTCACAAATAGGAATTTGATTTCTTCCTACATATATCCCTTTCATCTCTCTTGTCTCATTGACTCTCTTTTCTCTGTGGCTTATATCCACTTCTTAAAAGGGACAAGCTGAAACTGGAAAGCATGTTGGCATGTGGCTTACATAAATGATACCCAAAACATTGCTTGGTACTGTTCCTTTTTGTTTTTCTTCCTTAAGTGCCCCCCCAACCCCATTTTGAGAGCTAGGACTCTGATTCCTATGTTATGAGTCTGAATATTATCGGCTTACCTTTCTTGTATTTGTCAGTATTATAAACTCAAGGAACAGTTTATAATCTAGGAACTGACTACACTAGTTTGGAGCAATCCCAAGGAAGCAGGCTCCAACGGATGTGCCAGCAAGGCATGGGCAAACAGGTGAGGAACCAACAAACCCTCTTCCATTGTCTTTATCTAGGCTTCCAGCAGAAGGCATGGCCCAGACTAAAGGTGAGCCTTTCAGGCTCAAGATCTGGATTAAAGGAATGTGTCATCCTTCTTCAAGATGCAGATCAAAAGCCTGTGCCTCAAGATCAAAAGGTGTATTATCTTCCTGTCGCAAGATCCAGATTGCAGCTTTGCCCTTCAGTTCTGGATTGTAGTTCATTCGAGATACAGTGAAGTAGCCATTACTGTAGCCATTACAGCCTGCCTACGGTATTGATACCAAATGTAGTAGAGGAGAAAGAGTTTGGGGTCTGTTTCTCACAGTTCTTAATTTTCCCCTTAATTATATAGTAATGTGAAATGTGTAAGGTATTGTGGAACTCTGAGCATGGTCCCCCCAAATGCCTGGCTTCCCAAAGGGCTGAAGCTGCAGCTGACAGTCATGTCTCTACTTTGAAAATCTTGTTGGTCCAGAGAGACTCGAGATGGGAATGATAACAGATACGGTGATGGAGCAAGAGCTCTTCCTGGCCTTAAATTTGCTGAACCTTTTTGAGAGATCAAACAGCACAAGCGTCTGGCTACATGGGCCTCATCTGATCCTCTACTCTGGGAGTTAGCCCTGGCTTTGTAGGTGAGAACATTAACTCGCTGAAGACCCAAGCCATTCGAGCAGAGTCTTGGGGGAGTGCCAGGGTCAGGATTTAGATCTAGGATCTATTGTTGGGTGCTAAATGCCCATAATCCCATCACTTGGGGAGCAGATATAGGAAGATTGGTACAGATTTTAGGATAACTTAATCTATATAGTACAGGGCTGAAAAATGAGACCAGTCTAATTGGAACTACATAGTGAGACTCTGTCTCAAAACAAGCAAACAAAGAAACAAACCAGTCAACCAGCAAACAATCCAAACCTAGACAGCTTTAACCTTAACCTCTGTTCTTATTTGTTTGTTGGGATGTTTGTGTGTGTGTATGGAGATGTGTTCATGTGGGTGCACATATGTGTATATGTGCACACATGGCCACTCACGTACATATGAAGGCTTGGGTGTACAGTATTTAATGACAGAGAGTCTTGTAGTGTCTAGGACTATGCCAAGTAGGCTAGGCTGGGTGCTCAGCAGGCCCTAGGCACCTTCCTGTGTCTGCCTCCTCCGGTAATGGGATTATAGAGGCAAGCCACCATGCTTGGCCTTTTAAAATGAGTGCTCATAAGGATGGAACTCAAGCCATCATGCATGAACTGGGCCATTTCCCTAGACCTGTTTTTCGCTTGTTGAGACAATCTCACTGTGAAGCGCTCCATGTTCTAGACCTTGCTACCAAAACCAGGATGATTAACAACTGATGATTCTCTGCTAGGACAATAGGGATGGACTACTGTGTCTGGCTTCATTTCCAAAATTTGACTTCTGATCTTTCTCCAGAGATAGACTCAGCCTGAAGGTTTCTCTTTACCTCAATTCATGGCCACTCCATTCTGTTAAGCACTCAGGCTAAAAATGATTGTGGCATCCTTGGAGTCTTTTTTTTTCTTTTTTTCTTTCTTTCTTTTCTTGATACCCTAAGTAGAATTTATCAAGAAGTCCATTGATACTCCATCTAGAAGTTAATCACACCTCATGCTTTGGAGACTGCCACCTTCATTAAAGCTGCCCTTGTTGGTTTCCTTGAGAGATGACCCAGTTGTCTTTCTGCTGCTAACCTAGTTCCTCCTGATTCTGTCTTCCCCATGGCAGCTAGAGTGAGCCCGGCCTGGGAAGCACCTCTGTTCTGCAGAGTCATCCTGCGACTGGAGACTGAAGTTTCCACCCATCTGGTTGTTCACCTTCCCTCGGGTTTTTTGCTCATCTGTGTGGTCAGAGCTGACACATGTCATACCTTCTTGGCCACTCACAAACATGGGTGTAAGAAAAGAGGCCATTTTTGGAAAGTCATTTCTTTTGATTTTTTTGGGCAACTTCACTGCAAAGGAGTCTGGGAGGGAAATGTGGGCTCTGGATAAATCACCACGTTCTTAATTCCCTGAGAAGAGCAGAGGGAACTGATAATTATCCCCTAGATCTATACCACAGTGGTCAACTTCCTCCAGCAAGCCTCACCTCTTACTACCTCCTAGTAGTATGTATTTAAGACAAGGGAGCTAATCCATTGAATAGAGCAGAGCCGTGATGATCTAATTGCCCCAGAAGTACCGTCATAGATACAGCTAGATATGTGCTGCACCGGTCTCCTAGGTCTTCCATCCCTCCTCTCTCACCTTTCCTCCCTGTTCTTCTCTCTTTTGCCCCCTACTCTCCCTCCCTCTCCTATCTTCCTTCCTTCTTCCCTCTTATCACCTTCCCTCCCCAAGCCCCTTCCTTCTTCTTACCCTTTCCCTGTTCTCTCCCTTCCTCTCCCTTCCCCTCCTCTTCTCTTCCATTCCCTTCCCAAGGGTGAGCTTGAACTTGAGTCCCCTGCCTCCACCTCCCAAGTGTTGGGATGGCACTGCGGTGTCTTCGTGTTTAAAGGCTCAAATACTGTTTTGTTTTGTTTTGAACTCTGCCCCACCCCCACTCAGGCCCATAGGTTTTTTTTATTTGTTTCTCATTATAGGTGGTTGTGAGCCAGTGGTTGATTTGAACTCATGACCTCCGAAAGAGCAGTCAGTGTTCTTAACCACTGAGCCATCTCACCAGCCCCGTCTTCATGTTTAGGGTATGTAGCGTTGGGATGGAACCCTATGCTACAAACATGGCAGGTAAGCACTCAGCCAAATGAGCTACAGCCCCAACATAAATGTTTGTTTGTTTCTTTCCCACTCTTCTGGCCTTTATTGTCACCATCTCAATGTATACATGTTTCTTTTATGGAATTATACTGGGTTTTTGAAGACATGTTTCTTTTTATTTGCCCCGCCCCCTATTGTTATTCTCATTCTTACTTTTATACAGTGTACAAAATGCCTTCATTTGACCTAAGTGTTTCTTATTTTTTCAAACTGACAATCCAAATTAACCGTCGCACTACCCACCATAAGAGTTTCTGTGAGGCTTGAAAGAAGGGTGTTATTAAGTTCAGTGGTTGAACATAGTACATGTTTGCCTAGATAAAACATGGAAGTGCCGAGCACGTATGACATACTTTTAAGTGACCGTGAAGGACATTTTCTTCATATTCCAGGCATTTTTCTAGATGGCGAGGATCAGTCATGACTAGGACAGTCCATCTTTGTCTTCGGAGAGCTTATGGTCTAGCAACAGATGTGAACAATACACAGACAAACTCACAGATGTGATTTCAAATAGTGAAATGTGGCTGAAGGGCAGTGAGGCAGGGTAAGAGAACAGATGCGAGGTGGGGACACTGGAAGGTTTGTTCCTAAACTGGCGCTTGATAGTCCTGTGCCCCTGCTGCAGCCTCTGCTTAAATCCTCCCTCCCCCACCTCTTACTCTCCAGACCAGCTCTGCCAGGAGAGTGGTGAGCGGTGGGGACATGGACTGCTGTGTCCCCTGTGCGGGCAGCTTTGCCTGCTGTGCAGTGTGCCCTTGATCAAGGGTAATGAGAACATGCAGCTTGCAGAGACAGGACAGGTCCTCACAGGCGGCAGCCTCAAGGGAGGGTCTGCTCCGTTCTCCATCTCCACACCTCAGTCCCCCAAAATTGTTTCTGACAGATGGATGTTTAGCATTTTCTCTAAAGAAGATCCCACATCCCCTCTGGGGAGATGTCTGCTGGATTGAAGCATGTAATTCAAACCAGGTGAAAGAATGCCAGCTTGCCTACCTCTGCCGCCCCTAGGTTTTGGAAGAAATTAAAGCATACTGCTTTTTTTTTTTTTTTGGTGCAAGGACTACACCCAGATTATTTATTTATTTATTTATTTATTCATCATTTTCAAGATCTGGAGGAACTTTTGAGACATGGAGATTTTCTTTATTGCAGCAGCACTTCATGTTGAGAGTTCCTTCTGTAGGGTTTCCCCATGCTAAAATTTTCTTCTGTTTCTTTTGCCTCACAGATAACTTTATCGTAAAATAAATAAGACATAGAAGAGAGAGAATCAGGTAATTATTGGGTCAGAAAGTTCATTAAAATGTCTGTGGAAAGAAAATGGGGAAGGCCACACACTCAAATATACACTAAACAAACAAACAAATGCAATTTAAAAAAATGGCTTTGCTAAGCATGTCCCCAAAGGAAGCCTAACGCCTTGGGTAGAGGAGGCTCTGTAGCAGCTATGGTCAGGATGAATAGCAGAGCCCACTCATTACGTCATCAGGAATAGGTGCCAGAGTAATACCCGCCCCCCCCCCCCAAACTCCCCTACAGCTGTGTGAAAGCTTGTACTTGTGAGTTGCCCTGCAAGATTGCATTGTGCTGATGGCCTTCTTGGTTATGGCAGATCTGTCTGGAGTGTGTTGTGCATAGGAGACATGCAGAGTAGGCATTCGAACTTGGGTGTGCTCTGGAGAAGGCCTAGGGCCAGGTGCCTGACTCTTTCCAGCTTTTATGGGAGTCAGTGCCCACTTCCCCTTCCCCGCTCACAACCGTGCTGGGGTTGGGCAGGGGGCAGGGTTGAGCTCGGAGATGCAACTCTTTCTGCCCCATTGTTGGCCTCCAGGGCTTGCTTTGCCCATCACCCTTGCTTCTTATAAGCTAGGTCCTGTGCTGACCTGCCCACACTCCCTCTCTCACTTCAGTCTTGGTATCAAAAGGGAAAGGAGGGGCCGGGTGTGGTGGTGCACGCCTTTAATCCCAGCACTTGGGAGGCAGAGGCAGGCGGATTTCTGAGTTCGAGGCCAGCCTGGTCTACAAAGTGAATTCCAGGACAGCCAGGGCTATACAGAGAAACCCTGTCTTGAAAAACCAAAAAAAAAAAAAAAAAAAGGGAAAGGAGAGGAACCCTGAGTCACTCCTTTTGCCTCCACCCTCCCCCAACAGTCATGGGTCCATTGATAGCCAGCAGACCCCTAAACAGGCTTCTTTGCACACAACTTCTTTGTCCCTTCCCCTCTGACAGCCTTGCAGGTCTGAATACTTCTTGCTTGTATACACAGTGTATCCACCCATCTGTGCCTCCTTTCCCATCTTCTCTTGGACTTCCTTCTCTTCATCTCTGTTCCGTTTCTCCAGGCTCCTTCCACTGCTGGCTTCTTTTTCCAGGATAGCGTGCTGTCACTATCCCTTTGTGGGGCCCTTCTTTTCTCTCTGACCCTGATGGTTTATGCATGCTGTGTTCACTTACCTGTCATCCTGTATTCAGCCCACTGCCCTCTGGCTCATTCCTTAACCCTGCCATGAAACAGGACACCATGAAGCATCACAGCCCAACTCCCCAGTGCATTCTCTCTGTCTTTAGACTTCTGCTGAATTAGACATGGGGAGAGCACTTGTAATTTCAAGCTCTCTCTTTCCTCCCCACCTGTTCTCTTTATTTCTGTTACCAGCAAGAATTTTCCTCCCCACCAGGGGTGAGGACACCTCTCTGATTCCTCCTTAATGCCATCTTGTTCTGTTGCACTTTTTCCCTAGGGATGGCTCCACATCAGGGGATTGGGCCACCTCGTAGATGCTGGTGAGTCTTTAATGGGTATCTCCATCTCCTTACCTCTTCTCAAGGTTCTGATTTGGAGTGTCAGATGAAAATGCCTGCAGGGGGAACTGGGGGAAGGTTGGACAGGTCATTGTTGGGCTCCAGCCAATTGTTGCAGATAGGAAATCAGAAACAATGTTGCTAATTTTTCCACTTTTGAGCCTCTTAAAGATTAACAAATGTTTCTACAAGAGCCAGAGACTTTTATAGACTCTGACCGTGAAGCAGCTCTCTGGAGTTGCACTCATGTAGATAGATGCTTGCTAACTGCCTGATATCTTTGTCCTAAGGTTGGCCCCTTTAACTGAGCTTGCCCCAGTCAGCTTCCCCTGGTATCCATTCTTCCAAGCCAGACATGAGTAGGAGGGTGTCCTCACACACTTCTCTTTCCTTCTCTCTGACACTGTACTGCTCCTTCTCCTGGTTGCTGTGTTTAGATGCCCGAGAAGCAACTTAAAGGAAGAAGAGCTGATTTTAGCTTACAGTTGGAAGGAGTCACAGCCCATCATGGTCACAAGATCTGGTAGCAGAAGGGTGAGGCAACTGGTCATGTGACACATGTCACATGTCACAGGAAGAAGAGAGAGATGAACGTTGTTGCTCTGCCCATTTTCTTTTTTTTTTCTTTTTTTTCTTTTCCATGTAGTGAGGTTTTTGTTTGTTTGTTTGTTTTTCCTCCTTTTTTTTTTTATTATTGGGTATTTATTTCATTGCTGTCCAGTGCAGTACCTGACTCCATGGCGTGGCACCACCTACATTTGGATTGGCATTGTCATTGCAGGGACCCAGTCTCCAAATGCCTATACAGACATGCTGTGTCCTGAGAAATTCAGCCAGTGGTTGTCAGTGTTTTATGTTTAAGAAACCCAGAATTTCTGGGTAGGGACAGTGGAACATACCTTTAATCCTTTAATAAAGAACAAATAAATAAAAAACAAAAATAGAAAGAAAGAAAGAAAGAGAGAGAGAGAGAGAGAGAGAGAGAGAGAGAGAGAAACCCAGAAGTACCTCTGACTGGTCACTTTACCAGTTGCCTCCTTCTTGACACTAACCACCTGCATTGTCTCCTGTTTGTGACTTTCAGTTCTCAGAAGATAAAATCCCAGGGCCTTGGTAGAATATATAACACTCTCCCTGACCATGTCTCCTGCATTGACACCTGAATTGATTCTCACTCCTTAATGCAAACATTATGGCCCTTATGGTATGATTGGCTTCTGTTCTCTATATAAATGATACATCTGGAGTGTTTAACCCTTTCCTGTGTGCCAGGAGCAGTCCACCTTACAGGTTACAGAAAGATCCCCACTTTCATGGATTTCTCTAGCTGCTACCTGCAAACTCCCTATACCAGCCCTCCATTCTCCCTAGAGCACATTTCCCTCAGTCCTTAGCTGACCCACACCCACCTTTCTTTTCTTTTTTTCTAGTCTAGAGTTGTGCCCTTAGCTTTATTTATTTATTTATTTATTTAAGTCCTAGTTTTGATTATATTGCTATCATAAAACATTATGACTGTGATTTTTTTTTAATTAGAAAATCCCTTATAAGCTTGCATAGTTGAATGCTTAGTATCTGGGAGTGGTACTATTTGAGAAGGATTAGGAGGTGTGGCCTTGTTGAAGTGGGTGTGGCCTTGTTGGAGGAGGTGTAATCTTATTAGCAGAAGTATGAACCTGAGAGTGGGATTTGAGGTTTCAAAAGTGAGTGCCAGGCCCAGTCTCTCTCTGTCTCTCTTTGCCTTCTGATCAGAACATAGCTTTCAGATACTGTTTTAGCACCTGCCTGCATGCTGCTATGTTCCCCGCCATGATGAAAGTGGTTTAAACCTCTGAAACTGTAAGCAAGCCCCAAGTTAGGTGCTTCCTCTTGTAAGAGTTGCCTTAGTCATGTTGTCTCTTCACAGTTATAGAACAGTGTCTAAGACAATGACCAAAAGAAACTCAGCTAGGGAAGGGTTTATTTGGCTTATACTTACATGTTATAGTCTATTATTGAGGGAACTCAGGGCAGAAACCTGGAGGCAGGAACTGATGCAAGATCATGGGAAATCCTGCTTACTGGCTTGCTCAGCTTGCTTTCTTATAGAACCCAGACCTACCTGCCCAAGGACAGCACTGCCCACAGTGAGCTGGGCCTTCCCTCAATGATGAAGACTTGCCTATAGGCCAGTCTGGGAGTATTCACTGGTGAACTTTGAAAAAAAATCCTTTAAAGTCATCGAAGCACAAAATGGGTCTAGTTTCTTAGCCAGCATAAGGCTGATCTTTAAACCAACCCCCTCCCCCCAACCCAACACACACCATTTTCCTTTCCTGCTGGGCACAGACCACTCTGGACTCCTGTAAAGGGCCATAAAGTGTGGATACAAAGTAAATAACCTGTACCCTCCAGCCACCCCTGAAGGCAGACAGGCACATAGGCCAGAGTGCAGTTTCAAGAGAGAAGTAGGAGGTTGTAGACCTCAGGGGAAGATTCTGTCTCTCTTGAAGATGAACTTGAACTCAGAATAGCTAGAAATCAGGTAGGCAACCTGGGGGACCTTCTAAACCAGAGACACAGAAGAGGTGATTACAGAAATGTGCATCATCCTGGACAGTATGGGGTTCTAGTGGGTCATTGATCAGACATTAAGATGCTCAGAGAAGGGCTGGAGAGATGGCTCAGCGGTTAAGAGCACTGACTACTCTTCCAAATGTCCTGAGTTCAAATCCTAGCAATCACATGGTGTCTTACAACCATCTGTAATGAGATCTGACACCCTCTTCTGGAGTGTCTGAAGACAGCTACAGTGTACTTACATATAATAAATAAATTTTTAAAAAAAAAAAAAGGTGCCCAGAGAATATAATGTCTTGGGTAGCGTTATGCTAGCTCCGTCAAGACAAAGTTTCTCTTGGAGTTGGTGTTCCATGATTCTTGAATATTCCTCCCAGCAAGGGTTAAAGGTAGAAAGACAACCCCGACCCCCACCCCCCAAAAAAAAGCAGCCAGTGAAGGTAATTATACCACCCTCTATTTAACTGCTAAAGAATTTACCATTCAAGGAGATAGGACCCGCCTCAACAGAGGCGTTTAGCAGTCCAACACTCTCACATTACCCAGATTGTGTAAAGAGCATGAATGGTTTCCGCTGGCTCCCAGACCTCTAACGGAGGTGTCTCTTTACAAAGCCCCTGCTTCAGGCCAGCTGAATGCCTCAGCGGTGCTTCCAGAGGCCCAGGGTCCTAATCCCTTTAGCAACAAAGATCTGTTTCTTTGCTTAGCATGAAGTAGGCCTCAGAGGCCTGTGTGTGTCTTCGCCTGTAGGCCAGAAGCCTCCTGTTTACAATTTCCCTATTCCTGTTTTTAATGTTGTTCCGAGAGCAGCCACAAAGGGCTAGTTTTGTCCAGCAGGAACAAGGGAGCTATTAGAGAGGGACGGAGGAAGGAAGGAAGGAAGGGAGGAAGGGAGATGGCAGGGACACTTCTCTAGGGATTAGCAGACACAGCTGTTCCCGGAGGGAGAGGAGCTTTGGGCTGTTTACAATTTCTGTCACATTTACATTTTTTAATATTTTATTTCCTAATGTTCTTTTCCTTTTTCATTATTATTATTATTATTATTATTATTATTCTGATCAGTTTCCTACCCACCATTTAAAGAATGCATCTCATTGCTGTAGTGTTGAGTGGAGGCACCTGGTCAATTCAGACAGAGCTCTTTGCTTTGGTCCCCTGTAGCTCTGGGGTGGTAGTCTGTGGAGTCTGAGGTCACAGGCTTCACACAAGCAGATGCCCGAGGAAGTCCATCTTCCAGGGAAATGGTTCCCGTGCTTATCCTGTCTGTATGCATGGCTGGAGCTTCCCGGGCCCGGCGTGATGCATTCAGATCCCACAGAACACTGCCCGTTTGCAGGGTATCCCAACCCGCTGGATAAATGGGTCTCATCCCCGACTGGCTGTTCCGTAGCTGAGGGGTATTTTAAGGATGCTGATGGCAGGCGGAGAGAGGGAGTCTATCATACCCCGCGTTTCTAAGATACCTCATGGCAGTCGCTTTAACAAAATTATCAAGAGTTTGGTCCCCAAGGCAAGCCATTTGCTCGTTTGTGATTACCCACATGTTCAGTTTTTGCAAAGTTGTGATATAACAGGTAAAATAGGTAGAGAGGTTGGAGAGGTGGCTCTGAGGTTAAGAGTACATGCTGCTCTTGCAGACTTCCCGAGCCTGGTTCCCAGCACCCGTGCCAGGCAGTTCATAACCACCCACAACTCTAGCTCTAAGGGATACCTTTATTCTAGGAAGATACCTGCATGGATGTACAGATATCTACACACTGCTGCACATATATCATATATATATACATATATTTAAACATGAAACACTTTTTGTTTGTTTTTGTTTTTTTTTGAGACAGGGTTTTTCTATGTAACATTGACTGTCCTGGAACTCATTCTGTAGACCAGGCTGGACTTGAACTTACAGAGATCTGCTTGCCTCTGCCTCCCAAGAGCTGGGATTAAAGGCATGCACCACCTCTGCCTGACTTAAAATGTATTCTTTAAAAAAAAAAAAGGTTTATTTTTAATTTTTCACAGTGTATGCCTATACTACACAAAACAAAATTTCTTTTTTTTAAAAAACAGTCCTTCCAACTCTTTTTTTTTTTTAAAGATTTATTTATTTATTATATGTAAGTACACTGTAGCTGTCTTCAGACACTCCAGAAGAGGGCGTCAGATCTTGTTACAGATGGTTGTGAGCCACCATGTGGTTGCTGGGATTTGAACTCCGGACCTTCGGAAGAGCAGTCGGGTGATCTTACCCACTGAGCCATTTCACCAGCCCCAAAACAAAATTTCTTATCTAACAACTCTCTCTCCCCACCTCTCTCTTGATCCCTCCCTCCTCCTCTCCCTCCTTTCTTCCCTCCCTCTCTTCCTCTCTCCCCTTCTTCTTTTGACCATTTCCCTGTTGTAAATAGTAACAACTCACGGTATATTCTTCTACATCTTGCACCATGCCCAAACAGTAATGTGGAAAAATTAACCTTGGGTTGGGGGATGTTTTAGTCAGGGTTCTCTAGAGCAATAGGACTGAGATGTATTAGGTGGCCCATGTAGTGAAACCCATGCATAACCTGCATCTCTGCCACCATGGCCACTTTGTTTATGGGCCCATTGGGCAATGACAGGGATGGCTGGGGAAAGAGGCTGAATATCCACAGACTTGCTCATCCTATCTGGTCTTATCACTGGACTTCTCCTCTGCTGAAGACACCTCTTGATGAGCATTTACATGGGGCACAAGTATCTTGATATTCTTTGATCATTTGAAGAGATCTGTCACTATACTTCTTCCCCAGATGTCTTTCTCACCAGTTTTCCAATCAGGTTCTTTCTGAGTCCCTGATCATCCAGCCAGTCCATTGACTATAACCCACAGATCAATGAACAATCGCACGTCTGACCATTTCTTCCAAACAGAATGTATGATGATGTATGCTGCCTGAAGTTCTGCCCATTATGAAGATTATACTTTTCCAGTGTCTTTCATGGTTGTCCCAGAAAGAGGTTATAATCCTGCAGCTGTCTGCTTCTGGGTGGTGCCTGCATAGCATGTAGAACCATCAGTAAACCAGGCTCTAGTCTTCTCTTCCTCAGTCAACCAATCACAGACGACCCCCCCCCCCATGAGGCTACAGGTACATGCTTGACAGCAGACAGCATTGTAAAGGGAGTAGAAACCATAGGCATTTGGGCAACTTCTTCATGAACCTCTCTTGTGCTCTCAGGACCTGGTTGGGCCCAGTCACATATATACCACTTTTGTTTGTTAGTGGATACTGGTTTATGATTTGGTGGATCAGATAACACCCAATCCATAATGGACAGCTCAGTTAACACATGGTAACTTGGTGACCCATTGTCCAATGTTCAGTTTCCAGTAAGGCCGAATAGTGAATCAAGAGCTGTCATAAAGAGAATAGTTCACTGCAGATGATGGTAGAGCCTTGCTCCAAAATCCCAAAGGTCTCCTGTGTGATTTGCCTATAGGGGCCTGTCAAAGCCTTGAAACAACACCTCTGTCTGCCACTGCCACCTCAAGTATCATTGGGTCTGCTGGATCATATGGTCCAAGTGGTAAAGCAGCCTTCACAGCCTGTTGAAGAGCCTTCTTCTGTTCCAGGTCTCACACAAAGCAAGCAACCTTCAATGTCACTTGGTATATGGGCCAGAGTAACACACTGGGGTGAGGAATGTTTTGTCTTTAAAATCCCCAAATCTCCTACTAATCATTGTATTTCTTTCTTGGCCATGGGCATGGCCAGGTGCTTATCTTTCACCTTAGAGGAAATATGTAAATGTTCCGCATCAGTGGACTTCTAAGAATTTCATTGAGGTATAAGGACCTTGAATTTTGGTTGAATTTATTTCCCATTCTCTGATGCATGCATTTGTTACTAACAAGTTCAACGTGGTTGCTACCTCCTGTTCACTTGGTCCAATCAGTGTAATGTCATTAATATAGTGAAGTGATGTGATACTTTGTAGAAGAGAAAGAATCAAGAACCTTTTGAGCTACGTTACGACACAGGGGTAGAGGGTTAATATATCCTTGGGATAAAACTGTAATGGCAGACTTGTGGCATTGCCAACTGAGAGCAAATTGTTTCTGGTGGTTCTTTTGGACAGGTGCTGAGGAAAAGATATTGGCTAGATCAGTAGATGCATGCCATATATCAGGAGGTGTGTTCATCTGCTCATGTACGGACATCACATTTGGTACAACAGCTACAATTGGAGTCACTGCCTGATTGAGGTTTTGATAGTCAACTGTCATTCTCTCCTACTGGTCAGATAGGAGAGTTAAAGTACCATTCTCTCTGCATCTTTCATGTCTTTGATGGTACTAGTTTCTGTAATTCCTGGGACTTAGGAAATAACCATGACATGAGTTTTGGGACCCACTGGACCTACTATAAGTTGGACACTAGCCAAAACTCCATTGATCACAGGCCTTCATTAGGCCCTACTTTAACTGGAAGGCCACAATGCTTCTTGGGGTCTTCTGAAATCAGCATAAATTCAGAACCAGTATCCAATAGACCCCTGGAAAGTCTGATTGTTTCCTTTCCCCAGTGCACAGTTACCTTGTAAAGGGCCATAGGTTCCTCTGGGGAAGGACTGGAGAAAGGCTAACAGGAAAACTCTTAGATATCTTATCATGGCTCTTCCTCAGGGGAACCTGGCTGTCCATCCAAGTGATTCCGGGGTTGCAAACTGACTCAGGTCTAGAAACTGACTCATGGTGACTCATGGGCTGAGGTTCCCGTTTGCCACTCTCCAACATAGCCTTTCTTTCATTTGTTTGAGAGTTTTTCTGTTTATACAGATCAAACAAAAATCCAGTAGGCCTTATATCTATTTTATATCCTGGAAACACCATGATTGATTAACCAGTACCAAAGATCTTTATGAGTCATGAGTCATACTATCATAAAAGTCACTTTGCCTGTGCAGCCTATTACAGGTCAGGCTGTTATGGACATTGCTTTGTCTATGCTGCCCATTACAAGAAGTACAGTCATGTGGCCTTTGGAGATTTAGGGCTACCACCTGGCCCCTGTGCCCAGTTAAACCCATTGTATTTAGTTCGTCCAGCTGAGCAGCAGCATCTCTGACCCTATGGTCTGGCACAAGGAAAGGGGCAACAACAAAACTCTTTGAGTGTGCTGGTGCCCCTCTCACCATTTTGCATCTTATAAGATTAGTGAGGGCATGTCTTCTGGGCCTTCCCATTGTATTGGATTAGATTTTACACAGCATACCTGTGTTAGTATTATAATTTCCCTGAGCCTTAAAATCCTTTCATCAATGCTAACCCAAGAGGTCTCAGGGATCTCGTCATCTACTGACTTTATTTCAGTCAGCCATCTTTTGACAACTGCAGACAAGGAAGGAGTCATTTCCTCAGCTAAAGGAGAAAGAAGAAATATTTCAGGAGGGGGAGGGTAGGAGTACATCTTCTGACGAGGATGGAGAGACTCCTTTCTCAGGTGAGCTAAACTCCTGAGAATCTGAGGGTTCAAAGTTCTCAGCTTCAATAGGTTTCTGCCACACATCTCCTTCCCAAGTTACTGGATCCCATTCTACCAGTTAATGCCCTCACTTTACCCTCTGAAGCTGGGGCTTGAATTTTCAAGGTAATTCAGTCAATTTTGTAATAAGGGCTTTGGCCTGATTTTCTACAAGTTGAGCTCTGTGAGTGTAGGAGAGAAGATTCTATCCCAGGGCACACTTAGAAACCTATAGGCCAGTGCTTCTCAACCTGTGGGTCACAACCCACTTGAGGGGTCTGTGACCCTTTCAAAGGGGTTCCCTAGGGCCATCAGAAAGTACATATATTTATATTACATTCATTTCATAACAGTAGCTGAATTATAGTTATAAAGTATAAAGAAAAATAATTTTATGGTTGGTGGTCACCACCGCATGAAGAACTGTATTCAAGGGTCACACCATTGGGAAGGTTGAGAACCACTGTTTTAGACTGTTTATGCACATCTGAAGCCAGGAAGTTCTATCACTGACTTCATTGTCCTTTCCTGTGTCGTGATATGATAGAAGTTGGCTAATTTTATCACAGAGCTCATTCTTTTCCCTTGTCAGTTCATTCCGAAGTGCTAGGAGCAGCTGTCCAGCAGGATTTTTCTTAACTTCCCACAAACTGTCAGAAGTTTTATATCCAGAGTCACCAAATTCGTTGTCTCTCACAATTGGTGATTCAGGATAATCAAATATATTTGTCTCCCCACGTTTGTAAAAATAGTTCATACCCTGGGCTTTCAGCACTCGCTGAGATTCTAGAGAGGGTTCAGTTCCTGGAGAAGCTTTAGTAATTGTAGGTGTTAGCTAATGCAAAGCCTTTTACAGATACTTAAAAATCCATCCTTATACTTCTGTTGCTCTAGAAACACTTCTGGTACCAGAATCTGCATTAGTCAAGGTTTTCTAGGGGGTAGTCTAGAACTGATAGACAGAATCGATACATGTATTTAGAAAGGGGATGTATTAGAATGGCTTACAAGCTAGTCTAACAATGGTTGTCTACCAACAGAAGGTTCAAGAATCCAGTAGCTATCCAATCCACAAGGCTGGATGTCTTAGCTAGTCTTCAGGTATATGATAGAATCCTGAAGAAGTACGCTTTAGTGCCAGTGAAGGAATGGACTTGGGGGGAGTGGCGAGCGAGCGAGAGAGGGAAATCACAGGCAAAGAGCTCTTGGGTTTTAGCTAATTCCAGATGTAGTCAGGTTGACAACCAAGAACAGCCATCCCAGGGAATCATTTTTTTCTTATTAAAATAGATCTGCAAATTGTCTGTTTCTCCATATCTTGCTCTTCTTCCTTGGCTACAGTCAGAGGTCATTGTATTTCATTTATGTTCAACCCAACACAGTATGTGTAGCTCCACTTTGCTAAAGACTCTGCTTGGCTAAAGTTGCAGGTGCCTGTGTATAGGGAATTTTCATTTTGCTCTGTTTTGTTATGTTGTCCTCTTCCTGGGGAGCCTTAGTTAAAGAAAAAAGAATGATTTTCTCAAATGTCTAGTCAGCCCATTGTTGGCCCTCTGGGTTCTTGAGGTCTGGCGGTAAGTTTCTGGGCTGGAGTGTGTTTCTGATCTGGCTGATAGGTTTCTACTATCTCAAAAGACTCTGTGCTGTTTCCTTTTGCTGGGGCCTGGGATGTGAGCTAGTCTCAAGAATGGACAGTGATTATTAACATTCTCCCAACCCACTCAGGGACAGCTGTTCTAAACCTTTCCTTCCTGCTCGAAGTCCTAACTAGTTTTCAAGAGGAACTTTAAAAAAAAAAATCCTTTTTTCAAAAAAGAATATGGAGTTCTTCCAAGATTGCTCAATTTTTCTTTCTCTAAAGTAGAATAGTTCAACCTATGTGCCAATCCAAATGTGCTTTCTGTATTTGGCCGTTGGAAATGTGGACTGGGAGATAAGATGCATGGCCTCTGGAATATTATTTTTCAGTGCTTGCCAGGAAAAAGCCACATTTTCAACTGCTCCGATTGCCCTTGTGCTTTTAAAAGCGAATACTAAAGGTATTTTAGGGAATGCAGGCTTCCAGAAGCCTTGCTATCAAATGACTCCGGCCACATGGGCTTCCTTGCCAGGGTAACAGATTAGAGTTGGGGGTCATTGCTTTGGTGCTCAGGAGACTGTTCTCTGATGAAAACGCCCGTTTAAAGATGCCTTCCCATTGCAAGTATAAATTAAATGAAAGACTCTGTGAATGTAACCAAATGCTTTTTTTTTTCAAACAAGTTTAAATTATTCAATGTACTCGTAGTATTTAGGTTATGACGTTAGCATTGTATTAGCCCATGTTTGCCCTCTGCAAAACTGCCTGTGGGTTTCCTTGGTATGAGGTGGTAGCTACATGTCTAGGGACATGGTGGGAGCTAGGATGTCTGCCTGGCCATTCTCGGTAAGGGCCAAGCCTGGACTCTGAATGGATGACAGACATCACAGGTCAGCGTCTCCATTCTTGGAGAGGACATCAGTGAAAACCAGTAGGTGATGCGTGAGGCCAATAGCACCATAGTGTGTATCTGTCAGACTGGCTCCATACTCATGTGCTGTCACAGCAAAGTCAAGTGAAGGAGAAAGAAACTGGAGTATTTTTTAAGGAATATATATATACACACACACATACGTATATGTGCACATATATACATACATATATACATACACACATGCGCACATTATGTATAATGTGTATATGTAAAATGTATATATATGTATATATATATAAAAAATGTGTGTGTGTGTGCATTTATGTAAAACCTTTTAGAGAGCAAATAACACAGAATCATGGAAAGTCAAAGAGAAAGTCATTTGAGCACATTTGGCCCACATTTGACCTTGGCAATTATTATTTGTGAGTCATTACAGTCAGTATAGGGGTACTTACATAGTCAGATTCAGTGGTGACATGCTCACAAAAATGCTATGTCATGAAGATACTCATTCTGAAACCAGTTTTTCCAGATACTCATGGGAAACATAGAAGAGTGTTAGGAACAGGGTAGGATGGCATAGAATAAGTTGGTTTCTGGGACTCGGGCAATACTGGAGCAGTCTTATCTCTGCCTTTCTGCCCAAGACTGTGTGTGCCAGGAAGGGGAAAGCATCCTTGTGCTGCTAAAGCCTTTGACAGTGACAGTTTAGAGGCGAGTTCATGTTTGAACAGGGTATTCCCTTGAGACAGGGTCTCACTGTGTGTCCCTGGCTTAGAACTTGCTCTGTAGACCAGGTTGGCCTAAATTTGTGGGAATCCTCTCCTCTGCCTCCCAAGTGCTGAGATTAGAGGCATGCACCACTATGCCCATCTCTTCTGTGCTGTTTTCAGACATGCCTTCACTATGTAGCTCAGGATAGCCTTCACAATGTAGCTCAGGATAGCCTTCACAATGTAGCTCAGGATAGCCTTCACAATGTAGCTCAGGATAGCCTTCACAATGTAGCTCAGGATAGCCTTCACAATGTAGCTCAGGATAGCCTTCACAATGTAGCTCAGGATAGCCTTCACAATGTAGCTCAGGATAGCTCTCACTCAACAGTCTCAAGAATTAGAATAAAAGGGTGTGAACTACCATACTCGAGTAGAGTTGTTTGTTACTTAATAGCAAAGTGTTCTATAAGCATTTTTTGTTTGTTTATTTGTTCTGCAATAGTTTTTAAATGTATCCTCCACCCAGATATACTGGATGGAGCCCAAGCTGTGGTGCATCTTTGACCAAGGCCAGTGCATCCCAGATACGCCCAGCCCACACTGGTTTTAATACTGTTTTAGTTAACATTGTTTAAGGCTAAGGCAGGCAAAGCACAGTTAAGATGATGGGTGGATTTTTGTGAAAAGGCACATGTCTCAAAATTGCCCAGATTTGGAGCCTCACAGGGGTTGGAAGTGATTGGAAAATATTTTTCCATGTTGAGTATTAAGGGAGGAAACACACTCCAAGTGCCCTCCCTTCTTACACTACAAATGGCCAAGCCAGTTCTCAGAAGTTCTCTGTAGGAAAACCCAAGGAGGCCATCCACAGAACATGTGAAGGTTGAGTTGGTGACACACGGCCACAGTTGTAGACCATCAAGATGTCTATGCAGGAAAATACCCGGAGGTCTTCCTTGTGATATGAGCTGCTCCTCATATCCATTCTGATAAACACTCTTCCCTTGTGTCCTAGGCAGTGACATGGTGCAGATTAGATCCACGTGTTACTCTTTCCACTCTCTTCTCCTCCGTGTGTGTGTGTGTGTGTGTGTGTGTGTGTGTGTGTGTGTGTGTGTGTGTGTGTGTGTACAGTCTGCAGAAGCAGACTCTGGAAGCCCGTCCTGGGTTGCCAACATTCATCCTCTAAGAGGCTCTTTTGTATTAGCAAGTGCTCTTTGCTTTGCGACTGTAAGTGCTGAAGTTAGGAACGGCAGCCATCCTTCTGACTTTCCAATAAGGTGTCCTTTGGGCTGGAACTTTCCATGCTTCGTTTCTGCTCAAAGGTGAATTTATTCTGGAAAGTTCACACTAATTTAATTCATGGACTTGGAAGGGACGTGAGAGTAAAAATATACCTTCTTCTACTCTACAAATAAATGTAAGACTTTGGTTTTGGATAACTCCAGGGCAGCTGAACAGTGGAACAATAAACAGGCCTCAGAGAGTCGCTGTTAAAGCAGGTCGAAGTGATTAACCACACGTTTCCTTTCCTGTGTTCTTTGAGTTTTAAGAGTTCCTTGAGGCTATGCAGTTCCTTCTTAAGGACAATGGTCAGGACAGGGAATTTTAGGGTTTACACAGAGGAGATAGTCGACATCAGAGCAAACTGTTTCATGGTCCTACTAAGTTTAAAAGTACACTAATTATGGTATAGGCTCTTCTTGGAAAGGAGAGCAAAGTGGAACGCCCTAGGGTTGGAACTGACCAAGGCCCGTGGCATGTCATCTGTGTGTGGGAGAGCAGTCCCTTGATATGGTGAATGGCAGGGGCATACCGCTTCCTAGTATGCTACTTGTGTGAGCTGGAGAATTGATTGCTGGGCAAAGAGGCTGTGTCATCAATGCACTGTAGGACATTTCTTAATATCCCCAGTCTAGTAATTAGAGTCCAGTAGCTGTCCATACCTGCCACCAAATCACAGGTGCCAATAGTAAAAACTATCCCCAAATACTACCAAATATCTTGGGAAGGTGGGCTAGGAATTGTCCCTGTTTGAGGACAACTGAGATAATTTTGAATTTCGACTTATCCTGTGGAAGGTTTTTAGCCAGTGTTGGGAGATTGGTATCTGTAGTGTAAGAAACTGAAGGACTATTATTGCAGAGAGATGGGCCTCTTGTCCAAAGCTGCCTGCTCCTGACTCATGCCTGGCATAAACTGGGCTCAACCATGGCTTCAGGATCCCCCTCTGATGTGCCATGCTCTGTCCCTACAGTGAATAAAAAAAAATTTTTTTTTAAAACCTATTTTTAAAAAGAGGAGCTTAGTATTTCTTTAAGCCCTCAATAGATGCTTATCAAGTATGGAAAGGCCCTGAACTAGCGGTTGGATGATGCAAAGGTGAGCTCTGCCTTGTGGCCAACAGTCCTCTGACTTCCCAATAAGAAAACTTAACAGATGCTCACTTAATAGTGGCGCACGCCTTTAATCTCAGCACTCGGGAGGCAGAGACAGGCGGATTTCTGAGTTCGAGGCCAGCCTGGTCTACAAAGTGAGTGCCAGGACAGCCAGGGCTACACAGAGAAACCCTGTCTCGAAAAACCAAAAAAAGAAAAAGAAAAAAAATAGATGTATCAGAGAACATCACATAACGTGAAATGGCGTCATGAGAAAAGTACAAACCAACAGCCTAGAGCGAAGGCTGCTGAGAACATGCAGGCTTGCAAGGAAGGACAATACCACACTGCCTCCTGCTTCTGTGGGACCTGATTGTACAGGAGGCATTGTGCAGAGCCCGAGGGAAGGCACCTACAGTCCGGAGGGGGATGAATCAAGGGGTCACACATTTTTGGTAGGGGCTGCTCAGTTTCAATGGGAGATGGTACTATGGAAGAATCTAAAAGGGAATTGGCTAAGTTTGCAGGAGGAATCAGGACAAGTGCTTTTGAGGAAATGTGTGTGTGTGTGTGTGTGTGTGTGTGTGTGTGTGTGTGTGTGTGTATGTGCGTGCATGTGTGTGGAGAAGAAGGCAGATAATTGATGACTAGAGACCAGTATATCCAAAGGTCCTGAGGGTGAAGAGAACACGGGAAATTGCAGAGGATCCAGTAAGAGTAAGGTCTGGAACCAGGAGCCAGAGTCTGGAGGACCCGGTGTGCTGGGTTGATGATGGCTTTATTAAAAAAGTAGTAGGGCATCCATAAGGGAGTGAGTGTCATTATTACTGGATTCTAAATTTCAAAATAATCCTCTGGCTACACTGATTTGAAAGAGTCCAATGCAGAAGATTCAGGGTGCTTTTGACTATGCCAATGAGAGATCTTGCTATACAAAGCTCCTAAGCATGTTTTCTTTTGTTTACATTAGTGAAAGATTTTGTTCTGCACAGCTTCCGTGACAGTCCTTGGCATTCCTTGACTTGTAGCTAATAAAATTCCACTTGCTGCCTCTGTCTTCATGTGGCCGTTTTCTCTCTCTGTGTTCCTACCTCCTGCTTGTCCCTTAGTCACTGGATTAGGGCCCACCCCAGACTAGGATGACCTCATCTTGATTAAACTCATTACATCTGTAATGACTCTTTCCCCCAATAAGATTGTATTCCAAGGTTCCTGGGGGATATAGGATTGGACCCAGCACACAAACCATCCTGACAGCTCCTCAGGACATTGTTTATGGAATTATTTCAACCAGAAGAGTTCTTCTGCAAAGGAACTCAGTTCGAGAACATCCTGAAGTTGAAACCATGAATCACAGCCACAAGTGGCCTCTCCCTGGACAAGCAGGTGTGCTCCAGTTGTCGCTTAGAGTCCTTCAGTCATTTATTTTGTCTGGCTGGCTCCCAAAGACATTTGAGCCTGCGATCCAATACTGCAGGCAAAGTGTGCAGTATTCTGGTGAGAATACAACTAAGAGTTTGCTGGGGAGCCAGTCACAGAGCCCCTGTTCCATAGAGACGGCTTGGCGAGTGCCAGAAGAATGCAGCAGGCTTGATCTGGGGACCGAATCTCCGGAAGACCACAGATGATGTCTATTATGTCCCCAGGCTTCGGCCATCACCTTGGAAGCAGGCCATCTGACAACACGTCAAGGAAGTTGTTACACAGAGTTATTTCAGCTGGAAGAGCTCTCTGCATAGCAATCCATTCCAGCCTGCTGTGTCATGGAGTGGTCCCCACATCCCGAACTTTTTTTTGCTTGTGATGCAGCGATGGCCAGCGTGAAGCCTACACCTGTCATGAGCTAATGTTTGATCCTTGCCAAGGTTTGGCTTGGGCTCCATTAACAAGCTGGAAAGGACCTTCCAGGGAAGTGTGTTAATAGTTAACCCTTTCTCCCGATACTCTTCCTCTTCCTGGGAGGAAATAGCAGCTAGCCAAACCACCCCTGGGCAGTTTGGGGTTTTGCTTTTTGCTTTTCAATATTTTTTTAGTTTGGGAGACAACTGTAGAAAGAAGTTGATAGGAACGGAGCTTCCCAGGAGCTGGGGGTGTGGATTAGTTGGTATAGTACTTAGACTAGCCCTGACTTCAACCCCCAGTGCCACATAAGCATAAAACTGCCCCAGTGGCTCTTGCCAGGAATCCTAGCACTTGGGAGGATCCAGTGTTCAAGATCATTCTTAGTGCAAGGGCCAGCTTAGGTTACACGAGGCCTTGTTTAGAAAGAAAAATAGACAAAGAAGAAAGTGAACATTCCATACAAGGTCTGTAAACCTTTATGAAAAGAAAAACCAGTGTGCATCAGAGCCTGGGCCAGGAGAGCATTGTAAAGCGGAGACAAGAGCCAGACTATTATAACCTCCCTACCTATAGCCAGAGCAGACTCAAGGGTTGGAGTGAGCTGGGGGCAGTTGGCAGCTCTGACCACAACACCTAATCCTGTCTGTGTCTTACGGGCTCGGGGGTGTTTTTCATATGACGATTTCCATTTTACTGTGTGGATTTCTACAGTGGGACCCTGGTGGTGGTTGTGGGGCATGGTCCTTCCCATTTCTAGCCCTGTGGCCTGGGATGCTTCTGTCAGACCATGGGTGCTCTAAGAGCGCCTCTGGGAAGTGCTACAGAGGCTCAAGGCTGTGGTGGTTGAAGAAGAGTACACCTGAGAGGGCTGGGGCTCCACAGGTGTGGAAACCCGAGTCCATGAGCTTAAATGACCCTGGTAGCAGAGAATCTGGGGTTAAGGGACAGGTTGCGGGAAGGCTCAGAGGACGAAGAAACTACCAGGGAGTTCAGGCCAGAGTTTGTAGAACAGGGCTGGCTGGTACATAGAGACCCTTGGGAAATATTTGTTGACTGACTGACTGACTGACTGAATGAATGAATGAATGACCGACTGACTGAATAAATGAGTAAGATGAGATGAATAGAGAACTTTTGTTAGTAGAAAAGTTAAAGCTCTCCTGAGGCTAGTGAGGGTGGTTTGTTTGTTTGTTTGTTTGTTTATTTGTTTGTTTTTAACGTTACCTTTGTGTATGTTGGGGAGAGATGCAGTCCATTTTGTGAACAAACCAGCAGCCCTATTTCTTTAAATGTCTTAACACATTAAAATTATTTGACTTTTATAAACTGTATTTGCATACATTTGTTTGTGTGTGTGTGTGTGTGTGTGTGTTTTGTATACATGTGAGTGTGTGGGTACAAATGCCCATACTTGTGCACACAGAGGCCAATGGAAGATAACAGACAGCAGGTTTCTTTCTCCATCACTGTCTTCAGTGTTGCCTCAAAACAGGATCTCCCAGGAAGTAGGAAGCTTGCTAATCCAGCTAGGCTGGCCGGCCAGGTGTGCTCCTCTCCACGGTTACCTGGCAACAGCCAGGTAGGCCTAGCCCCCTATAAAAGGGGCTGCTTGCCCCCTCCTCTTTCTCTTACAACTGCTTTTCTCCCTTGCCTCTTACTCCTTTGTTCCCCTCTCCTACTCCCATCCCCACCCCCCTCTTGGTCTTGGCCAGCCTCCACTTCTCTACTCTTTCTCCTTCTCTCTCTGCCTTTCTCTGCCTCTACTACCCTCTTAACTCTCCTCTCCATTTTCTGAATAAACTCTCTTCTATACTATACTGTCATGTGGCTGATCCCTCAGGGTGAAGGGGTGCCTTGGCATGGGCCTGCTGAGGCACCCTCTTCCCTGACACCTCACCACACCCCTATAGAACATATCCCTATATTTTATTATCTTTTTATAATCACAACATGAGGGATCAGAACTTTGGTCCTAAGTACTTTTAACCACAGAGCACTCTCCCCAGGTCCACACATTTTTCTTATAAGCAATAGCAGAAAACTTCAAGTAAGACGGAGGTATTCCGTGACTAGCCTGAATTCCAGGATGCTTCGTCGAACTCAGATCTTAGCTTCGTTGTCTGATGTGTCACCTGACAAGTTTTGATGCACAAGAGCACTTAGACACATGGCACATCATTTTGCTTATGGGTGAGGAATGTTGACATGTAAATGGCATGGCTTTATGCGGCCAGTTGTTTTTGTCACTCAGCAAAGTGACCTGGAGACCTCTCTGCTATTCTGTCCAAACGTACCTTATTTTCTCTAACTGCTGCGCAGTACTTTTGGGTTTTCTGGTCCGCTGTTTGCTGAATCACCTCTGTATGATGGGCATTTAGCCTGTCCCCAGTGCAGTGAAGAATACCCCTGCATGTGCCTCCTTGGGAAGCATGTGAATTTAATTCCATTAATTACCCATCTGGAGCCAGGCTGGCATCCTGAGATGTTTGGCCTTCCTTAGCACAGAAGTTTTATACTTTGGCAATCATACAAGGATGGAGGAAAATAGGTACCTTATAAGAAGATGAATAGCTCCTTCCAGGCTCAGATCTTCAGAGGAAAATGACTTACCCATGGTAGTGTTTGCTGATGGCACAGAGCTGGGACAGCATGCGTCTTTTATCATGCATTTGACAGGTTGGGAGCATGGGTCACTGGGGGGCAGTCCACAGGAGACTGTCTGCATTAGCAGGCTATATTCCTGTTCCTGCTTCTATTCTGCTTGGCTTCCATCTAGCCTCAGGCTGCCCTGAGGGTGATCTTTGGCTGATATATGTGATGCAGAGGAGGCTGGTGTGTGCTTATGTGTGTCTGTATGTGGCAGGGGCAGAGAGCAAGAGAGAGGTGTGTGCTTATGTGTGTCTGTATGTGGCAGGGAGAGAGAGAGAGAGAGAGAGAGAGAGAGAGAGAGAGAGAGAGAGAGAGAGAGAGTTAGTGTCCTGTAGCTTGAACCGTGTTCCCTTGAATTCACGTGTTGAAATTGCTTCCTCGGGGCAACAGTGTTTGAAGGCCTTCAGGAGATGAAAAAGCTTACCTGAACGAGTTTTCTCCTTCCACCCCTCTGCCCAATGAGGATGTAGCCTGCACTTCCTTTTAGCAAGAGGATGTCGTCACCTTGGAAACAGAGAGACATCAACCCTTGACAACTTGCCAGACACCCAACCTGCTGGCACCTTTACCATGGATGTCCTGTTCCCCAGAACTATGAGAAACAAATTTCTGTTGTTTATAAATGAGCCTCTCTGCGGTGTTTTGTTGCAGCAACACAATGAGAGTAAGATGCTATCTTATCCCGAAAACCCGTTATCTCCTTGTCCGTCGTCACTCAGTGTTCCGGGGCATGTTTCTGAAGACTCCTCTGCATGATGAGGGTTCAGTTTTCCATTCCAGTGGGAGCCGTCATCAGTGAGACCCAACCCACTCTCATGCCACTTGATGTGGTTCTGTTCTCAGACTTAGAAAGCCTCTTTGCTGATCTCTGGTCCAGCCAGAGCATGTCGTTTCTCATATCATCGGCTGGAGCCCCTAGGCAGCAGTAGAGCATTTGCTGCCCCAGTTGCTAATTCCACCTCAACCGTCCTCACCTTCTTCACAACATCCCACAATGCATGTTACCCTTGTGGATGCATGGTAAATGGATATGGTGTAGACCTGCGGCCCTGATACAGTGAGATTGGTGCTGGAGGCTAAGAGGCCACTGGCAATGGCAGGGTCTTAGAAAAGACGAGGAGAAACAGATTCAATTATTGTACTGTTGGGAACAGTTCTCCTAGAATCACTTCTAGCTATAGCATTTATAGAGCCTCGCTCCCTCCCTCCCTTTCTTCCCTGCTTCTGCCTCCTGAGTGATGGGATTAAAGGTGTGCACCACCACTTTCCGGACTTTGTTTACAGATCCTCAAACATGGCATCAAAGGACATGCTAACTGGTTTTCCCATCTTTGGTAGCCTTTGACAGACTTCTCTGAGGCAACTAAGTTTACAGTAATAAGCCTTTAAGTTTCAGGGGAGCTGGTCAGGACCTTGCTTCTGTTGCTGTAACAAAACACCTGGGGTTGGCCAGCTGAGTTTTTTGTTTTTCGAGACAGGGTTTCTCTGTATAGCCCTGGCTGTCCTGGAACTCACTCTGTAGACCAGGTTGGCCTTGAACTCAGAAATCCATCTGCCTCTGCCTTCCAAGTGCTGGGATCAAAGGCGGGCGCTACCATGCCTGGCTGCCAGCTGACTTTTTAAAAAACTTAATTCTTTAGAAAACTTAATTCTTTGTGAGTCTGACATCATGTAGCCCAGTCCCCCTCATTTCCCTGTCCCTTATACCCAACCATTATCCTTGCAAAGTTCACCCAAATAAAACACAAACAAACAAACAGCAGCAAAACAAAAACAAAACAAACAAACAAACAAAAAAAAACAAACCCAAAGCATAGAAAATACCTCATTGTGTAAGCTGTACTGTGTCACAGTGTATCCCCACAGTATATCCCACTGTTCACACATCTTCATTGCAATGAGTCATTGGAGTGGTTCAAGGTCTCTGGCTTATATAGATTTGGGAGTGGACCAGTTCAGAGCCCTAGGTCTGGGCCTGGGTGGTAGCTGAGCTGTTCAGCCTGTCAGCTCTCCTTTTTCTGCACCACCAGGGTGAGGTCTCCAGCATTGCTCTGGTAGGACACCCAATGCTGTCCTCGGCAGGGCAGGGTCAGATCTTTTGCTTTCATGCCCTTGAGGCTGGCTCACCTGAACCTGTGCCTCAAAAGCCGGCTCCACTGTACTGCCCAGTCAAGGTTCTGGGCCTACTCTCCCAAGTGTTGCAGCCTTTGAGGGGCTGCGCCAGCTCTCACACTCTTGGGCTGGCTCACTTTTGCCTTCAGTATCAGGGCCAGCTCCACTGTATTATCCAGGTGAGGTTCAGGGCTCTCTCTCCCAAGTTCTACAGCCAGGATTGGGGCAGGGCTAGCTCTCCCATCCTAGGGTCAGCTCTCCTGGCTACTGTAGGTAACAAGGGAAGGGGAGGGCATCACCCCTGCAACTACTCTGTGTGTGTGCGCGCACGCTGCTTCACTCATACCCCCATTCCCCTACCCCTACTATGCCAGGAATTAGCTTTAGTGTGCTGCCTGGGCAAGGCACAGGGTCAGATCTCTGGAGTGCTGCCCCTGGTGAGAGATGGGGTCAGCTCTCCTGAACCCTGAGTCCAGTGAGGGGTGGGGCTGGCTGTGCACAGTTCCTGGACATCCATGTGGTTCCTAGCAGCTGCCCTGACCAGGGACAGCACCATGTTCTCTAATGGTAATATGAACCATAGACATCCAACACCAACCCTTGCCACTGCTTCGTAGCCGTGGACTCAGCCATGGTCCTCAGTGGCAGCTCAGGCTAGGACTTCACCATGGCCCTGGGTGGCAGGGCTGGCCACTCACAGCAGGCTACTCCTCTCCACCCTCGAGTCTCCAGTTCCATCTCTCTTCATAAGGCTCACGCTGCTCCACGTCTCTTTCTCTCCCATTTGACCACCAAATACTTGCACATTGTGGTGGTTCCCATTGCAGGCTGGCCATGTGGCTGGCAGGCCCCCTGGGGCATGACTTCCATCCATGCTGCACGGTATGACAGCAAGTGGATCTCTGTGGCCTGCCTGGGCCGTGCGCTGGCTGGGGTCGGGGGTGGAGCAGGCCTGTGTGTGGCCTGGTGGTCCACAGCTCTGTCTGTCTTCCTTCTCCTGCACGATGCTGCCTGGATTTGACTTGATTTCATCTCATTTCGTTTTATTTTCATGAGTCCTAGGCATAAGACAACTTTGGCCATCAAGCCAGGCGTCGAGCTAGGATGAACAAAGGACTGCCATCTGCTCTTTCCATGACTTCATAACAATGTTCTCTCCTGAAGTAGCTTACTGTGAAATGACAAGATGAGACGTTCATTCCTTCTGAATGAAGGCGGCCGTATCCTCCCTGATCCTCCGCCTCTTTTATCTATTGTTTACTTATAGTTTTTTGAAGTATGGTTTCATATAGCCCAGTCTTTTCTCATCTTCACTGTGTAGCCAAAGATGACCTTGAACTTCTGGGCTTCCTGCCTCTACTTCTTCAGTGCTGAAATTATAGACGTCCATCCCCACACCTGGTATACACACTGCTGGGATTGGAACTCAGGGCCTCGTTCATGATAGGCGAGCCTTTATTTATTTATTTATTTATTTGACAGAGTTTCTCAATTTATTTATTTGTTTGTTTGGTTGTTTATTTGACAGGGTTTCTCCATATAGACCTGGCTGTCCTGGAACTCACTTTGTAGACCAGGCTGGCCTCGAACTCAGAATTCCGCCTGCCTCTGCCTCCCGAATGCTGGGATTAAAGGCGTGTGCCACCATGCCCAGCGATAGGCAAGCCTTCTGCAGCCCCAGCACAGACTGGCTCTTAAAGTTCTAGCACTGAGAGTTCTATGGTGGGGACCACACACACTTAGACCCTACCTACATCACAGTGTCTGATACCTTTATGCACAGCTCCACACCATTAGGTTTGGCTTGCCTTAGTTTTCTATGGAGGTCAGATTTTCACATCTTCCTGTGCTTTTCTTTGTCCTTCTTTGGGCCACCTTTGATAAATAGGGCTGAGGCTTCTCCCGCTGCTGATTCCAGAGTTAAAGATGTTGACTTAAAGCCTGGCTTCATCTCTTACAGGCAGAACTCCCATCCCACCCTTGTATTGTATTTGTATAGGAAGTCCCTGGGTCTTCCGTTTCAGTAGAACAGCTGGAAGAATCCACATGTTCCTTATTCTCTCACTGAAGTGAGAAAGCCTGCTGACTATGACAAAACAAGTGACAGAGATGACCAGCGGAGGTGGTTAAAAATAGTCACAGGACTTAAGACCTGCGAAGTCTCTGCTGTAGCCTGAGTGGATGACAGGGCTCTCAGACTTTGGAGGATTTTCTTCCTGTTGGTATCAGCTGCTGGGGCTATTCTAAGAAATCGTGTTCTATAAATCAAGAGAACAGAGAGAGGTTGAAAATGTCTCCCCGCCAAGGTGGTTGTCCAGCCCAGCTCACCCTGGCCCTAGTACTGCCAGAGACCACATTAGCTGTCAGGAGGTTTCAAGCCAACTTGCTGTGGTCCACAGTCAGCCACAGCCAGGCTGAGTGATTTCCTCTCTTTCCTTTTTCATTCTGCCTCCATCTAAGTATTTGAAAACCCAGAAAACTATGATGGCCGTCCTAGTGGTTGTGAAATTTTTGGAGGCTTTTATTGTTTCTCTCTCCTCCCCCCTTTATTTGTTTCTTTTCCTTAAAAAACATATTTATTTATTTATATATTTTTTATTATTTATTTCGGCGTGTGGCGGGCACACATCATAGCTTATGTGTGGAGGTCAGAGAACAACTTTGAGAAGTTGGTCTTCTCCTTCCTCCGTGTGCATCCTTTACCTGTGGAACCACCCAATCTCACTGTGTTTCTCTTCTCTTTATTAAAAGGCAGAGCCAAAGTAGGGATGAAAGAGGACTGTGTGGCTCAGGCTCATAATTCCAGGTACTTGTGAGACTGAGGCAGAAGGATTGTGAGTTCAAGGACAGGCTGAGCGATTTAGCGAGGCTTTTAATCTCAAAATGAAACCATAAAGAGAGCCTATCCATAAGCCCAGGCTGACCTTACAGTCTTTGCATCCCACCTTAGCCTTTAGAGTCCTGGGATTACAGGCATGTGCCGTTCTGTTCATATGTGCGGATGCTTGGAATCCAAACTCTGTCCCTTATGCTTGCTTGACCTGAGTCATTTCCCGAGCCAGAAGGGGAAGCTCTCCTTTTCTGAGACATGGTCTCATTTTGTAGTCCAGGCTGTTCTCAAGCTCATGTCAGTTTCTAATACCCCAGCCTCCCAAGTGCCGGATAGATGTGCACCACAGACCACACCCAGTGATACTTATTCTTCATGATCTGAAATCCCAATCTACAGAAAGGGTCTGGAGGTGTTATTAGGACAGACACATGCTGAGCACAGTTGAAAACTGGTAGGTGGACAGGGGAGCCAGGATCAAGGGTAGCTTTCCCCCATACGCAAATGAAAAATATAACATCTGTCTGTAGGGCCAGTGGATGCTTTCCCACAGCTGGCTTTCCATTCAACATGATCGATGCTGCACATAGACTTCTACCTTCTAGGAAGTCAGTTGTTTCTTAACGCACAGTAGAATCTGTTAATAGCCATCAGACAGGATTTCCTCCTGGCCATTCCATTCTTGGTTAAGTTGGATCCACAGAGCAGGAACTGAATTATATAGTGGTGCCTTTGTGTTTGCCTCAATGTTGTCTAGGAAGAAACTAGAATTCCTTGGGAGAATGTTCGAGGATCGATGTGGTTTGATTCCGGTTATTTCCCAAATTCCGCTGTGGAGCTATACAATACGTGCAAATCTTGAACGGGAGTTGGCATCCTTCTTTCATGCAAGCTTTTGATCCTTGAATAGCTGTGGGGAGGAGAGTGATCGAGGTCCAAGCACTGCTGTGTAATGGAACATGGATTATTAGGAAAGAGCCGTAAGGGAGTCTAGAAACCATGAAGAGCTGAAGAAGAAAAGGTGGCAGGTGACTGGAGACTTCCTGGGGTGCCATGGGAAAGTGGAAATCAGCTGGGCTATGTTTGGAATGAGAGAAGGAAGCTGCCCCTCTGTCCATGAGTTCTGTGCCAAACACAGTGGATCTTTGAGTCTGCCTTGCCTGCAGTGAGATATGGGGGTTGGTAAGTCCAGAACTACTATATTTTTTCCTAATGGGTCGTGATGGTATAATGTAAAATGACAGTGAACAAGTACTGTGACAGCCATGCCCCACTCATCCTGGTCCTTCTGAATGAATCGTGGCAGGCTCAAGAGGAACCCCTTGAGCAGGTATGAGAAGCCACTAGCCTGCATGGCAGGTCTGTCTTACCAATAGTACACTCACAGCAATCAGGTACTTACACACAGGGCACAGATTCAAGCTGACTGGTTACTCACATGGAGCGAAGTTGGTCATCGATCACATAACTCTGTCATAGTTACTGTTCTATTGCTGTGCAGAGACACAAGGCAGCTTATAGCAGAAAGGACTTACTGGGGCCTTGCTTACAGTTCCAGAGGGTTAGGGTCCATGGCTGTCTTGGTGGGGAGCATAGCAGCAGTCAGGCAGGATGGAGCTGAAGCAGTAGCTGAGAGCTCACATCTTATCTGCAAGTAGGAGGGAAGAAAGGAGGGAGGGAGGGAGGGAGGGAGGGAGGGAGGGAAGGAGGGAGACAGAGACAGACAGAGACAGAGACTAGGAATGGCATAAGTTTTTAAAACTTCAAAGCCTACCCCAGTGACACCTCTCTAATTTTTCAAAAGCTCCACCAACTAGGGACCAAGTATTCACATATATGAGAGCTTATGGGGCATTCCCATCCAGACCACCACACTCAGTAAGGGTAATATTTGAAGCAAAGAATGATGTGTGAAAATAATAAATGTGCCATGCTCACACAGTTCCTCCCCCAGATTGCCTAGCAGAGAGACTGAGTCTTGCTTGCAATCGCTGGTCTACGTTTCATCACAAGAAGTTCCAGGAGTGCTTACGCTGACTAATATGCTGGGGCTCTGATCTCAGTTCAAGCTTTCATGGGAAGAATTTTATAGACTCAGCCGTTTCTCTAAGCTCATGTGTGAATTCTGTTGTGTGAGTGTGCATGTCTAGGTCTGTGTGTATGTGTTTGTAGTGCATAGGCACACTGTAGCTGCATGTGCACATCCGCACATGTGCATGCAGAGGCCACGGGATGTCAAGATGTCCTGATCAGTCACTTTCTGCCTTATTCCCTTGTCTCTCACTGAACTCAGAGCTGGACAGGTCTGATCTGATCTTGTCTCCCACATCCCCCAATCCCATAGTGCTGGGGTAACAAACGCATGCACATGACCATATCCATATTATTACATAAACGCTGGGGATTTGAACTCAGCCCCTCATGCTTTTGCAGCAAGGGCTCTAAGCCACTCACCCAGGTTTAGTCTCAGCATCTACATGGTGGCTTTCAACCACCTGCAACTTGAGTTCCAATGTCCTCTTCTGACTTTATATGTTTCCTGCATATAGATATGCTCAGACATAATTAATGAATTGAAGTATTAAAAATAAAGTAAAAATGAAATATAATTTATAAAATAAAAGAAATAAAATTTAAAAATGATTCTGAGTGTGATTGCTTGCATGTACTAGTCCTTGGCAACCAGAGAAAGTCCTTTATGGAGTCTGCATCCTTCTCAGCTTCCTGACTGGCCCAAATGTCTGTTGTTCTTGGCCTTTGACATTGCATGCTGTTAGAGAAGTCAGACATGGCTGCAGATCAGCCTGTAGTTGTTCAGATCAGAAGTCCATGTGACTCTTGGGCAGCTCTTTTTGGAGGGCCCCTCGGCTGTTGGAACCTGGTGGTGGTATGGGGCTAGTCTCCTGTGTGAAGATGCTGCTCTGGATGCTAAGGCAGCGAGCTGATGCGAATGTGCCAGGAAGTATCTGCCAGGTCATCTCGTTGGACAGTCCAGATGGCAACAGAGTCTAGAAGTCTCTGATCTGCTCTGCCCAAAGGTGGCCTGCTGACAGCTTGAAGTATAGTGCCCTGGGTAATTGGCTTTCTCATTTAGTAATTTGTCTGCTTTCTTTCCCCTTCCTCTGCTTCCTCTCTTGTAAACTGATAGCCTCCTGCCCCTTCAGCAGACTGACAGAGCCAGTCCCCTGAGCAGAGGCCTCAGGGCAGGGTGCTAGAACCCAGGTGGAGGGAGAGTCATTCGGAAAGCACACACAGAAAAACACTATGTGCCCTTCAGTGACTCCTCTGCCTGCTTGTGGAGTCTTTAGCTTCTCTCTGCTGTGTCCCCGCATCTCGAGCTATAGTCCCTTGTCACTATTTTTTTTCCTCCCTTTTGTTTGCCTCCTTTTTGCCCTCCCCCCTTTCCTTTGCTTTTGCAACTGACCTAGTTAAAATTCAATTCAGAAAAGGAAATTATACATTTGTTAAGGTTAAGCTACCCTTTTCTCTTTCTTTTCCTTTTTTCATGTAACTATTTTTTTCCCCCTCTCTCTCCAAGGAAGCAAACTAAATTAAAAACACACATTTCTGGTTCATTCTGGCACCTTCCTCCTCTCAAATGTGTTTGTCTTTAGGTGTCGGAAGTCCCAGGACCCAACATCTCTGCTTCATTGAAAATACAGATACACCACTCAAAATTGTAGCCCCCAGAGCGGGAAAGTGACGTCTGTTTTCACTTAATAAGTCATTTTGTTTTTCAGGTGGAATATAGATTATTCTTGGACAAACTTAGGAGCAGACCTGCCCTTGCTGCTGGCAGGGTTAGGTCAAATGTCTGAGCCTGTTCTCCATCTGGAAGGGCGGTATCAGTGTCCACCCATTCCTTGGTGCTGTTCCCAGATGTTGAACCCTCTTGGCATCGTGGGTAGAGGAGGGACTCCGCCTCTGCCTCATAGGAGGCCAATCGGTGCCCCTGCATGTACCATTCCCTATACTATTACAAGATGGGTCCCACTGGCCAGCACAGGACCATGACTGGCGTCCACTGTGCTCTCTCTTTTGTTGTTAATGTTCTTGTTATGGTTATGATTTACAAGGGCTCTGGCTCACACTTGGCTCTACTGAGTTCCGTGGAAGCAGGTATCTGACTTCAAATCCTAGCTCTGTCAACTGTGAAACACAGCCTCCTGTAGGGTTATCATGAGAATCAGTCAAGTCAAACATTTTCGAACTTGTTTAGACAAGTTCTTCACCCTCTTGGGACATCAGCTCTCTTTAAGCTTCACGTGAAACCTAAACTCTTGTTTAGAGCCATATTCCCAGCATTTAAGGTGTTCAAAAATAAATATATTCCAGGAATGACTGTAGTTGTTGAGAGCAAGGATGTGTGCTCCAGCCAGTCACTTCACCTTTTGTGTCCAGTGTCTTGCAGGGAGGGACATGGGATTTCTAGGCTGCCACACAGCTATAGTTTTTGCAGTAGACTTACTCTTTAAACTCAGGGTGCTGCACAGTCATATCCCCTCTGGAGGATCCAGGGGAAATTCTCTTGCTTCGTGGAGTTGTGGCTCTAGGTGGCCATCAGCTTGTGGAAGCTCCTCTCTGTTCTCTATCTTGATCTTCACACAGCCTTTTTCTATCCTATAAAATACTTGTCATTGGGTTTAAGATAGGATTATGGATAATGTCAGCTCAAGACCCGTAACTTAATTATATCTGCAAAGACCCCCTTTCTAAATAAGCTGTCATTCATAGGTCCCGGAAGTTAAGCTGTGCCCGGATCATTTTAGGTCCTCCTGTAGGACTATCATGAGAATCAGTCGAGTCAAACGTTTGTGATAAGGCCTTGCAGGTAGTAAAGGGGAATTAAGTGTTTTCCTGTGTGTAACAGAAATCCCATTATAAAATTTGAGATACACGTGTAACACTGAACGGTGCCTAGAGCACACCTGGTAAGAGTTCAGAAAATTCAGTCGTTGGTTAACTTAGCAAATCAGTGTTGAAGGCCTACTGTATGCCTAAGTGCATTACAATAATTAATCCATACTAAAAAATGAGTAAGAGACAGAGAGCATCTTTCCCTTTGACCATGCATATGCTCCAGCATTTTACGAACAGTATCTTTTGCAACATCACTGTAGCCAGCCCTCTGGGTACCAGCCTTGGAGTACTGGAATGCCCCAACATGACCCTGAAGGATGGAAGAGACAACAGAGATCAGCCCAGAGCTGAGACCAAGTTTTTTGCTTGTGGTTTCAGAAGCATAAAAAGATCAATTTTAGTTTCAGAAAAGGCGAGTTCAAAGGTTTGTGGTTTGGTTTTCTAGGGAGCTTTTTGCTTTTCTAATTTGTTGGGATCTGGTAGAGGAACGAGGGACATCAATCTTGCCTGGAACTTCAGTCAGTCCTTGTGTTTCTGGTGGTGTCCAGGCTGTTGGCCCAGATCAAGCAGAGCTACTGGGGCTGAGGCCCAGAACCCTTGGGCAGTGGGCCATGGCAAGCACTAACCTCAGAGCAGCATTGCTGATCCCTATTACCATGGCAGCAGCAGACTGTTGCGAGAGACCCGAGAATGAATTGAGTGGAAAGGAAATTGCTGGTGCCCTCAGAAGAAAAACAAGAAACTGAAGCAAGTTTCTCGGGGTCTGTGGACGTCATGTTGACCCCTTTGTCCTGTTGTCTGTGTCAGCAAGGGACATCTTGGTGGTAAAGGTTGGGAGGACCTGCTCTTCCCGTGGCATGACCTTCACAGAAGGAAGATTGGCTCCTACAGATGGAAGATTTTTCAAGGCTGCAGGCTGAGTGAGGGACCCTGTTGTGGGTGGCAGCCAGTGTTCAGCCATGGCAGGAATGGCTCGTTTTATCTTCAAGTGCATCCCACATCTGTGCATGTCCTGGTGGGACACGGTGACCTGGAAACTCAAAGCCTTGTTTGGGAAAAGACTGTCGAGAAAGTAAACACATGGGATAAATAAATAAAGCACAGGACAGGAAGGAATGGTCTGAAAAAGTTACCAGGAAAACCACGACCGAGGGCAGGTTCGGAAAGTCTTCTGCTCCTGGGGCCCCTCACCGCTGACATCACTGGAATTGCTCAATCGAGACCTCCAAATGGGGCAGTTGCTTTTGGAGGCTGCCCAGTGCGCCCCCCAGCTACCGGACAGAAGAGCCCTGACCTACTTTCTTTCTTTCTTTTTGAAAAGAAAGTTTTGCTGCTTTCTGTGGGGCCTCAAACAAGACAATGGTCTCCAAGAAGTGGAGTTATATGTGTATGTGCTTCCCCCCTGCCCACCTTTGCACTGTTTAATATGTCAGATTGCATATGTGTCCTGTATGGAGATGAGTGAGCCTCCACAGGACTTGCATGGGGATAGGACCAAATAGACAGTCTAAGTATTGCGGTTGCTTCCTTTTGATTTTTCCACTCAGCATCTTCAGGCACTCTGATTCTCTACTTAGAGCTCTTCCCTGCTGCAAAAGAGCTAGGCATTATCTTTGTGTTTAAACAGAGGCAGCCTGCAAATCTGTCTCCAGACTTGGACCAAAGGCTGTGTGGTACCCTTGCTGAAAACCAGGTCGATGGCTTTCCTTTGCATCTAGATTGACGCTGTACAATGCTGAAGTCAGTTGAATCCTGCCTCAACTGGTCCCTGCTGACTTCTCTGTCCCCATCTGCCGATACCCACCTTTCTCCTGTTCCAGTTACATCATGCGCTTTTTCTGATCAGGTTCCTCCTGCTCACTCCTCCCTAGGTCTCCACACAGAATCCTTTACTTGCTTCAGAAACTCTGTCCCCAGGTCTCAGATGCTGACTGTTGCTCTGATTTGCATTCATAGGATCCTTTCTCAGGTTAGACCTATGCCACCATGGTGTCCAGAATGTCCATCCCACTGGTCACTGCTGATCATGCTCTCTGCTTCGCTGCTTCAGGTCACTTGCCGCTGTTGGAAGTCATCAGATTCACTGGAGCTCTAGGTCTGTCTTTTTTCCTTCTTATTTATTTTAATTAATAATTCATTAAATAATTAATAACAAATATTAATATTTAATTAACAAGTTCGCTAATTTTGTGACAGGGTCTCATATAGTCCAGGTTGACCTCAAGCTCAGTATGTAGTTGAAGCTGTCCTTGAACTCTTGATCTTCATTTTGCCTTTAGAGTTCTTGGGCTGTACATATGTGCCTGCATGCCCAGTTCATATGGTACTAGGGGAACCTAGAACTTCCTAAGCACTAGGTGAGCATTCTACCAGATGAGCCACATCTCCTGCCCTCCTCTTATTATTTTAGACACATATTCCATGCTAGCCTCAAATTCACTGTATATCCAAGGATCATCTCCAACTCCTGGTCTTCCTGTTTCCACCTCCCAAGTATTGGGATCTGAGGCGTGCACCACCATCCCTGGATTGAGCTGGTCATTCTTGTTCATTGATGCATAAGTACTCACCAAGAGGGAGGGCTTTCTTGGGAAAGAGATTGAAAATCTCTAAGGAGTAACCTTCCCTTAGCCTCCTGACCCTGTCTTCAGAGAACAGGCTCAGCTAGTAGCTCACTTGATGGAATCTGGTGATCGCCATTGCTGGGGTGGAGTATACCTAAGATTTCCAGAAAAAGAGACGCTCACGTTAACCTAACTGCTTTTCCTCCTCAATTTCAAGGAAAGTGACCTCTTGCCAACTTGCCGCACAAACACATAACTATTAAATCATAACCTTTCCTCTCTTGTTCATTCCCAAGGTCTCATGCTAATTTCAAAAATCACAACTTGTTCCAACTTGTAAATGCCCCATGCTCTTGAAAATTTCCAACAACACTTTAAAAGCTCTGTCTCTTTAAAATATCCAAAGTCTTTCAACTGTGGGCTCCTGTAAAATCCAAAGTAAGTTACATACTTTCTACTCTTTCTACTTCCAAGAGGGAAGAGCCCCAGGGCACAGTTACAATCAGATCAAAGCAAAACCAAAATCCAACTATGTAAAAATCTGTGTCCCTAGGCTGGGGCTCATGATCTTCTGGCCTTCAAAGAGCTTGAGCCATTCCACTTCTATGGTTCTGCCATTGACAGCACACACAGCATGTCCAGTATGCTCTCTTCCTTACCTGATGCTGGCCTTGGCAGTCAGTCACTTTACAGCTCTGGCATCTCCACTATCCTGGTGTCTTCACTCCAGCTGGGCTTGCATCTCTCCGGGCTTCTCAGGGACTTATAACTTGTTCAGTTCTACAGTGTTCATAAGGCCAAAACCAGTATCATGTGGGAGACTCTTCTACTTCATCAGGCTCAGCTGTTGACCTGAGACATCGTAGCCTTGAATCCACATGGTCACAGCTTCTCCATGCTGACTCTGAGGAAACACTTCCCCGAGGATTTCACCCTAGTGATGCTGCTCTCTTGTTAATCACAGCTGATTCTTCAGCCCTAGCTGAACAGAAACTACAGAGTCTTAAAATAGGGTCTCTCTCTCTCTCTCTCTCTCTCACACACACACACACACATACACCAAAACAAAACCCCCCCAAACAAGGTATCACATGAATGGCTCTGAAAGAGGTTTGTGCTTTTCTCTGAAATTTCAAAAGCCAGGCTCCCAGCATCTACATTCCTCTCTCAGCATTATCTTCCAAGATTTCACAGATAATTCCATTAAGTTTTGAGTGCTCAGTGGCTTCTCCAAGCTCAAAGTTTTAAACACTCCCATAGCCCTTTCCAAAACAATATGGTCAGGTCTGTCACTGCAGTGCACCATTCCTGGACCAACTTCTGTCTTTGATTTTTGTTGTTGTGCTAAAACATTGACCTGAGGCAACCTGGAGAGGAAAGGCTTGATTTGGCTTATGTAACCCAGCCATAGTCCATCATCGAGGAAGTCAAGCAGGGGCCACAGAAGATTGCTGCTTCCTGGCTTGTTCCCCAGGTTCGTTCTTTCTTTCTCCCCCACCCCCAGACTTAATTCATTTATTTTTCTTGTATTAAAACCGCTTATGTGGTAGCCACAGCTGGAGTCTGGGTCCTCTGAAGAGAGACTCTGGTGTGGGTTTTCACAAGATGATCAGTGAGTTCCTGATAAGGAGACTTGGTGAACACAGTCTCTTTCCAGAGGTCGGGAATCAGGTAAGTCTTGGAGATGGCATCAAAGGTGGCCTTGGCAAAGTTGCCCAGGGTGGCAGCGCAGCCTCTGGCTGAAGTGTGGCAGTCATCTATACCGGCCATCATCAGGAGCTTCTTGGGCACAAGAAGGAGCAGAGACAATGACAGTGCCTCTGGGGAGCAGAGATGAGATGCATCAGCACAGAGTCACAGTGGCCTGTCACCTTTCATGGAACAGTGTGGGGCTTGCCAATCTTGTTCCCCCAGTAGCCTCTCCACACAGGAACGATGGAAAGCTTGGCCAAGATGATGTCCCCTCGGATAGCAGTGTTAACCTTCTTGGAGTTCTTAATACCAAGACCAACAAGACCATTGTAGTCCCCAATAGGGACAAAAGCTTTGAACCTGGTCCGCTGGCCAGCCCGAGTCTGCTTCTGCACTGGCATGATTTTCAGAACCTCATCCTTTAGGGATGCACCCAGGAAATGTCAGTAATCTCAGACTCCTTAATGGGCAGGGAGAACAGGTAGATCTCCTCCAAGGACTTGATCTTCATGTCCTTAACCAGGCGGCCCAGCGATCCACTCCTTTACCTCCACTAGCCTGTGGCCTTGACCACAGCCACAGCCATGGCCTTGAGCAGGACTGCAGCCCCTAAGACAACTGCCTTGGAAGCTGTCATGGCCTCCTAATCCTGGGTCCCTGGTCCTCTGGGCCCTCGCTGCACTGGCTGTCATCTGCCATTTGGTGTTTTCCCAAAGAAGAGGAAGCCCCATGTTCTTTTTTTGTTTGGGTTTGTTGTTATTGTTGTTGTTGCTGCTGCTCTTTGGACAGGGTCTCTTTATGTAACCCTGGCTGTCCTGGAGTCCATTATGTAAACAGGGCCAGTCTTGAACTCACAGAGATCCACCTACCTCTGGCTCTCAAGTGCTAGGATTAAAGGTGTGCGCTACCATCCCTGGCCTCCTCATGGACCATTTGCCTAGGGTAGGCACCATGGACAATGAATGGCTGGGTCTTCTTTTTTCCTTTCCTTTCCTTTCCTTTCCTTTCCTTTCCTTTCCTTTCCTTTCCTTTCCTTTCCTTTCCTTTCCTTTCCTTTCCTTCCTTCCCTTCCCTTCTTCCCTTCTTCCCTTCTTCCCTTCTTCCCTTCTTCCCTTCTTCCCTTCTTCCCTTCTTCCCTTCTTCCCTTCTTCCCTTCTTCCCTTCTTCCCTTCTTCCCTTCTTCCCTTCTTCCCTTCTTCCCTTCTTCCCTTCTTCCCTTCTTCCTTCCTTTCTTCCTTTCTTTCTTTCTTTCTTTCTTTCTTTCTTTCTTTCTTTCTTTCTTTCTTTCCTTCCTTCCTTCCTTCCTTCCTTCCTTCTTTCCTTCCTTCTTTCCTTCCTTCCTTTCCTTTCCCTTTCCTTCCTTCCTTCCTTCCTTCCTCATTTATTTATTTGTTTATTTATTTGTTTGTTTATTTAATGGTTTTAGAGCTTTATTGTAGAAAGGCAGGGAGAAAGGAGAGAAGGTAGAAAGAGAGAGAGAGAGACCAGCCATGGCCATATGGAGAGATGGGGGAAGGGAAAGAGAGAAGGAGGACTAGAGAGTAAGAAAGGTGAGAACTTAAGAGTTCTTTTTCTTTTAGATTTATTTCTTTTATTTATATGAGTACACTGTAGCTGTCTTCAGACACACCTGAAGAGGACATTTGATCCCATTACAGATGGTCATGAGCCACTATGAGGTTGCTGGGAATTGAACTCAAGACCTCTGGAAGAGCAGTCAGTGCTCTTAACCACTGAGCCATCTTTCTAATCTGAGCTGAGTCTTCTTATGTCAATCATTAATCAAGAAAGTACCCCCACAGACTTGCCCATGGGCTAATCTGATGAAGACATTTTCTTAGTTGAGGTTCCATTTTCCTAGATAACTCTAGCATGTGTCAAGTTGACAAAATGAAACCTCAAGACAAAACAAGAAAAAAGAAAACAACCAATGCAGGAAGCTTTTTGTTAGGGGCATACACGGGTATACACATACCCAAGAGCACCTGGCTCTCAATAGGATTTGTTTGTTTGTATTCCAGTCTTGACAGCATATGACCTGATGACCTGTGCATGCTGGAACATTCTCATTCTCCCTCTCCCTCTCCCTCTCCCTCTCCCTCTCCCTCTCCCTCTCCCTCTCCCTCTCCCTCTCCCTCTCCCTCTCCCTCTCCCTCTCCCTCTCCCTCTCCCTCTCCCTCTCCCTCTCCCTCTCCCTCTCCCTCTCCCTCTCCCTCCCCCTCCCCTCCCCCTCCCCCTCTCTTTTCTCTGTGTGTGTCTCTGTTTCTCTGTCTCTGTCTTTTTCTTTCTCTATTCTCTTTGTGTCTCTCTGTCTCCATCTTTTTCTCTCTCTGTTCTCTTTGTGTCTCTGTCTCTCTTTCTCTCTCTCTCAGTTCTTTGAGATGGGGTTTCAATGTGTAGTCCTGACTGATCAGAAACTTACTTTGTAGACCAGACTGACTTCAAAAATCACAGAGATTCACCTGCCTTTCTACCTCCAAATGCTGGATCTAAGGGTATGTGCCACTACTGTCCGGCCAAATGTGGTGTTCTAAGCAAGGTATTAGGAAGAATACCTAGTGTTTCATGTTTGTTACTGTTGTCAACTCTTCAGTTTCTTTGATGCTGTTTTCTTGACACATTTATTATTTTTATGATGATGATGATGATAATGATGATTCTCATCATCTTAGTTTTTCATGACAGAGTTTCACTGTGTAGCCCTGGCTGTCCTGGAACTACCTCTGTAGATCAAGCTGGCCTCGAATTCACAGAGATCCACCTGCCTCTGCCTTCCAAGTGCTGGGATTAAAGGTGTACACCACCACCACTCTGTTCTTGCCATATTTAGATAGGAAGAAAAAAAAATGTAATCACATCTCCTATCTGCTAAAAGCATTTAGTTGCAAATAGGCTTTACTATTTTGTTGACAGTACCCAAGGCTGCTTCATGACTAAATGCTCTTTCTCATATTTTACTTAGGCCAATCCTTCAGAAGTTAGCCCTTGTTAAGTCTTATTTCTCTTCTGTGTTGTCTTTCCTTGAAATGCTAACTTCCCCCATTCTTCCTGAGCATCTCAGTGTAAAGTATGTTCACAGATACCATATTCCAACTTGTCTGTGTGCAGTGAGATAGAGCACCCATGCATACCGTGGATTGATTACCCATGATAAGTGTAGGGGGTCCATAGACGTCTAGTTCATTATGAACTAGTCCATTAAGGCACAGAAAAGCCGCCTGGGGGTAATGGAATCTTACCTGCATGTGTCTGTTTTACATAGTGTCAAGAGACCCAGAAAGCAGCTTGGCATGGGCTTTATACCTCAGGTCTATTTGAGTCCCTGGGAGAAGGCATTAGAGGACATCTTGTTTCTAGGTTGGAACAGGGCCCGGGCTGTACCAGCCAGCTCCTTATCACAGGCTGGTACCTTCCCAGCATTTCGTACAGCTATTGTGAAAGTACAAATGAGACAGATGCGACCAGTCCAAGTTTACTCAGAGCACGGCCCTGTGCACAGTACAGTGATTAGGTTATATCAGACTCACCAGACCCAGAAACATTGTGCTCAATAGTTTCCAATTGTAAAATTGTTTCCACCTATGAGAAATGGTTTTTCCTCACTATTCAGATGAAAGTCTTGTCATGGTCACTTCTGAGCCTTAGACATGAAGTGTTGTTATAGTTGGGGCCCTTCCCTTTTTTCCATAAGGAATTAGTTACTAGGTGACATTGTGTGAATGCATTTTGATAAACCCTATTGGTCCATAACAGTATATAATACTTTTATTTTAACAATTTATTAGATGGCATTACTGTATACATGCATTGTCTCTCCCATTCTTTCTTCTCTTCCTCCCTCCTAAACAGGGTTTCTAGCAAGGTTACCCTTGAACTTGCTAAGTATCAGAAGATGACCTTGAACATCTGATCCTCCTGTGTCTACTTCCCGAGTGCCGAGATTAGAAGCATGTACTACCATGACCCCTTCCTGAAATGGTAGGGGTTAACCCCAGGGCATCCTGCACGCTAGCCAATTACTCTGCGCAGTGAGCTCCACCCCAGCCCTGTGTATATCTTTGAAACATGCTCTGACTTTATGCTCTAAAGATTTAGCTGTGTGGATTCAGCAGACCAGAGATTAAGACAATGTTCTCTAAACAATTAAATGAACAAACATTACCAGTAGCAACACAGAACTGGGTTGGTTTTTTTTTTTTTTTCATGCTTCTATGAGCACTTAATATTATTGTACTTAAAATATTTAAAAAATATAATTGATAAATATCATTTTTAAAATGCTTGCATTTGCTAGGTTTTTAATAAAATTAAGCTTCTTTTCATTTGCACATAGAACATTTTGGTGGTTTTAGTAAGTTGCTAGTAGATGTGGTTCTCCTGTGTCTGTGTTCGGTTGTATATTTCCTGCTGGTCTGCAATTCTAAAGGAGCCATTGACAGCAATATAACAGTTTCCATGCACCTTACTAGGTTGCATGTCTTCTTTATTTCAAGTCATATCATAAAGAGATTAAAAATTTTTGTGTTGCCAAATTAATATACTGTTCCTTTATATATTTTCCCTTTTTGTTTTGTTTGTTTTCTGTTTGAGGCAGGGTTTTAATGTGTAACTTGGGGTGACTTGGAAAGCACTAGGTAGACCAGATGTCCCCATGCCTACTTATACAGGGATTAAAGGTATATGCCACCACACCTGGCTTTTTTGTTTTGTTTCCTGGTACTGGCTTTAGGAATTGATGCTAGGGCCTCTTGTACACCAGGTAAGCACTCTACTGCCGAGTTGCACCCCTCTACACCCCTTTCTTAAACATTTTTTAAAATTAAATTTTGAGTCAAGGCCTCATTAAGCTATTCAAGCTGGCCTTGAACTTTTGATCCCATATCAGCCTCCTGAGTAGCTGGAACTGTAGGTCCCATACCTCCAGGCCTGTCTTCCATTGTGTTTCATGTTGTTTGTTTAGAAGATTCTTTATTTGATCCTTATTAATATTTTCCTTTTTTTTTCTTCTATAAGAAATGGATGGTTGAATTTTCACAGGTAAAATTTTCAGTCATAGAGAATGAAAAAGATATTTTTGGTAGGGTATGGTAGGACTTAGTTTTTATATTCCTACGTGGGGAAAGAAAGGCCTAGCTCTTGCCCAGATCTTGTTTCTGGTTGTTGTTTGCCAGTGCTTTCCCAGGGAGGACTTGTAGTCTGTGCATCAGGCCTTCTCCTAGACACTTCTGTATTCCCACTCCTCTGCAACTTTGGCCCAGGCAGCCATTTAGGTTTTAGATACTGGAAGTGAGGTTTTCTCATACTTGTGTGGAAAGGTCAGTGTGGAGGAGTTGCCATTTCCAGTGCTTAAGATGGCAGAGAAGAGCCTGAGCAGATGGCTCAGTTAGTAAAGAGCTTCCTGAAGAAGGAGAGGGAGAAGGAGGAGAAGGAGGAGGAAGAAGAGGAGGAGGAGGAGGAGAAGAAGAAGAGGAGGAGAGAAGGAGAGAAGGAGGAGAAGGAGGAGAAGGAGAAGGAGAAGAAGAAGAAGTTTAAGAAGAAGAAGAAGAAGAAGAAGAAGAAGAAGAAGAAGAAGAAGAAGAAGAAGAAGAAGAAGAAGAAGAAGCAGCTGTCACTAGTCACAGTAATGTCACAGCAATGCCAGCTCTGGAGAAATGAAGCCAGGACCACTGGGGCTTGCTGCCAGCCAAGTTTAGTGAGACCCCATCTCAAAAAGTAAGATTGAGAGCAACTGAGGAAAGAATCCAGAATCACCCCTACACACACACACACACACACACACACACACACACACACACGCCCTCATACGCATGCACACACACACACAGACATGCCCTCACACGCATGCACACACACACACACACACACACACGCACGCACACACATACACACACACACACATGCCCTCATGCACACACGTACAGAGGAACCAGAAAACCAGAAAAGGAACATTACTTTATGCAAGAGAACACAAACTCTGCTTCCCTGGGGGTAGGATGGCAACATATACAGGAACATACAAAGGGTGCCCTGGTTTATTTCTTCTTAACTTTTAAGCACAGTGCTCTCTTCTCCTGTTCATTTTGAAGAGTCTTACTGGGATAACACTATGATGTGTCTGTCTGTTGGGACGGCATCCCAAACCATGTAACACACTAGGAAGTATCTATTTCTGCAGATGTTTTATCACTGGGAAAATTCTAGACCCAAAAGTGAGAATAATGGGAGTATGACCTTTAAATAAATGCTTCTCTATGTCATGTCTGGAAACCAGTGTCACAGCTTTCAAAGCTTTGACTTCAGATGGGAAATGTGATCCTTTTCTGATGGTTCTAGGGTTTGAACCCAAGGTCTTGCATGCTAAGCCCCTCTAACTTACATGTCAGGCTTAGTTCATGATTTGGGAGAATTGCCTGACCTTTTACCAGATTTCAGAAGAAATGTAAATGTCTGGGTGTTTCTTTTGTTTAGAGTACTGTTAGCTCACCTAAGCAAGCCAGGGGCGCAGAGGGTGATTACTGTGCCCAGATAAGGCCAATTCCTGGGAAAGCAGCAGACAGCCCCAGGAAAAGGGCCAGCTTTCTAGCAGGCACACCTCTCTCTGACTTATCTCTCTTGGGAAATGCTTTGCTGTGTGTTTGCCTGGTGCTGACAGTGCCGAGTCCACCTCCCTGGCCACAGATAAAGTAGAGTCGTTCGTCATTAACCTCTTGGACTTTGCTCGGACACCTGCTTATGCAATCTAACTATCCCTGGTAGCCGGAAGCTGCCGGAGGTGTGGACTACCTTCACATCTGTAACATAGATCCTGAGGCCACTTCGGGTCAGTGGTGCTTATGGTTTTCCAGTGCTGAGATAGATCTTAAAGTGGTCGTGGTCATATTAGCTAGAGTGAGGTATCCAGAGGCGTCCTTGAGTACACAAATGGAAAGCCAGATAACACCAATGATATTAACGAAGCCAGGAAGATGGAAGTGTCTTTGGCTAAGTTCTGTATTTATTATCTCTAGAGTCTATTCAGTGTTTTTAGAAGCAGAGGCGACTTGAGTTTACGAGTGACACCTTTGAGTGATAGGAAAGTCATTTGTAATTTATCACGGAAGGGATTGACTATCCTCTCACCCAGAGGAAATGGCCTCGTTAGGTAGGGCTTCTGCAGTTAATAACATTTTACACAGGTGTTAAATGTAGACTCAGGAGGAGCCTTTTTAGAATCAGATAACAATGGGATTGGCTCTCACTGATCATTGCATCATTAACAAGCTAGGCTAGTTCGTTGTTTCCTTTTCTCCTCTTTAGGGACATAGACAGTAAGGAAAACAAAGAACAAAAAACAACAAACAAACAAACAAACAAAACGAGGCAAGAATAGGCAGCTCTGTACGACAGCTGTGGCCACAGGCTTGGTGACGGGTCTCCAGTTAGTGTCCAGATGTGCCCTGGTAGCTCTGAGAGTAAACCAGAGGCACTTCCTCTCTCTTGGTCCCCATCCCCCGTCCTGCCACTGTCCTTGTCATCCCCCATTCACGGTAAAACTTCAAACCTTTGTCCTTCCTGCTGTCTGGACCCCCCTCCCCTTTATCACCTCCACCCTCCACCGCAATGCAGGACTCTGACCATCATTCATATGCATACCTCCCAGTGTAGGCCAATAGTTGGTCCTCTCTCATTACCCTTAACTCACAACAGCACCTAACACCGCTCCTCCTGATTGGGCTTCTCTTCCTGGTTCACTGGATCATCTCTGGCCTTTTCTTTTGTTGAGCTGTTCTCCGCTCAAAGAGTTTGGCCAGTCTAAGGCTGTTCCCAGTGTTCTCTCCTGTCTCCATCTTCGCTTTCTTCAGTGGAACTCTTTCCTTTTCTCTTCCTTTCCTTTAACAATAACAACAACAATAATGGTAATAACAATGATTACCTGCTATGCCGGCGATGTTATTGTCTACCATTGACTAATCTCATCAATTATGCTTTAAAACATCACCCTGTTCTATACTGTATACCAAGACTCTAGATCTGTGACTTTATCTCCAAAGCCCTTAACTCCAGAGTTCTGGGCATGAATCTGGCCACATTCTTGATGATTTTTCTTTAGTAGCTAACTGGAGTCTCAAACTTAAGAGATTAGCTCACTCCAGTTGTCTGAATCTTTTGGTTCATCTGAATCTTTTGAGTTCATTAAAAGACAAAGTTTGCACCCCACCCCCACCCCAGGAATGTCTTAAAGTCACTCATAACATCTAGTCCTTTAGTAAGTCCTGTTTATTTGACCTTCACACTCAAGTCTAATCCCTGTTTATCTCTCTCTATCTCTCCTCCCTTTGTACGAGCCATGTGGCCAACTCTTTCTTGGCACATATTTCAGCTTCGTGATTGATTTCCTTGCTGCAGCCATTGACCACTGATAACATTTATTAGCCCCACGGCCAAAATAATCTCTAGAAGAACTATGTAAGTGCTTGTCAATCTCTCCACTAAAAATAAAGGATGAATCACTTCCAATAATATTAAACTAATTCTGCTCACATCAACTCACACAGATAACAACTCCGGGTCAGCGGAGGTAGATCAACAAGAGTTGACAGACATGATTGGAAGGGAGTCTGTATTTACAAAGCTGGATATATCAAAGTGGAAGTGTTCAGAACACTCCGTAACGCTATACAGAATGATGGCAGCTCTCTGAGTTGTACATGTATGGTCTCCATGCAGGTCAGAGTGTGGTGTACAGAGCTCAACAAAACCAGCAGCTGTCACCTCCTCGGGGGACATAGAAGTAGGGATTTAAAGTCATTCAAATCGAGATTTTAAAATAATAAGATAATGGCGTATACAGCATGGAGAAATATTAGAGCCTTCAGTCTCATTCTCTAGGGCGCAAGTGAAGAATCACAGAGTTAGAACTAGGAAAACCATCTGAAGGAATGATGGCTTATACTCACTAAGTCTGTGCACTGAATCATTTGTGAAAGCCAGCGACCTCCACTGAGACTAAGTACGAAGAAAACTGTACCCAAGCAGCACCGCCATCTGCAGAAGAGGAAAAGGAAAGAAGAATGAAGTCAGTCAGCATGGCCGCGGACATCCTTGTCTCCAGACACGTGACAGTGGGAAACCAGAACTTCAAGTACAGACATTTAAAAATATCCACCTTCAGCCCAGAATCATGTGCCCCGCCCCCCAATAGTGCAAACAAGAGGCTGGCAATGTGGCTCAGTGGTTAATAGCTAGCAGGATATGCCCTCCAAGGCCCTGAGTTTGGGATATAGCATTAGAAGAAAAAAAAAAAAAGACAGAAAAGCAAGCAAACAAACAAACAAATGGAAAAAGAGGAGGTGTTGGAGAGGGACATTTTTAGGTCAGTGAAGGGAAGAGCCTTAGTGGTCAGCTTTCAACGCTACAAGACATGTTATAACACTACAAAATTGCTAAGGACGAGATTAAAAAGATCTAACTCCTCAGAGAGGGCTGAAGAGTTTTAAACGTGAATATTTGAACAGACAGACCAGTTTCCCCTTCCTCTTCCTTTAAATGAGGGCACTGAATGTTGTAATTTAGCATTGTTTACTCTTTACCAAAACAGTTGCATGCTGAATGAAAATAGAGGGCGGGCTTTGGCAGGTGTAAGGTTGCTACATTTATGTGAAATGCTGTACTTTTTGTACAATAAATACTTTATTTTATATATACACGGATGTTTTGTCTGCACGTTTGTCTGTTTACCACATGTATGCAGTACCCATGGAGGCCACTGAGGGCATTGTTTTGTATTCTCCTGGCACTGGAGTTGTTCTAATGCTCAGAGGGAAAAAGGCTGGAGGGGTTAAATGATAAATTGGTAAGTGCCTTCATTCATGCTTCTCTCGGATTTCAGAGGTTTCCCTCTGCACATATCAGACACACAGGGGCAGCCATGTGTCCTTGTTTTCCCACCCTGAAAAACATTAAGTAGCGACCTACCAATCTTCTGTGGAGTAGGGGGTCTGCCTGAGTCAGGGGAAAAGGGTGGTGGATGACCCTAATGGCTCAACCATGGAATTTGGGGCCTGGGGATCCAGGACTGCTCCAAGACCAGTCTATTAAACTATGTTCTTTAAAGACTAAGGAAGCATTAGGAAAACTGGGGTTACTGCCTGTCTTAGTTAGGGTTTTGTTGCTGTGAAAAGACACCATGACCAAGGCAACTCTTACATTGGGACAACATTTAGCTGGGGCTGCCTTATAGGTTCAGAGGTTCAGTCCATTATCATCAAGGTGGGAACATGGCAGCAACCAGGCAGGCATGGGTGCAAGAGGAGCTGAGAGTTCTACACCTTCGTCCAAAAGGAAGCCAGGAGCAAACTGTTATCTTCCAGGCAGTGAGGGGGAGAGTCTTTAATCTCACGCCCACAGTGACACACTTCCTCTAACAAGGTCACACCTTCTAACAGTGCCAAACATGTTCCAACCACCTCATTGCCCAGCCTGCTACTATGCAGTATACTCAATAATGTATGCTTCCATAGAGAGAGGGAGAGGCAGAGGGGAGAGGCAGAGGCAGAAGTAAGGGCAAGAAAGAGGCACAGGCACAGGCAGAGAGACAGAGAGACAGAGATAAACACGGAGAGAGATACACCTAGAAGATGGAGTTCACCTGATGGAAAGTAATTGATTTAGTTTAGCAATACTTAAAAAATATGCATATACTTTACTTTGTACTGATTACTACTTTCTTCCTGCTTATTTCCTTTCTAGAAAATTCTGTACAGGGGAACTGATTTTGCTTATCTCCCTCCTACCTTCTCCAAGATCAACCCCATTTTCTTCGTCCACCAAATTTTGTGTTTTTCTTTTTGTAAATTCATCAAGTCCTATTTTTTTGTTGCCCACATATTCTTGGATGTGTGGGTTTCTACCAGGTCATGGTAAGTCTACCAGAAGCCTCCACTCTGGAAGAAAGTGGACTCTCCACCTTTTGGCAGCTATCACTTACCAGTAGTTCCTCATGTAGAGGTGGGGCTCTGTGGCCACCTCTCCACACCATCCTGGGATGTGGTCTGGCTTGAGCTTGCGCAGATCTTGTACATGCTTTTACAACCACTGTGAGTTCACTTGTGCACCTGTTTGTGCCTGGAAAAGTTTCCCTGCCTCTGGATCTTACAGTCTTTCTAGCCCAGCTCCTGTAGTGGTTGTGAGCCCTGGGAGAAGGGGGTGTGATGTTCATGTCCCATTGATGCGTGAACACTCCCTTCTTTCATTCTCTGCTTACTGATGAGTTCTGGGTCTTTGAATTAATTGCCATCTACTGGAAAAAGAAGGAAAAACAAGGATAAGAAATGTACTAATGTACTAATCTATGGGTGTGAAGATAGGATCATGGAGATTTAATACTATGTCCATGTGGAGGAGGAGTAGTATTAGTTTCTCAGCTGGAGTCTATGACCTAGCCCATTATGAGATTTTGGCTCAAGTTAACAGTACCAGCCATGAATTCTACCTCGTGGAGCAGGCTTTAAATCTAAATCTAAAATGGTTGATCCCATAACATGCATGCCCCTATTCATCTCTTTCTAGGCCAGTCATTAGTATAGCAAGGGTCACAGGTGGGCTAGACTATTGATGACTTTTTTCCTGTGCGCATACTTGGAATCTTCTAAGACGATAAAAGGCATGACGCTTTCATGTTGGTACTAGCTCAATTTATCCATATCCTATAACTAAAGTTTGTGATATCTTCAGCAATTGGGTCTTACCATCCAGTTGTGGAGAGTAACTAAGCACAATAGCCTGTAATGTTTGGGGAACTCCACTGACTAATAACCCAGAGAGAAGTAACTCATACCTGTCACTGAGATTTTTATTTGATGGTATATGGTGCCACAACCTTCATGACTTAGGGACTGTCCTAAATGGAGAATGAAGAAATGACAGGAACACATAGAAACACATAGAAAAGTCTGAGATCAAGTGGGCTGCAGGCTCTGCTGGAGATGCACCACCAGCTCGTTTACATTGAACCAGGTGGGTTAAACTAACCCTGGTGGGAGGTCTCTGTAGGGAGCAGTCTCAGATTGCTATCCTCTCAGAAGAGGAAGCTTCCCTTAACACTTTCTCCACACACTAGTTGTAGCTAAACATCAATGGTCATTAACACCTTCAGGCCAGGGAAAGGCTTTGCCAGTCTGCAGAGCCTGTTCTGTGGGTCTGAGGCATTAGGGCCCTTGGCTGGCCATGCTCACAATGAATACACATTCATTCAGAACTTCACCCAGTCTCTACACTATGGTGACTGTGAGAAGCATTGTTCTCCTGGTTATAGGCTAAACTCCTTTTATATATTCACGAATAAATATTTGAAGAAATTTCTACAGCAGCGGCTTTCCATATGACGTTTCCAAAGGTCTTTCATGTTACTTTTTTTTTTTTTTTGGCGGCGGGGGGGGGGGCATATACACAGGCATCAGCAGTCTGAAACCATAAGCCAAATGAAATGCTTTCTTCCATAAGTTGCCTTGGCCGTGGTGTTTTATCACAGCGATAGAAAGGTAAGGAACACAGCCTCACCCTGGTGCTGCTGGAATTGCAGACCTCGGAATGGAAAGGTGATGTGGTCGAGGTCAGGAAAGGTTTCACTGAGATTCTAGGGAAAAGCCTCTGAGTTCAGATGACAGATGACAGCAACAGAGTCCTGTGGGGAGCCCGCCCCTGAATAGTCCATGCAGAAAGCTTGTAGGGCAAATCCTAAAATGCATCAGAGACCCCAGGAAGTTAGAGATGCCCAGAACACAAATCATCTGCTGAAGCAAGCCACAGGCACCAGGCAGAGCAGGCTTAAGAACAATGCGTGGCAGCAGGGCTACCCAGGCTCCTGTTATGACACCATCTGCCCCTGTGCTATGCACAGAGCCATATGATTCAGTATCTTCATTGTTGGATTTCAGTCCTGATTTGGCTACATCTACATCTACATCTACATCTACATCTACATCTACATCTACATCTACATCTACATCTACATCTACATCTACATCTACATCTACATACACATACACATACACACACATACACACACACACACACACACACATATGTATATATACACACACACACACATACATACATGTTATCCTCCTGTTCTTTCATTTTACAATAGAAATGTTCATATGTGGCGATCTGGGGAGATCCAAAGACTATGGCTGCTACCACTGTATTACAAAATCTTCCCTCTGAGTCATTCTTAACTAAATCATGATTTGTGAAACCAGCCTCATCTAAGTGAGAAGCATCCATCATGTGACAGCCATGGTTGCTACTGCTTCGTGTTCTGCCCTTAAATCTTTGGGGGACAGGAAGTTTTATGCCTCATGGCTGCTGTGTCTATTTCTATTCACGTTTTTCCCTTAATCCCCCCTGTCACCTTATTCTGAGTGATGCAACTTTGTAACTTCTCCTGAAGGTCTGTCTACTCCAAAGCAAGTCAGATCGCCCAGCATACTTCTGCTCTTGCCCCCCCCCCACCACCACCACATCAGCCATGATAGCTTACCCACTTTTCAGACTGAGCCAACCTCTAAGAATTCTAGTTCAGACTCCATTCACACACACTCAGATGTTTAGAGCAACTGTCCCCATCCAAAAGCATACCACTGTTTTCTTATGTCTTTTTTGTGAGTATAGATTCACATCACAGATTTCAAACTTTGACCCATCTGCAATGTGTCTCAGTATATTGTAAGACTCTATGGATGGGGGCATAGGGTGGTGGAGAGCTTGCCCAGTATGTGCAAGAATCCTGGGCTCCAGTTCAAGGATTAAAGACAATAAGAACCTAAGCTTCCCCCTAGATGATTTGTCAGCCACAGCGAAATCATTAAATAAGCCATTCTTGTTCTATTTAACGAGTTCTTCAGCACACATATATTGTGCACTCAAGTATGCCTGCATATGCACACACAGAGTCTCTAGGATTTTATCTCTGTTCTCTTCATCTACATGACCATTAGGTGCAAGATCATGGTGACTTGGTTCATTTTAACTACTGAATACATTTTAGTTGCTGACCTTAGTGTCTTTTTGTCCCCCCTCCTCCTCTCATCCTCTCCCCGGAATCTCTGGTCCTTCCTGTTGATTAAATCCTTCCATCTCTGTGGGCTTCTTCCTCCCTACCTATAAACACGTTTGTGCTCCACATATTAAATAAACCAGCAGAAGTCTCTCGGGGCTGTTGATTTCCTCCATCTGCCATCCTTGGCAGAGGTGGCCTCAGCTAGAGGGCAGAGTTCATTGAGTTCTCACCAGGGCATCTCACTGGTGACATCCTAGTTGCAGACCTCAGGGAGCATCACGAGTATCCTTTCTGTCTTCTATGCTGCATCAAACTCAGCTGACCAGTTTGCCTTTCTTGAAACTTGTTCCACGTGACCTTCTGCCCAAGTGTTTCCGAGGTCTGTCTCAGCCTCCTGTCCCTTTGTGAGCCCTTAGCAGTCAGTGTTTCCTGGGATTCTGGGCTCTGCTCTTTTCATACTCCGTCTTTCCCATTTCATTTCTCCCTTTAACAGTCCCAGCTTAGCTTCTCCACCGCCACAGTATGTACTCAGTGATGCCGGCAGGATGTCCTGGTCAAGAGTCCTGATTCAGAGCGTCCTACCTTTCTTTCCCCATCTGTCTACTCATATGTATCTCAGTCAGTGGCTTTACCACCTCTCTGGTCTCCTGAGCATGAAACGTGAGCTTCAAGTCTCACCTCCTGCTCCTCTTCCTCCCTCAAAAGCAGAGCAGGTCCTTTGAACGGAGACAAGCTCCTCTTCCTCCTCGCCCTGGTCCTTAAGATCTCCTTTATCTTTCAGATAAAGTTTCCACTTGCCATTCTATGAAGCAGCCGTGATGGTGGTAACTAACTTAGAGGTCTTTGGGGGACGGATCCATATAATGGGCATCTAAACCAGTCCCGGCTTAACCACTAAGCCTTCCAGCCTCAGTTTCTCTCTCCATTCTCTGATGGTCTTTCCATTTTGGTGTCCCTCACCTCTTGTCTGGACAATTCTAGAAGCCTCTGACTGTCTTCTTCCCTCGGGTCTCATCAGTCTGAGTAGCATACTTGGGTTGGTGTTTTTGTTTCTCCTTCACACCTTCTCCTTGCACATGTGACCCCGAAGGTCCTAAACCCTCAGTGGATAGAGTACATTGTTCTTAGTGTGCTTTTTGGGCTCATGGACATTCAGATCTCACCTACCTCTTCAGAGGGTATATAAATGCTAGGGCCCAGGGGTCAGGAGCTGTTGGTGGCTCACAACCATCCAGTAATGAGGCCTGACACCCTCTTCTGGTGTGTCTGAAGACAGCTACAGTGTACTTACATTAAATAAATAAATAAATAAATAAATCTGAAGAAGGAGAAGGAGAAGGAAGAAGAAAGAAAGAAGAAAGAAGAAAGAAGAAAGAAGAAAGAAGAAAGAAGAAAGAAGAAAGAAGAAAAGAAGAAATAATTAGATATCCTGACAGTGAAGATCAAACTTGCTCCCAAGGAACTCGATGCTCCTAATCAGCAGGAAGTAGTTGAATGATAATGTTGTCCCCTTTCTTCTCTATCCTTTTTTTCTCCCCTGTCTACTGTTAGGAGGTTGAAAGGATGGAGAACAGTAGAAGAAATAAGAACCCACGAAGTAGCCAAAGCCAGGTATAGGCTCCATGCTCCCTGTTCTGACCCTGTTCTGTGCATTTGCTGCAGCCTGGCACGTCCTAATATGTCTGCTCTCCCTTGTGCTTCTTTGCGTGTGAAGTTTTGCATGCTCTCGTTTCCTTCCTTTCTTTCTCCATTCCTGACCTAGATTGGGAATTCCCAGTGAGCTCCTACCGATAACTCAAAGCTTGTCTCCTTTCACAGTGTAACTCCATATTATAATTTTGTGGGGGAACTCTGCAGTCAGAGTTTTCTTATTTTCTTCTCTTGCTTGTTTTTCCCCATTCTCTCCCCTACTCTCAAATGACTGAGAACTTCCTAGAAGGAACCATTAGACACCCAGAGCTCAGAAATCAGATCCCTGTGTGTGCTGACACACCCCTGCCCTCATAATCCAAATCCTACACTTACCATTTACTTACTTGGTACCTTGGCCAATTAATTAATTTGTACCTCCATCTCTTCATATATAAAATGGAAGCACCCATAGTAACCTACCTTAAAAGGCTATTTTGAGGTTACAGATAATTCATGTAATGGGCTTAGCTTATTATCTGGTACACATTAAGTACCCAATAACTGTTAATAGTTGCTACTCCCACTTTTATCAGTTTTTATTACTATTGTTATTTCATTATTAAAAGTAGGAATGTCACACCCATTCCAAACCTCTGGCACAATCATGAAGTATCAAATATTATCTCCAGGCTACTTCCATATACCCATATTCTAGTTAAGCAAACTGAGTCATAGAAGGGAGGGTGTGTATCCTCCATGTCTCAACTAGTAAGTGATGGAGTAGGGACTTGAATCCAGTGAGCTATAACACCCTTCTATACCCAGCAAGGGGACTGAAAACTGAATTTGGAGCCAGGTCAGACAGACACTGTCATTGTCCTGTCAAAGTTCCGAATTTATACTGATGTCAAAACTAAAGTTCATAAGAAAGTAAGATTGACCTGATTTTTCGAGTTACCATAACTATCTTTGTTGATTTTGAAGACTCATAGATGTTTCAGATGCTAGGATGTCCTTTTGTCTGGCTAAAACTGAAGAGTCGATGTGTGTGTTCTTTACCCTAAAGTGATGTCCTCAGGGCAAATGGTTGAGCGCATCAAATTCTCAGGTCCCACACTCAGCTCTGTCATGTGCCCTCAAATTCAGAGTCATTGTGCAGTCCTGGCACAGGCACTGGTCAGGAACTTAGATGCCTGAGGTTAGAATGTGAAGGAAGCTTAAGGACCCATTTAGGATGACAATAAATGCCCATAACTTAGGGACACTTGTCTTTAATGATGACCCAAGGCAAGCACTCTCTTTTCCAGCCAGGTGCTCTCCTGGTCCATGCCAGTTTGATGAACTTGGCAAGAGACAGCACAGAGAGACTCCTGCTGCTGCTGCTGCTGCCTCCGCCCCTGCTACTGCTGCTGTTGCTGCTGTTGCTGCTGTGAGAGATGCCAGCTGAAGCCAGGAGGGAAGGAAGTGGGAGGAGACCGGCCTAAGCAGGCTTAATTTCATTATGAATTCCTGCCTATTCTGAGCAGATTGTCCCCAAATTTGTCATTAAAAGTGCAATTTCCTCTATGCAAACTATCTTTTCAAGGACCCCAGGAAAGATGATGAGAACAGGAAATGGGGTTTCCAATTATTCATGTCAGTAATGAACTTGATTCGGTATTCATTTCTGTATGGATTCTGCGTTCTGTTCACTCTTGTTCGGTAATAAAGTTAGCTATTCCTTTTAATTCTTTCATTTGTGCATTTGAGGAACAGACATTTCTTGATTGCCCACTATGTGCAGACACTGTGCTGGCACCAGGCATGTGGTAAAAAGCCCTGGCTACTGCCCTGGATGCTTCTGTTCCACCAGGGGAGATTCGCACGAAGCATCTAATTACCAACCAGAGTTGCATAATTGTCGGGTTACTGTGCTCTGTGGAGAATCACAGGATAAGATGGGAACAGCTCATGGGAGGGGCTGGCTGTGTTCTGGCCTTAATATAGGTAAACCTGGCAAAAGGACATTGATTGGGGTAGGAGCTAAAGACAGAACAGGTGAAAAGATGGGGAGAAAAACCCGAGTGTAGCTTGGTGGTACAACTGAACGTGGATGAGTCCTGGCATGGGCAGGGTGGGGGAGGGAGGGAGGGAAGGAGGGAGGGAGGGAGGCAGGCAGGCAGGCAGGCAGGCAGGCAGGCAGGAAGGAAGGAAGGAAGGAAGGAAGGAAGGAAGGAAGGAAAGGAATGGAATGGAATGGAAATGATAGACTTATGGGTATACACAGCCACATCTGGCTTGCATTTGAGTGCCTAGAATCTTTTGAGTTGGCCAGATCAGTTATGAATTCTAGGCCAGCCCAGTCTTCATAGTAAGTGAGTCTAGGCCAGCGAGAGTTTTACAGTGAGACCCAGTCTCAATTAAAAAAAAAAAAATTCTTTTGAGTCAGAGTGGTTAAAAAGATGGAATGGATTAGGGAAAACTCCCTTTCTTCTTTCTTTCCTTTTCTTCTTTCTTTCCTTTTCTTCTTTCTTTCTTTCTTTCTTTCTTTCTTTCTTTCTTTCTTTCTCTCTCTCTCTCTCTCTCTCTCTCTCTCTCTCTTTCTTCTTCTTCTTCTTCGTCTTCTTCTTCTTCTTTTTTTTTTTTTGCTGATCTTTTGTTTGTTTTTTGAGGCAGGGCTTCAGAGTCTATATATGGGAGAAATTACAGAATCAGAAAAGTCAGATTACTGTTTTTAGAGCTTTTATAGTACAGATAGAGGCTGCATCATGAAGTTTTGTTGATAGCAGGCCCACATAGGCAGTGAGGTTCCATTTAATTAGATTGCCTAAGAAACTGGACATAACAGGTATACCAGTAATCCAGAATTCAGGAGGCTGAGGCATAAGGACCACCAGTTCAAGGTTAGACTGAGTTATATAACAAGATCTTTTAAGAGGGGGGAGAGTGGAAGAGAGAGGGGGGAGAGGGAGAGGGGAAGAGAGAGGGAGAAAGGGGAAGGAAGGAGGGACGGACATAGAATGAATACCTAGACACATCATACTTGCCTTGATTTGTCAAAGTGTACTCCATAATGTTGGCACAATGAATGCCTCCCCATTTTAAAAGAATCCTGTGAAGGTAATGGATTCAGAAAGTGCTCATCACTGCATGCTGGAACCAATCCTGGAGGCTTGGAGATCTAGCTCAGTGTAGAATACTTATCTAGCATGAGTGAGACCATCCAAGACTAGGTACCATCTGAGTACTGTGAAATGATGGTGGTGGTGGAGGTCGTCATAATGATGTTGTTGATGATAGTGATGATGGTGATGCGGCGGTGTTGGTAGTGATGATGATGATTAAAACCATTGAGAAAATGGAATCCATACAGTATGGCTGAGCTTATTATTATGCAAAAGGAAAGTGTGTATTGCTGAACCAAGCCCATTTTGTCTACCACATAGCATGCCAATCACCATAAAAGTGTGTTTATTTCACAAGGAGGCCACAGAGAAGGGAATAGGAAACCCAGTTCTCAACTCCACCTTCCCAAGAACAGGGCTTTGGGTTATGGGCAATCTAAGGTATAAGGAAAGGTGATGGAAGGTGAGAAGAGTGGAGTTGTTAAACTTGATGGCTCTTCCTGGGTCATATTCAGAAATATGGCATGAGTGTTCTGAGGGTAGGTGTTTATCCTTTCATACCAGCAGGTCACCCATTGGACACTTTCAGAGGCCCGAGAGAAGGGTTTCAGCTGCTTTGAGTTACCAAATTCCTGAAAAAAACAAAAAAACAAAAAAACAACTCAGGCAAACACCACTATCATGACCATCTGTCAGAAATGTTGTCTGCAGCAGAGTAATGAGAGAACATTGCTTTTAGCTTCATGATCACTGCAGTTGCTGATAAAAGCAAGCAGTGCTGAGAGAGAGAGAGAGAGAGAGAGAGAGAGAGAGAGAGAGAGAGAGAGAGAGAGAGAGGGCTTAGTCCTCATCTTCCTCCGTCCCTCGTGTCCTCCCAGTGGGAGATCTGGCTAACTGCCTAACCAGGGACTGAGCTTACAACCGCTGATTGGGCGTCAGGTGTGTGCTGTTGTGGTTCAGTAGGAGGTACATGCCTTACCCATATACTGCTATTGCCAGAATCAGCAACTTGAGTCACGTGACAGAAAAGCAGACAAGTTTATGAGGATGCTCTCCAAAGCAATCGGCTTGTGCTCTTCTAGAATTACTGAAGAGGAAAACAGGTAGGAAAATGTTACAGGGTTTGCATTCATATTCTAGAATTGATGACATAGAATCAGGATTAAAAGAAATCAGTGCCCTGACAGCTAAATGTAGTGTAGAGCCTTTCATTAGTTCCTGCTTCAACCAACCAAGCAACCAACCGACCACATGTGAGTGATAGAGCTATCCAAGTGTCTATCAGTGATGAACTGATGATATGTGGTATATCCATCAGATACTAATTAATGAGAAGTAGGAATGAAGGGTAGGGGATCTAGCTCAGTTAGTAGAGAGCTTGCTTAGTAGGTATAAAGCCATGGGGTCCATCTCTGTCCCAGATAAAACCAGGCGTGGTAGTGTGTACCTGTTATGCCAGCACTTGGCAGGTGGAGGCAGGTGGAAGAGAGGTCAAGGTCATCATTGGCTATTAGCAATTCAGAGCTTGAGATCTTCTTTCTCTCAAGAAGAAAAAAAGCAGAGGCAGGAGTAATGATGAATAACAGACACTGCCTAAAGCATGCTGAGCCCTGAAACCATGCCAGGAGCCCTGAACGTGTGACTCATGATTATGCAATGTCCAGAACAATCAAGTCCACAAGGATTGAGAGGAGATTTGTTGGTGCCAAGTGCCAGGAAGAAGAGAGTCCGGTGCAGAATTTCTTCCTGGAGTTATGAAATGTCTTGGTAGTATACCTTGTGAATATACTAGAAGCATGAATTATACATTTGAAAAGGGAAAGTTTTATACCTGAACTATATGGTTTGGTTTGGTTTTGGCACTGTAGGCCCAGGGGAAGGAGGCAGGGGAGAGGGGGGAGGGGAGGGGGTTGGTTCAGTGTGTAAAGTGCTTACTAGTGTAAACATGAGGTTCAGGGTTTTAGCATCCACATAAAAGCCAGGCACAGTGGCATGCATTTGCAGCCCAGCACTAGGAGGGTAGAAGCAGGGTGAGTCCTGGGGGGGGGGGCGCTAGTGGAAATGGTGAGCCTCAGGTTCAGTGAGAGACCTCGTCTCAGAAGGTAAGGTAGAAGCTAGAATCATGGCTCAGTCAGCAAAGTGCCTTCCTTGAAAGCATGAGACCCTGAGTTTAGCTCCCAGCACCCACAACCACCCACAACCAGTGAAGTGGGAATGGAGACGGTTGGATTTCCAGAGCTGATTGACCAGTCATTCTAGCCAACCAGTGAGTGTTGTTTAGTGAGAGGCCCTATTTAAAAAAAAATAAGGTAGAGAGTGATGGAGGCCCACGTCAACTTCTGGCCTTCACAGGCACATGTGTGCACTCTTGTCTTATGTGCACATGCGCGTGCACACACACACACACAAATCAAAATTAAAATTTATAAAGTAGAGGGTGATCGAGGAAGATACTTGAAGTTGATCTCTGGCCTGCATATGGGCATTCAGGTCGAACAATGTTGCACACACATGTGCACACATGTGTATATCATACACATTTGAATACACAAATCACTGTAAAAGATACAAATTAAGTATGACTTTTGAGGAAATTTGAATTGTGTATTAAGTATTTTTTTCAATATTAAATGCCTTGGGTTTCATAATGATGCTATTGAGGTATCTAGGAAATTATTTGAGGAAATATTTAGGGAGGAAGTATCATATTTATGTTAATTTCAAGTGGATCGGAAAAACATGTATAGGGAGAAGTTAAACTTGACAATATTTTGACAACTGACTCATTATATTATTCTTTTCGTTCCTTTTATACCTTGAATTATCTTAAGATAAGGGTGTAAGACCACTTAATAAATACCTATTACAAAGCATATAGGAGATGACAAATTCTTGTCTGTTGTCACAAAGAAACTTGCAAAGTCGAAGCTGTCCCCCTTCTGTGGACTTACAGTGGAGAGTGACTTGTTTGTTTCCCATCTTAAACTCACTTGGTCCACCAGCATCAGAGAGAGAGAGTCAAGCTCTGAGAAGGTCATTTTGTGCTTATGCTTCAACATCAAGTGGATGCTCCATGCTTATTGGTGACTCCATAGCATTGACTGGGTGACACTTAAAATTTCCCAGGAGTACAGTGCTTGCCTAGCATGCATGAGGCCTTGGTTAATCTGCAGCACCCTTACCACCAACCAACCAACCAGTGAAACTTCACAGAGTGCTAATACTGACTTTGTTGGAGACTCAAAGGCTGATGAGTTGGTTGGGGTTGATGATATAGGGTCGACGTACGGGCATGAGTGCCTTATAGGGATGAAGGAAGTCAAATGGTCCATGTTTGAAACTCAAGATTTAACAGATGAATACATCCACAAGAATGAAGCAAGCCAATGCCCTAATCCCATTTCAGACTAAATAGCAAGCAGGGACCACGAGGCATCTTTTATCCAGGTGCTCTTAGCTAGTAGGCAAAAAAGACGTGACCTGCCTCCAACTTCCCCATCTCCAACTTACTTCCTCACATTAACCCTACACTCCTGAAACTTGTCACCTGCCTGGCTTGCTTCTTCCTTCCTTTCTTCCTTCCTTCCTTCCTTCCTTCCTTCCTTCCTTCCTTCCTTCCTTCTTCCTCCTCTTCCTCCTCTTCCTCCTTTCTTGGCATGATTTTTCCCTAATATGTTCAGAAAAAGCCTTCTAGGGCTCAACCAACTGGAGTTTACTTTTCAGACAGGAATCCAGGGGTCTCAGCATGGAGCAGAGGTTGTGGGTGTTGGAGACAGTAAAGCAGCAAGAACATAATGGGGTTCTGTGAAGCTAAGTGGAAAAAGCAGAGACGATTGGATTTCTGGTTTACCCCTGACCACGGGTGCCTCCTGTTTTTAAAATAGACAAGCTTCATCCTCCCCAGAGCAGGGGCCAAAGATGGGAACGCAGAATGAGAAGTCCCAACTGGGGAAATGAAATGGCAAGAGCTCGGGGCTGAAAAATACCGACTGTTTCTTTTTTTAAGTTAATATTCCAGATTTCTTATGAAAGTCAACTTAAGACATCCAGGACACAGGAAACAAGGCAAGAGGCCACAGCCAGCTGCCTCAGAGGACTCGGGACACTTTCTTAATAACATCCAGATGGTTCCACAGAAATTGTTAACATCTTGGGAAAAAAAAAATCAGCTGCAGAAGAAATGAGATTCAAGTGGTTTAAGGAAGGACACAGCCTCGGGGAGAGTCCCCAGGGACTGAGTGGGTCTGAAATATAACCCGCTGTGCTAGGATGGCTGCTTCCTATAGCAGGGAGGCGGAAGGGTGCAGGCAAAACCAGCTGGTCCCAGAGCCTTTTGGCTGGTGCGGGTGGCCCTGTGGAGCCAACTTTCTGTTGAGGTTCCATTCACTAGTTGGGGTTTGCAGCAACTTTTTAAGGTTATGTTATGGTTACTGGTCTAGCTTTAAATAGAACTAGTTACTTCCCAGTCTGCTGTCTCTGTGAGGTTCCATGGTTCAGAGCACTTCTGGACATATTTCATCTTGTTAAAAAAAAAAAAAAAATATATATATATATATATATATATATATATATATATATATAAAACCTACGATGTATTTATAAATACAATGTATTTATAAAATATTAATATGTTTTCTAGTGTATGAAAATAAACCCCACAGCATTTAAATTAGTGAATGTTTAGATGACGACAAAGACTAGCATTGTTTTTACTCAAATGGTTCTTAAGTTTATTGTTCATTAAGGCTTTATTGCATTTGAAAACAATCTGTACCTTAGATTTTCTCATTTCCTAAGGATTTCTTAGACATCAGTTCCTTGGAGCCAAATAAATTTGGAAGGGAAATTTAAAAATTCTTCCTGGCTCAGTGGTTGAGTGCTTCCTAGAATTTGTGAGAACCTGGGTCCTATCTTCAGCACCCCACATTACAATTACAATTAAAATCCTTCCATAATTTTGTTGGAGAAAGTAGAATGTCTTTACAAGGGATATGAGGCTTTGTAAAATGTTGGCGTCAAGTGGAGAAGAGCCGGGAGCCCTGGGAGGGGGGGAGGATATGGTGGTCTCACCACAGGCCTGAATTTCTGTGGTGTCTCTTCCTCTCCTCCTGGAGCCTTCCCACAGGAAGAGGAAATGAGTTGCTTGTGGAATGCAACTGTGTGCACGAAATTCCCTTTGTTCCAACCAAAAATGGATGCGAGGGAAGTAGAGTCCACAGATTCACCGATTTGTCAGCCTTCAGCAACCCTAGGATTGTGTCATTCCCTGATGACGTGCCACAAACCCTGATGACAGGGTCCCTTCCAAACCCTCCATGGGCAGCTCCCGCCTCCCACCTATGTTTCTACCATAACAGAACCCTACCCTTCTGTAACAGCAGATTAGTGCCTCTGAGGACAAGCTGGTGGCCAGCCTCGCAGTTTCCGGGTTCTCAATCAGGAAGCGCGCAGAAGCGGAGGAGGGACGGAACGGGATGTGCACTTCTTGGAAGTTCTAGGCTAAAAGGTCTGGACTTAAAAAGAAAAAAATGATGTGTATGGGAGCAGGGAGGGCACCTAATGCAGGAACCAGAATGTGGTCCAGTGAACAGGAGAGCCTGCCCTGGCTGATTCTTCACCAGGTAAAATCATCAGGAGCCGTTTCCCTTTGGGAGATGACGGACATTTAAGCTCTGCTTTTCTGAGATTCTGCTGAGCCAGTCTGGTGGAATTCAGTGACTCCTTCTTTCCTTCCCAAGCTGAAATCTGGGGAATTACTATTCCAAATGGACACAGAGTCCTGCCAAGTGTATAGGAAACTGCAGTGACAGTCAGTGTGTGTTCCCACCGCGAGGGAGAGCAGAAGCCGAGTGCCCCGTGACTCCCATCTATTTTTATTTTAAGAAGCTCTGTGTTTTCATTCAGCTTTTGTGAACCAAGGAACCCACACGGAACACTCACCAACCCTGATATACAGAAAGCATGCCACTTTCACAGTGGTATACTGAAATAGCCTCAGGTTCATGGGTGGGTCAGGAAGAACCACAGACATTGGAATTTGAAGACCTGTGAGAATTCATCGGCTCATTTCTGAGGGGTGCCTCCTAGCACACAACAGAGGACATTATCAATCACTAAATCGCCGTTCGACACAGTCCCTCCCCAGCCCAGTATCCCCACACCCTGTGCTGGAGAGTAAGCACAGGGCTTCCTGTATGTTAACCAAGGCCTCTACAATTGAGCTGCACCCTCACTCCCAGATATGGTCGTTGATAAAGTATAGCTCATCATTTAGGCCTGGACAGGAGGCTCATTTGGCAAAGTGCTTGCCACACAAGCGTGAAGATCTGCATTTAGTCCCCAGTACCCATGGGAAGGGCTGGGCATACCTGTGTGCCTTTATAATCCCAGGGCTGGGAAGGCAGACACAGTGGGTCCCTGGGGCTTCCTGGCCAGCCAGTCTAGCAGGGTCTGTGAATTCCAAGTCTAATGAGAGAATCTGTCTCAGAGAATAAGGTGGAGAAGAGTAGAGGAAGACACTGGACATCGGCTCTGTCCTCCACATACACAGACACACAGGTACCAATGTAGATACATGCACGCACAAGAAAGTATGACCTATCGTTTACTGTGATGTAAGAGAGCTGCTCTAAGATACACAGCTTGTATTAATATGTGGAAATGTAAGTACATATACTTGATAGAGAATGCAAGATTTAACAGGTGGGGTGGGGCAGGGATGGAGACGCAGAAGTCCCTATGCATAAAACAGGTAGATTTTCGTTGGCAATTTCCATTAAGCATCTTGAAAATACATGTTCTTGGTAACTCTTTGAAATGATCTTGTTCTATTTACTTATAGAACTTCCTGCTTCTTCCTTTAACTCCCCCCCCTTCCCCCTCTCCTCTTGGTAATTCTTTTTCTTGCTTCTGTACCTCCAGAACTGGAATAGTGTCCTAGAAGTGGCAGATACTCTATTAATGGCGTCCTCTCTGCATTCATCCAACAAGTAAGGGATTTGTTCTCTTTCCCTTTTTTTCCTTCTTGCCTGTACCCCTAACCCTCAGTGCTGGGGATCAGAGCTAGGGCTATATGCATGTTAAGCAAGCATTCTGCCACTAAGTTATATCTCCAACCCTTAGGCTTTTGAGACAAGGTCTCTAAGTATAGCTTAGGCTAGTATTTATCAACTGTGTAGGCCAGACTGGACTCGAACTCATGACCATCCTGTGCACACCCTACTCCCTCTCACCTGCCATTCTTTTCTTTAATTATTTTTTAGAAATTTATTTATTTATTTATTTATTTAGGCATGTTTGCCATCATGGAGACTAGAAAAAAACCTGTCGGGGTCTGTTCTCTCTTGCCACCCTTTGGGTTCGGGGATCAACCTCAGGTGGCAAGTGCCTCTACCCCCTGAGCTACCTTGCCAGCCCCACAGCTGTTTTTTAAAAGGTCACTTATGGAAAAAAAAAAAGACATTGCACATATTCTTGTAGGTGACTAGGTTTTCCATTGTTGCTTATTCTTCGGACTGAAGCTGCACATTAACTGGGCCATGTGCAACATTATTCATTTTAAAAATATTTGTCTGCTCCGTACCAGGCGCAGTTCTCAGTGAAAAAATGCTGTATCCACGGATCTCGCATTCCAGTGGAAAGGGGCAGACTGGAAAAAGGAAATGTGCTCTCTGTCAAGTGGAGTAAAGTACTAGGAAGGAAACCAGGGTGAAGGGTACAGGGACGGTTCTGCTAAAGGCAATCTGGAGAGAACCTCAGTCGGGGGCTGTCCTTGCAAGGCTTGGCATAACTCAGTGCACAGCCCACGCACACTGCCTAATTGGCCCTGGTATGGAAGCAGAGGTGAAGCCAGCGAGCGGGGGTGGGGGGGTGGGGGGGGGTAGGGAGGATGTGGTAGGACTGGTCAGAGAGGTGAGTCACGTGAAGCAAGGACTATTGCTCCTTGTGACATGAGGAGGTCCTCCAGGTGTTCAGAGCCAAGGTCCCTGGTGAGGACCATCTTAATTATTATCTTTATTTTATATGCATCAGTGTTTTGCCTGCATAAATAATCTGTATGAGAGTGTCAGATCCCCTGGAACTGGACTTAGAAACAGTTATGAGCTGCCAGGTGGGTGCTGGGAATTGAACCCAGGTCCTCTGGAAGAACAGCCAGTACTCTTAGCTGCCGAGCCATCTCTCCAGCCCCTGGGGAGAGTTTAAAAAAAAAAAAAGTGTGTAGTAATTCAGGGCTAATGGCAGATTCTAGAAGTGCTGTGTAGTCGGGGCCAGGAGGATGTGCTGTGAGGGCAGAAGGCTGTCAGGGTGAGCATTTCACAGATACCTAGCCCGTTAGTGAGGTAGAGAGAGTGGTGAGAGAGCCTTGTGGGGAAGGTAAGAAGAGTGGGTGTTGTGGTGTGTCGGAACTGTGTCAGGGCTGTAGAGACGAGACCACTTAGGCCAGTATATAGGTGAGGAGGAAGGGCCAGCTTGTGACCTTCACTGGTAAGGAAGCGCTAGCCAAGGCCCAAGAGGATAGGGCCAGGTGGGGTCAAGTGATACAGATGCTGAGCCTGGGTGACCATTGGACCCGCTAGCTGTGTAGTTCTCAGGGAAGTCTGCCAGCGGGCTTGGAGATCCTACCTCTGAGTCTTCGGTGGGGGCCTTGTTTAGTCTATTGCTTTCCTGCTAATGTCTTTTTTCTTTATTTCTGTACCCTCTCCTATTTATTGATCAAAGAAGTATAAAAACCAGCCGGGCATGGTGGCACTCACCTTTAATCCCAGCACTTTGGAGGCAGAGGCAGGCGGGTTTCTGAGTTCAAGGCCAACCTGGTCTACAAAGTGAGTGCCAGGACAGCCAGGGCTATACAGAGAAATCCTGTCTCAAAAAACAAACAAACAAACAAACAAACAAACAAACAAACAAGAAATATAAAACCCACTTTTTTTTCTTTTTCAAACAAGACAGGAGACAACAACACGGGAGGTTTAACTTCAGAGTTTAAATATTTGGCTTTTTACTGCTGACTGGCGGGCATGTAGGCAAAGAGACATAAAAGATCCCATCCTGCATATATTCCTAGGAGAGAGCTCTCAATGTCTAGGACGTCTGTCAGAAAATGCTAGAAACAGCCTGGGCAGTGCAGGCCCAAGTGCTCTTTGCTGAGGCATTATAAGTGCCTGGTGGGGTGGCTCTCAAGGCTAGCTGCGGGCTGGACCTGGGACAGCTAGCCACTGGCTGCTTGGGAGCAGAGTCTGTCTTTTCTGTAGTCGTCCCCAGGGACCCAGGATAATCAGTTGGCAAATTCCTTTCGAAAAGGACCTAAACCTAAAGCTCCACGGGCTTTTCCCATAGCATAAATAGCATGCTATTCTGGTGCACATTGTCTCATTCACAGGAAATAGTGTGTGAATGACATCACAAGCCAGTTCTACTCTACCCCATTGACATTTATTACGGACCCATCGTGGGAATGGCATGGTTCCTGTCCCACATAGTTAGTATATCCTACTACCTATTATGTTCAGGATTCTAGAGCCTGTGTCAGCGTGGGAAGAGCAGGGGGGAAATTTCCAGGATGTCGTACTATCTTCAGTGTCTAAATAATTCCTGGGCTCCTTGACATCTGTGACAAAGCAGGATGCTCTTCCAACCTGTGCTGTCCGCAGAGGGTGGAATGACAAGCTAATCTTTAGAAAGTTGGTCGGTGGGGAAGAAGAAGGAGGCTGTGAGATCTGTGTGTTATAGAGAACCAGTAGTCACGTCTTGCCTCTCCCTCACCCCCATAGAATCTGTCCTTCAGTTCTGGCTTAATAACAGGGCTCCCATGCTAATCTGGTCCTGTAGCCACCTGGCATTAAGACGACCCTTTCCAGTTTCTCTAGCTGATGGGTAGGCTAAGACTGGCTTCTGACCGATGTGAACAGTGAGCCTAACAGCAGCCCCCCCCCCCAAGAGACCTTCAGGGTGTGCTTCACACCTCTGCTGCCCTGATGTCTGAAATATAGACACACCCTTTTAGTTGAGTTCATCAATGGTGGAGCACCCAGCGATTGCATGAAGTCATCATATTAACTGTTACCTGGGCCTTTCATACAAGAAGGAAAGGAACATTTACTCATTTTGCTATATCCTACAGCGTCATTCTTGGCTGCTACGAGCATTGCCCCCATCCCTGCCCACGAGCCCCAGGACTTTTAAGTTGTCCCAAGATCCTGCAGCTTCTTCAAGGAGGCCTATTGTTGTCCATGTCAAGTGAAGAGTCTTTAAATTGCTAGTGTGACCTGAACCCACAAGTTCCCTCCACCCCAGGGACTCGTCCCCGCACACACACCAATGTCCTCCACACATGTGATTCTGTCTCTTGGAGGCTAGACAAAGATGAATAGATGCGACAGTCTCTGAATGGCAGATGAGGAGGTGCCTTCCGCTCCTCAAGGCTTCATGCTATTATTACAGAAGTGAAACAGGTAGAAGATTTCAACAGTGCAGGGTCCAGCTTTCAGGATGTCTGCTGGAAGATCTTCATGTGTATAGAGCCCTACTTCAAAATGTATTCCATTCATATAACATTTATCATCTGTAGAAAATCTCACCCATATTATATATATGAGAATATGTTATATATTACAATATATATTTTGTTGTATTGTGTATGGCTCAGTGATAGAGCATTTGCCTAGCATGTACAAGACCATGGGTTTGATATCTAGCACCACAAAGGTATATTTTATATTGTCTTTGAGACAAGGTCTTGGTATAGACCTGGGACTCACTATATAGACCAGGCAGGCTCTGAAGTTGCAATGACCCTTCTTCAATCTCTAGTTCTGGGATTATGGGTGAATATCACCACACTCCGTTGGTTTTTAAATTTTAATTATGTTTGGAACTATCTTTGTAAAATGGTGTAAATGTGCTGGCTGTGTTATCTGAGTGCGTAGTATTCCATTGTCTGATAGATGTACCTAAATGTGTTTAACCAGCTTCCTGTCGGTAGACTTTTCCTTGCAGTTTTGTTATAGACATACCACAGCAGATGCTTCATGCACTTGGGCGGCTGCCAGGGTGCCTGACGGAGGCACTCACAGAGTTGTGTTTGTTAGTGTATAAGCATCTAAGCATGCAAGCAGTCCCTTCTGCGTAACCCCTCAGGCAGTACAGCCAAGGCTGCTTTTAGCTCAGACTTCCTGTGTGGACCACAGCAAGACATTACCTTTGTTTCGCCCTCACATATCTTTGGTTATTTGAGTTTCTGTTCTGGAAGAAGGGGACACTGTCACCTTTCCAGAGACAAATGAGGAGGTAGGTGGCCAGCTTCAGTGGCTTCATGTTATCTGTGACTTTTGGGCAAAACGTGTGTCTTCTTGTTGCATAGCCTGGCATGATTATTGCCAGCTAAGGTATGGGACAGAAGGGAAAAGTATCTTGAAAAGTGAGGGAGTTGCAGCTGAGGCTCTTTGGAGGAGTGAAGCAACAGGAATGTCACAAGAGAGTACAGACCATTCTTCTAGACACACCAGAGTCCAGGGAGAGCGCCAGACTTGGAGAAAGTAAAAAAGTAAAGACTTACTCCAAACCTGTGCTTTCTACCCTCTTAGCTCTGCATCCTTGAAAACGAGGCTAAAGACCAGGCCTGGGGAGCAGTGTAGGTGGTGGACGGGTTTCCCATACCATTGCTAAGGCCCGCAGCTGCTGGTCAGTGTGTGGAAAGAAACAAGAATCCCTGTCTGAAGTCTGTCTTTGTTGTCCTCTTTGCATCTGCTCCTGCTCCCTAGACTCCTGACTGCTGCCCATTAGATCAGAAGAGGAGCCCTTTGAATCAGAGGCGGCTCAGGCAAGTGGCATGTTGTCCTCAGTGGGGCAAGGGCCGTCTAGGAGCCCTGGCTCCAGCCTCACTCAGGTGACAGGTCCTGCCAGGCTCTCCTGGAGCATCTGTCTTGGAAGTAGGTAGCACCCTCTCCTGGGCTCAATCCAAATGTTTTCTGTGTCCTGAAGCCATCTAGGATAAGCTGCATTTGTCTTTCTCCAGCAAGCCTGCCCCGTCACTGCCCCCTTCTGGCCCCTTCTATGTTTTATTTGATGCCTTACTGGGCTTTTGGTAAACCCAACACAGGAGACTTTAAGGAAGGTCTATATGGAATCAAGAACTTATTTGAATACTGTGTTTAAGACACAGGGCAGGGCTGCAATTATTAAAAAAAATAAAATAAAATCATGTGATCAGTATAGTAGGAAACATGAAGATTTGTACACGAAACACTGTTTTAAACAGCGATTGTCGATGCAGGAGCTGTGGGGAATCTGGATTTGGCACAGATCCCAGGGCACAGAGGCTCATCACCTAGGTGTCTTCTCATGCAGTGGCAGACTTTGGAAAGGAGTTGCTTAAGGAATACAAGTGTGTACTCACCCCCGAGGAGTCTGTGAAAAGGAAGATACTAGAAGGTTCTTGTAAGGAGCCTGTTAGCAGAAACTACAGAGCAAGACCTCCAACCACCTCCCCGGTTCTTCTTCTCACCTCCCAGGCGTTTGTTCCTTAATGATGCTTACAGAAAGGAAGACTCAATGTCTCCTCCTCGATACTCCAGTTTCTGTTTCATCAAAAACATTTCCTGTGACGGGCACACAAACACCAGCTTTATCTAACCCTGTCTGTTGCTAAGGACAGTGGGCACTTGCTCATCTGTCAGTGAATAATTGTATCCGTTTTTGGTTGCAGGCATCCTAGTACTGCATTTAAAAATGATACCAGGTGTCACTCGATCTTTACCTGAAATCAGACACATAGTAATTATACATTGTTCTGATAGATACCTGAACAAGAACAACAAAAACTATCTTTGTTGTTCTAAGTTTCAAAGGTACCAGGTAACACACCAACATTACAAGGGTGGGATGTGAGCTTGGACTTGTAGCTCTGGAGGCCTTGTGTATATGTCTCGTCTTGGTCACGACATGCACGGCAATTGAACGACTAAGGGAGATCTCCTACCTATATACAATTCTAACAGAGAGCATCATTAGCAGGTATAGTTCCTTAAAGGAGAGCCAAGTGAGCCGGAGGCACTTCAGACATGATGGGTAGCGGCCCGTGTTCTCCGTGACTTGGGAACACTCCATTAAGGAAGAGGACTGGAAACCAGGAATGACTCCTGAGAGCTAAGCAGGGCGTGAGTCTGCTTATACCCAATACCCAGAGTCTGGTCCATAGTGTTGTCAGTAAATCCTATCTGTCCTTCCTTACAGAGTTGCCTCAGAATGGTGAAGTTACTTGTCAAAGGCCTCACCACTAGTGCTTGACAGTATCTGGTTAGTGAAGCACCCCTGTGGTCCCTCAGGTACCCCCAGGACCTTCAGATGCTATGGGCCTCTAAAAGGCTCAAGAGGAAGGGTAGGATCTCACTAGGACTCTGGCAAAGGTATAGGCTGGGAACATTCCTAGTCCTAAAGGTCTGAGGGAGACTGCCTGAGGCAACCCCAAAAGCAGTCAGGCCAAGGTCCAGGAGTGACGTGCAAGTGGATGTGGGACATAAGCCCGTATCATAAATCCCACAGTGATCTTCAGGAGTGGGGGTGGGACTTGTAGGGTTCACATACAAGAGAAAGGAGCTGTTGATTTGGTATAGCAGGCTGCTTGGGAACCCTTTCCCTTCCAACCCCAAAGAAAGGGGCACAGGGAGTGTGAGGCATTGGAAACTGCTGCTTCTAACTAATCTTGCTTCTAACTCTTGCTTGGCTACTCACTTGTCTGGGCCTGGGCAGGGGAGCACCTGGCTGGGTCGGGCGATGCTAGTGGGGGTGGAGGTGAGGACGGGGTAGGGGGAGATGGGTTGGGGGCACCTATGGTGAATAGCACCACCAACCACAGGGTCCAGCTGGACCACGGCTGCAGGGGTGTTTATGAAGGCGCCAGGGAATCGCTTCCTGCAGCATGTGAGCATGAAATCCGTAGTCCCAAGCTGAACCCAAATGTGGAGGGACAAACACCTGGCACCAAATAGAATTTCCTCTCGCAGCTCATTGCTGCCTGAGGCAGCCCCTAATTTCCAGAGCCCTTCTCCTCCACTGACACGTAATTGTCAGATTGTTTTATGAGCGCAGCTTCCTGCCCCCTTCCGGCCTGCGTCCCAAATGTGCTCCTCCCTTCTCCTCGCCCTTAATCACGGCTTTCCTGCCCGCAGCCCCAGGCCGGCGATTTCTTAAATCACTCGCAATTGGCTTCCAGCACCCCGGGTGGGCTCCGGCTGCCAACATCCTGACCCCCAGGTCCCAGCATCTGTTTGATGCCTCCTCCCCCATTCCAGGCTTCCCCCCTCCTCCCTCCTCTGCCGCTGTTGCACCTAAAGCCAGGAAGAGATTGGAACTTGGGTCCAAGCTCTGCTGTCTCCCTGTCTCTCCCTCTCCCTGTCTCCCTCCCTTTACGCCTTCAAAAGCCGAGTCTCAGGAGGAAGTGCTAAATTCTAACGTTTTGAGTTTAATTTTACCCATTTGAGGAATTTCCGAGGAAGCAGCGTGTGGCTTTTTATACTTTAACTATACTTTTTTATTACTAAAGAAATTCACAATCACAGTAAAAATTTCAAACAAGATCGTTTCCAGATGGAAACCACAGTAACAGAATTTTGTGTATTATTCCAGGAAGTTCCTGTGAGCAGACCAGCATACCGCTGTAGCATCTTCTTCTTTTTATTTAAAAGACTGGATCTCAATATAGAGACAAGGCTCCAGTTCACAGAGATCCGCCTTCCTCCACTTCCCAAGTGCCGTTTAAAGACCTGTACCATCACACCAACTTAGATTTATGTAAAATTTGGTCTTTAGTATTTTATTGTGTGAACATACTAATATATTTAAATCAACCCCTTATTAATAAAAATTTCATGTTTGCTTTATTGCAACATGACATTACCAAGAGTGTCTGAAGTTTATATTTAAAGCCTCATTTTGTTTCTTTGTTCTCATTCCTGGCTTCTTTTCTTTTCTTTTCTTTTCTTTTCTTTTCTTTTCTTTTCTTTTCTTTTCTTTTCTTTTCTTTCCTTTCCTTTCCTTTCCTTTCCTTTTCCTTTCTTTTCTTTTTTTCTTTTTTTCTTTTTTTCTTCTTTCTTTTTCTTTTTCTTTCTTTTTTTTTTTTTGAGACAGGGTTTCTCTGTGTAGCCTTGGCTGTCCTGGAACTAGCCCTGTAGATCAGGTTGGCCTCACATTCACAAAGATCATCCTGCCTCTGCCTCCTGAGTGCTGGGACACCACCTGACAAGTATTTTTATGATCACTTCCCTTCTAAAATTAAAGCACCTGGATAATGATAAATTTTGAGAGATAACAGATTGTGGCACAAAGGTGATTCCACTTCAAACTCCAGTAGTGATGTGTAGGAGCACCTGACTGCTGGCCCCATCACAGACGAAAGCACCACCAAACCTTTACATCTGCCAGCCTTACAACAGCTGTAATAATTAAATCAATATTTCCTTAAGGTGGGCAGAGGGGCAACAGGCTGGGTGGTAACTAGAATTCCAGCTGCCTTGGGGGGGGGGGTCCAGCCTTCCTAAATAATAATGCCTTTTTTTCCCTAAGAATTTCCTGCACATTGTAATTTTTTAAATTATTATTTTGTCCACATCGTCTTGACTTGAAAAATCTGTTCCCATAAAGAAAAATAATCCCTCTGTGTCTTAGGTTCTGTCACCACTTCTGACCTTAATCCATTGTCATTGGCTTTTATGAATTTCTCTCCCCATAACAATTTAAAAATTGAGAGTAGGGATATAGCTTTGGTTAATAGAGTATTTCACTAACACGTGTAAGGCTCGGGGTATGATCCCCAGCACCTCTAAAACAAACAAACAAACAAACAAATATGAACTTTCTATTTAAATATTTAATTGGTTTTTCTGATGCTTGGAAGATCAAACTCAGAGCCCCATGAATGCCGGTCAAGTGCTCTATCCCTGCACCACACTCCCCCCTCCACACACCCCTCACCCCCACTTTCCACGTTCAGGTTTGCTTACAGTTCCTTCTATAAGCCAAGTTTTTCTTTTCAATCATCCACTAAAAAAACTTTTTTGTTTGTTTGTTTTTGGGTTTTTTGAGACAGGGTTTCTCTGTGTAGCTCTGGCTGTCCTGGAACTCACTCTGTAGACCAGTCTGGCCTTGAACTCAGAAATCCGCCTGCCTTTGCCTCCCAAGTGCTGGGATTAAAGGTGTGCACCACCACTGCCCAGCTAAAAAGCCTTTTTTTTTTTTTTTTTTTTTTTTTTTTTTTTTAATGTTTAAATCCTGAATCTGTCTGGGCTTGGTGGCACACATCTGTAATCCCAGCATTTGAGAGGGACATGCAAGAAGATTATGAATTTGAAGCCAGCCCATCCTGCATAGTGAGCTTCAGGCCAGGCTGGGCTGCACAGTGAGACCCTGTGTCTAAAGTTCTAAAGTAATTATAATTATTGTTACCATTATTATTTGGTAAGCCAGAGTCCCTGTGTAATTTTGACTGGCCTGAAACTTGCTGTGTTGACCAGAGTAGCCTTGAACTCACAGAGATCCACCTGTCTCCATATCCTGAGTGCTGGGGTTAAAGGCATGGGCCACCACATTTGGAAATAAATTTTTAAAAAATTAAGGAGAAGTAAATCACACAGTGAAAGTAAAAAATTTTTGTCCTGTGTTTCTAAGCAGTAGTTTGTATAGTATTCATTAACTATCATGCATTCTAAGTACTTCTAGAAATAAAATGTCTTACTAGTTCGTAAGTATAGCTTCACTAATGTGAGGCCTTCTAGACAGAAAAGAATCTAATCCTTAACTGACTTACAGATGCTAAGACTCGTGTTCCAGAAAGAACTAGTTAGTTGGTAGTGTTTGAATATTTGTAAAATGAAGGGATCATAAGGTGGGCTCCTAGAGGCCATGCTTTTCATTCACATTTATTCATTCATTCATTCATTCATTCATTCATTCATTCATTCATTTAGCTCATGTTACATCTGGGAGCCTCTAGAGTCACAGAAAAAGCTACCTAAAAATTTGTCCTCTGAAAACACAGTTTCATAGAGAATTGGTAGCTCATTCATTTTGTGTGTGTCGCGTGTGCGCGCGCGCGCACACACACACACACACACACACACACACACACACACACACACGTTCACATCCCTAGTATTTTTCTTAGCTATCCTCTACACAAAAAGACAACAGATATGTTGGATTAGGGCCTGTGCTGGTCAGTCAACTTGACCCAAACTACAGTCACCTAGAAAGAGGGACCTTCAACCAAGGAACTGCCACCATCAGTTAGCCTGTGGGGATATCTGTGGGGCATTTCCTAGATTAAAATGATCAGTGTGGGAGGGTGGAGGGAGATGTGGGGATGTGTAAGAAAGCAGGCTGAGCAAGCCAGGGGGAGCAAGGCAGTAAGCAGCACCCCTCATGGCTTCTGCTCCTCCTAACTTAGTTTCCCTGGATAATGTGACCTAGAAGAGGAAATAGACTCTTTCCTCCCCAAGTTGGTTTTGGTCAGTGTTTTATCACAGCAACAGAGAAACAAACCAGGACAGGCCTAGCCTCACAACCTCATTTGAACCTTTTAAGGGCTCTGTAACCAATTACAGCCACACTCTCTGGTCTTGGAGGTTAGAGCCTTAAGGAATCTGTGAGGAAAAGTGAGCTAGGGCCGAGCTGAGCTCCAGCCTGGCTTAGACCCTGAGACCTGAGCTGGACATCCTTCTCAGATCAGCCTGGCTTGTGAAGAAAGAGCTTTTTGTCATCATGGCTGCCTTTCGGCCTCCAGGAAGGCTGCTGCCCAGGCTGCCCTAGTTATCATGTGATCTGAAGTAAGTCTGTGTCAGGAGAAGAAGCCTTGACAGCAAGCGTGACTGCACCTACAGCCCTCAAAAATAAGAATGAGCAGTTGAACAAATCCCAACACCCTCTGATTTCAGACTTCTTATAAAGACTACTGTCTTGGGGTGGGAGAGATGGCTCAGCAGTTAAGAGCACTGGCTGTTCTTCCAGAGGACACAGGTTCAATTCCCAGCAACCACATGGTGGCTCACAACTGTCTTTAACTCTGGTTCCAGGGGGATCCCATGTCCTATTGTGGCCTCCTGGGACACCAAGCACACACATGGTATATATGCAGACATAAATGCAGGCAGAACATTCAGACACATAAAATAAATAAAAACAAGTAAATATCTTGAGCTGGTGAGATGGCTTAGCAATTAAGGTGACCTGAGTTCAGTCCCTGGGACCCACATGGTAATAGGAGGCTCCATGTGTCACCCTCTGACTTCCACACATGGTCAATATGACACATGTGCCATGGTGCACATGTGTGTATACACAGATAAATATTTTAAAAGAATAAATGTTTTGGGCTGAGGCTGTAGCTCAGTGGTGGAAAACTTGCCTCAAATATGTGAGACCTTGGATTGGATATCCAGCAACACACATGCGCACACACACGCCTGAGAAGGGATACCTGTCTTTATATTTTTGATACCATCTTTCATAGTAGTTATGAGAGTGTTTATACTAGTTTTTGGTTATTACTTGTAGTTGAGAGTATTTCTTCACTGAGCTCTACTCACTCTCAGAGAGAACCTGAATGGTCTGGCTCCTATTAATTTTTCTTTCTTTCTGAGGCATGAATTATACCTCTTGAGAACTGGGTTTGCAGGCATGTGCTTATTTGGTGCGGGAGAGTACACCTCAAGCAGTCGCATGCCAGGGAAGTGCTCTTCTTACTGAGCTGGACTCCCGTGAATCCACAGACGCTGTGGGTAAGGATGGTTTAGCACTTAAGAGCATGGTCTGCTCCTGTAGAGATTCTGCTTCCTAACACCCACCTAGGGTGGCTCACAGATGCCTGGAGTTCTAGCTTCAGGGAAATCTATGCCTCTACACACACACACACACACACACACACACACACAAATTTAAAATAAAGAATTAAAGACACTTAGGAAGCCATGGAAACCTTTCCTGCCTCTATAACCTATAGGGATGGTGAACCCAGACTGCATCTAAAATCCTTCTGAGTACTTTTGACCGTCTTGGGGGTAACTTCAGGTGCTTGTTATGTGGAGCTCAGCATTCAGCTCTTAATTTTTCCCTGGAATCATTTCACAAACTCCCGAAGGCAGCCACAGTTTCCCCCATGGAAGATCTGATGAGCGAAACGGTTTTGTTTTGTTTTTCCTCCAAGTAAACTGGAGCACACCAAGGCACACCTAGTTTATATCTAGGGTGTACCAGCAGCGTTGGCTTTTGTCTGTTGCTTCTTCATGTTCATGGATGACTTTTATCATTTAAAACCATGAAAGAATATAAGAAAAGCACCCATCTCTCTGTCTCCTAAACAAGAGCCCTAACAGAGCACTCCTTCATCAGATGCTGTTTTATTTAGGCTACTTTTCAAGGAAACTGTTTCCATCTTGCAAAGGGGAGAAATGGCTTTGAAAAGGGGTCTGGAAGAGGGGGCAGGTGCTACTGCACGGCAGATAAGGAACAATGTTTGAATGCATTCTTTTTAAGCCCGAATCCTTCTGCTCTTACCAGCTGTGTGACTTGGGGACAGTTGTCTCGCCTCCTTATGCTTCTGTTCCCTCATCCAAGAGAAGCTGGCAGAAACTGGTAGTCAGGGAACACATTTGTCATGAGACTTCAGTCCTCCTGGCGGCCGGCACTTGGCTCTAAGTGCAGTATGTGAGAAATGCCAGGGTGCACAGTGTCTTCTGTGGCTGGTGCTGGATTTTATTCTGCTGGGTATCACACTGGGCTCCAATTCTTTCAGAGTCACAAGTTTCTAAAACTTTCACATTTGCCTAATTTTAGGATTAAAGAAAAGTTGCAAAAAAAAATGTTACAGGGGGAAATTGCTGTTGTCGATTTTGACACAGTGTTTCAAGTATCTCAGACTGGCCTTGAAAACATTTAAGTAGCTGAGGGAAGCCTAGAACTTCTGATCTTTTTGCTTCTGCCTCCTGAGTGCTAGGAAAACAGGCATACACCACGACACCTTGTTTGTGTGGTGCTAGGGTTTGAATTCAGGTTTCTTGCATGCGAAGCATGGGCTGTACCATGTGGGGCCACATCTCCATTGCTTACAAAGGGGCTTTGTATCCTTCTGTCCAAACTCTGTGGATACCATCTTATATTATTGTGGCATATTCATAAGATGTTAGAAACTGAGAAACAGACTCAAGAATCTCATCCAGAGAGCCAGCTTGCCTTTCTACTCTCCCTGACTGCTCTGGGCTGAGAGTAGGCCAGTCTCCCTTTGTTTTTTATGACCTTAGCATGGCAAGCTCTGGAATCTGCAGAGGATGTAGAGAATCTGGGTTCCATAGTCTAGAGCTTTCTGTCTTGGAGACTTCTGACCCTGAAAACTAACAAAGCCAGCAGCAATGAATGTTGAACCTCCTCTGCAGCTCTGTGGTGTGTGCCAGCTGCATGCGTATGCCAGAAGCAATAGTGTGTGGCCATGAGAAGGCAGGCGCCTTCCCCTCTGAGGGGGGAAGAGCCTCTCACATGAACCTGTTTGCAGATGAAATCTGTCAGTGGAGGTTAGAATAAGGGTATGAGCTGAGAATGGGCAGTCTTAGGAGAAACTTGTATGGAGTCAGCAAGGGAGCTTTTGCGTCTCATGTTTAGAGGCCATTGCAAGCTCTCCCCATCAACCTTCACCTGGATGGGCCTCTTGGTCCCTATTGGGTAGCCCTACAAGGGCCAGGGCAGGGAATTCATCTCTGAATGAAGAAGGAAGTCTCTGGGAAGACAGATCCATAGCCACACATGTGAATACCTTCCAGGGCTTTAGACTTTTCCATTCATGGTCAAGTTCAGGCAGCCTCAGAGCAAAGGACATCTGAGGCTCATTAAATCCAGACGTGCATTCTTCCTTAACAAATCACAGTACTTTAGAAAGTTTGTTTATTTAACATAAAGTGCAATTTATAAAATACAGTTTAGCCTCTAGATTGCAGGAGTTTATGTGACTTCATGCCCCGCTTTCTGGAGTAGAATAAATAAAACGGGGAAATGGCAAAGCCCATGTAGAGTTTTCCTGCCTTCCTCTGGATGCCTTGCCACTATTTATAATATTGTTGAGTGAAACTCAGTGTAGGAAGTGGGGGTAGGGTGGAGGGGTGGGGGGACCATTCTTTAACTGAATGGTTTGTATTTCTGGAAGTTGATTAGTTTTGGAAAACCTAACTTCCACCTTAACATTTTGTTGTAAACTTTATTCTTTCTATTCCAAGCTGAGAACCCAATTTTATTGCCCATGAATCAGTCTTGCAAAGAACGTCGGTCGGTGGTGCTGAAGACTCTAACACTGTTTCTTGCGTATTTTATGTGTAGTGATAGGAAGTGGATCTGAATGCTTTAAAATGTGCCCCAAAGGCTCATATATTTGACACTTGATCTCCAGCTGGAGGCGCTGTCTGGAGAGGTTGCTGGAAGAAGTGGTTGTTAGGGACAAGGCTTTGGCATTTGTAGTCTGGCCCCACTTCACACTGGGATGCAAGCTGCTTCTACTTCCATGCATATCTATCCAATATTTGAACTCATGCTTAAAGTAATTAGGGAGAATAATGAAAATTGCCCAGCTCACGTTTCTGAGGTGAAGGACAGGGATCGAGAGCTGTCTTGTAAAGCCATGCTGCCACGTGTCCTGGGAGATGGGCTGGGCTGGGTCTCCGAGTGAGCAGACTTGGCAGATGAGATGCAGAGCTAATGCCAGGGCCAAGTGCAAACACGATCAGCCTGGAGGTAGAGCCTGGCATTGACCAGTATTCCTCACCCCTCAGCCCAAGGTGCCAAGATGGCCCCTAACAGAGGCCCCACCTTTCAACTTCCTTCCCAGGAGGCTGGCAGTCTTCCTCCCCGGCTGCCTTTTCTTGCGTCTTTCATCGAGATTCAACCACCCCTCGTGTCAACGTGCTATCTGTGAGGGCTGTTGAAAAGGCACCACTCTTGGAGTCTGTGCCAAGGGAGAACTGCTGGCTCTACTTCCTTCCCCATTGCCGTGGTTCCTTCCCCTAAATGAGCCTGTTTAATGAGTCAAGAATATTCCATTAACCAAATGAGTATGGCTGCCAACAGAAATGTTCCAAAGAAAACACATGAAAACGTATCTACTTCTCACTGTTTGGATGGGCAGCGTCTTTTTAAAATCGTGCTTCCCAGTTGGTCTCCCCTTGGATTGTAGAACATTAGAGCAAACTTCTGCTGGGAGCCTACGCTCATTCACAACTCTTTTTTTTTTTTTTTTAAACAGCTCTTTACAGTGCTGTCTGTTCCCTGCCTAAGGCGTTGTCTGGGAAGAGGCAAAGAATTAAAGAAACACACTAACTCTTTGGGCCTATTGGCTTGCAAACATAAACGTTCCATGCAAGTCTAACAACAAAGTGGTTTATTTTAAACTGATGTAGTGGGCCAACTGGAAGGCAGTACTCTCCTGTCCTTTCATGCGACAAATCTCTATCAAGTGAGGTTGCAAAGTGAATAAAACTCCAATATCTCCAAATTACTAACATCCATCTCTTTTTCCACTTTGGCAAGGATGGACTCCTCTTGGTTGAAGGAAGATGGGCAGCTGCCCTGACCTGTCTCCCAGAGCCATCTCAGGTGCCTGGTGGACCAAACTTTGGAGCCTTGGGGAAAGGAACTTCTCACAACCTCATTCAGGTTTCTGGCAGAATCCAGGCCTAAGTGGTTATAGGACTGAAGTCTGAAGTCCCCATTTCTTGCAGTCATCTGAGAACTTCACTTAGTTTCTAGAAGCTTCCAATGAGCTAGACTTGCCAAGAAAAAGAAAAGAAAATTTTAGTCAGCTTGAAAAAGGGCTCTTAACCCCTGGAAGCCTTGAAATCCAAGTTTTTAGGGACCATCAAAGGACATTATGCTTGTGGAATGTGTGTGTAGTGTGTGTGTAGTGTGTACGTGTATGTAGTGTGTGTGTGTGTAGTGTGTGTGACCAAGTTGTCTGTGGGTGCGCATGTATGTACAGATATGCATGTACATTTATGCATATATATATATGTGTGTGTGAGGATAGATAGATAGATAGATAGATAGATAGATAGATAGATAGATAGATAGATAGAGACCAGATGTTGATATCAGCTGTCTCCTGACCTCCAGTAAGACAAGGTGTGTCTCTGAACCAGGACCTCACCAGTTCTTCAGCGAGGCTGGTTGTCCAGCAAGCCCTAAGGAACCTCGAGCTCCTTTCTCTCAACTGACCCCGGCGAGGCTTACAGGTACACACAAAGGTACCTAGATTTTTATCTAGGTCCTGGAGATACTGAGGTCTTCATATTTCAGGACAGGCCCCTCTACCCATTATGCTATCTCCCCAGTATCATTTTTGTGGATTTTGATACAATCTCCCTTCCTGGTAGTTATTGGACATATAAAACTTGTCAGGGTTTATTTTATGCTGTTCATACCTCTCTTAAGCCTCCCATGTGGCTACATCACAAAATCCTTGGTGATGGAAGAAAGTTTTACTTTAGTGATCAGACCTCCTCAGGCCAATTGCATTGGATATTGTAACATTTTTAAATACCAGGTCCCATTACACAAGCTTGGTTTCAAAGGTTTTTCTTTTTGGTGGTTCTAGAGAGCAAGCCCAGCACCTCATATGTATGCTAGGCATATGCCCTAACACTATGCTACAAACCTGGCCCCTAATTTAAGAGGTTTTTAAAAATACATTTTTAGCCAGTTTACACATAACCAATAGCATCCAAGCCTAGTTCCGTTTTGATGAGCTTTGAAGAGGGCTCATCCCTCTACGCGCTTCCATGGTCAGTGCATACTTTCCGCTCATGGTCCAGGTCACCCTGGCCCCCTCATTCCTCTTCCCATCTCGGGTTCTGCTGATCTGCTCTGTCACTTGCTCTGTCTTCTCCAGGGCTGCACACAAATAGAGCTGCTCATCTCTAGTTTTGCACATAAATGTTTTAATCCTGTCTCTTGGGCTCAGAGGAGTAGTAATGCTTTTTGTGTCTTGTGTATGCTGTTATGGGATATTGGTAGTTTGTTATTGCTGAGTAGTTTGTTTCCCTCCCTCCCTCCCTCCCTCCCTCCCTCCCTCCCTCCCTCCCTCCCTCCCTCCCTTCTTTCTTTCTTTCTTTCTTTCTTTCTCTTTAATGTGTCTTTGTATGTGCCTGTGGACAAGTATCTTCAAAGGCCAGAAGAGGGCCTCAGGTTCCTTGGGACTGGATGGTTGTGCGCTGTCTGATATGGAGGATGGAATTGAACTCAGATCCTCCTTAGGAGCAGCAAGTGCCTCTTAACTGCTGAGCCACCTCTTCAGCCCCCAGGTTTCATTTCTCACAATGCTTTTCCTCTGTTGGGTACCAGAACACTACAGGCCACATGAGTGGAATGGAGAAGTGTTGGGGGTATTTATTGCGACTTGTGGGTGGTTTTTCTTGGCTGCCTGTTGGGCATTACTGCCTCAGGGGACCAGTGACGTCTTTCCCCAGAGCTTTTCTACAAGCCCAGGGACGGTGTAGAAGCCCCTGGCATTACTCTTAAAGTTTTGTGGCTTCACAGTTATTCTCCATTCCTGTTCAGCACATGGTGTGCCAACAGGGCACAGATGTTCAAACACTATACACGGAAACTCCTAAGCCTTGACCTTGTAAAGAATTTCAGCCGCCCTATTGAGTCTGGCTGCTTCTGCTTCTTCAGCACAAAGCAGTGGCCTCAGCCTCCAACTCCGGATGATCCAGCAACCAAAAATGCAGCTTGTTTCTAAAAGCAGAGATTGGGACGGGGAATGAGTGGTGAGAGGAGGTGCTAAGACCTCCGGAAAACAAATTCGGCTCTGCAGAGTGGGGTGGGGGAAGGGAGACACTTCCATTTCTCCCCAGTAAGTCCCTGAAAGGGGCGGGGGCAAGAAAAAGGTGAATTTCTCATTAAAGTTGGCTAGTAAAGCAAACCAAAGAAAATTTAGATTCATATACAAATTTCAAGAAAAGGAATCTTACACATCATATAATGTGCCCCCCTCAACCATTTACAAATATAAAGACTGTCTCTCATCCCCATCCCATAGAGATAGCCAAGATATTTGAAAACCACTGTTTTATGAGGTTTGGGGGCCTTCAGGGAAATAGCATTCCTGTGGATCAAGGCTGATTCTCTGCTCTCCTGAGTTGGCATGCAGATCATGATCTTGGAGGTCTGAATTAGCCGAGTCAGGACAAAGAACACATTATGATGGTTTTCAGATTTGGAATGAAGCTACATCCACAGGTTGTTGGTATTTGGGGCTAACCATTATAAGAAGAATCACCATCACCATCAGTAAATGTGGTCTAATTCTTACTGTGTTAAGCAAGTAAGTGTGTGTATTCATGTACCCGTAGAATGGTTGCATGATGAAGGCATTAGCAGACTGACTGTGTAATGCACCTTTTGAGATCTTCACAATTGAAGCTGGAACAGGTTAGCAGAAGCATGGCCATTTGTGTAAGTCTAAGAATGTTAGCCCTACACATCTGGTAACTTTTCTATAAACCAGCCACATAGCATAGACAGGAAACCCAAACCAGGAGGGAGGTTATGAGACACAGTGTTTCATTTGTTAGCAGAGTAGGAATTGGACTTGAATCACAAGACTTGAATAAAGTGGCTGCCAGAACCAAGATGGTACTGGGAGACCCAACAGTACAGACCCAAGGAGGAACACACTTTCAGGCAGGATCAGTCATTTTGTGATAATGCTCCTACTCTTTTTGGATGTTTTTCTCTCTGAAAATTATAGATAAGGGGCCAGAGGTGTGGCTCATTGGCAAGGAGCTTGGCTTGCATGCTTAGGTTTTATGGAAGGAGGAGGAAACCAGGAAACTGTAGATGAGTTTCCTCATTTGTAAGAGAAAAGTTAAGGAGGCCGACAGTCACCTTATGTCTACACACTAGGTCTTGAATTTGAGCGTGAGGAAATGGTTGTTCCTTATTTTGTTTGCTTGTTTAACAGTCCTCTGTAAAATCGGCAGGATGTCTGAGCCATTATGAAGGAGAACAGAGAAAGGGGTTTGCCTTGGCTTCAGCTGGGGGTGGTGCTTAGACACAAAGAAGATCCAGGGCAAGACTCAAAGATGGCTGAATATTCCATCCTTCTAGAAGACTGTTGTTCCATTTTCTACAAGAGTCTAAAGATTGTTACAGGGTCTCACTATATAGCTCTGGCTGACTTGAAACTTACTATGTAGACCAGGCTGGGCTTGAACTCACAGAGATCCATCTGCCTGTGCCCGTCGTGTTTTAGGATTAAAGGTGTGCTCTACTACACTAGGTAACTGGGTATGTTCTAATGCAGTGCTTTATTAACTTGAGAATATTATACAATGTAATTTGGTTATATTCACCCTTACCCCTTGCCTCAATTTCTCCAAGACCTGTCCCTGCTTTCTACCCCCTTTCTACCTATTCACAGTGTGTGGGGCCATCCATTGGATCATGGTCTATCTACCAAAGGTCTCACCCTTAAAGGAAACTGACTCTCCTTCCTCCAGAAGCTATCAACTGTTCGTGGCTTGTGAGTTTCTCTCCCCTTCTTGCTAGAACACGACTGGCTTGATCTTGTGATGGTCTTCTCTGGGCACCATCTGCTGTTGTCAGGTCGAGAGTCTTGGCTCTCTTTTTACTTTTTGTCATTGAGCCAGGGACTCTTTAAGTTACCCAGGATGGTTTTGAACTCACTCTGAGTAAGAGGTAGGCCTTTTACCTTTTGATTCTTCTGCCTCAACCTCCTAAATAGCTGGATTGTAAACCCCTGCCAACAAGCCTAGCTGATATTATGAATTATTAACCACAGTTTATGTATGTTTTGCAACTCCATCTTATAAACTCAGAGTAGGTCTTACAGATAGTTACAAGGAGCTTAAGAACTAAGAGGCCCTGGAATCCTTAGAGGATCCCGTGACCAGTCACTCCAACCCCAGACAACCCATTCCTGTCTTTTGAAAACTCCCTATCACCCTCATCATGAGCAAGTCCCCTTCCCCATGCCTGTTCTCCCAGCTCAGGGATGAGAGGGATGTCTATGTGATATGTTGACCCTTTGGCCTTCTAAGACTGAGGAAACACCACAGGAACCATTTTGTAGTGATCTGTACTTTGGTGTTCAGAATCTTCATGATGAACAGGGGAAGGGAAACAGATTAGGGACTGAAGGGAACATGGATGGTTTACAGGATACTTACAGATTACCTACCAGTCGGTGCCCAGTGGTCAGGTGAACCAACTGGCCCACATCTCTCTGCAGAAGATTATATGAAGACTGGGAATCAATCTCAAAGTCTCCTTAAAGGCATGAGAGCAGCTACAGCTACCTATGGTGACCGGAAGAGGATCAGAGGGACCCTGAGGAGAAAGGCTAACTGGAAGAGAGTGGGAGATGGGGAAGGCACAGGCCAGGCCTGCACCATTCCTTAGTTCTCCAGTGGAGCAACTTGTCTGTATACGTGCTCTATGCCTGTTCCACAGATCTCTGCTTTCATCTTTTTTTTTTTCATCTCCAGTGTTAATATTTTCACTATACATTAAAGTTCTTGCTTGTCTAGCAGTCTGCCCATGTGTACCATGAATTTTTAAGAAAATGAAATGACATGTCTTCTCTTGTATTTCTGTCGCGTTTGGAATCTTTTCCAGTCAATTAGACCACAGAAATGTCTATTAGAACCTTCTGGAGAGATCCAGAAACAGAAATCCCATAGCTCTGCTAACTTTGCTTTAGACCAAATAAAACAGGTAGGGTTGAGAAGCCATCTTTTAGCTTCTTGGTGGACCATTTGACTTTAAAAATAAGCTCCATATCTTTCTGTAAAAACTATTTCTGTTGCGTGTTGTTTGCTTATTTAGTGAGTGCGCACAGAGATCAGAGAATAACTGGGAGGACTTGACTCTTTCATTCTACCTTTTTTTTTTTTTTTGAATGTCAGGTAGAAGAAATGACAGCAGTTGCTATTGTTGCTTTTGTAACACCCCATAAATGCTTCTTCCCTCACGCCACTCTCCCACGCCCTTCTCCATTTCCCATGGATTTCTCTATATCTTAAAATTGGCCAAAGATCTTTAGCTGGGAATCATGTTTCATAATTACCATTAAAGGTCCATATTTCTATTCTGACAAGAGACCCTTTGTGCTGCATCTCATCCAGCCACAGATCTCAGTTCTTGGCTTAGCAGCAGGTGCCTTTACCCACGGACCTATCTTTCCAGCCCACTCTCTACCGTTCTTTTAGCAGGTAATCAATGAAGGAAGGGACAATGTTCCCTTTGGGCAACTGAGCCTGTCATAGATTCAGATAAAATCTAGTTTTGAATGTTATCCAAAGCTTTGCAAGATCCTCTGGGCCCATTTCCTGCAGTTCTCACCAGAAGCTAGATTCCTTGCTTCATCAGAATCTCATTTCTTCCTCCATTTTTAGAATACTGTGTGTGTATGTGTGTTGCTGGTTAGGGGAATAATTTCATGTTTGGGCTCACCAGTCATGGGATAAACGGACCTGGCTTCAGTTGAACTGTATCTCTAAGGTTTATTTGTGTATATAAAACACAAGTTTTACACATACACACACACACACACACACACACACACAGTTTTCACTTGGGTTTAAAAGAAAAAAAAAATGTAGTACTTGGGCTTAGTTCAAGATTCACAAAGCATGCAGCGTTTGGCTGATGGAATAGCTTTAGTCCCTGGCTATTTATTTGTAGATGTCTGTGCAGAGAGGAGTTAGGAAGTCATCCTTACTAAAAAACCAGTGAAAAATGGATGACTGGTTCTGCTTTCTCTCTTTTCCTTTGGGTAAAGGTGTATGCTCCTAAATTGAGGAAAGCCTAGCACATCTTCCTCTCCTTGTCACGTCCTTCCTGTTTGGTTCGTGATCTGGCACAACTCTTATGGTCAAAAGGGGTGTGGGTCGTTTTTAGAGCAAAGTGCTGCCATTTCCTCTTCTGTGTGAGCCTAAGGAGCCACCCCTCAAAGTTGTTCCTGAGCTTCCCGCCTCAGCGGAAGGCCCGTGAGGAGGTTAATGAGGTGTTAGAAGATGGCCGAAGCCACCTTCCACCTTCCTAATTGAGAGCTTTGATAAATGGCTTGCTTCCAAGATACTCATTCACTGGTGACATCCCACCACAGCAAGGGAGGTGAGGAAGTACAAGGGGGAGATAAAACGGCTCTTGCTTTGCTTTCTCTCCAGTTTATTCAGTTCATAAATAATGTCTCACAGGTCTTCCAGAGGCTTCCAGAGGCCAGAGAAGCCACTGCAGCATGAGTTACTTCAAGATAGCTGGGAGCCTCCACTGGCTGCTCTTCTCTTGAGACCACAGGTTTGGATCTAGAGTTCCCTGAAGTCTTTTGTGTTTGATAGGGTCTATTTGGGGACTTGAGGAAGAGTCTATTTCCAGGTCCTCACTGTCACAAACCAGGATTTCAGGGCTGCTGTCATCAAACACGTAGGATAGTTGAGCTGTGAGAACACACATCTTCCAAGTCTTGCCTCAGAAGGAAGGAGCGCCTGCTTCTGCCGTGAGGGATAAGTATCCTGATGTTTCCCAGGACTCTCTATGGGCGTTACACTGGGATATGGCCACATTTCTTGTTCCCAAGTGGAAAAGTTTTGTCCAGGAAAAACATCACAGATAAAAAAACAAACTGTGAGTCCACAAAATGGACAGGTGCAGGGAACGGGGTCTCTTCTCAGAATAGAAATATGGATCCTTTGTTACAGCTTTACAAGGCATGCTTCCCAGATAATGATCTTTAGCCAATCTTAAGAGAGAGAAATCCATGGGAAACCCAGAGTGGCTTGGGAGAGGAAGCACTTATGGGCAGTTATGACGGCAACCATAGCAATCACTGTCATTTTGTCTACCACGTATTTTTTTGAACTTGACTTTAGAAATCTTGGTGACTAATTCCTATGCATTTTCACGTCTGTATAAATCCACAGTATTGCAATCAGGTCCCATTGTCACAAAGCATTTTCTTTTGTCATTATCCCTGCCCCCCACTACACTGGCAGCACCAATGTGGTCTCTGTCCCACTTTGAGAGCATGACTCACTGGGCCTAATGCCCTTGAGTTTAATGCACCTTTTCCTTATGCATTAATAATTTATCCCATTTTATTCCAACATATGGGTGTACCCGTTTTTGCATTCTTTTACCTGTTGAAGGATATTGGGATTGATAACCCAATTATTTGGGTTTCTGCTTTTTTGAAAAAATGTGTGGTATATCTGTCCGCACACACATATCTTCTAATATGCATGTACACACATTTTATAATGTCACAGATAAAACATAAATTTGTTCCTTTAGCCATTTTAAGTGTATCATTTGGTGGCATTAATTGTATTTACAGTGTTGTGCAGCCATTGCTGTTTGATTTCTGACTTTTTCTTCACCTAAATGAAACTGCTAAACATTAGGCAGTAGCCCCTATTCCCTCCAGCCCGTGGCAGGCTCTAGTCTTTCTTGCTCTATGAATTTGCTCATTCTAGATACCCAGAATATATGGATGTGGCAATGTTTGATCTTGTGGGTCTGGTGTAGAGTTAGAGTAATGATTTCAAGTTTCACTGCACGTTGTAACCTGTGTTAGCACACACACCCCCTTTCCTTACATCATCCCATTGCCTTTGGAACTCCATATGTAATTGAGGATGACCTTAAACCCCTGATTCTCTTGCCTCTACCTCCAAAGTTCTGGGACTATAGGTATGCACCGTGAAGCCAGGTTTAATTCAGGCCAAGTGATTCAGTTGGCTTAAATTCTTTCATTTCCAGGATGCTGATGGTGTGTGTGCATCTCTCTCTCTCTCTCTCTCTCTCTCTCTCTCCCTCTCTCTCTCTCTCTCTCTCTCTCTCTCTCTCTCTCTCTCTCTCTCTCTCTCCCTCTCTCTCTCTCTCTCTCTCTCTCTCTCTCTCTCTCTCTCTCTCTCTCTCTCTCTCTGTGGTGTTGGTCTTTCTGGAAGCATTATTAACTTACTCTGAATTCCCACTGCTTCACTCTGGCCATATTCCTGTAGGTCCCAAGTGTGTGCTTCCACAAAGACCAAGGAAAGGGTGGTCTTCCCATTGCAAAGTAAATGGAATGTACCGGTGTAGAATGGTGTGACCAGTGGCCTTATATTACAACTGACACTTAGATATTTGCTACGTAGAGCCGTTCTGTGCATCCTCGCTTCACTGAGAGTTTTTCTACAGATGGAAGTTTTTTGGGGATGCTTCATAAAGTTGGTTAGCTTTTCAAAATAATGAGTATGACTGGGGTACAGTCCCCAGTGCCTAAGAATCTGGGAACAGCCCACCTGACCATCCGCAGGTGGGTAGAGAGCAGGCTCTGCTGCCTATGTATTCATATATTTTGGATTTTATTGGTATTGTAATTTTTTTTAATTCATAAAAAGCCTTTTACATATCATACAGTTGTCTAGTTTTAATAATTGTAAATAATATACACAAAAGAAGTTTATACCTAGTTTTACGTATCTGCATATTTTAGTAATATTTCAAATGGCTTGGCTCAACGCTGGCACTCCACAGTGTTCTACCATTAACACCTCAAGCACATTAACACTGTTTACTTTAAATAAAAATCCCTTCACAGCTTAACACAGCACATATTTTGATGGGCTGGGAGCAGAAATGGCCTGCTGTGACAAGGTCCCCACGACAGACAGGCTAACCGGTGTGTTCTCTCAGCTCTCTGAAGACTGGACTCTTCTTTCCTTGCTACTAGGGTTGTGTTGAAAAGTCAGCTGCTACTCTAACCACCACGTGATGGGTGACCACTCTTCCCTACAGCTACAGGTAGGGTGGTTTCTCTGGTGCACTTCTTTAAGGTTCTTGGTCCTGTGCAGGGCATCTTAAGCTACTGGGAGCTTCGGGTTCTTCTTATCTCTCATCAAAACCAGTGTGTGGGCTTTTGCCTCCCATCTCTCCATGTTCTGTTGGTTCTTTGTCTTGTACCTCTGTGCCCCCCTTCTTGTCTTCCTGGCTCGGTACCCACCATTGTCTGAGCATGTTATATTGGATACTTCCTTCAGAGCTATGTTGTGGTCACTCCTAATTCTCTTTACATATTACCTAGTTAGGTTTTTTTAAGTAACATGCAATGCTATAGTTCACTTCCCTTGTAGTAGGTTTGTTTTTCACCCTTCATTTTGTGTGTGCCTGTGAGTGGATATGTGCTTGTGAGCGGCAGCGCCCACAGAAGCAGGAGACATCGGGTCTCCCTGGAGCTGGAGTTCCAGGAGGTTGTGAGCCATCAATGGACCTACTGGGGATCATCTTCTGGAAGGGTAGGAAGTGCTCTTGACTTCGGAGTCCCATTTCTCCAGCCCCAACTTCCCTTTTAAAATAAGGTATATGATACAGTTTATACACACATTATACTGAGCAGTTACGGGGAGTTTTAATGAGAGCATAAACCACCACTCTACACAAGACACACATTTTTATCTCAGTTTCCTTATGTCCCTTTGGGAAGTTTTCAGGAAATCTCTCTGTTTTTTAAAAAGAAAATTAAAATTAATTTTAGTATTATTACGTACTTGCTCATGATGTGTGTTTGTGCATCTGTGAATGTATGGAGCTCAGAAGACAATGTGAGATGTCTGTTCTCTCTTTTCACCTTTATTTAGACTTTAAGGAGGGAATTCAGGTTGCTACAATGGGGTGGCAATTGTCTTTACCCACTGAGCCATCTTGTGAGGTACCCCCCCCCCGAATCTGAATTACCTGTGTCGAACATTTAGATATTGTTCCCCCAGGTCTCTGAGGCTTACTTAACTTCTTTTTCAACTTTATTCTTTAGTTTTATTCTTATCTTTTAGAGACAGGGTCTTAGGACGTAGCCCTGCTCGGCCCTAGATTCCTAGCAATCCTCCTGTCTCACCTCCCAATGCTGGGATTCCAGATGTCCTTTCTGCCGTTTGGATTTGGCATCTCTGTTAGTCTCTTTATGTTCTCTGGTATGTTTTCTGCTCTCCCCAGTTTTTTGGTTGAGCTCTTGTAGTGAACTTTAACATTTCAGTTTTCTTCTCTTTTGATCCCAGCTTTCTGTATTAGCCTTACTGTTTTTGGAGGGTTTTTTCTTTGTTTTTTAGTTTCCACCTCTGTGTTTAGAGTTCTGAAAAGTCCATTAAGTATATCATATTTTCCTTTAATTTTTTGGAGTATGGTTTTAATAGCCGCTTTAAAGATTTTTTTTTTTTTTTTTTTTTTTTTTTTTTTTTTTTTGCCTGTTAATCCAACATCTGGAACTACTCGAAGACCGTCCGTTTCTCTGGGCTGCTTAGCCCTGAGCGCTGAGTGCAGCTTCGTGTGTCATGGAATACGTAGTAATTTCTGGTTGAAAATTGGGCCTTGTAGATAATACTCGATGGCAACTCTAGAGTCTGCCGTATTCTTCTGAGGATCGTTGCATTTTTGGTTCAACAGGAAATCTCCTGTGTGGTGTACAAGAGCCCACAGCTCTCTTCTCTGGCTTCATATTTCCACATTTCCTTCTTGGGGGTTCCCCTGTTTCTAAGTCATTTGATGGTTAGCCAAGGAGGTCAGCGGTGAGAGAATTCACTCTCTAATATCTTCCTTTTAAGGTGCCTACCCAGCCCCGGCTTTTTAAACAGTTTTGAGCTCTATCTTTGGTATTTTTAAACCTAAAAGATTTAATTTTTTTTTTTCCAGAGCTGGGGAGGCAGCTCAGTTGGTAAAGATCTACTGGGCACATGTGAATTTGGATCGGCTGGGCACGGTGGTGGGCGGAGACATCAGGTTATCCAGATCTCATTGGTCAGCCAGTGTATCCAATCAGTGAGTGACAGGCTCGGTGTGTGCCCTTGTCTCGAAAGATAATGTGGAGGGCCAGTGAGATGGTTCAGTGTGTAAAGGGGCTTGCTGCCAACTCTATTACCTTGAGATCAACCCCTGGGACTCCTACAAGTTATCTCTTCACCTACACACACCCACACCCACACCCACACCCACCCACCCACCCACACACTTAAATAAATACATGTAAAGAATTTAAAGGTTGAGAGTGCTAGAAGAAGACATCCAGGGTCAAACTTTGACCTCCACAGGCATGTGCACACATGAGCATACACATATACCCATAAATTAACATTAATACAAAGAAAGTTTTTAAAGGTTCCATTTTCTCCCCACCTGACTTGATCATAGATGGGATCTGTACTGGGTTTAGAATGGACAGTGTCTACTATGCAGGTCTGTCCATCTTCCCCTTAGGTCCTTCAGGGTCTGTCACATCAGCATGCTTTAGTTTCTGGTGAGGCATCTGGGCAATTTATGCTCACAGTTTTAGAATTTTTCCATGGTTTTGGTTCTGACAGTGTTTTTTTTTTCCGGCAGATTCCATCTATGTTTTCAGCCCTGAACTCTGCTACCTGGCACCGCCAGCCTCTAAGGCTTCCTTCCCTCTTTTTCTGCAGCTATGTCTGAGGATTGGGCGTTGCTGGCCGGCTGGGAAGACAGCAACCAGAAAGTCTTACTCCTTACTCTCTCTCTCTTTTTTTTTAAGATTATTTTTTTTTTCTCTCATGCTTCTGCTTGACATTAGATTCCCTTCAGAGTCTTAGTAATCTTCATTGTTATTGTTATATTTAATTTTCAGTTAGCCTGTATTTTATTGTTACGTCTTTCATGGCCACTTGAGTTGTCTGCTCCCTAGGCTCCCAATTCTACAGTTTCTATTTCTTCTTTGAAGCTTGGTTTAGTTGCTTTCTGAGTTAAATCTGTCTTGTGTTTATGGTAGCCTTTGTGTCCTTCAAAATTAAGTCTTTCTTGAAGCATGCATTAGGTCCCTGTAAAGGTGGTTCTGTTGAGTGTGGGGAGATGGCTCGAGCTTGTAACTTAGCACTTGGGTGGCTGAGGGAGAAGACTCAGGGGTTCAAAGGCAGTGTTGGCTGCATAGTTGGTTTGGGGTCAGCTTGGAATATAATATGGCACTCTACATCAAAGGAAAAATAAAGGAGGGAAGGGGTAGGGAAGGGAGGAAGGACAGAAGGGATGAGGAGAGGGAGGAAGAGACAGCACACTGGACAAGACTTGTGTGGATCTATCCATTTCAGCTCCTGGAGCTCTTGGGCGTTCAGTGGGTGCCATTTGTCTCAATTATTTATCTCTCCTAAGTAGTTTTTAGATTGTGAACTTCTGATTAGACGTGCAGTAAGCATGGAGCCCTGATTGGAGTCTGCAGGGAGTTTTCTGTCTGCCTTTGCTTGGTGTTCTATGAATACCACAGACGAACTTCGAACTTCTATGTTCGTCTCTAAGGCTAAGAGTTCCTGGATCAGGCAGGGAGAAGCCATGTGTCCCAAGCCTTCTTGAGGACAGGCTGGTGATTATAATCCTTAGGAGAGAGCGCTTCTTCCTGATGCAGGGATGCCTAGTCTCTGGGCTGGTCGATCATTTCTCTGGCCTTTCCCATCACTGACTGCAGACAGGGTAGCTCTGTAAGCTTTTGTCATGCCATTCCATGAGGACAGGAGAAAGGCTGGTGTTGGGTTCTCTGTCACCAGTCCCGTTGATGAGGTCAGTGCCCTCATAGCCCAGTCAGCTCGAAACACTGTAACACTGGTGAGGAGGCATCAGCCCAGGACATTTTGGAGGGTCCAACCATTGCATCTGTTCATCTCTTCAGACACAGTCCCAAGTTGCTCCCCTGGGAAGTTTTCTCTGGCTCCCCTGGACAGGGTTTTTCCTCCCACCCATGTTCCTGTAGCATCTAGCACATATCTCTTTCAGCCTTCTCATGCTACCTTCCAGTGACGTGGTTTATATCATGCCCTCCAGTAGCGTAAATGTCCCAGTGGCATTTTCTGCTTAATTCTTCAGGGTCTGTTAATACCCACCCTCCCTTGGCAAGGACTATCTTGTTTGATAGTGAAGCGGGATGATCGCCACCCCATACTAAAAGCAACAAGATCAATTCAAAGTGGTGGTGATCTCACGGAAACCAGAGAATCAAAGGCATTCTTCAGTCACTTCCTACCAGGTTCCTTTGTTCTCCCTGGGGCTCACATTGAGATCCAGAGACTGTAAGGAGATGGTTTATTCAGTGTGTTCCAGGCCGGTGGGCTTCCTCCTTACATCTGACAATAACCTTGCAATTCTGTGTTAATACCCGGATGAAGATGTCCCATCCAACCAGTTCCTTCCAAAACCCCGGAGCTGACATCATCCCGGAAGGGTTTCCCGGCTGCCTCTCTGCTTCTGTCTTACAAAGAATGTGGATTTCCACGTGTGATTCTTTTTACACAGTTTCATTCTTTTTTTTTTTTGACCGATGAATCCCCCCCCCCCATACTTAGACAAAAACATCAAATGCAGATTCCCATGGAGGTGTAGCAGGAATAAGCCAACCACGTCATGTCTTCACTTACGCGCATCGTCCCTGTTCCAACCCTCACCCACGGAGAGTGGGGCAAACCTTGCCTTGCTTTTGCATGTAAAGGGATTTGTTATGAACAGAAAGCGTTTTCCTGTCCTCCACCTGCTGCCTACGAGGAACAAAAGCCACGGCAGAAAAGCTAAATGTTTAACAAATGTAATCTCGGCCTCCAAACCGTCAAGCCTGGAATATATTTCACAGGCTTATGGATTTGAACCCAGGCCAGATACACGCATTCGGATCCTGATTATTTGTGTTCTTTGGCAGGAAGTCGAGAGATGTGTTATAATTCAGCTGTGTGCATAGCTATTTGCAGATGTTGCTAGTGGAGTGCCCCCAACTTTCTTCTTTCTACTACAGGTCTCCGTCTCCCTGGACTGTCTAGTTCATTTCATGCTTCCTACCCTTAGTTTTTATACTTGAGTCTTACTGCTGGCGTGTTCTCTCTAGCTGCAGGGACTTGGTCTGGCTGCTACCTCTGTCTGGAATGTTCTTGTCAGGCCTCGCTCATACCTCTTCATCTGGTTAATTCCTGTTCTGCCTTCAATGTCAGCTTACTTCCTTAAGACATCTCTTGAGTAAGTTAAAAATCCCCTGTTTTTATGGCCTGAGGATGCCGGATCTATTTCTCTGTGTGAGTCTTTATATAAAGTACATCCTGAAGCAGAGTGTCTATGTGGGACACATGATGCACAGATGTTCATTTTATTATGAGCTATATATTTATTTTAATGTATACTTTTATATTATAATTTTATAATATATAAAATATATTTTAACTGAAATAGAATTTGTCACTTTGCCGCTGTCCGTTCCATTCTCCCACCACTCCCTGATATCCTCCCTTTAACCCTTCCCATCCCCACTCAATTCAATAGCTTCTCATTCTTTGATTTGCAAATACCTTTGTGGACGAGCGCGCGCGCGAGCGCGCATACACACAGTCACACATGCACATGCACTCACAGGTATATAAGTATACTTGATGAATTAGTTTTTGTGGGCTTCAAGGCTGACCACTCTGTAATGAACAACCAATAAGGGGACTCACCCTGAGAGAGGCCAATTTTTCTTCTGCCAGCAGTTCTTAGTTGCCTACAGTTCTAGTCTAGGGTGGGACCCTGTGGAAATTACCCCCATCTGTGTTAGCATGTGTATTGATATTGTTACAGCCTTGTTTTTACAGTCATTTCTAGGTCCTCTGGCTCTTACAGTCTTTTTGTCCTTCTTTTTCAATGTTCCCTGAGCCTTCAATGCAGAGCTGTGATGTAGATGTGTCTATTGAGGATAGACTCCCCATCATCTGTTGAGACATGCATCATGTTCAGTTGTGGTTTTCTGTAACGGTCATCGTTTGATGAGGTTTGGTACTTACGCTTATCCCGTAAAGATGGCTTATTCACAAAGAGAGCTTATGTGCTGTGGGTCTCTTAATGAATGCTTTAAAAATGCACATAGTCCACTGGCATTTAACAATCCTTTGTGAACATTGCAGAGCATCTTAACTCTGGGCCGGCAGTAGATATAACCCAGTCTATCTTAAATAATAAATTTATAATAAATAATTAAATAAGTTGCCTGAGTTAGAAGTACCGTCATCAGGTAATGGACTGATGTGGCAAACGAGCCTTTCAGGAGCTGTATGGAAATGGCTGAGAATAAGGGAATGCTGCACCCTCCAATAAGCCCTAGCAAAGAACTTCACTGTGCACCACTGTCATATTCAGGCTTGATATATAATTAATAGTTGTTAAGAAGTAAGGTATTGTATGTCTGTATTCCCAGCACTTGAGAAGTTAAAGAAGGAGGGAGCATAAAGACTAGTCTAGAGTACATAGCAAGAGCCTGCCTCCAAAAAAAAAAAAAAAAAAAAAAAAAAAAAAAAAAAAGTTGAAAGACTGTATGTGATCGAATGACCAACGTAACAAATGTCCTTCCTGGAATGATATCAACCCAGTGACAGGCCAGAGAGTCAGAAGGGTGAGATTCTTCTTGCAGATCATCCACCTGGAATACATACAGAGAAGGCAGGGTGGAACCTTGTAAACTTAGGGCCTGAAGGTTCAGATACCCAAAGTCTCAGAGAGTTACTGGGTTGTAGCTACTTCTGGCCTTATCTGGTTTTGGACAGGTATTGCTACACAGCCCAGAGGGACCTACCCTGAGATGGTAAGTGTGTATGGGGTTAGAGAGTCCCCTGGTCCTCCCAAAGAAAGGAAAGTAACAGGTAGGGTGGAGAGGAAGTTGAGGCCATCTCAACAGAGTCCACCTCTGACCTTATGGGAAGTTCTGAAACCAAAATGATCTTTTAGAGTTATTGGTAAAAGTATGACCTTGGGGATAAACCTTCTAATAAGATCCATCCCCGGCTGCCTGTGTGTGTTGCTTACGACAGCCAGAGGGTGGCTCCTGACAGGGATGGGAATGCATGTGCCTGTGCTTGTGAGAGAGACTCCTAGAGTGGCAGATGTCCATCCTTCTCTGTTGGTATGTCTTTAATGTCAGGTGTCCATCCCTCTCTGTTGGTATGTCTTTAATGGGCTTAGAATGTCCTTACTGTTTTCAAAGTTTTTTTTTTCTTCATATTCATAAATAAGAGCCAAGTCAAACCAGACAGGGCAGCACATTCCAGTGATGCCAACACTTGGGAAGCTGAAGCAAGAGCATCGCTGCAAGTTCAAAGCCAGTCTGAGCTGTATATCGTGGGGGCTAAAAGGGCAGCCTGGGCTATACAGTAAGACCCTGTCTCAAAACAACTGTGTTGTAAATTATATACTTATTTATTTATTTTATGTGTGTTGCTGTTTTGCCTGCATGTGTTTGTATGAGGATGTTGGATCTCCTGAAACTCGAGTTACAGACAGTTGTAAGCTGCTATATGGATGCTAGGAATTGAACCCAGGTCTTCTGGAAGAGCAGTCAGTGCTCTTAACCATTGAACCATCTCTCCAGCCCCTGTTGATTTATTTTATTACCATTAGGTTTTAGAAATTTATTTATTTTTATTTAATGTACGTGAGTACACTGTAGCTGTCTTCAGACACACCAGAAGAAGGAACTGGATCCCATTACGAATGGTTGTGAGCCACCATGTGGTTGCTGGGAATTGAACTCAGGACCTCTGGAAGAGCCGTCAGTGCTCTTAACCACTGAGCAATCTCCCCAGTCCCCGTCCCCCCCCCCATTTGTTTTTTTTATAAAGCATATTTTATATTAAATCAAAGCCATTTCCTTGCTAATTCTCATTTAAAGTACCAGATCAGAGAAACCAAAGGGCACTTGAACTATCTGAAGATAGCTGTATTTCCGTTTATAGCCTTTCTTGGCTAAACACACCAAATTTATTTGTCTGTTTTTATGTTTTTCTGGTCATTTTCTAGTCATCTGTTATACTTCATTAGATTTTATTTTAAAAGTAAGTTTCTCCACTCTCTGGTAGTATTTCATTTCATGATTTCATATCATCTCATTTTGTAATACTAAAGATCCAGTGTAGGACCTGGAGTGTGACAGTCAAACTCTATCACCTGACAACCCCCCCCCCACACACACACACATACCTGTGTTTTAAGTTGAAAAACTCCATTTACTCTACAGCATCTAGCATGAGATGGACCACCTGCACATGGCCTCCAATGGGGGACAGCAGAGCTCAGCCTTTCTCAAGCTTGAGATCAACTAAGATTCCCTTATCTTTTTTCCACACTGTTTGCCCAACATTTTAAAGCAAGGACTCATGAAATTTGTCCACAAGATCTCTAGACAAAGAGTCTGAATGGTCCCTTTTAGCCTATTTTATCACACGTCATTTAGAGCCATATTTATTCTGAAAATGGTAAAATATCTGACGTCTGTTCATTCCTGGTAGTGTGCTAGGTACACTGTTTAAAAATGCCTGCATGCCTCCGTCCCATTTAATCCTCCCCTCACCTCATGAGGTTGATAGATTTTCATTTCCCTTTTACTGAGAAGGCAATGGGAACACCCACGGGTTAAGAGCTTCCCTCAGACTGAGTGCACTATGAATACATACATACTTTGAATACATACAAGTGACTTTCCCAAGGTCACCAAGTCAGTAAGTGGAGGAGCCAAGGTTTCACATCTGGAAATCTGGTTTCGGAAAAAAAAAAATCTTCTTCAACATATGTTGATCGTGGTTGATTTAAAAAATTTCAAGTTATTTATTTTTCTGTGTGATGAGTGTTTTGTTTGCGTGTATATGTACTTTACCATCACTGTGATAAGACACCATGGCTAAAGCAACTTACAGAAGGAAAGTTTATTTGGGGCTTATGGCTTCCTCCAGAGGAATAGGAGTCCATGACCATCATGCGGGGGAGCATGGCAGCAGGCAGGCAGGCATGAGGCAGCAACTGAGAGCTCCCGTCTTGGTCCACAAACAAGAGGCAGATAAAGTTCCCTGGGAATGGCTCACAGTTTTTGAAACCTTAAAGCCCTCCCCCAGTGACACACTTACTTCAACAAGACCACACCTCCTAATTGTTCCCAAACGGTTCCACTAACTTAGGACCACATATCTCAAACACAGGAGCTTATGGAGGTCCTTCTATTTCAAACCACTGTGGAGAGCTGTAAGTAATCACCATTACAAGATGGCACTGGCTCCCGCTGTGCCTAACTAGTAAAAAAGCATTGTGCGCAGGTGCGAGAGTGAATTCACGCCAAGTCACTGCCCATCTCGGGGCGTAGTAATGAGGTGATGGGCAAGCAACAAATCAGGTGCTGACATGCCACGCTGAAGGCTATATAAGCAGCACCATTTTCTGGGTCTTCCCTCCTGAAGAAGCAATAAAGCTTTTGCTGCAGAAGAATCCGGTTGTCCGAGTGTGTTCTTGCCGGCGAGAACAATAGCTCGGGACAAACCACCACAGTATATTTCAGAAGAAGACATAGGATTTGCTGGAACTAGAGTTATAGGCGGTTATGAGCTACAGTGTGGGTCCTGGGAATCAAACCTGGGACCTCTGCAGAAGTAACAAGTATCCTTAACAGCTGAGCCATCTCTCCAGCTCCTAGACATGTTTGAATTAGGAGATGACTAACCCTCTGAAGACAGAAGATACCATCAGCTCTTCTAAGATGATCAGAGGAATTAGACAGATAGAAACTTTTTTTATTTTGATTTTTTTAAAATCATGATCTCACTACGTAGTCTTGAGTTCCTCTTGTCTCAGCCCCACCAAGTGTTGGGACCACTGGTGTGCACCACAATACCCACTTCCCAGAGACATTCTTTAATTTGAAGAAATCCAAAATGCCAACACTTTCATCTAGAGCAGTGGTTCTCAACCTTCCTAGTGCTGTGACCCTTTAGTACAGTTCTTTATGTTGTGGTGACCCCCTCCCAACCATAAAATTATTATGTTGCTACCTCATAACTGTACTTTTGCTACTGGTATGAGTCATAATGAAACATCTGATATGTAGGATATTTAATATACAACCCAAAGGATTGAGACCCAAAGGTTGAGAACCACTGATCTAGAGATTTTTTTTTCCCCTTCAGCACTATATGTTTTCTAAGAGGAAGGACCATATATATATATTTAATCTTCAGACACTTCTGGGGATGGGAGCTGTGGAATTGTGGGAAGCTGGCCTGGAAGAAGAGTTGGGTCTAGCCCTGTCCAAACCCAGGAAATCAGAAGTCTTGTCCCGAGATCAGCAGGAGTTGGACCACTCCCTGCCTCCCTACCCCAGGCCTGCATCCCAGGCCTCCTTCACAGTCCTGTGCTCTCCCCTTTGTCTTTCAGAGGAGGTCACATGGTCTGGTGTGGTGGTTTGAATATGCTTGGCCCAGGGAGTGGCACTATTAGAAGGTGTGGCCTTGTTGAAGTGGGTGTGGCCTTGTTGGAGGATGTGTGTCACTGTGGGGGTGGGCAATGAGACCTTCCTCCTAACCACATGAGAGCCAGTCTTTTGCTAGCGGCCTTCAGATAAACAAGTAGAACTCTCAGCTCTGCCTGTACCACACCTGCCTGGATGCTGCCATGCTCCTGCCTTCATGAAAATGGACTGAACCTCTGAACCTATAGGCCTGCCCCAATTAAATGTTGTCTTATAAGAGTTGCCTTGGTCATGGTGTCTGTTCACAGCAGTAAAACCCTAACTAAGACACCTGGCAACTAGGATGGACTCCCTCTCCTCATGAGGTTATGTCCAGCAATATCTGAAATTCCTCTGTATGCATATGAGGAATTCCCAGCACCCTGGCCTCCACTAATGATGTATACTTTCTCCAAAGACTCCTGCCCACTCCCCAAAGGTTTAAACAGCCCTTGTTCTCCCAATTAAATGAGCTGTCTCACTGAATCCTGTCTCCTGAGAGTCTGTTCTTGTCCTGCTCATTGGTCACCTGAGGTCTCCATTCCCCCATCCATCCCTCCCGCCTTGCTTCCTCACTCAGGATCCACCAGTTGTGACTACAGGCTGATCATGCTTCTTCCAGCAGAGGAAGCTGAGCTTGAACAACCAACAGTCAGTCTAACACAGTGTATAACGGTAGTTCTCAATCTTCTTAATGCTGTGGCCTTTAATACGGTTTCTCATGTTGTGACCCCCAGCCATAAAATTATTTTGTTGCTACTTCATAACTGTGATTTTGCCTCTGTTAATGAATAGCAATGTAAATATCTGATATGCAGGATGCCTGGTATTCGACCCCTGTGATGGTTGAGAGCCACAGGTTGAAAACCACTGGAGTTTAAGCTATGTTATGCCTTGTCCATTTATTACCTGTCTGCCCCTAAGCCAGACTTTTTCATTGCTTTGTGACGCTGACGCAGGACTCTGCAAACATTTCTCCTCCACTAGTGTTGTAAAGTTTGCCAGTAGGGGGCGCTGGAGGGACACTGTAAGACATGTTAAGAGAAGGGCTTTTCTGTTGGGTTCAGGGCTTCCCTTCTTGCTAGGGGCAGTTCCATGGAGACCTGGTGATGCACAGCCTCTGGTAAGTCATCACCCTCCAGAAAGGTGCACCTAGAGAGTTTCTCCAGGACTCCCATGGGAAGCTTCCTAAAGCACCATCTAGTTGGGTAGAGACACGCCTTCCAGTATGTAGGGGGAATAGTGAGACTGCCTATGCATAAATACTGGGGGCCAAACAGCCTCAAAGACATCTCCTGCAGGAGGACCTAATTGAGGACTGCCTGAAAGACCAAGGATTGCTGATGCAGACCATGCCAGCCAATCGGGAGCTGCTGTTTAGAAGAGATGCTTTCTTGCAACCAATGGGGTATGGGTGGTATTAAAGGAGCTTGCAGCAGTGTTCAGACAAACTTGCTGTAGGGTTTCTCACTTGCTTTGTGCCATTGATTTCAAGCCACCTCACTTTCAACCCCCAAAGGCAAATCGGGTCGGGCAGTGGGCGGTCGAGGGCACAGGCTGCACCAGCACAGTCCATACCTCTCCTGTAAAAGGACACAGTTTCAAGTTCTTTCTTTCCTTGAGTCCCTTCCTCTTCACCTCCCTTAGCCTTTACAATCTCCCTGTTCATATTATTGATACGGATAGCATCTCCTGCTTGCAAGCCAACTCCTTTGAGGGTAGAGGGTAAATGACTAATAAGTGGATGAGTTCATGTACCGTCAAGGTTAGATGCTTCTACTGCCTGCTTCTGCTTTGGAGGACAGTACTGGGTGCCCCCTGGCCTCTCAGATTTGCCCCAGAGGTCCAGCTGTCATACATATTTTCAAGCAATCTTAAACTTCATCTCTCTTTTTCACTCGGTTAAATATTGAGTGACAGTCTGGTAGCACCACATGTCCATTGCATGCATTCTTTCTTCCCAGCCTTCCAGGGCCTCCACAGTGTCAGAGAAAGCCTGGCCTGCCCAAAGCCTGTACCATTGTCCGGGTTTAACGCAGGCATTCTATCCCGAGAGAGTCATAGGTTTTCCTTTTCATTTTCACAGGAAATGCTAAGCGGGATGCTTGACACAGTTGGTCACTCCCAGGCTCCAAAAGTCCTGACTTCCCATCTCACACAGAAGAAATTGGTTTACAAGAACATTACTCTCACCTACTTCAGAGAAGAAAGCGGGTATTTTTGGCTAAGGTACATGGGTAAGAGAATCTAACATCTTATACTTATGTATCGCTGGGCCAGACTCTACACATCGTTTTTCCCATGATAGGAAACCATGAGATGTGAAAATCGCAGCGAAGTCTATTTCTGTGTAAATTGCCTTTCTACATTCACATCCTCAAACACTTGGCCCAAGCAGATCAGTTTCTTAAACGGAACAGAGTTCCCAGCAGGGAGGACCCAACCCTTCATTAAGGCTGAAAGAAAAGCACAGCTAAGGCTGGGTGAGGTTTTCCTTGTTTATGTAATAAGATGGATACCAGTGTTTAGCTGCTGTGTGTGTAAATTTAGCCTGTGTGGCGTGATGGGGTAGGAGGTGGAAGCAATTTGGGAAATACCTCTTCCCCACATCACAAACATTTGTAATCAGAAGACCCCCAAATTATGTGATCACATCCTCCAGCATGTGATTGGATGAAGTAAAAAACCCTTCTCTGCTTTGGGTAGTGTGTGACCTCATTTCTTGTTTTAATAACTATGGTGTAAAGCTAACAGTGTAATATGCTGTGGCCACTATGTCAGTTGCGAAGTGGTACTAATGTTTCAGGGAGATTCCAGATGTCCTCTAGCACGGCTCCCTAAAGCTTGAGGGAGTGTTAGTAGGGATGGTGTGCCTGCCTGATTTGACATCCCCAAGCCTTGAGCTCTAGCCAGAATTCAGAGTAAGTCTTATGTGCAATAGCAAAAGGAGGTTCCCCTTAAGGAGAGAGTAGAGGATGTGTTTGGGAGGAGGATTATGTTATTCTAATGATCGTGAAAGAAATGACCACTGCTGCCTTTGAAATGGAGAATATATAGGTTTCACAGTTCATTTGGCCTTCAATCTTCCTACAGTGTCATAATTGCTCCTGACAACTTTTGTGGGCTGGCGGAGATGACTCAGTGGTTAAAATGTTCACAGTGCACATGTGAGGATGGAATTTGAAGCCCCCAGAACATACATAGATGCCAGATGAGTGGGATGGTGTGCTTGTAATAATTCCAGCTTTAGAAGGTAGAGAGACAAAGAGTCCCCAGATAAGCCTGCTGGGAAGACCAGCTGTATCGGTGAACTCTGGATTGATTGAGAGACCTTGTCTCAATGACTAACATGGAACAGTGATAGAGGATGGTTTGTAACGACAACCTTGGACCTTTATATCCATGCCCACACACATGTGAATGCATCCCCCCTCCACATATGTCCACACACATGTGACTGCATAGCCTCCCAAGTGTGTCCACACACATATGAGTGCATACCCCCCAAGTATGTCCACACACATCCAAAACATGCATCCACACATGCACACCACTTATACATGTTTAAAAATGGAAAAAGAAAAAATTGTTAGTTTATGAGAAGTGCAGTTGAAGACACCTTTTTGCTATGGTAGCCAATGTGACAAGAATCTCCCTGTGCTTTGGACCTGGGGCTCCTCTCTCCAGCTCCAGCAACCAGGGATTCTTCCATAGAAGCATCAGAAGTGATTATTTCCTTTCCCTTTTGCTCTTTGTAGTCAAGTGCACCCCTAAGAGGCAGAGTCTCAGCTGTCCTATCCCCTCAAACATTTAAAAGGCACAGAGTTACCTTCTAAAAGTTGCCTCATCAAAAGTGGAAATTCCAAACTCCACATCCAGGTTACATTGTAGCAGAAATGATGTTTGCCCCATGACTGAGGCATGTTGGTAATTGTGTGTGTGTGTGTGTGTGTGTGTGTGTGTGTGTGTGTGTGTGTGTGTGTGTGTGTGTGTTTTAGGCAGATAAGTAGTAAGTAGGTTATTTCCAGAAATGGATACTCAAAGGCCTCAGGTTTATAGCCTTTTCCTGGTACAGCCCATTCACTAATTTCATAGAAACTATGATGAAATGGGACTCCTCTGGGGACCAAGAAAGATTAGAGAGATATAGACTGTGGGAGCCAGTGAGGGGTAACCTTAAGCTCCAACGTGTGAGAATTCTCAAGAAAAAGGAAGTGGCCTTGGGTCTCCAGGATTCCCACAGCAGAAATGTGCAGGCCTGTCTTGGAGGCCACCAAATGCTTGGGCAGCTCATGATTTTGCTCACTATGCGTCACTCAGGACTCAGAGGACACATGGAGCTTTAGAACAGATGGTGCCTGTATCACAGGAAGTCCCCTTGTCCTATTTACTCGAGAAAGCCACATCTTTGTAAACACTACAGTCACAGCACAGAATCATAATTGGGCCTCTTCATCTTTGGAAAGGAGAGTGGTTGCTTTAAGCTAGCATTTTTTTTTTCAAACTGTGGTTGTGACCCATTAAAAGTTGTACTTTGGAACTGAGCTATGCTTGACCAGCACCTTTGAGTTCACAGAAAGAACACAGTGTACCCCATACATTTTGTAAAATTGTGTTTCAGCTGTGTGTATGTGTAAAGGTTTCCATACTCTGAGCTCTGGCAGGGGGTGGGAGAGCTTCAAAAACTCTAAAGTACCACTTAAGGCAACTTACAATCTTTTTCTTGTTCTTCTTTTTCCTCCTCCTCCTCCTCCTCCTCCCCCTCCTCCTCCTCCTCCTCCTCTTCCTCCCCCTCCTCCTTTCTTCCTCTTACTACTATTAGCAAGCATACCCATCATGATACACATGAGGACAGCCTTGTGAAGTGGATTCTCTCCTTTCATCTTTACCTGGGCTCTAGGGATCAACCTTGGGTTGCCAGGCTCATGCTGCAAGCACCGTGAACTTCAGAGTCCTCTCTCCAGCACTTAATTCAATGTTAGGAGGAGAAGGAGCGACCGATTGTAATTACCGAGTGAGCGTGTGATTGTTTGTGTATGCTTGTCCTAGGGCATGGCACCATTAGCAGATGTGGCCCTGTTGGAGTAGGTGTGTCATTGTGGGCCTGGGCTTTAAAACTCTCATCCTAGCGGACTGGAAGCCAGTCTTCTCCTAGCAGCCTTCAGATGAAGATGTAGAACTCTCAGTTCCTCCTGCACCATGCCTGCCTGGATGCTGCCATGTTTCCCGCCTTGATGATAATGGACTGAACCTCTGAACCTGTAAGCCAGCCCCAATTAAATGTTGTCCTTTATAAGAGGTGCCTTGGTCATGGTGTCTGTTCACAGCAGTAGAACTCTAACTAAGACAGAGTGCATGTTGCATCTGTTTGTTTTGTGCATGAATAACTCTGTGTGTGTGTGTGTGTGTGTGTGTGTGTGTGTGAGTGAGTGAGAGAGAGAGAGAGAGAGAGAGAGAGAGAGAGAGAGAGAGAGAGAAAGAGAGTGAGAGAGTGAGCGAGTGAGAACGCATAACTCTGCCATATGCTAGGGAACAGAGTACTTGTTCACATCAGAGGTCTTAAAGGTATGTAGTTTTTTTGACATTGGATCTAAAATTTTGAATAAGTCCTTAATTTTTCCTGTTCATAATATCTTTTCCTAAGCAGAAGCACATTAGCTTGATAACATCAGTGTGATCTCACATATCTCATACAAGGGAGAAAAAGCCCAAGTCATGAAGAGTACCTGCAAGTTTCCAGATTATTCACCTTCCTGAGACCTAGAAACTCCCTCCATTGTCTTGTTTCCAAATCGACAACGTGAGAGTGTTTGTCTCTTGGCTTTTCTCACCTTACTCGACTTTAGTGTCTCCTATCTATTAGGAAGATGATAGTAGAACAGGAGGCAGCTGGTTCGCCTGCATGTCACCTCAGGGACACCCAGTGTCCTTCCACAGAGAGATGCTTAGAAACCTGGAGACAAGTCAGCCATTAATACAACATTTATTAATATTGATAAGGTGCAGAGTGTAATACAGTATGGGTGCAGAGTGAATGTCAGGCGTCGTCTCCATCAGAGCCTGCTTTGCAGCCAGCGACCGTGATTGCTTTTAGGCGGTGTTCTCTGCAGAGCTGAGGACTCGGGCTCCACTGCCTTCAACACAAAGCAGGGGCCTCGTCTTCAATGGCAGCTGATGTACCAGTTAGGATTTCTGTAGGGGCACACTGCTGGCCATCAGGGGATACACCCAGCTCCATATCTACTGTGTCACTAATTGTCAAAAGCCCATATGCTCCTCACAGTTCGTAGTGAGTGTTAGACACCAGGTTGCAGTCAGCTTGGAATTGAGTGCATACAGGAGGCATGTGACAAGCAGATGGTCTTGGGACTTCGTACACAACCGAATGTTCCTATGATCAGTGCTCCCACCAGCACAGGGACAGTCTCTCTGCTCCCTTTCTGCAAGATCCGACAGCTTTTTTGTTTGTTTTTTCCTTCCTGATTTGAAACTACTCCACTCCTCTGAGAGGACTAACATTGAAAGCCCTGGGTTTACTTGGCAAAGCCTGTCTCTGTCACTTTGTTGGGGGTGGGGTGGTGTGACTGACCGTTGAGGGTTTCTAGAACATACTGTTGATTCAGTAGGAAACTATGAAGTCCATGTTTTGACGTGACTGAAGGAAATGAATCCATAGCATCTCTCTTGACAAATATATGCCCAGAGAGAGGACAGCTGACAGACATTGTCCCCAGGGGCCATATCCAGTGCCTGACACACATTGGGTCTGCAGTATATGTTGAGCAAATACCCGGATGGTGACTAGGTTGACGGTTAAGGCTACAATGACCATCATCAGTGCTTTGAGTCTCTGGGGTCTCAGACTTCATTTCATCCTTGTGCAGTGGTTTTTAATTTGTCTTGATCAGGGTTATACTTGTGTTTGGGTTCATTTGATAAAAAACTACCCACTATTCTAAATATCCTAGATTTCATCTCTGTACACTTTTCTGGGCCAAATCTTTATATAAAGACATGGGAAACCATACTGTATTATCTCCAGTGTGCCTACGATTTACTGAAACAAAACAGAAACATATTTAAGTTATAGACTTTAAAAAGCCATGAATCATCTTTTTGTAAAAAAGCAAAACATTATTATGATTAAAAAAAAAAAAGATACGGGGCCTTTCTATATACCCCTGGCTGCCCAGGAACTCACTGTGGAGACCAGGTTAGCCTCAGTCTTACATAGATCTACCTGCCTCTGCCTCCTGAGTGCTGGGATTAAAGGTGTTCATCCCCACATCTGAAAGAACATTATTATTAATCATGTATTGAAATAGCTCGGTTTAGTTCCCCCATTAGCACTCTGAACTCTCAAGAGTGTCATCTGACTTCTGTGCTAAGATATGACAGTGTTGCTATAAGGATTTTTTTCCAGCAAATAATGACTTTAGATCCCTGTCAAACAAATGAACACAGTCATCAGTTTTAATCCACAACCATATTATTGGTTTATATTTCTGAAAAAGTGTGGGTTTGTACATGTGTATGCAGTACCCCTGGAGTTGGAGTTAGAATTGGGTCTGAGCATCACACTGTGAATGCTAGGAACTGAACTCCTGTCCCATCTCACCAGCCCCTAGATACCCATTCTTAAAGCACAGTGGAAGACAAAGAGGAAAGGCCTCATGAATGAATGTAGCATGTTAGATAACTAAGTAGCTTTTACATTCTAGGCTGTTATTATCCTCTGTGGCTGATTGTGAATCTATTTAATGCCTTCAAGCTATATAAGAAGCAACGAGAAGATAAGTCTCACAGTATATTAAATTGGCGTATGAAAGGCCTTCTCATGGCGTTTGTGTCCTATGTCAGAGATGAATAGTGTTTCTAATTTGCTGGGCACTTGGGCCAGGTTTACTTTAAGGAGGAAGCCAGTTTGAAGAATTAATGGTAACAGAAATGGTCTCTTGGGAGAAAGCTTTTGGTGAGGTTCAACATTTTTTTTTGAAGTACGGTTTCAGTGATTTCTGAGTGGGCATTTTATAGGCACTGGGCCAAGGTGCCTTGAAACCATGCTTCACTAACTATGGACACTGCCTGGATGGATACTCAGGAAAACCCGGGCACTGGAGGTAAAAGAGGGTGAAGTCTGAGCAACCTTCATTTGAACAGCATTCTCTGGGGCTGCTCTTGAAAGCATGGTGGGGAAGCCAGCAGCATCTATGGGACTTGCGGGCCTTTCAAGACACAGACCTCCCCCACACCAGCCCCACCAAATCAGGTTTCACAGTCATACAAATGAATCTGAATACAGATGATCTGAATGTATGGGCTATTTGGGGCCATCGTACTGGGACCCCCACAACCCCAGTTTCGTGGTGGCCAAGCACACAGTGACGTGATATTACTTTTTCTCTCCTCCTCCTCCCGTCTAACATCTTCCTTTTTAGAGGCTAACATCCACGGCTGAAGACATCCTGTCTCCTTGCTCCTACGCCCACTCTTCAGACCCCAGATCTCTGTGCTTGCCATTACTAAGAAACCATTTCCGGGGCTCTTTCCCTGACTGTGGACGTTTCCTTGGTAACTTGGTGATAACTGCTGGGCTGTGGGCTCATCCTGACTCCCTGTGGCTGACTCTTGCCTTCTTACTCTGTTCCGAGATCCCATGCTTCTAGGCTGTCCCGGAAACGCCACACTCCCTTTTGGTTTTAAGTCTTGTCCATATGTGGGGGCTGGGGGGGGGGGGTTCTCTCTACCATGAAATTCCTTCAGCCTCACTACCGGTTGCTTTACTGATATTTGTGCGGTTCTGGTAGGGGGAAGGGTAGTCATGCTAATTGCCTGGGGTGCTTAAAACCAGGGATTGCTCAGAAGGGGAAAGAGCATGCAGTGGGTATCTTTCTAAGAACCCACTTCTTAGACCCCTTTGAATGCTTCGTATGGCCCCCAACTTTGCATCACCAGGTCCAGCTTGTAGCAGGTGCCCTGAGGCATCCGGATATCCAAACCCAGACCTAGACTGGCCAGCCAGTTGTCCTCTTGAAGCAATTTGGTCCCTGTGTTCCAAATTGTGCTGGGGTGGTGGGGAAGGGCTCAGCAGAAAAGTGAACTGGCTATTTTAGAAGCACTGCTTACAAATTCAGGCTCTGTGGCCTGAGGGTTAGCGCAGCCAATGGTCAAGGGAACATGGTAGGGTCAACCAAAATAGAGAACACTCAGAACAGACTCCTCTAGTCAGAAGACACCGGGAGGGGCAGAAACAAGATGGCTTTCTGGCCATAGTGAGTCCGAGGACCGCGCTTACAGCTCCCGTTCTTCTTGAGGCCCACAAACCAGTTCTTCTCCGCATGCTTCTTGGAGGTGTAAGTGTTATAATGGTTTTCTTCCAGCCTTTCCAGGAACAGACATTCCTCATTTGGTGTCTGCTAAAATGATAGAAACCAGAGTGGGGGTGGGGGTGGGGGGAAGCACAGTTAGTGAGTGCTGTTCGCCAGCTGTATGAAAATCTGAACATTTCTTTTGTACTGGCGATTTTTCACTGAAATTCAGGCTGGGGTTTTTGTCTCAGAATCATTATGAACATGAATACTTATATAAAAATTGTCCTGAGCATAAAAACATATACTGGAACTTCATTGCCTTTTTGTTGTAGTTTTGAGACATGCCTTGAACTCCTGATTCTCTTCCATCTGCCTTGCAGGGACCTATAGAACCAGGCAAGTGCTCTACCACAGATCTGTTCCCAGATTTAGACAACTGTTAACAGTTCATGAGTACTGTCCCTTATTTCATCAAACACATAGAATATATAAGGACCTATGGATATAAATTCATAATCTATTGTGATCATATTCTACTTATCTGCTGTATTTTTCTATTGTTATCTTTGTTTTCTTGTTTTATTTTTTTCAAGGGTTTATCTGGAACTCACTTTGTAGACCAGGTTGGACTCACAGAAATTCATCTGCCTCTTGAGTGCTGGGATTAAACACATGCACCCCCATACCCATCCTTAGTTACTGTATTAATACTGGGAAATAAACTTATGAAAATGTATTCAATATTCCTACCAAGAAAAGTGAAGTTAAAATATTAATGACCAAGTGTGGTGGTGTACACCTTTAAACCCAGCATACAGGAGGAAGAGGCAGGGGAATCTCTGTGAGTTTGAAGCCATCTTGGTCTACAGATCAAGTTTCAGGGCAGCCAGGGCTGATCAGGTTCCAGGACAGCCAGGGCTATTACACAGAGAAACCCTATCTCTAAGAAGAACAAAACAAATGAAAAATAAACAAAAAAATTAATCATTTGTTAGTTATGGTATCTTTCTGAGTATGGCTAGAAGATAGGTATCAAAATCTGAAACACCTCTCCCTGTCTCTGTACCCCACTGTTCGTCTCTTCCTCTCTTTTCCAGTACTGCAAATTGAACTTAAGTCTCCCCATATGCTGGGCAAGTACCCTACACCAAGCTATATTCCAAACCCTATAACTTGCATTATCGTTGATCCAACAATTTCACTTCTAAGACTTTATCATTACGAGGCAGTTGAATGCATGTGTATTAGTCAGGGTTCTCTAGAGTCACAGAACTTATTGATAGTCTCTAGATAGTAAAGGAATTTATTGATGACTTACAGTCGGCAGCCCAATTCCTTACAATTGTTCAGTCGCAGCTGTGAATGGAAGTCCAAGGATCTAGCAGTTACTCAGTCTCACACGGCAAGCAGGCGAAGGAGCAAGAGCAAGAGCTAGACTCCCTTCTTCCAATGTCCTTATATTGTCTCCAGCAGAAGGTGGAGCCCAGATTAAAGGTGTGTTCCACCACACCTTTAATCCCAGATGAAAGGCGTAGCCCAGATTAAAGGTGTGTTCCTTAAACTCGGAGATTCAATCTTCTGGAATCCATAGCCACTATGGCTCAAGATCCCCATACCAAGATCCAGATAAGGATCTCCAAGCCTCCAGATAAGGGTCACTGGTGAGCCTTCCAATTCCGGATTGTAGTTCATTCCAAATATTGTCAAGTTGACAACCAGGAATAGCCACTACAGCATGTAAAGGTCTATTTTTGAGGTGGGTTTTGAAGTACCGGCTATTGTACTGGCACTAAATGTCTATGGCAAGGTGATCAGTAGAGGGGATATAGTTCCCTCCTCGCAATGGAATCTGGTGCAACTGTAGGCTTACTGAAACAGCCCAAGCATATTAATAATATGGCTACTTGAAAAATATCTGTCAGCTGACAGTTTATCTATAATCTATCTATTAAGAGGGAGAAAAACTAATGTTTCAATTATTTGATTGTACCAGATTTTGGAATGAACACTCTCAATTTGGATTTAAGGCAATGATGTGGGAACTCTTAGGTTGGACACTGTCTTCTTGAGGACCTGCCATCTCTGACTGTGCGTTCTTCAAGACTCATGGTCCTCATGGACTCCTTACCCACAGTTGATCTGTGACTCCCTTCCTCCTGGTTCATGATCAGGTCATTCATTGTTCTTTACGTGTGGGCGTGCTTATTTTATTAGGGTTTGCTGAGCAGAAAGGTGGAACCTCATTAGCCTTTATGGTCTTGTATCTCCCTTTATACACAGATGTAAAGGGAGGTGATGTCTCCCCACTACCTAGGAGTAGGTTAACGGAATTCTTCCTTTCTTCCTGCTTGGGTAGGAGCCAGATTCCTGCTAAGCAAACAGCTTACTACTGAGAACATCCCAGCCCCAGAGTTAGCTTTTATTAGCAAGGAACTATGCAACAGGAAGTGTTCAGCTTCTTATTCATTTATAGTCTAGGGAAATGACACCTGGGTGAGACATTGTGGACCCTTCTGGAACAAAATAGGATATAAATATAGTATTTAATTGAATGACTCTGCCTCTGGAGGAACTTGGGCCAGACACTAGTACTGGGCACATTGTTGAGACAGAAGGAAGGAGGGGGTAGTAGACTGTGTGGGTTGTCATGACCCCATAATAGCATCACCCTGTGGTGGCCCTAGTTGGGTGTCAGGCCTGTGTTCACTGATGAAGGTGGGGATGGTCACGTTCTGCACCTGTTTTTCTCTGTCACACTGGTGCAGCCGACAAGCAGAGTGGCTGAGTCACGGCTGAGCTGGCCAGCCATCTCAGAGGTACTGTGTCCTTCAGTCAGGCTTTCTGTCTTATTCTACCCTTGGCACAGTACTGGCGACGTGTTCCTCAGCTCTTGATTCATGCCTATTGTTGTGGTTGTTTCTATTTTTATATTTAGCACACTTTCCCCTAGTTACTTAGGTGACATACACTCATTGTAGAAAATTTGGAAACTACAGGAAGCTATTAGTGTATGATAAACCCACCCACTTACACCCCTGTAGATAACTGTATTAATATTCTGTTATACAGTGTTTCAAACTAAAGTTTTCAAAATAAAAATACCCCTTATACACAGACCAGAATGGATGCATGCCTAAAACTTGTTCAGGGCATGAGGTAGCGCCTTGAGCTGTGATAGAATGTTTCTTTGTCAATTTGGTATATAAGAAGACTCGTAGGTATGATGCTAAGATCATGTTTGGGTGACTTACAATGATGACCTGGTTGATGTAGGAGAAGACACCCCCCCCCCCCCGCCATGGGAGTCTGCAGGACACTAGTTTCACGTAGTTCTCCCTCAACATTAGTATTCAAGTGTAAAAATATTAGAATAAATGTCAAAATTAATTTCAATTAAAAAAAAGAGCCAAAAGTCGTGCCATGATCTTTAAGACATAGTGAGAATGTGGGGCACACAAGCTGCTTGTTTGCCTTAGAGGTGTCGCCAGTGCAGTGTCAAGAAGCTAGTGAGCAAGTTCTCCTTGAACATCTATGAGAGTGAGGTTGGTACTGTTGTGGCTATAGACAAGTTTCACAGTGGACAAACAAGTGAGTCTAAGAGGGAATGGTTTGATCAGTTGACTGATTTGATAACCTATTGGAAAAACTGCCTTAAAGTCTATTTCCTGTGTGGCAGCAATCACTGACCAACAATAACCACCTGACATCATCTTCTCCCGTGACAGGATTCCATCTTCTGCCCTCTAGCGGGCCATGGGAGAACTGCACCGTGTCCACACTCACAGGCTTCTTGTGCCTATGTGGATTTGGCAATTTGATACCTCTGAAGGCGCGACCAGACTAAACCTGCCCTACAGCCTGCCTTTTTGTAAGCATAGTCTTCCTGAAAGGGAAGAATTGGGTCTCAAATTATAGGCAAGATTCTTATAAGTGCTCGGATGCAGAGACGGGAACACTGAATCCCAAAACTTTAAAAGTTGATTTGACCTCTCTCAGCATAATTCTTGGAGCAGAGATACCCAAAGGGGTCAGTCACATTGCATCTATTTCTGCCCCTTTCCACTACGGCAAGGTTTGCTCAGTCAGACCAGCATCGAGCTTTGACTCCAAGAAGGAAGGAACAGATAGAGAGCCTTAGCTACTAAGAAACAATTAGATGCCGTTTTCCCACGTGGCTCATTCATCCTTACGGCCTGTCCAGCCCCCACAGATGAATGTTGAATTGAATTCCTAAAATTTGCTTAACATTTTAGGTGATCCTGGAATGGAAAACTTTATCTTCAAATTTTAATACAATTGAATTTTTTAAAAAAAACTTTAAAGGACTGTAATTTTGATTTTTATTTAAAAAAAAGAATTAAGAAGCTTGGGAAATAATATACACAGTACACCTAACTTCAGTACCCAGTGCCTACATTAAAAAAAAAAAAAAAAGGTCAGGCACAATGGTGTGTTTGTCCCAGCACAGCAATGGGTACCGGAAGACAGGTGGACCCTGGGGTTTTCTGGCTAGCTAGCCTAGTCTGCTTGGCAAGTTCTAGGCTAATGAGGGATCCTGACTTTTTTTTTTTCTTTTCTTTTCTTTTAAAAGTTGACATCACCTGAGGACTGATAGCCAAGGTTGTTCTCTGGCCCTCAGGTGCTCATGTGCAAGTAGGTTTAACCCCCGGCTCTCAGGCAGAACATTAAGAGACACACATAGCCCTCACTCAACTCAAGAAACATTTTTGGATTGAATGGATGAGGTAGGACTGGGTATTCTAAAGTGAGTGCCTGAAAAGTCACTAAAGTACCAGTCACCCTTCCTTTCCCCTGTGTCCGTATGATAAACTGAGTATTTTGAGAGGCTACCACAAGAAACTCTTTTATGCCTGTGCTTAAAATAAGGCAAGGTAGAGGGTGGGAATCGTACTGGAAAAAACAACAAACAGAGACTAATTGACGGTGTCTCATTTGCACCGCTCCGTGTAACAAGCCTTCTGGAAACCTCAGGCCTTGGCTGAGTCTGGAGGCGTCAGCCTCACACTTACCGAGCCGTATAAAAGCCCTTCGGTGTCCATGGCCAAGTACTGGCCGGTCTCCGTACCCTTTATATACACTTCGCCCGCACTTTCCGCACTGAGCTGCAGCTGAACTGGAATAAAAAAATAACACAAGGAAAAGTCAACAAACACACCACTTTTGCCAATAGCCCTACAGCCCGGCCGGCCGGCCATGGAAAATTCTGCTTCTCCGTTTTTTGTAGCGCTCCAAGGATGAGCCAGCCCTCGGGGAATCAAAACAGTAGTTTCCTTTCCTTTCTGCTCCAGGGAGAGCTGTCCAAGGGAATTACATTCCTGAGAAAAAGAGAGACAAGGGCTGGCTTGCCAGCCCATCTACCCTGTGAGTACCTGCTCACTTCCTCTCTTCTGCCTCTGTCACCTGAGGGAAAATAATTACAGGAGAAGTGATACTGGTTTCCCTGGTTCTGCCAGCCCAGAGTTCTTGGAGTACAGCAGTCCTTGTAGAACAGGCAGTGGCAGCTGCTTTAGCTGTCACCCTGCTGGATACGGACAGGGACATGATGGCAGATTGGTGATGTTTTAAACCCACACATGGTTCGTTTCCTAGAGAGGAGAGAGTTCTCGGGAGTCAGGACTCACTGCTTCCTAGGAGGGACTTACTCATAATGAGGTTTGGTGAACCCCTCAACCTCCCAAATGAGGCCTGGCAGAGAGGAAGTGCTCAGGAGACGGTGCTGAGAATTGAATCCAGGTCCTCTGGCCGCATAGACAGTGCTCTTGACTGCTGAGCCATCTCTCCAGCCTCTAGCTTGCTCTTTTGCTAGCTCGCTCATTCTCTATTCCGTAGCTATCTGTATCCCAACCGTTGGCCATGGCTCGATGGATGAGCCGATGTTTTCCCCTCCCCCTTTGTTCTCCTCATCCTCCAATTCACATACAAGTGACAAATAATTATGTCACCCCTAGAAGATGTACCTCTCTGTCCTCAGAAGTCTGCTTTAGAGACTCAAGACTTCCTCCAACTTCCTGTGGTGAGTAGAGTTTGCTGAAATTATAGGAAGGGAACTGGGAGCCGCTAACTTTCATTCCTACTGGTCTCTCTAGCTTTGGTCATCCCTGAGAATATATGGTCATGAGACCATAGGCCAAAGGGCACCCACCCAGCAGTTGCCTTCTCCAGTCTCAAATCACATACTTGTTCCCTCTACTCTACCTATGTAACTTTTAAGTTCGTGTGTGTGTGTGTGTGTGTGTGTGTGTGTGTGTGTGTGTGTGTGTGTGCTGTCCTCTAGGATCTATCCACTTTGTTTTTTGAGATAGAGTCTCTCATTAGGTCTGGAGCTCTCTGATTAGGTGGGGCAGTGGCCGCCAAGCTCAGGGACCTGCCTGCTGCTGTCTTCCCTAGCACTGGGATTGCAAGCATATATCAGGATACTCAGCTTTTCCACATGCCTTCTGGCAGCTGATCCTGTGTCCTCATCCTGGCATGGCAAGTATCTTCCTGACTGAGCTATCTCCCCAGCCCACACCAAACTCTTTTGTACCCAAGAATCCTTGTACATCCTATGCCTCTGTCTGGCACCTTCTTCCTCCAGTTGTTTACAAGGCTAGCTTTCTTTTTCCTTCAGGCCTCTATCTAAATATCTTCACAGAGAAGCTACTCAGGTGGCTGTGACTCTCTGCTAGTGGGTCCTGTGGTCCCCATGTTTCCCTAGCGCACACGCAACATGCAATTGTTTCATTACTTAGAGCGTTTATCTGGGAAGCAGAAAGAAAGGAAGGGAAGGAATTTCGTCTGTCTGGCTTGACTCCTTGGGTCCCTGTGTGTATGGTACAGTGTGATTTCCTATCACACAGTGTCCAGTTGGTATCTGTTGAGTGAATGTCACCAGGTTAATGTTGACAGAGATAGTTCTGCCAAGCTATCCTCAACAAGCTGTGGTCTTTGAATTGCATTTCCAACACATTCTCTGGAGTTAATGGGGTCAAGATGGATGAAAGGCATAAGGCAGGAGGCTGGCCCCTGCCCCCGACTAGCCCAGAATGGGAAAATCTGTAAGTATAGTGAATAGATTAGTGGAGCCCAAGACTCCGACAGGGGATGGGATGGAGGTAGAAGAGGTTAAGAGCCTTGGAGATCCTTTTTTTTGAAAATCAAAAATAGTAGACATGGTTCTATAACTCTGGGAAGAAAAATTGTAAGGGCCAGGAAGATGGCTCCGTGGATAAAAGCCACTGCTAAACAGACCTAGTGACCTGGACCCCAGGTTTTTTTATTAGGGTTTTTTATTTATTAGGGTTTTTTATTTGTTTGTTTGTTTGATTTTTGAGATAGGGCTTATGCAGCCCAGGATGGCCTCAAACTTGCTACATAGCCAAGGATGACCTTGAGCTGTCAACGGTCTCCCCTCTATTGCCCAAGTACTAGAATCACAGACCTGTGTCTCCATACTCAGTGAGGAAGGGTTTGTTTGTTTGTTTGTTTGTTTGCTTGTTTTTACAGCATTTCATTTCCCAGTTCTGTCTCTTGCTGCAGGGCTAGGTGAGGGCAGGTTCTTTCCTTCTGTGAAATCCTGTCATGGCCTTGGAAAGGTCTCACAGAGGTAAACAAGAGCTGGGGGCCTACCTAGCTCATGACCTCGGCCCTCAGCCCGGGATGGTCTGCTGGTGAGAGTCGGCTCAAACGTTTCCTCTAGAAATCGTATTTTTTCCAGGATGTCCAAGTTTCATAGCTCATTTTCACTGGGTTTCTTTCTGGCTGAGTTTCCTATACGTATATTTCCGTGAGCGGGGCGGGGCAGGAAGGCACAAGACCCAGCTTACAATGCTCAGGTCAGAGATTGGACATCCAAACCCTTTAGTGGGAACTCCATTCTAGTACTGCAGACCTATACCCTCCCAGCTGCTGGCTGCAGGGAACCATCAAGGGAGGAGGAGGTGTGACCTTAGAAAGATGAAGAGTCTGGCCACACAGCACGTCTGCTTCCTCCGGTAGCAGCAGAATAGGGGCAAGGATCAAAAGCCATTCTGTGCCCTCACATGCACACAGATGAGTTCACTAAAGTTTATGCACAGTGCCAGACATGGTCCAGGCCTTACACACGTCACACAGACCTGTGACTCAGCAGCTCAATAACAAAAGCAGATACAAGAGTAAAAAGGACAATTGATGTCACCACACCTCCCCAACCCCGTTACTCTGTCCCTCTTTCTGTCATCTCTCCCACCTTTGTTGTTGTAGAGAAAAGCTGGAGATAACATACAGTGAAGAGAGGGAAATAAGAAATCCCTGATGGAAACTTCCTATGAAGCATGAGCTAGTGTGTATAGCTCACGGGCTGATGTATGCAAAGTATAGGCTGAAAAGGTGGGTAGGGGACTGGGGACCCTTAGTGAGGGGGTTCAGGGGGTCTGATTCATCCCCATGTTCTATAAAATCAGTTCTGCAACCATCTCTGGGTCCTGGGTTGATGGCACTTGCTGATCTTTGGTCTGTGCCTAGTGCATGTTTTTGTGTTATAACTATACACACACACGAGCTATTATGAAGTTTTTATCAAAGATTGACCATCTCCCACAATTCTTCCTGCCGTCCAGGGGTGGAAATGTTTTAAAGGTCCGCTCCTAGTCAATGGACAGGCCCTCAGAGCTATCCAAGACTCTCGTCCTTTCCTTCCTTCCTTCCTTTCTTCTTTCCTTCCTTCATTCCTTACTTCCTCCTTTTGTTGTCCCCCCCCTTTTTTTTTAAAGATTTATTTATTTTAGGTGAGTACACTGTATACTGTCGCTGTCTCTGTCTTCAGACACACCAGAAGGGGACATGGTTGTGAGCTACCATGTGGTTGCTGGGAATTGAACTCAGGACCTCTGGAAGAACAGTCAGTGCTCTTAACTGCTGAGCCATCTCTCCAGCCTCCTCTTTGTCTCTTTTTCATTATTTGTGTATGAAGTGTGTATGGAAGGAGGTGTGTATGCTATGACATAAAGTGTGGAAGTCAGAAGACAACTTTATGGAGTCAGTTCTCTCTTTCCAAAACCTTTACAGGAATTCTATTCAAAACCAAACCAAACCAAACCAAACCAAACCAAACCAAACCAAACCAAACCAAACCAAACCAAACCAAACCAAACCACATTCAGGTTTTAGACTTTACCTACCAAGCTACCTTACTGGCCCAAAGATTCTTTTCTTGCTCCTGGTGATCTGTGAAGTGTTCTGTGACCCATCTCAGGTTTGAGTACAGGGAACCCATAAGATATGAGTGTCCTTAGGACCTAGAAGTACCAGGATAGGGTGCAGGATGGCATGAAGGGTCACAGGAGCCCTGCATTCTCTGTATTCAACACCCACCACCAGGTGAATGGTGTCCTCGCTGGGAGAGAGACCCTGGTGTCTGTGCACAGGAAGGACAGCAGCCCTGGGCATTTCAAATCGCTTATTATTGAAAAACAAAGTCTGCAGCTAGCTGAGTTCTTCCTCTAGCTGAGTTCTTCCTCTAGCTGAGTACTTCCTCTAGCTGAGTACTTCCTCTAGCTGAGTACTTCCTCTAGCTGAGTTCTTCCTCTAGCTGAGTTCTTCCTCTAGCTGAGTACTTCCTCTAGCTGAGTTCTTCCTCTAGCTGAGTACTTCCTCTAGCTGAGTTCTTCCTCTAGCTGAGTTCTTCCTCTAGCTGAGTACTTCCTCTAGCTGAGTACTTCCTCTAGCTGAGTACTTCCTCTAGCTCAGTTCTGAAGTGGAGACGGCAGAACAGGAAACAGCTTTCTAAAGGCAATCTAGTGGTCGATAGGACATTCTCTTAGAAATTCATAGCCTTTTAAAAATTGACTTGAAGAGGGTTAGAAAAGGCTTATTTTTTTTAAACTGACAATCTGTTGTTCCTCTGTAGCCCAAACTGACCTGGCAGTTGCAGTGATTCTCCTGCCCCAGGCTCCCAAGAACTGTTATGGCAAGCATGAAGTGCCGTCTCCACGTTGTTTGGTGGATCTGTGGCCCTAAGTTTGCTGAGGGGGACTCAAGCTTGTACCTTAAGTGTTTTGTTCCTAGTTTTGGTTTTTGGTGCTCAGCATAGATATTGAAGGGTGTTGGTTTGAGAATATAAAACATAAATGTCAGCTTGAAATGTATAAGATCACCTTGGAGGCTCACGCTCCAATGCTCCATGCTTACTGTCCATCACCCTGTGGTCTCTGGGTTCTTACACCTCCTTCCTCAAGAGAAGCCCAGTGCTTTCCAGAGGTTCCACCAGCCTCTACCTGGGTACCAGTCCCTTGTGCCTAAGGAATAGCTGGCGTCTGTTTTCCTATCTGTATCCATAAGCTTCCATGTGGTCGTAACCAAAGCTTATTCATGGAGAGGTACATGATTTCTTACTGTCTAAGAGCAGAAAGAAGGGAAAAGAATCCAAGGTAGCAAACGCTGACACCATTGCATACACTAGCAAGATTTTGCTGAAAGGACCCAGATATAGCTGTCTCTTGTGAGACTATGCCGGGGCCTAGCAAACACAGAAGTAGATGATCACAGTCAGCTATTGGATGGGTCACACGGCCCCCAATGGAGGAGCTAGAGAAATTACCCAAGGAGCTAAAGGGAACTGCAACCCTATAGTTAGAACAACAATATGAACTAACCAGTACCTCAGAGCTCTTGTCTCTAGCTGCATATGTATCAAAAGATGGCCTAGTCGGCCATCACTGCAAAGAGAGGCCCATTGGACTTGCAAACTTTATATGCCCCAGTACAGGGGAACGTCAGGGCCAAAAAGGGGAAGTGGGTGGGTAGGGGATTGGGGGGTTGGGTATGGGGGACTTTTGGGATAGCATTGGAAATGTAAAGGAGGAAAATACCTAATTAAAAAAAAAAAAAGAATCCAAGGTAGCTAGAGGCAGGAGCAGTGAGCTCTGGGGCCACACCCCATGTCCACTCCTGTCCTGCGCTAGGGCTCTTTACTGCTAAGGCAACAGCTGGTATCTTGGGCTGGGAGACTAGAGAGGAGGGCCTTGCTCCTGTGTGGCATGGCTGCCCTTTATGCCTGCTGCCCGGGGAGAGGCCACAGAGATTACGTGCCCAGTTTATTCTGGGTTGGAGACTTCCCGTCCTTGGTTGTGTTTACGTAGAGTGAGGTCAGCCTCATTCAGAACTCAGCCAGGTTGTTTTATGTCAGTGGGGTTTATAATTAAAATGTAACCGCAAACCAGGCTTTGCAAAACATTAAAGACAGAGAAGAGGAAAAATGGACTGGAGGGGGGAAAATTCCAGTGGTTTTCAGTGTGTGTGTGTGTGTGTGTGTGTGTGTGTGTGTGTGTGTATGTGTGTGTATGTATGTGTGTACATATGGAAAAGAGTTTTTGCTAACATTTACGAAGGTGGCTTGTCTTTTAACATCTGGAAAAAAGTCAGGGAATTTTTTTATTTAGTCCAGAGATTGACTGGCACATTTGTGTGTGTGTGTGTATTCATATGTATAATGTAGGTTCTCTAAAAGAATTCCCCTATAATCAAATAAGGGGTCTTGGGTTAGACTCAGGGACCCGGGAGGCTGATGTACTGCATATGGCAGGCTGGCACATCCTGTTGGGGGGGACATTCCTTCCTGTAGGCCTGCCCCTCTCTCTGGCTACAGCAGCAGGGCCCAGACCTCCCCAGTGTGGTTATTTGGAAAGCTGTTCTGACTTGGAGTCCAAGCTGGTGGGGAATAGAATGCCTTTGCCATTAAATGTGGATTCCCATCAGACCAGACAACGGAAGTCTGGACTCCTCCCAAACAGTATGCAGGGAGGGATTTCACTAGAGTGTGGTCTGCTTGGATCCAGGGCAATGCAGTGAGATCCTTTGGACCGGCAAACTCCCCTGGTGCCTTTAGGATGTGGCTAGATTTATAAATATTTGATTGGCACACACTCTGCTGAAGAACATTTCCATCTGTGTGGCGAGTGGGGCCGAGGATCCCCCCTCTCCTATCCCTATTCTCCTTCCTACGTGCTGGGGGAGGCGGGGGGGGGGAGGCTGGGGCTTAGGGATGCTCAGGAGTATGCCATTCCTGTCTCTACAACTGCTGTTCCAGCTGCTGATCTCATGGAAGAGTAAGTCCTGGCACGCCTTCTCCAGAAAGGAAACTCTGGCAGGCAGGAGAAGCAGACAAGCTTAGAACTTTTGCCTTGATGGCCTCTGTGCCAGGGAAGTAAAATGGGAAGAACCTGGTGGGCTACGGCTTGGGCAGGCCGTGTCTCTCTGCCAGGTCTCAGGAGTTCCAATTGAGACAGCTCCCCCTCCCCCCCCCCACCCCGGAGAAGCTGGGGTGTAAAGTCACTGGAAGTTCTGTGAGCACGTTTAACATTTGTTTAATGGCCAGCTATCAGTCCTAGGGAGGAAGGCAATGACAACCATGGAGGATGTCACCTTTTTGAACAGTGCCTGACCGTGTGCTAGGACACCCTTAGAAACATCACATCTCACATCCCTACTTTCCAGTGACACTGTTAGCATGCTTGTTTTCAAAACAAGGAAACTGAGGCACAGAGAGGGAAAGTAACTGCCACAAGGTGGCACAGATCTGGTAAATACAATAAGAAGGCTTCAGTCTGTCCTTGCCTATCTGTACCACATGATAGGATAAGCAAGCCAATGTAATTAGTTTGTGGGGTGAAAATGTTAGGATCAGGGTGGTGGGATCCTCAGGGGAAGCAGGTTAGTATTAGGACAGAGAGATAGGCTCCACATGCTGTCCCTGTGAGGGGCTGGTCACATCGTGTTAGCTTTTGGGTTTTCAGCACAACGGTGACTAGCGATCTCGGAGGGCTGTTGTTAGCTGGGAATGCTGTTCCCTGTGCAGGGCTAGCATGTCAGTGCTTGACTGGCATTTCTTGACATATCGTTAGATTTAAATTTCTCTGCCAACAATACAAGTCGGTGGCTCATCAGATTAAATGCTCACTGGGCACTGAACCAAAGAACGATCAGTACGCTGGACACAAAAGCTGCAGTGCGGAACATAGAGAGCCAGAGTCCTTGTACTCAGGGGGCCCTGCAAGAGAGAAGTCCAGTAAAAAAACCAAACAAGTAAATGCAGAAGTGTAGCTGCGAGGAGAGGCTCACTGGACTGTGGCATCCCTCACATACCCCGTGTCCTAAAGGGACGCTTAGCTGCTTGTCTCTCAGGACTAGCATTTTGCTGTCAAAAGCACCCTCTCCACAAACTGCATCCCCATGGATTCCAGAGTCGGCAGCCCCCGACGTCTGCTCATCTCTATCATCTCTGCCATGACAGTGTACCTAGCGTGATATCGTTTGTGGATAATTGCTTGTGGCTCTGTCCCAAGCCTCGGTGAAGCCACAAGCTCAGACCCACCCCTCTCTGCAGGTATCTGGTTGAGACATTTTGCTTGAATCTATTTTAGGATAATCAATACATAACATCCTCCCGAGGTTGATGCCACGGATAAGGTACCTGGGAACTGTCTCTCCCAAGGGTAAGACAGACAAATTTGAATAATCTCCTTACCGTGCTTGAAGCGTGTCAACTCACTGAGGACAAATAGACACTGTGAAAGGAGTTAGTTTTTTGTCTTTCAGAGCTCCGAAGCAAGTTGTATTTTGTGGGGTTTATAATTTACATAAGTATCTGACTGGCCTTTAGGGGCTCTCTTCAGGAAGCTTCCACTCCAAACAGCCTGAAGCTGACTCTGGTTCTTGGAGGCCTGAGCCTCAGCAGTGCCAACGCTAGGCAGAAGAGGGCGACAGAACCACACTAAGGGAGAGCACCCGTGCCCAGAATGCCCTCTGGCAGGTTGATTGGTAGTGTGAGGGCCCGGAGAGTGAGGTTAACCTGTGAACTCCACAGGGAAGGGAGTTGAGTCTCCATGAGATTAAGAGACTGCCCCAAATTAGGCCTCTGGGGACACTGGGAATAAGAAGACTCATCTGCTAGACAGCCTGAAGCTTCTCTTCCCGAGCACTTCATGCAAAACAGAGAGAATAGTAATTGTCTGGTTAGAGAGTGGCAGGCTAGGGCGCGAACGCCAGCATTCCAGGGCCCTGACTGCAGAGGGTGGGCAGATTGTCCATTGTGGTTTCAATTGGTCCAGGGCAGACTGCTGCCTACTTACTGCAGGACTCACTTCTGCCCCCTTGGCCCTTGTTCTTCGTTTCGGAGTAAGCAAACAATAAGCTTATATAACTGCTTTGAATGTTGGCAGAGATTTAAGCCTCAATCCAGATTCCAGCCCTTTCTCTCACGTTGTGCATCCATACCCTGCAGGGGGTCTGTAGGCTGTGGGTGGTAACAGCAAAAGTGCTTGGGCCAGGGAGACGCTGTACCCAAAACAGTGACTATATTATTTCACTTAACTCTCCCAGGAAAGCTCCCATCAGTATTCTCACTGTTTTACTCAGGAAGACAAGGCTTGAAAATTTGTGTCTAAGTTCACACGACAACCACACCCCCCCCCCCCCCAGCAGTGCTGGGTTCCCCAGGCTTCTGACCGCTTAAGCCCTATAGCCAAATCCCATGACAAAGCTGTCCCAATGTGATGCATCCGGAAACACCCTATGCTGCTAATGATAGAATGATCATAGTGAAGGCACCTGATATTTGTCCAGAAACCCAGTGATTGTAGGTTCTTGTTACTCCAGAGTTTAAGGTTTCTAAGAACTAGGCAGACCTTAAGAAGCTTGTCGCTGTGGTCGCTCATTGGTTCAGAAAATCGGTAAAACTAAGTCGAAACATTTAAAGTCAGAGGAATTAAAGCTTGATCCCCCGAGTTGTGTTACTATATTATACTATATTGCTTTCTGGGGATGGATGGGACAAAGCTGTCACCCATCCCAGTTACACGTGAATCTGAGACTGCTCGGCGGCGTATCTCTGAAGCCACCACTGTGCTGAGTCTGTGAGGTATGGTACCTACACCAGGTACAATTAAACATCTAACACACAAGCCATCCCATTAGCAGTATAATGGGGTATTTGTCTTATGAGCTTGGACATAAACTTTCAGGCACAGGTTTCTTGGGAGAGTCACATGACAATACTACAGCAATACGACCTTTGCTTCGGACTTTGCTCCCCTGCACCTCCCGAGTGTTGAGATTCTAGATGGGGGGCATCATGTTCAGTTTCTCTATTGGTGGGCCTCCCATGCTAGGCAAGCACCCTGTCAACTGGGCTAGGTATAGCCGCAGCCCAAACTTGGCGATTTTGAATGTTCTAGAGTCTCTATCTTTGGCTTGTCCTGGTACCTATTCTTCATAGAGTGGAAAACATGTAGGAGGCCCTCTTGAAGACAAGCTATCAAAACAAAACCCCTGAATCATAATCATAAGCCTGTGCCAGATGCAAGCCCGAGCACCTGCCTTTTGGGGGAAGGAGGGGACAAAGCCGTCACCCGTCCCAGTTACATGTGCATCTGAGGGTTCCCCTGAAGCCATTGTACTGAGTCTGTGAAGTGTGGTACATACATCAGGTATAATTAAATGTTTAACACACAAGCAATCTGCATCCCATTTCCAAGCCAGTACCATAGAACCTCGCTTCCACCTGTGTTCTCCCTCGTCTCCTGACTCCTGACTCCTGACTCTACTCCTTGGTTCTGCTCTTGGCCTGCAGCACGTCTGGCTCTTGCAATTGCTGCTTCTCTAAGCAGGGATCAAATCTGACATTTGGCTTCCCTACAACATCTAATACCCTAGTGGTACTCAGGGAATCTCTGACTCTTAGTAGAAAGCAGACACCTAATATCACACACACATACACACACACACACACACACACACACACACACACACACACACACACACATACACAAACCAGCCCTAGAAGTACTGGCCAGGTAGATTCTTTCTCCTAAGTCATACCTCCATTTATCAAAAATGGTTTGAAAGCCAGGCTGCTGGGAAAGCCCAGAATGGTCAGCCTCTGGCTCTGTGGCTCCCATCTCTGGCTCCATTAGTGTCTGGAGAATGACTTTACCCCTTCTGCATACCACAGCCACATCTGCACAATGTGCTGCGTGCAGGAAAAGCTGCATAATTTATAACGTGTTAGTCTGTGGTTGGAGACCAGGATTCTCAAATCAAGCCCAGTGGAGACATCACCTGGAGAGTCTGTTAACTTGAAATTGAACCCATACCTTTATTCAGGATTTCCCATCCCTGCTCGTCAGGTTCTTCCCATTGTGGGGTGAACAGTCAGATTGGGGGTGGGGAATGATCTTATGTTATAGACCTGGGGGGTGGGGTGCAGTGATTAAACTCCGGCAAAAGTTACATCAGGTCAGCAGAGAATCCTTCCAAAAGCTTGCAGAGAGATGTAGTTAGCTAAGGGTAGCCCACAGTTCCTCATTTTCCAAAGCCAGATATATGTGTATTCTTACCATATAAACTTGGTATATATGTGTCACCTTACTTCTCAGCGCATTCTGCCTAAATAGAGCCTGGGAAAAAGGGTTCCTGTACCCAGCTGCTGCCCTCCTCCCGTGCTGGACTAGGGAAGGCACAAAGGCACGAGTGTAATTCATGTGGCTGCTTACTGTGCTGGTCGCTCCTGTCCCTTGTCCCATCCACGGTGCCATCAGGAAGGATCCTCAAGAAGTGGCCCCCGTTGCTGCAGTAGAGCAGTTTGGGCTTTTTGTAGTTTCCTAGAGGCAGGTTGAACCTCTCGGTCAGGGCTGCGAAGGTTGTGATCTCCCCTTCAGCCATGGCTCGGCAGCAAGCAGCGGTGGTAGGCTCAGCACTGAAAGAAATTAAACACACCTGTAGACCGTTCTTCCAGTAAATGGATGGACATATTCAGGAAGGGAAGGGTCACTCAAAGCCACAGGCTGCTCAGGTGATACCCAAAGTGACTAGGCCTATGGGGTGGCAGATGGCAGAAGAGGGGACAGTTCCTGCCCTGGGAGAGGGTTTCCAACCAATTCTCTCTTCTCAATTGGACACAACTTTGCAACAAACTTGATTTTTTTTTTAAAAGAACTTCAAATTTAATCATTTGGTCAAGAGGAAAAGCATTATGTCTTGGTCCCTCCTTCTGGTCTACACACATCTTCAAATTAAATACTCAAGTTGCACTAAAATAACACCTGGGGTCTAGCTGAAACCCACAGAAGCCAAGAGGCCGAGGCTGACAGTTTGCTCTCCACCCTCGCACTGTTTTGACTAGGTGCTGCCAAGCCAGAGTGGCACAGAGGGCACAGATGGCCTAGACTTTTGGGCACCTGTGAACCAAGGGTGGTGCAGGGCCAACAAGGGGTTAATATGAATCAAGACCATCTAAGTTTGCTGGAGGAAGGGAAGGAGGCAGAGAGAGGGCTTGGGGCATTTTAAAAAAGCAAGCATTGTACCTGGGACACTGTCTGAGACAGCACATCTGAAGGCTGTGCTTGGCCACTGCTTTGTCATTGTCTTCCACAGACCCTCTTATCACATGGCAAACTCAGGTCTGTCCCTGTGACCAGACTGTCTTCACCTTAATTGTTTTCTAGTATAGGCCATACACAGATATAACTAATATAATATGCACTACACTATAATATACAGATATACACTAATATAATATTACAGAGTCTAACACAGAACATCTTATAAACTTCCAACACTTTATATTTATATATCTACTATATATAGATTCATATTGGTGTAAAATATATCAATTGTTGACACAGGGAACTTGAAAAGAAAATCAGTAAGAGAGAGAATTTTAAGACATGTATTTGCCCAACCATTTACGAGAAAAAAGTTCTGATAACTACAAAGCAGTGAAAGTTTTTTGTTTTAGTTTGTTTAAAGAAGAGCAGGAAGCTATTTACATACATATATACATACACACACATGTATTATATGTATTATGGTAGTCTTATAATAACAATGATTAACAATGATCATCATCAACAACATATTTTATGCTGAAAAGATAGTATTTATTAATTTAACCATGATCCTTTAATGTGGATGCTAATACTTCCATTATAAAAAAATTAAAGCAGGGGCTGGAGAGATGGGTCAGTGGTTAAAAGCACTGACTGCTCTTCCAGAGGTCCTGAGTTCAATTCCCAGCAACTACGTGGTGGCTCACAACCACCTATAATAGAATCTGATGCCCTCTTCTGGTATGTCTAAAGACAGCAACAGTGTACTCACATACATAAAAAATAAAAATGTTAAAAAAAACATTTAAAAATTAAAACAAAGGTTGGGAGTGTTAAATTGCTTATGTAAGGTCAACAACAAGAAGATAAGTCTCAAGATGAGTCAGTGAACACAGAGCCTCAGTTTGCCCTTAATTGCTGAGAAGGTTACATGATTTCATTGATATGAAAGAATTGGGACCAGAAGTGGGGTTTTTACCCATTGCATCAAATCTACATTTACCATTATGATCTAAATGCTAGTTATCTCCAGCAACCTCCTTTGCATCTGTTCCCTGCTCTCTCTGTAGCAGGATTCCACACAGCTGCTAAGTCCAGAGGAAACTCATGCCAGTGGCCAACCACAACCCCGCATCCCATGCGCTATCAAGTCCCGCACAAGCACTCATGGGAAACTATTCCATCGTAAACCAAAGCATCAATCTGGATAACTTATCTTTATGACCAGAATTAGAGCCTGAATTGGAAATGTCTACTTTTTTCCTCTGCTCTTGGCACATCCTCTGACTCTGCAGTCCCACAGGCCAGTTATGGACTTCAGTTTCAGTTACTGTTTGGGGTGCCCTTGCAAACACCATTTTCCCCCAGCCCCCACCCCCAATTTAAATATACATATACTTTCAAAGACAGATGTTCACAAATGGCTCTTCAACAAAATGGTGCAACATTGTTCTTGCAATATAATACAGTAAGAGGCAGGGCATGTTATTTGCATCAGCTGCAGAGGGAGGGTTTGCCTAGCATGGTACATTGTGTTTTGCTTCCAAATATTATTCCTTCTTAATATTTTCCAATCAGTGCCCTTTCATGTCAAGCTTCTGCTCTCTTCGCCCACCTCCCCTCCTCTCTCAACTTTTACCCCACTCTCATTCCTTACTATGCTTCTTTCTGAATCACTTTATTTCCCCCCCCCTGAAAAGTGCTGGGGATAGAGTCTCCAGCATACTAACTTGTTGCTTTTTTGAGATAGGGTTTCTCTGTGTAGCCTTGGCTACAACTTCACTTTGTAGACCAGGCTGGCCTTGAACTCACAGAGACCTGCCTAACTCCTCAGTGCTGGGGTTAAAGGCATGTGCCACCACTGCCCAGCTCTGCATATTAATTTAACATGCACTGTGCCACTGAGCTATACCCCAGCTCCCTCTATCCCCTCTGATGTAAAGCAATATAGCTCTTTCGAGTGGGACTGAGGTCACATGTCTCTTCATTAGCTCGTAGATTCCCCTTCCTTACCACGTCACTAAGAGATTATATATATATTTTTCCATTTATTTTTATCCCCAATACTTCTTAAGTTGTACACTTAGTTTGCTGTACAGGAAACAGTAGCCACACGGGTATTAATTTTAGTAGGGTAGAACTTTTTTGTTGTCTCAGGGTTTCCTCCAATGGTGGTTTCTGATTGCATTTCCTATACCTCCTAAGCTGTGTACTTAATTTGCTATACAGGAAACAATAACCGCACTCTAATGGCTACCACTGGTATTGTCAATCTTAGGAGAGTAGAACTTTCCTTTTATCCCAGGGTCTCCTCCAATCAAAGCTTCTGTTTGTATTTCCTCTGATGTGTGCCAACAACATGTTAAGGATGGCCTTCCTTCTTCAGTCCCAGCCAGAAGTGGCTGTTAGATTGTTTTTAAAGTACTGGGCATGGATTTGGCTCTCCCTGCCTGTATCCTTGCCTCAATCAATTGGGACAAAGATGAACAGTTAGATACATCAGAAGGCTGGATGGGGTTGGAGGTACCAACTCTGGCTAAGGATTATATTAATGTCCTCATTTACATGTGTGTATAAGCTGTGCAGTCTGAAAGCTATCTCCCAGAACCTTCAACAATTTAGTGACATTGGCCAGCACCCACCAGGTCCTTCTGGTCCTTCTGGAATGCAGTGAGAACTACAGTATCTACAGTTCTTTATTTCTGCCTGCTCCTCCTGTAAGCGGGGCAGTCAAGGGGTGGCTATACAGTTCAGATGGTTCCCTCTACTGACCCAGAAGCTTACATGTGTACACGGATGCTGAAAGTCACATGCTGCCTCTTTAAAATAAGCCTGGTGTCACTGTGGAGCTGCTAGCTGTGGCAGGTGGATTTATGAATCATCTGAAGCCAGAGGGTGGGGCATGGAGAACCTCCTGTTCTTAATTTTATTTGCAATTTATCTACATTTTGAGAATTGGACAGTCCAGAATTCTTTGGCCAATCCATTGTTTGCTAATGGATATGAATAAAGGAAATCTATGGCATGGCAAAAACCATAAGGCAGCAACATTTACAGGTCCCTGGGAATTTACACAAATTGCTTCCATAAATGAATCCATCAACTGAGTGAAATCAGGCGTTAAGTATAGTGTGGATTTGCAAGCCCTGCTTTTCATTACTATTGTCTGGTTTAGTGGCTATCTGGAGAGGGGATTTTTTGTGTGGGAGATGGGGAAGATTGAGTCCAATGGATGCCCTTTCATCCTTTCCACCAAGCTGGCTTCTGGATTTGGGACACTGCTGAGATTTTAGGAAAGCCAGATGATCTTCTTGATTTGCCAGCAACAGAGAAGTAAGAGGAACACTAGACCAATTGGAATGTCCATGTTAAAGCTGACAGAGTCTGTTGGCTGTGGCCTCTGGACCAGACACATGAAATGGGGAAGTTTATAGCCTTGCCTGGGAACTCATGTCATTTCTCCACGTGGGATTCCGAGTATCTACTGCACAGCCCTCGGCATGCACAAATGCACCATTGAGAATGTGGCTGTACCCTGTCAGGAGATGTTTCCTCTATGATTCCCATGCTACCTGCTGCACAGACTCCTCTAAAGGGTTAAACAAACACAACATTCAAAAAGCACTTGGAAAAGAGTAAAAATGTGACCCAACCTGTTAGACATAAGAGCACTGGTTTTATTAAACTGGTTGAAGCCTGATGTGACCTGGGTCAGCTTTATTTAAGATAGTTTTTTTATTCTCTTCCATATGTGGCATGAATTAGCTAAGCTTTTCCTTTTGTTAAATCACAAAGAAGATGAAGGAAGCAAAGATGAACTGTTGTGTAAGGGAGAATTCAAGTCATTGTTGCAGAGTCAGATACGGGCATCTGGACGGTTATGGAAGTGACTCTTGGGGATTGGAGAAAGGTTTATAGTTCTGAGAACCAAAGACAGACAGACATTGACACCTGTATGTCTGTTTTAACCCCTGTTGCTGGTTATGTAGCAGAGTCTATCCATGTACAAAAGCATTTTGCAAACTGCATAAGGGCATTAAAAATAGTGAGTTTCTATTACGGTTGTCCTCAAACCTAGCACGTATAAAACAGGACCTAGCTTCAGTTCTATATACTGTTCATGTCTCTATAAATGAAACCACCCAGAAGCCTTGATAGTACCTCTAGAGATGTTAGCTCACTTTAGATTTTAAGTCAGATGTGTATGTTAGATGTTAAAAATAAATAAAATGCATTTTCAGCTGATAGCTAGTAGGGGCTAGAGGGATGAAACAGAGTAGGGAACACTGCATTTGTATAAATTATCCAGAAAAAAATTAGAAAGGTTTAAAATAAGTATTCAAAAATAGATGAATAAAATCAATCCAAACATATTTATAACCACAACAAATATAAATGGACTAAACTGTTTAGCTTAGGAGCTCTTTAAAATAAATATAGGCATATATATTTTGATTACAAGAGGAACTTTTAAAATATAAGCAGACAGAATGGTTAAAGCAAAAAGGTAAAAAAAAAAAAAAAACAAACCAACCAGCTTCAGTGTCATGCACACTATGGCCAAGTCAGCAAGACTCAATGTTAAAAAACAAACAAACAAACAAACAAACAAACAACAACAACAAAACAAGTGGAATGAAGAGGCAGTTTATATGTGGGAGAAAATCTTTATGAGTTGACAAATGCCTGGTCAGCTGACAGAAGATTAATATCTGGGGTATATAAGGAACTCAAAAAAGTTAAACAAGAGAAAAACAACTCACTCAAAATATGGACTAAGAAACTAGACCGAGAGTTCTTAAAAGCAAAAATACAGATGAGCAATAAGTTTTAAGAAGGAATCGCCATTCATAGCCATTAGGGAGATGAAAGGAACCACTCATAGCCACTAGGGAGATGGAAGGGGAAATGCTTTGAGATCCATCTCACCCCAGGCAGAATGGCTGCCATCAAGAAAGCAAACGGAATGTGCTGGTGAGGATGTAGGGGAAGGGGAACTTGATAGGACTGGGAAATGCAGCTGATGACAGTGTAAACCGATGCAGGATTGTGGATATCTGTGTGGACACTTCTCAAAAAGGTGAGACTACAACTCCCATACAACTCAGCTACACCATTCCCGAGCATATAACCAAAGTACCCTTGTGTCCTAGGGCAGAGTCTCTTGCACAGCCAAGCTCATTGCTGCTGTATTCACAATGGCCACGAGATGAGGTCAATCTAGATGTTAATCAGCTGATGAATGGATATAGAAAATGATCATACACCAAGGGGGATTTTGTGTACCCATAAAGAAAGGAGAAATATAAAGTTTACAGAAAAAATGGACGGAACTTGAAAATATCACATTAAGTGAGGTAACTGGGGTTCAAAAAGATTGTATTCACTCTGATATGGAGATACTATCTTCTGATTATTATTATTATTATTGGTTTTTTGAGACAGAGTTTCTCTGTATAGCCCTGGCTGATCTGGAACTCACTCTGTAGACCAGGCTGGCCTTGAACTCAGAAATCTGCCTGCCTCTGCCTCCCGAGTGCTGGGATTAAAGACGTGTGCTACCACGCCCGGCTATCTTTTGATTTTTGTATTATGTTTTTTTTTTTTATGTGAGTGTGCTTAGAGACTAAACAACTAGAAAGAGGGCCATGGGAGGGGACAAACAGGCTTTAGGGGAGAGGGAAGGTGGCAGAACATATGTAATGTGGGAGTGGAAGGAGGGTTATGGGGGTGGGAAGGTTGACCAGGTATTAGGGGGAGGATCAGGTCAGGCCAGTCCAAGATAGGCATGCAAGACAGAGCCATGAAGAGGGGAGAGGACTGTCAATAAAGTGCCTGGCACTTAAGGATGAGGCCGTACATTCTGATCCCCAGCATCTATGAAAACACCATGTGATGTAATCTATAATTCTAGGGCTGGCAAGGCAAAGACAGACAGGTCCCTAAGGCTCAATGGCCAGCCAGGCATTCAGTGAGCTTCAGGTTCAATGAGAGATACTGCCTCAGAAAACAGAGTGCAGAATGATGGAGGAAGACGCCCAGTGCTGACTTCTAGTCTATACACACCCACGCACATGTACATGTACCCATAACCCCCCCCACACACACACACATTCTCTCTTTCTCTCAAGTAAGTATTTTAAAAATTTAAACATGATAGGCAAATAATAATAAAAGGTTAAAAGTTGCCCTGGCTACATTGATATGAGACAAAATAATTCCAAAGTAAAAAAGAATGATTAAAAACATAAAGGAATCACCAAGCAGTGAAAAATGGAAAAATTCAACAGGTAGACTTGAAATATCCAAGTTCATGTATACCTGATGATATAGCTTCAGTATATTCAAGGTTAAGAAAAAAAAATCAAGAAGTTGATAACCTTACAATGATGGTGAGAATCTTTGGCCGGCCTTTGTCTTGGACGATGGTACCAACAGATAAACCTCAAACAAGGATGCAGATGATGGAACGGCATGACCACCGTTTAACTGAATAACTGTCTGAGAAAATCTTCACTTATCAATGAAGTGACCACCATTACTCTCAGGGATCCGTGGGATATTTACCAAGATCGAAAAAGCAAGACTCAATCAACCCAGAGAGTAGCATTTGTTTTCTCAGACTATTGTTTGAGTAGAAACCACTCCTGCCCATCAGAAGGTGGCAAGACTCTCACCTTTTAAAGTCCCTAGCAGCTTCCTGGGTCCTCCCCTTTCCTTGGCAGACCTTGCCCAGCTCCCACCTGCACAGCTGTGGCCCGCACAGCACTCTGGTCTCTAACAACACTCACTTCAGCCCTGCTTTTCAGGACCTCCCCACCTTAGAAACCTGAGGATTGCTCCCTCCAGGAGATGTTTGGCTTGGCAGACTTCTGCTGCCTGTAGGAATAAGTGCAGATTCCTGTCATAGCCTCTGTGGCTTTTATGATCTGGTCTCTGCCTAACTATGTTGCTTTGTTACTGATCTTTTAATACATTTCTTCCCCCTTCATACTTTTCCAGGCTTTATCCCAAACCTGACAGCAGCAGGTTCTTTCTCTCCTCCATGGTAGCCCAACCAATCATATCCACCCTTCAAAAATTCATCTCTCACAATTCCTCCTCCAGAAAGCTCTGTGTACACACACTTCCCCAACTCTGACCTCCCAACACCCGTCTACACCACACACACCAGGTCAGATATTGGTTCTTTGGGCTCCTTCATCAGCAGTGTCACCTGAGTTCCATTGTCACACCCCTCCAATGCATTCCTACTGCTGTGGGAAGCACCAACACCTTGCTACAGCGCGCTGGAAGCCCAGGCCTTGCTTCTCCCACGCCTCATCTCCTATCGGTGTCCTCTGCAAACCTGCCTTCTACTTCCTAGAGATTCCTGCCCTTCCCCCCACCCTCGGCCGCTTGTCCCTGCCCTTCCCTTCATCTGGAATATTTTCCCCGTCCCTCTGCCCCACCTACCTGGTTAACTGCTCGTTTGTCTTCAGATCATAGTTCAACCACCAGTTCTTTCAGAAAGCCTTTCCTGACTTCTCAGAACTTAGCAGGGCTCCTCCTGTCCTCACAGGACCATCTCCCATACCTTTGGAAATCCTGCATCCATTTTCAATTACTCCTTCATGCTCGTGATTATTCAATTAATATTTCCCTTCGTGATTAGGCTGCCAACTCCACAGAGGCACAAACTGGTCTGTCTTGCTTACCGTGGCATTCTAGAGGCTGGCAAGATGCCTGGCACCTAACGGGCCCTTGACAAATATTTGTAGATTGAGTAGGTAAATACAGTTTAACCAGCTCTTGACTGCCTGCTTCCTTAGTCTCTGGAGCTCGGAGATGGAAGCCACCGACTCCAACACTTGACAGATATCTTTCCCTGTTTGCCCCAATGGAAACATGTTCTCAGGAGGCCTAATTAGCAGGTGCTGTCCTGCAGCTATTGAAAGAGAGGCTGAGCCAAGAGTCTTACATGATTTTAATTGCAATCATATTAGACAGGAAACCCCTTCCACAGAAGCAGACCCCAAACTTTGTTCCCACTTGGAATTATTATTTCCTTACTTTTTCAGAACAAATACTATTAAAATTACTAAGTCCAGAAGGGCAAGGGTCAAAACCCTTATCTGGAGGTCTAGCCACTTTATCTGACCAAAAAATGTGTTGACGGTGCCTGGAAGAAGGATTTCAGGGCTCCTTCTTTCTGCCACACAGGGTCCTGAGGCAGGCACACCCTCTGTGAAGGAAAGTTGGCTGCAGTCAGGGAGACAGTGTGTTCCCAGCTCTCTTCATTTCTCCTGCTGTGTCCTAGGTACTCTGTATGGATCTGAGTGTGACCTGGCTGGCTGGCTGGCTGGCTGGCTGGCTGGCCTGAGTTGGCATATCAACCTGCTGTCCCAAGCCAGTTCTCTTTCACGAGCTGAAATCCTTTTTTTCCATCATTGACAATAAACTGTGTACTCAACTTTGAGATGAACTTTGACCAGAGTATTCAGGAGTTAAACCCTTCAAGTTCCTGAAAGATCGTAGCCCAGGCAGAAACCATACTACCTTCTATTAAACCATCATTAATAGCTTGAAATAAGCTCTAGAGAGTATTTATACAGTAGAGATGGCTGCATAAACAAGACTGGATCAATGGCAGTATCAATGGGTGTGTTAATGTGGAAGGCGGGAAATTGCAGAGGGTCCTACCCTAGACCAAGAACTACAGTCAACTAATGACTACTGGGAGAGAAATACCCTCTCCCAGGGATGAGCCTCCTTACTGGCTGTCCATTGTAGAGTAGCCTTTAAGCTGTATATACAAACGACAAAACCTGACCCAACAAATTATATTTATATATGTACATAAATATACAGTTATGTATATGTAACAATAATAAAGAAAAAGAGACTATCCACTTGAGTGGTGGGAAGAAGGAAGGGGTTGAGGGAAGGTACCTGGGAGGGGCTGGAGGGAGAAAAGGGGGAAAGGTGGGAAGTGATGAATTCTATTTCAATATATCCCCTACCTGATTTACCAACGTACCATCTGACTTGAGTTCAGAACTTGATGAACATTCATTAGCAATTATCCTTTCTTGCAGATGCTTATTTCCCCCATAACCACAGCTGCTGTGCTGAGTCACTGTGAGTCTTAGCCTATGATGCATCCACACTGCATAGCCTGACCGTAGAGAACGTGCAAGCATTTGGTTGTTGCTAATTTGACCGTCACTGTGCACACCCTTATGCCATTGATGTAGAATGAGAGGAACTTGAGTCTTAACATTTAAAGGTACTTTAGCAGTGCTTGGAAAGAGTCATTCTGCTAGACTGGAATGTTCCATCATCATGTACATGCAACGGTGTTGTTTTCTCAGTTGCTTAGATCAGTGGCTCTCAACCTTTCCAATGACGACACCCTTTAATACAGTTCCTCTTTTGTAATGACCCCCAACCATAAAGGCATTTTCATTGCTACTTCATAGCTGTAATTTTGCTACTGTTATAAATCATAATGTAAATATCTGATACACAGAATATCTGATATGCAACCCCTGTGACAGGGTCATTTGACCCCAAAGAGGTCACAACCCACAGGCTACAAAACACAGACAGGGGCCCTCTGTGTATTTGTGTGTTTGAAGTTTATGTTGTCCATGAGGACAGGTAGCTTAAGTGGTTTTATTAGATTTCTTCTCCATTCTTTTTAGCACTGGGGATGGAATTCAGTCTCTCCTGCATGCTAGCCAAGTTCTCTACTACTGATCCACATTACCACCCCCCTCTCCAGTTCTCTAGGAGTCCTCTAATCCCATGGAGCTCACAAGTTACTAGACATACTGTTTCTGGGCTTCCAGAACCAAATACTTGGGGGACATCAAGATGACATATTTCATGTGTCAATAACTTCTATTGGTCACATGCTGTGGAGAGAGTGCTGTAGAGGACCCAGTAATTTAGAGAAAGAAAGGAAAAGAGAGCCCCTGAGTCCCTAGTTCCCAACCCAAAATCTTAAAAAACTAGAAGTACTTTCATAACTCATTGGCCAAGTGCTCTACAGCCTTATCCAAGTCCTTGTTTCTCCATTGTTAACTTCCATCTGATTGCCTGTAGAATGGCTATTATGTTTGATTAGGCGAGTGTGCTAGATCCCACTGGGGTTGTTCTGTGATGTGTGACAGATGAACTATCCCAACCCCATTTAAAACAATCTTTCAAGATAGGGTCTCTCTCTATAGCTGTGGCTAACCTGGAACTTGCTATATCTGCCAGGCTGGCCTTGAACTCACAGAAATCTGTTTGCCTCTGCTGCCTGAGTACTGGGATGAAAGGTATGTACCACTGTGCTTTCTACCCTCAAGGTGACTTAATCAGCCCTGACAGGCTCAGCCAGGCTCCAGAGAAGGTCACTGTTGTCTAGACCAAGGGCAGCTGGCAAGAAGTGAGACTCATCTCATCCAGGTGCCTCACCCGGCAGCTCAGACCTTATATGGCTCCACAGAGACAAAGAGAGACGGATGCACTCCCTCCCCATGAGGGTCATCCCTCTCCGACATCCTTTATTTCTCCCTCCATATGAGACCTTTTATCCTCTGCAGTCTGGTTTGTTCACCCTCCAACCTCCTCCCCACCACGAGATCAGCATCCAACCGGAGGTCAGGCATTCTTTTAAGTGCCTTCAGAGAGCAGATGCACACGGAGAGGAAAAGCAGAGGCTCCCTGGGCAGTGCTGTGCTCTGCTGGCCCCAGTTCTGTCTGAATTTTAATGGCACACCCTGGTCCAGAGTGTCCTGAAGACCTGTGCTCATCTTAAACAGAAAGATCCTTCCTGTAGACTGATGCATTAAAGCCTGGGCTCAGAGCCAAATGTTAAGTGATTCTGCAGGGGTTCCTGCAGCCCTCAATCTTCTTCCTTCAACCTCCTCTTACTGATGTGTCTCCAAAAATCTTTTTAATCTGTTGTGCAATTTTACAGTCTCTAGGATGGGCCCAGCAAGGACATTCCTTTCTTCAAGTCAGCTGACTTCTCTGCCCTTTGGAAGATGGAGCCTGCAAAGTCTTTTCTCCTGCCTGCTCTCCCCCGACTCCCCCGGACCTGCTCCTGATCTAGAAATCTTAACATCTTCAAACTCAGTCTTTTGACGAGTGTGCTTGTTATCTATTTGGACCAGTCTAAGCTTTGCCCTACCAAAGCATTACTCAACAACCTGCCTTGGCTATCACCATACCCAGTAAAAGTTCTTAAACATGCGCAGGGTACCAGGCATGGTCCTAAACATGCTGAATACATTAATTAATTTTCAAAGAAACTGTCTTAGAGAAGCACTGTCCCACCCCCTTTTAACAAAGGTGGTAAATGGATAGAGTGATATTTTCAATCCTGAAATGTATCCTGTCCCATTTTAGTGTTGAAAGCTTACGATCTGAACGAAAGGTTCCTGGAATCATGGATTGAATGTGACCAGGAGAACAAATGCTCTTTGTACCGGTGACCCTTCACCTTCTCTGTTCTTTGTACCCTACCAGCTTTTGTGACTTGTGTAGCCCCACAGACAGCATCAGAAAAGGGATGCTTACTCTTGTGCAAGTTGCCCGAGATAGCTGTCCCTTCTCGTGTGCTGCAGTGGCCACCTCTGGCTTGTCCCTCTCATGCCTCAAGGTGAGCACAAAAGGAGTGCTCTCACACTTTTTGAGACTTGAAGTTTGGTTTCTGTGGTGTCGTTGACCCCTGTATGACTGGCAAGTTACTTGACCTCTCTGTTCCTCTGGGTTATCTGGGACTGGGGATATAGCACACTGGCAAAGGTCAGGGTTAGCAGGTAGCCCAAGGTTACATATACAGCAGATCATAATAAAGAAAACCAGGAGTGCCAATCTTGTGAGAGTATCATAAGGAAACAGAACAAGGCCTGGGCAGGAACCTGTCACATGACAAGTATTGGTAGATGCTATTATTGCATTACTCATTGCCCCTGTGCTTTGGTGGGTCGATTCTTAATTAAACTACCGGAGTTTCATGGAGCATTTTGAGCAAACGAGCTTCTCTCAGAGGCTCATTTGGGGAATGCTTTCTATTCCTTCTGTGAGCCATTTAAGTAGTACATTTTTCTCAGCCCTAGACAACTGTGCTGTGAAGGGACTGCACATTTCAGCAAAGTAAACCTTTGTTTTAGCCAAGACATAAACCCCTCAACATTTGTTTATAACATTGCCTTGCTATTGGGCAGCCTCATTTTCTGTAGCCCTGGCTCACTTAAAACTGTATGAAAACAAAGGATGAAATTCATGTTTTGGCCAGACAGATGCTATCCAAGTGTCTCCGGAAGAGTAGGTGGAAGGGCCGGGGTGTGACTGATGTTTAAGATGCTTGGGTACCACGGGAGAAATGAAAAGCCATAGAGCTTCCTTATCAGTCCTAGACTTTGAAAGAAAGCTATGGAGGCTCCCACTGGGCCCTGAGAATTCCAGGCTGGGAACCAGTGGCAAGCCAGGCCCAGGGTTTGCAGAGGGACCCTGTGGGTATCACAGGCAAAAGAGCAGGAATGAAAGAGCCAGGAGCTCAGGCGCAAGCATTCCAGGGCTGGTTTCACAGGAATGGCAGTGGAGCAGGGGCACACTTGCTCTCTTTGGTATTCTTCTTTTTAAGGACTCTGGTTATTTTTAGATTTCCTTGTATTTACCAACTCTCTCTGATCCCATATGAATAACCCCCAAAAGGCTGTTTTTTTTTCCATTTGCTCTGCATTTCAATGCTCCCTGCAGCTCTCAGGATCCTGTGACAGAGCTTTCCATACACAGTAGAGCACCCAAGTGCACATTATGGAAGGGATATGGAACAATATCACTGCAGGTCCCAAAGGAATGGGCAGCCTTGGATAAGGGATGAAATCACTTGGAAGTGAGCTGAAATCTCATGCCCTTTTAAGAGCTAACTTAAGCGATAAATCTGCCCTGGTATCTCCTGTTTCCAGGAAGGTACATGTTACGGTCAAGATGCCATTTTTTAGAAAAGGTTGAGGGCAGGTAGGTACCGCTAGCCGCGACTGCCCACCCCTCTGTCAGAGGAGGCCTCCAAGCTTGGCTGGTAGCTCAAAGCACACCGTGCTCGCAGCCCTTCAGCACTCATGGCCTCCTCCTTTGAGTGTGTTTTCTATCTGACCTTCCAAAGCCATTTGTCTTCTTCAGCATCCACTACCCCTCTCATGATTTAGGGATCAAAAAAATCACTGTGTTGGGTGTAGCCGTTTGAGAAAGAAAAAAAAAAAAAGGGAGACACTTAAGTTATTGGCCTTTGAAAAGAGATTGGGCAACGAGGATGAAGGAGAGGCTTCAAAGCGTCTCCTGTCTTCTCTCTACTGCCGTATTTATGTGAATAATTACCCTGGACAGCCAAGGGTCTACATTCCCAGATCCTCCCTGGTCTTGTCGAGTTCTAGAGTTCTGTCAAGCTGCCTTTGGATAGGCTCAGAGCGGGACACAGAGAAGGCCCTACTGCAGTAAACCCCCACAGTGGTGTGACGTTCCCATAGATCCGATCTTCTAGGAAGTACATGCATACGTGAGTGTTGCTGCTCAACGTGACCTTCCACAGGGATAGTCCTTAGACTGTAGCATTTCACAGAGTGGAGAATTTGATTGACAGAAAACCCTTATTAGCACACAGCCTTTTGAGGCAGGGCTTTTGCCTCCTTAGCATCAAATTCTGTTGTATCACCTTCATCTGAAGAAGTCCCCCTCACTGCCCTGCTTCATCTCAGACCTAAAATTGTCGTGGTAACTTATGGTTATTACTACCATCTGTCTCACTACTGTACACACATGCCTGTCCATGTGTACATGCACACACACACACACAAAACTATTAGGTTTCATGTCATGTTTGTTTTGCTCACATATTTTTACCGTTCTTACTCAAACTGTCTTTGCATCCTCTTCTTCCTCATTATTATTGTTATTATTTCTAATATATTTTCCCCATTGCGTTGAATTTTTAAATAAAATGTTGCATGATTGCTAAGTAAGGCTACAACAATGGCCTCCTTCATGCTACCCGAGTCCCAGCCTTATTAACTGTCTGACGTCCCTGAGGTATACCGATCAGACTCTGACTCCAGTGAAGGCCACCACACGTACACCTCATTACCGGCTCCTTTGCCAGTTCCTGAACTGGTTACCACACCTTCAGTTCCGTCTCCTCTTCTTTTCTTTCCTTGCCTTTTCTTTCTTTGTTTTGTTCTTGTTTTTGAAGGTAGGGTCTCACTGTTTAGCCTGGCTGTCCTGGAACTCACTATTTGGACCAGGCTGGCCTCGAACTTACACAGTTCCACCTGCCTCTGCCTCCCAAGTGCTAGGATTAAAGGTGTGTGCCACCACGCCCATCTGAGCCCATGTTTCTTATATGATTCGTTATGTTACTTAATTCACAGAGTCACAAAGAGCTCTAAAAACCAGTTTCAGGTTGATCATTCCCTGGCTTAAATTTTTCTATAATTTTGCATTTCTATGAAGCAAAATCTGGTATGGCCCTTATGATGCTGTGTGGCCCAGGCCATCCCCACATGACTTAGTTCCCACAGTCCAGCCTCCTCCTCATCTACTCTTGGATCCTAAGTTCATTGTGGTCTTCACCATACAGCCAGCCTCCCAACAAACAGTTCCCTTTCCAGCAGTGTCCTTCCCAGCAGTAGCTGTTGTCTGGCTTCTACTCACCCTTTTGATGGTGGCTGAGGGGCCACCTCCTCAGAGATGTTTCTTGACCTCCCCACCCAAGTTTAGTGCCCCCTCTTCCCCTATGTTCTCTTACTTTCTCTCAAAAATATATCAACTTTTGAAAACTTTCTGTGTATGAATATTTTGCCTGCATATGTGTATGTGCATCATGTCCATGCCTCGTATCCACAGAAGTTAGAAGATGGTGTGGGGTACCCTGAAATTTGAGTTACGGACAGTTGTAAGCCACCACATAGGTACTGGGAATCAAACATGGGGTCCCTGTAAGAGTAGTAAGTACTCAACCACTGAGCCATCTCTCCAGGCTGTGTAACCTCCTGTTCTTTTCTTCCTTCCCACCATTTTTAATTCATTCTTTAGCCCTCACCGTGAGCTCCTTTTTGCTGTGTCTCCTTTCTTACACAGTGAGCCTCTAGGGTAGAGTCCATTTTTCTTCACCTTCTTCTTAGCCCTCAAGGGTTGGCCCAAATGCTTCTTGGGTGATGAGGAAGAAATGGGGAGAGGGAATGAGCAGATAAATGAAATTTTGGGTTGTGGATTCTTGACCCAAGGACCCTGCCACACCGAGGGACTTTCATGTGCCTCTCTAAGCTCTTTTGTAATGAACCTTCTTGCACTTTTTAAACAGGTGGCTTTCCCCTAGACTATTTTTATAGGAAACAAAAAAAGAGGCAAATATAGAGATAATTACTGATTCTCACTCATCAAGTCCCTGTTCCCTATCACCAACATCCTCTTCAGAGTCTGCTGCAGAATTTCTGGGAACCACAGGAAATAAGTCGACTGACCACTTGAAATGCTCCTACAAAAATAGACCGGATTTGGCCTTCTTCCTGTGAAAGGATGCCTTTCCTCAGGGCAAACATTACAAGGAAATTTTATCTGCATCTAGGAGAGTCTCTCTTCAATCATTCTCTCAGCAGACTCTATCTGGCCAGACTCAGATATCCGCTCTGAAATTACCCCCATGCTGGCTGGACCATTCCTTTAGTCAATTGCTCATTTATTATTTTGATGCTGTTGTTTGTGCATTAACATGAGAAGATGGGAGGAAATCAAGCTGCCAGGCTGATCCTCCAGGAGAGGAGGCTCATTCCACACTCCCCCGCCCCCCCCCCCCAAGCTCATGTCTGCCTTCAGCCCAGGTGTGAGGCTTCCCTTCTCTGTCCTCATACACGGTCCCTTATTTGCACCTTGTCAACTTGAACTTAATTCTCCTTATTAAAGGAAGCTGACTCTGTGGGGTAATTGCCTAAGTCCAAGTCAGCTGTAAATTCCTAGAAGAGTGTTACCGACTCGTCCATCCCGTCTTTGGTTGCATCCTGCCTACAGAGTGCTTTAGGTTATCACAGAATAGCAGTGCTTCCAGGGAGTTGGGAACACAAAGATCCCAAACGAGAATGTTCTCCTTGTACAACGAAAAAACCTATGGCGGAGACTTGAAAGGGGCTTTCATTTGCTAACACAGCATCTCTAAGACACATGTCTTCTCCTGTACCACAGGGCCATGGTGCCCTATACCTGGGGAACAGGGATAATTTTTACATCTGTGGTAGCAAAAAATTTTAATAAAGCAGGAGGTAGACAAATTCATATAGGTAGGCAAAGATAGGAAAATTAGACTATATATAAGTAATGATGAAAATATTTTTAAGTTATATGATTATTTTTGTCAGAATTAATTCTCACTACATTTTCTTTTCTTTTTGACAGTCTCATGTTGTTCAAGATGGCCTCGAACTTTCTGTGTCCTAGAGGTTTGTCTTGATCTCCTGATCCTCTTTCCCCTATCTCCTGAGTGCTGGGTTCATAAGTTGTGCACCATGATGCTTAGAATTATATAAACATACACTTATATAAACATATTATAATGGTTACTATTGATTGTCAACAGGATCTAGAATGTCTGAAGAGACAGGTCTCTGGGCATATCTGTGAGGGATTTTCTTGATTAGGTTGAATGAATTGGGAAGACCTAAACTATGGCATCATGTAGGTGACGTGAGCTGAGAGTGAGCATTGGTCACTGTGTGCTTCCGGAGTGAGGACACAGTGCGACCAGCAGCCTCATGCTCCTGCCAGCATACCTTCCCTTAATAGTGGACTTAATCCTCAGACTTTAAACCAAAATAAACCCTTCCTTCCTTAGGCTGTTTTTGTCAACATGTTTTACCACAGTAGCATAGAAATTAACTAGTGCAGAAAGTTGGTATAGGGCGTGGGGTTGTCACTCTGATAAACCTGAGCGTGTGGTTTGTAAGCCTTTGGAGCTGGCCTGTGGGAGGAATGTGGAAGAGTTCAGAACTTGGGGCTAGGAATGCTAGCACGCTTTAAGCAGAGCTTAATGGGTCTTTCTAGAAAGTGTTTGGAAGAGGAGAAGGCTTATCTTATGAGGCCTTCTCCATTTGATTATAAGTATGAAGAAATCAGGGAGATGCACTATAATGGTTTACATCAGTAACTCTAAAGTTGGGGACCTGGCCTCCCATCTAGCTTGGTACCAGCTCACTCTGGGAAAGTTTTCCAGGTCCCCTGAATCTCAACATTCTCTCTCATAGACTGATGATGGTAATAATCTTGTGTGAGGTGGCTAGGTAGAGTAATAGACCTAATGCATGTAACACGCTCCACATACGCTCAAGGTCTTGATCGACATGATGAGCTACTACCAGCTTCTGGCCAATTCCATTGCCACCATTGTCTTCCTAGTCTGTCACGGGTCCCTGTTGCTAGGTTTAGTCCAGGCAGTGTTAACTTAGTGAATGAGTGGAATCTGCCCCTTCTTTTCCACTTGCACTAGAAGAGGGACCAGCAGATTCCATCTTTCTGCGTGTCAGAGTCTGATGTGTGGCATTTTTCTTGGTTCAGCATCTTTGGCACTTGCCTTTGGAATTCCCAGGAGAGTAGAGGTTCCTCGGTTGGCTGCCTCTCCTGTTACCAGCACAGGACCCACCATGCTGCTCACATCCTTAGCTTTCTTCTGGGCGTGGCCCATCTCTCTGGGAATTATGACCAAGTCCCTCTTCTTAGTTCTAATGCACTTGGGCCAAGTAACCCTGGGAACCCCTCATCTAGCAGGTTACCCCAGGGGACTCTGACGAATACCTTACTGTGTGAAACATGGGCCTCAGGAACTTTTGTTTTGTATTAACATAAAGAAAAGTGGTGCCACCTAAGGGGATCAAACTTGATTATTTTTCTTCCTTTAGCAAAGTCACTGAAATGTCTCCAAATCTACTGTGTGTGTGTGTGTGTGTGTGTGTGTGTGTGTTTAAGCAGTAGGTAAGGGACACTGCCCATTCCAATGTTTATTTTTTTTCTCTTTCTTTCCATTACTCGTATTTTCTTTACTGAATAATTGTTGTTGCTACTGGGGGGTGGAGGAGGAAGCAAAACAGAGCACGGGGCAAGGGGAGGGCAGGCTCCCTGCTCTTGCTCTGTGCAGCAGGAGGCCGGGGCCATGCAAAAGCACCTGCACATGGTTTGGTGTTTGTGGGTTTTTCCAAGGCTTTGCCTTGGCATGGCCTTCTACAAAGGCCCAGACTGTTCTGAGCTCAGCCCGCAAGCGGTTCTGAAGAATTAACTCAGGCTTACCCACAGCACAGAAGCTGGCAAGCCCATCCCAGATAAAACGATAGTACTGAAACCAGACAATAGCATTATGTTTTAGCCTCCTTCTGCCCTCATTTTATTTGGAGAGGTTGCTTCCATGGGTTCAGGAGTGTGAATGTGTATGCCTTCGCGTAAAACGCATTGACGAGCACCTAGTAGGGCCAGGCATAAGGAAAGTAGTAGAGAGTAAGGCACACGCGGCGAGGCACCCTTCAAGTTCAAATTCCAAGGGATTCTGGATGGTCTAGACGTTAGAACAGAGAAGTGGAAGGCTTTCAGGGAGGCACATGACAAGCGCTCTCCAGAGCCTGAGAGATGGCAAGGTATTCTAGAGGAAGGGTTGCTCCTATTGGAAGTCAGTAGAGAAAGGCAGATGCAAAAGCACTGCATCCAGAAAGAGAGTATTTCAGCTGAGAAACTAAAGACTGCATCAGGGAGGAGGAGAAAAGGTTGTGGTTAGAGCAGCTGGCGAATTGCTTGGAGCTTTGTGGGCCTTTATTGGCAGGACTACGGGAAAAGACCAGACAAGGTAGGCTGGGCAGTGACATCATCAGATTCGCAATTTTTAAAAGGTCACTTTGGCTGCTAAGTGACGTGGTGGACAGGTAGAGCCGGGGTGTGCATGCGGAAGGCCACATAATAGGTAAGGGAGCCTCCCATGTGTGGGTGTGTTTGCCAAGGGCAAAGTCAGTCTTCACAGCTGCCTGACCTGAATATTTTGGGGATGTCAGTCCAGGCACCTTCTCTGAGAAGGTGGCAGCATGTCTTGGGAATGTGGGACTCAGATGTGAAGCAGCTGTCTGAGATGAGACATAATTATAGCTCAGGCAATGACACCTAACAGAGGAGGCAGCTCACCCTCTTGTGCCAGGCAGTCCACTCCTCTTTTGTCTGTTTTCCACTTATGGGAGCCTAGACAGATGGCCTTCAGCAGATGAATGTGATGTCCAGACCTGCCTTCCAGCCACATGGTCCTGACCATTCTGACAACTGCTGTCATTTCTAGGAGGGGTATGGACAGGGAAGACAACCTGTGCTCCAAATCCCTAGCCACTTCTGTTTTCTCTAGCACTTGGTGATGCCAGAGAGATGGCTGAGACCACCTGCCTGACATCTTTCATTTATTCTACAAATGGCCATGGAGAATCTACTGTGTTCCAGTCCCATTCTCTGCTGGTGAGCACACCCACAGAGTGTATATTTGAGCTGTTTCCTGGTCTTTGTATTGAGAGGAGACAGATGGCCCAAGAGTTCCCTGGCATCACATCCATCAGTGGCTTCCAACAAGAGTGAACTTCCAGTTCCAAAATATGCCAACATTGCGTTCACCTTTGATCTTGCTTTCCTGTTGGCCTAGAGCCCTCTCTACCAGCCCTGTCTCCACCCCAACCTGCCTTGGAAAGACAGAACACTTCTGCTTTCCCACAGACTCAGAGCAAGCCTCATGCTTGCTGTCTGGCTGTTTGCATTAGGGATGGAACCCCTATCTGTCTTGCTTAGCTTTTCACTCCCAGTTTCTCGCATAGGTCTGGCATGGAACACATGTTTAATAAGTATGTTGGGTCATATAATATAAAAAGATCAACTCAACATGGGTGGACATCTTATGTATAAAGCCAAAACTATAAACTACTAGAAGTAAATTACATGATAAAAAAAAAACTTCCTAAAAATGATCTGGGGTGGGTTTGGGGGTAGAAACATGGCTCAGTGGTTAAAAGCATTGCCTACCCTTGCAGAGTACCAGGGACCAGTTCTCAGCACCCACACAGTAGCTTACAACCACCCAGAACCTCAGTCCCAGACAATTCAATGTCCTCTTCTGGTCTACATGGGTACCAGGAATTTATATGATATACAGACATACATGCAGGCAAATACTCATACACATAAAATAAAAATAAAGTAATCCTTGGGCCTGAAGAGATGGTAAGTGATTCCACTATCGAATATATTGAAATCACTGTATTAAATAAGCATCTTTACCCCCACATCTATTGTAACCAAGATATTTTTATCCTTGGATCTACTGCAACCAAGGTTAGGAATCAGCCTAGATGTCCATCAACAGATGGAATACTCTTTAGCCCTAATCAAAAGAGAAAACACTGCCATTCGCATCAAGATGGATGAACCCAGAGGTATTAACTAAGCAGATAAGCCAGGTACAGAAAGACAAAGATCACAGATCTTGCGCATATATTGAATCTAAAACAAGTCAATTTCAAAGCAACAGAAGGAAGTGGTACCTGCAGAAAGGAAATGGAAATGAGAGGTATTAGCCCATGGGTCTAGTTAGTCAGGATGAGTAAGTTGTGGAGCTCTGTTTGTAGTATGGTATCATTAGTTAATAATAGTGAGTTCTTGGGGCTAAGGGTGTAGCTCAGTGCTCCTGGATTCAGTTCCCAGTATCAGATAAAACCAATGTTGTGGCACACACCTGTCAGCCTAGCCCTTGGGAAGTGGAAGGAGGAGGATTGTGAGCCCCAAGTCACTCTCAGCCACATGAGACCCTATCTTAGAAGGATGAAGAACAAAGCAGCAGACTTTAGTTAGTAAGGAAAATGCAAGCACTTCCTAGTCACATCCCTTCCCATAAACTGTGTCTGGTTGGTGTCCACTCGCTTGAACAAAGTGGTAGTCACTGCCATGTTCTGCGGATACTCACTTTAGTGGACTTCCAAACTCGTATATTAGCACGCACGTCTCCCTTAAGGATGAAGATTAAATCAGGCAATAACCATTTCAGATATTAAGAACTATGATTTCAAAAGGCAACACCAATGAATATGACAGGGAGGGAAGACTACAAGTTACATACATACATTTGCACACACATTCTCACTATAGAATACATACACCTCTCAAAATATGATCATAGCCAGCACTGAGTGTTAAGATTATAGCTAAGATACCTTTAGCAGTTTATTGTTTAATATCAATGGTTTTATTTTTTTTGTGTTTTACTATTTTTGTACAGTTTATAAGGAACCATTTTTATATAACCAAGGAAATTTAATAATTAATTTTTAAAATGCTGAATATTCCCCCCTTGCTAGTCTAGAACTTAATGCCTTGAGTTTGTGTTGAAAGTTTCTCTCTTAAGGCTCCCTCTAGGAAGGTGGAGATCCCCCACTCAGATGGATCTTGAACTTTCTCAGTAGCTGATCTTAAGGTTCAAATCAGAGGGGTGATTGCTATGCACTTAGCATAGGTGAAGAGAGTCTGCTTCTCAGGTGGTCACCTGACTTCTTCTAACCCTCAATTCCTCATGCTCCTGTCAACATACAGCGTGGTCAGCCACATCTGCACTTGTACCCTGTTCCACAATGCCCCCCACAGAATCTGAGCCATATGATCAGCCTTTGTGCACCAGTCTCTCACCTGCATAGTAGCAGGTGTACTGAGAAGGGGACCGTAGATAATGTTTGTCAGCCTGTGTTGACACAGCCCTGCAAGGCTGGCTGCTCTCGTGTCCTTTTTCTTCTCCTCACCTTTTCCACCTACCACAAGGAACATTGCTGAGTTAACTTGCTCTATAAGCCCAGAGTCATACAGCAAGAACCGTGCCCTCCAGATTGGCCCGAGGAGTACATAAATACAAAAAAGGCTTAAAACATAGTTGCTCCTTACCTGCTGGCACGTGGCAGGCTTTCTGAAGAGGTGGTAGAGCCTTCAGAGATTAGAAGATGTCTCTGGCCAGGGATCCTCTAAGAACCTGGCTGTGCCTGGTGCCTGCTTCCCTCAAGAAGCCTGGGCTCTCTTTAAGCTGGGCCTCCTGGCTTCTCTGACTCAGACAGTCTTAGGTCATCCAGAGCCAGCCTTCTCCTCCCTACCTTCCCCACTTTCTACCTGCTTCTCTGGACATTTGTCATCCTTGACTGCTCAACATCTGGAGCCCCGCCCGTCTTCATTGTTATCTCCCTGCACATACCTCTGTCTCTGTCTCTCTGTCTCTGTCTCTGCCTGTGTGCCGCTCTCTCTCTTTCTCTCTCTCTCTCTCTCTCTCTCCCTCTCTCTCTCTCTCTCTCTCTCTCTCTCTCTCTCTCACACACACACACACACACACACACACAGACACACAGGTCTTGTCTGGGTGAAAGATGCCTACATTGTAACTCTAGGCTACTATGCTTTCCCAGTGACCCTTGGAATAACCTCAAACTTCTCTCTTCAGCTTATTTTGTTTGCCTACAATTCTGAAAACCAGCCAACATTTTCTTTGTCCTTCCTGTCTACCAGTGCTGTGGCTGCTGGTCCCCAAAACCTCCCTGGACTGCCGGATTACATATTTTATCTATTGCTTGTGACATTTTACCACACTTGCCTGTTTATCTTCCCTAGACTGGTAGCTGTGTAGCTGCTGGCAGAATCTCTAGCAAAGAATCAGAGTGCCTGGCACATAGTAGGTCCTCAGGAGATGCCACACAGGCAAGTAACACCACCATAGTATACGCAGGGGGCTCAGAGGAAGCCAGCATTTCAGGTGGAGAGCCGGCTAAGCCACCAACCTCCACACACCCTGGCACCTCGCCCAGTCTGCCTCTGGGGCATCCAGATTGCCTTCAAGCTTCAGCAAGCAAGCAGGTCTTCCTGCAGTGCCCTAGGTAGGAGGGTGTGTGCCAGCGACCTCTTGAAGGGGGTGAGTAACTACCCAGGCAGTGCTTAGCTTTAAATCATGGCTTACACTGTGGTCATCTCCTGAAGCTCCCTGCTTAAAATGGAAAGTGGCATTACTCATGACGAAGGGCAGACAATAAAAAAACCCTTTAGGTCGGGCCAGACACAATGGTGTGGGTACTCCCAGTGATGGATGAGTGCATCGGCTCTGAGACAGTTCAGTCACAGAAGGGTTTTGAGTTACACTTCCAAATTAGCTCATCACTCAGCACCTTGCTCTCTGAGGTGCCAGGAGACATCTCGTTCCTTGGCGATGGCAGGCTCAATGGGAGCAATGTCCCTGAATCAAGATCAGAAGGTGGGAGCCTAGAGCTGGATCTGAATCTCCGCTCTTGAAGTCCCTGACACAGTGACCCTGAGTAATGTACCAGCCCCAAGCCCTCCCCGCCCTGCACCCCCAGGCTCCTCATATGTGAAATGAGTAAAATAGCCATACCTCCTCCATGGTCGTTGCAATAAGGTAATAATGAAAACCAATAGAAAATGTCTACTGCGGTGTCTGGTGTGTGGTTGACATTCCATTGGTGGTGGCCGCCATTGTTGGCTATGTCCTCTTGCCGTCCTCTTCCCACATCCTCTCTGTTTCTTTGTCTACACACTCTCCTCCATCTCTCTATTCTGCATGCTCTTCTCAGCTTCTCTATCTATACGCTCTCCTCTGCTTCTCCGTCTGTATGCTCTCCTCCCTTTCTCTGTATACATCCACGCTTTCACTCCTTCATCCATGCTACATGGCCTGCAGACCTCAGCTTCTACCTCTACCGTCCTCCTGAGCTCAGACCACAGCCCAGTCTCCCTCTGCAGTGTCCCTCTTCGTTCTCAGGTACTCTCTCATTTTGTAGGAGTCTGTCAGCTTGCATATCAAGACCCCACTACCTGATATCTGACTTCTCGCCATTTCTTTCCATTTTCAGAATCTGTGACCCAGCCCAGCATGTAATAAAATGCATGAGAATGGACAAATCTGGTTTTCCTGAGGGCTCATGGACAGAATGGACAGAGGGCTTAAGATAGAAATGTAATATTTTTATCAGGAAATAACGTGTTTTTCTGATAACAGTGCCATCAGTGGGTTCTTTAATTAGATTCATATTTTTCTCAAGAAAGGTGTCATTTGCCTACAGCACACAATAATCATTGGAGACACATGTGTTGAGACTCTTTGCATGGCATAGCTGTAGACACTGAACCAGGAACACAGCTATCTTGAAGTCTTCTAAGGATTCAGAGATCTCCCCTTTGACCACCAATGACTATATAAAGGTGACAGTCACCTTGAGACAAAGCCCCCTCACTCGTGGCTCACTTTCTCAGCACACTGAATGTGGAGTTCTCTCTGTGCTGAGCACACTTCTGTATAGCATGGAATGTAGTGTCAAAATAAATTAAGGAAGTGGTTCTAAGCCCCACATTTTAGGATTTTGACTACCATGGGAGATTGACATGCATAAATAATTCTCAAAAAGAAAATATGGCAGGTAACTAATGACCTAGATGTTTTGTTTGTGTCTTGAGACAGGGTCTCCCAGTAAAGCCTACAGTGGCATGAAACTCTCAGCCTTCCCATCTTAGCCTCCTCAGTGCTTGTATTAGAAGCATCTGCTACCACACTCTAGCTGGCATCCAGGTTTTATTTTGTTGCTTGTCTGTTTGCTGAGGGTCTCATAATACAGGCTGGCCTCGAACTTGCTGTGTAATTGAAGCTGGCCTTGAACTCCTGATCCTCCTGCCTTTACCTCCTGAGTGCCAAGATTAGAGATGTGTTCCACCATACCTTGTTTAATGTAGTGCTGGGGACTGAACTCAGAGATTCATGAATGATAGACGAACACTTTATGGACTAAGGTATATCCATGCTCTCTACTTTTAATAGGAGTCCCCAAGAATGCTTTGATGAGGAGTAAGGTAGCTTGATCTGGTAGGTATACATGATTAGTGTTTCAAGAAGCTAAGAGTGGCAGGTACATTGGGCAAAGGTCACTATGTAGTAAGGCAAATCACCTGGGAAGAAAGAGAAAGGAAACTGTCCACTTTGAGGCATTTAGGAGTCTATCGGGATGTGGTAAGGGGGAACACGGAGAGTGGGGGATGGAGATTATATATAGCCAGACTTTACATCCCATTACCTGCTTGGCACCTTAGCTTGGAAATGCACTAATTATCTTTATGTAATGGAACTGTTGGCTCCTCCAAGCTCTTCTTTGCCCAGTATTTCAAATTTTTGTAAATGTTCTCAATGCCTCAGCCTCAGATACAAAGAGCATTTCACCTCTTCTCATCTAACTCATCATCAAGTTCTGTTTCTGAAGTGTGTCGTCATTCTGACATCTGCTTTCTCCACGACTGCCACCATGTCCCAGACTGCCTGCTTCCAATCACTGTGCTCCTGGATCAATTTTCTTGAGATAGTTGATGTTTCTTTGTTTGCTCAAAATGCTCCCACCGAAGCTGAGGGCGTAGCTCGGTGATGGGATGTGTGCTTTGTGGGCTGAGCAGCCTCTGGGCTCTCCCTGGCCCTGTCATTCTACTTTCTCTGCTTGCTAGCAGAGCTCCAGCCATGCTGGAACTTTCTTTGCTTTCCTAACAACAGATAGTCGCCATTCCCTTTGCCCCAAACACCAGTCCCTGAACCCCAGGTATGCTTAGCTCTTAGCTCTGTGATTGTTGACCTACTCACTACTCAGGTGTCAGTTCTGATGCCACTACTACTGAAGAGTCCTCCTTGATACTCAAGTTCCCAAGATGCCTCAGGTGACTCACAGGTGACTCATAAACATATTCAATTTCAGAAGCCCTGGTCTAGTAGAAAGCAAAGTTCCCGAGGGATAAATGCTATGAAGTTGGCAGGCTGTGCTCGCTCTGTCTGTAGGACAGAGGAAGAGTATCCCTTGGACTGAGGAATGTGGTTCTGAGGCCACAGAGCAGTCAAGAGGCAGTGAACATCTTCATTGTGACACTCTTGATGAAAACAACTGTCAAACCAGCAAGGCCTTCTGTGGGCCCATCCTTCCCTGGACTGTTGATAACTTGGACATGATTGTCTCCTGATGGCACAGCACCTGGCTCACACAAATTACTTCAGCCATTGCCATTGGCTTTCCTGGGCCCTCTTGGAACATTGGCCCACTTAGATGGTTTCTTAGTACAGCGATCACCAGCCAAGCAGACTTCAGGAACCACGGTCTTCCTTGGCTTCTTTATTCTCTTCCCTATCTGAAACCCAATATTTCTGTTTTCTCCTTTGCACAAACTCTGGGCAGAGGGGCTTCCCATTTTCCTGCCGTCTCTTGGTTTTGCTTCATGTCTGGAGGAAGGACTTTGGCTCCGTCCTTCTCTATCCAGCAGACAGGTAGGTACTGCTCCTGCAAAGTCTTCCAGTTGTTTTCTGTGATCCTCTTCATACCTCCTCATGGCCTTCTCCTTTGTACTTTCTCCACGTGGAGCTGTTTATGGCACAGCTCTGTCTTCAGACCCATCAACTGTTTTTGCCTCCTTTGAATGTTCACACACCTCTTGATTCTCTCTCTCTCACATTTAACCTGTAACTTTTACACAGCCAATAAATGATAATGGTGGACAGATACCAATAACTGCTTGTTTGTGACAACTCAGGCTGGCTTTGAACTTTCTACCCTTTCCCACCTCCCAAGTGATTACAGGCATGCTCAACACACCTGGTATCCTATAACTGTTCTTAGTTAATAGATTTGATTTTTTAAAAAAGTTTCAAGGTCACAACAAAACCTAGCAGAGAGTACAACAAGTCTCACATACCCCCACACCCGCCCAAAGCTTCTGTCATAGTGACCATGTTCTACTAGAGTGACACATGAACCTACACTGACAGCACATTGCTGCTCCGGGTCCGGAGTTTATAATGGGTTTTCTCCTGGGGTTGTACCTTCTAAAGGTTATAACAAACATAACGACAGCTGTCTCTCCTCACAGTATCACACAGCTAGCTTCCCTGCCTGAAAACAGTCATCCATGTCCACAGATTTATCTAACTACAGGTGGCCATGGACATCTTTCTGCCTCCATGTTCTAACTTTCTCAGATAACCATATGGTAGGAATCAGACAGCCTGCAGCCTTTCCGGTTGGCATCTCTCCGTCGTTTGTCTTTAAAATGCCTCCACACTTTCTTGTAACTTGATATAGCTCCTGACTTTTTAGTGCTAAGTACTATTCTGCCATGTGGACCTCTAGTATCTTTTATAACTCCATTTCCGGGACTGGCTAGCAAGGTAATCGGAAGCACTAGCTGAAAGACTTCACAGTAATAGCCATTATGGATATTTATTGAATGCTTTACACCAGGCATTCTCTGGAGTAGCCTTCAGCACATCGTTCTTTCTAAGCCCGTCATGTAGGTGCTTTCAACCGTCTTACTTTACAGATGAGGACTAAAGCCCAGGAGGTTATGTTATTGTTCAAGGCCACATGTCCAGGAAGGGGGTCTTCATGGGACCACAACCCAGAGACTTTGACCTCAGGTCTTTAGGCAGATAGATGTACATTTCACAATAGGGCCATGCTCCAAGAAATGTGTCACAAGGTTGCTCTGTCATACAAACAACATAGGCACTACTTAGACAAACTTAAGACAGTTACAACATCCCTAGACTTTGTCATCTTCTGGGACCACCCTGTTCCGCAGCCCAAGATCAACCCTGTGGAGCTCATGACTGCATTTGACGTGTCCCACCCAAGAAGGTAAACAGTGTCCTTCTACCGTCACCAAACGTTGCCTCTTACTAATGTCAATATTTTGGTGTAGGACTATTGGGGTTATAATTTCTTTTCTGATGAGAAATCCAGAGCACCACGATGCTCAGAAATAACCAGTGCTTCTCCAGTGAGCTGTGGAACTGGAGCTGTCGGCCTTCAGTACAAATGTTCAGCCCTACTCCGAGAAAGCAGCAATCGGCTACCAATCACTCGCCTAGTGGATCGTTTTTTATCCATGGGCATCATGACCCTCTTAAAGCGGACGTGCCCCTCGAGCCTCATAGTGCTCCCCCATGCTCCTCCCCATATTGCATGCCCTGATCCCCACATGAGCCAGTATGTGCAACCCTAGGAGCCTGAGTTTGTCTGGATGGAAGCCAGGTGGGTATTGCCTTTACTATTGCGTGCTCTCACTCAGCACACACACACACACACACACACACACACACACACACACACACACACACACACACACACACACATCATCCCCAACTCCAGAGGCAGGTGGTTCAGCCTGACTACATCTGCTCACTCCCTGTCCCCTCCACTTCCTTATGCCCTGAATTTCCAGACAGAGTCAAAAATGGGCTCACATCAAACTTGTTTCCCTTCAGTGTAATTTTCCATTTATAGCTGGTCTTCTCTTGAAAGGCTCTGCCTCCCCCATTGCTTCCACCCCACCCCCAACCTTGGGGTATTCAGGATAAACTCTTTGGCTTTTTTTTTTTTTTTAAATCTTGTGGTCAGCTGGCCAACCAGTCATTCATTCAGAATGTCTCCAGAAAAACCAGTGGTTACCTTTACAGACATTTACGCTAATTTCCATGGCTTCGGAGACCTCCTGGCCTGGCGCCCTCAGATTCATGTGAACTATCGAACAGGAGCACTAGACTAGTCCGCAAGGACCTTTCCTGCAGGCTGAGCCTGGTGAATAGGGACACCGAGGGGGCAGTAAGGCTCACCCATTCCACACGGTGTATCTACAGAGGAAGAAGTGGGCTCGGGGAAGTGAAGACCACTGTCAGCCACACCCATTGGGGGGGCGTCTGATTGGCTGACTTTGCTGGCCTTGTGTTTCAGGCATATCTACCTTCTTCTGACTTCTCAGCTGCTGCTGCTGCAGTTTGAATATGAAATGTCTCCCTTAGGCTTATTTGCCTAAACATTTGGTCCCCGGGGGGATGGCTCTGTTTTGAAAGGTAATAATGAATCTTTAGGTGAAGCCTTGCAAGAGGAAGTGGGTCCTTTGAGGGCGGGCCTTGTGATTTGCTAGCCATGCTCCACCTCCTGGCAGCTCTTTGCTTCCTGACTGCTGGAATATGGCCATCTGCCTCATACTCCTGTCACAGCGATGGACTGTGTCCCTTTTTAATCCCCAGGGCAGAGTCAACCCCTTCTCCCTGAAGTGGCTTCTTGTCACAGTGATAAGTTACTAATACAGCTCTACCCTGTGGCCCCCTGCCACCTTTCCATTCTTCCTGTGCCTGGAACACTCTTGCAGCCAACTTGCCTAACGCTCCTCCACCCCAGCCAGATTTGGCATCAAAGCTGCACAGCACCACCTGCCTCTCCTCCACAGTGCTGCTCAGACTCCAGATTCTCCTCTTATTTGAGTAATTTTCCAATTAACATCTGGCCAGTCCCTCCAGACAGCAACTCCACAGTGCTCCCTGATGTGGCAGCCTCTCCTTGCACCTACCCATGCGGTACCGAAATGTTGTTTGCCATGTCTCATTCTAGGTCCTTGCGTTTCCTGAGGGTGGGTCCAGGCCTTTTCCTAACACACGGTACTCAGCTCAATAAATATTTGAGGAGCTGGGCTGCATGAGCTGGGATTGATTGAACAATGTGGCTTTAGATGGGCGCCGGAAATATTGGAACTTTTGATGGAACAGCCCTATAAAATGGAGCCCTCCTCCAGATAGCTTGGAAAGTAGAATAGTTTTAGAGAGAATGGTAGCTTTCTTCAAAAGCCAGGTTTACTGACAGTGAAGAGAGAGAGAGAGCTTGCTGAGCCATGGGCAGTAGACTAGGACACACAGTTTTCTCCAAGAAGCATCGGTACTATGGCTGTAAATCTGTGAGCACCTCTGACCCTCTGAGGTCCAGCTGGAGTCTAGAGTAAGTCCAGGCCGAAGTAGCTGACAAGCACTTGCTGGACACTGTATTGGGATTTGGTTCCTCACAGCCCTTGGTCTTGTGTCGGCTACTTTGCATATCTCTCTTACATGGCAATTTCTAGCTCACCTGCCAGCACTGTTGTCTACTGATTTCCTGTCTTCTATTCCATGCATACTGAGGCCTGGCTAGGGTAGCCTGGGTCATTCCCTCTGTTAAGCAGATAGGCCTTTGCATGAGAAAGAAAGGAGGAGGAGGAGGCTCCACTTCTGCCTGGAGGAAGAACAGGAGAAACGGGCAAGGTAACTAGGCAGAACCAGAGGGTTACAGACCTGTGGCTCACCAGCAGGCTTTACAGAGTTAGTGCCAGGTAACCACAGACTCCTGCATCCAAGCAGGTCCTGGCCTCAGTCTGTTCTTGGAGCTCCATGGAAAACAGTTATTTGGAAAAGTTGCTTTTTTGTCATGCTAGCTCCTCCCTCCCATCACAACAGACCAGGAGCCTGGTCCTTGGAGGATTCAATAGCCTCCTTTAAAGATGCTATAAAGAAACCACTTTGGAACTGCAAGAATTAACCTAGCTAAAATGAATAGTCACAGGATAGGACAGATTAACACCTGGGCTCCAGTAAGCAGTTAGGATGTATCTAGGTTTTCAAGTATTTCACAATAAAACTCCTGCCCAATTAACAGTAACAGAGTGGAGAGTGATGCTTTTCACAGCTTGCTGGCTGCAAATATGGGCTCTAGCACATTTCCTGTCACATAGTAGGTACTCAGGAAAATATTACTAGATGAAGACAGGAAAGTCAAGGAGGCCACCTTTTCAAAGTGGTCAGAAAGCCTGAGTCCTCGGCACACATGACATGTAATGAGTAGCATTGTACCTTTCTGCTTTCCTTTCTAGATCTACTTCCTGTATATCCAAAGTCTCAACTCACATCTAGGGAGGGTATCCAAAAAATGTAGTCACCAAGGACTCAGCCCTGGAGAAGAGGCAGAGCTCTGCCCAAACTGAAAATCTAGCACAAATATCGAAAGAGAACACCTTGGGGTTTCAGTGGCTTCGGCGTAAGAAAATCAAAGGCTCATTGATGTTAGTGTTGGTTGGAGAGGTAGAGCTGACTTCCAAATGATGCAACTCAGGCTCCTCCTGCCCTTGACTGGGTTGAACTGGGGTTGGTGCAATGGGGCCTAGGGCCAGAAGAGGGCGCTCTGAGACAAGCGTGTTGCCTCCTGCAGGGCGAACCTGCAGGCGATCCTTTGCACCTGGTCTTCCTTCTTTCTCTGAAGGCTTTTGTGTTCTCTGTGGGGAGCTGAGAGGGCTTCCCCACTGTGTGCCAAAGATAATCTTGTGAAAACACAATTTAACTCATGGGTTAAATACCAAGTTCCAGGGATATAGTCATGTTCACAAAACATTTTAATAGACTTGAACCCTGAAATCTGGGAACTACTAACATGCCACACTCTTAACAGTCTAAAAATGCCAGGAGGAGGCAGTGACCCCTTCACATATTGCCTGGGCATAGAAGATAGACGGAGAAGGTAGACTGTCATGTTCTGTCCTTGAGAGGTGTTTCCATGTGGCGCATATCACATCAGGGTTGCTTTTGCATAAATATATTGCCTATAGCTTACATTTCAATTAAAAAGAAAACAGTGCAGCCATTAAGTTGGAATACTTTTACATCCCTGTTTTCAGCCAATGTATACAAGCTTCCATGTTTTTTCTTCCCTGCACTTCTCAGTCTCTGTCCTTCACAGGAGAGGGGATGAATTCGAGCAGCCCTTTTGGGAAACAGCACACTTAGGTATAGAACTATGACAGGCAAGGCCAGTCTTCTACAGAACAATTCACACAAACACTCTAAGATGCAGTGTAAAAACCGCCCCCACAAAGCTGTGTGCAGGAGGAAAAATAATAGAGGAGCCATGCAGCATCAGTAATGGCCTGAGAAACCAAGTTATTTAGCCCAGCACCTGATAGACACCTATGAGGTTTAAAGCACAGAGAAAATGGGAATCTTGAGTGCAGAATTGTCTCATGGCTGCTTTCGAAATCACCATGGAGAGAACTCTGAAGAAATGAATTCCTCGAGGAAACAGAACTTAACTGTAATCTGGTTGCTCTCCACATCTGGGCCCTCTCCAAATCATCTGCAGCCACGAGGAGTTCACTGAGACTGTCCTGATTCTCCCTGCAGCTCTATCACATCACCTTTGCCCCTATGGAAGGTCCCCGCCACCCGATGAATCCTCCAGCGCTCTTGCTTCCCTCCCTTCATCTTCCCATCCAAGCTTCCCCAAAAAAAAGTCAGCAGAATGGGCCCAGAACTTGAATGCCAACCCAGAGGATTCTCCCTTCTCTGGTCTCTCCAGTAACTTAGGCTTCTGGCTCTTTACCTGAATGCCCATGCCTGGCACCTGTTTCTTTAGCCACTCTTGGAAGTATGGCAGCCTCAAGCACCTACCTAGGGAGTCTTTATCAATATGTTTTCTCTGAGTGCTCTTGGCAACTCCAGAGACAACTGTGTCTCCTAGAGTCTGTCCTGATCCCACCCTAATCCCCCAGAGTCATAGCCCCCACCCTCTCCAAGAGCATCCTTAGGCAATGTACAGTCTTAAGATAATACTGTGACCACCGAGGACCTATTCCTGAAGGGGGAGCCCCACCCAACCAGAAAACACCCACTGTCCCCCACTTCTTGTCTCACTCTCCTGATTGATGGCAGTGCAGGGCTTGCAAAGCCCCCCCCCCCCCCCCAGTGCAGCTGTGGCCACACTTCCTGTCTCTGACTGTTCGTAGGCATTTTGTCAGGATCTGACCTATCAAAATTTCCCTCTCTGCCATTATTGTCATAACAGTGAATTCTCAGCTTACCAGCAGAAGTTGCTTCTATACTCCTCCCCCTCCTCCTCCTCTTCCTCCTCCTTTTTCTTCTACCTTATTTTGTCCACAGCCTTGCCAGCCTTTCCTTTTACACCACAGATTTGATCATACCTTACCTTTGATCAATGTACTGGCTAGTTTTGTGTCAACTTGACACAGCTGGAGTTATCACAGAGAAAGGAGCTTCAGTTGAGGAAATGCCTCCATTGAGGCATGAGATCCAACTGTAAGGCATTTTCTCAATTAGCAATCAAGGGGGAAAGGCCCCTTGTGGGTGGGACCATCTCTGGGCTGGCAATCTTGGGTTCTATAAGAAGAGCAGGCTGAGCAAGCGAGGAGAAGCGAGCCAGTAATGAACATCCCTCCATGGCCTCTGCATCAGCTCCTGCTTTCTGGCCTGCTTGAGTTCCAGTCCTGACATCCTTTGGGTGATGAACAGCAATGTGGAAAATGTAAACTGAATAAACCCTTTCCTCCCCAACTTGCTTCTTGGTCATGATGTTTGTGCAGGAATAGAAACCCTGACTAAGACAATCAAATTTTCACTTTTATTTTTTATTGTCTAGAAGCTAAGCCTGAATTTTACAGCTCGACTGGAATGAATACAGCAACCTTTATTTATTCAAGCAACAGACTAGTTCCTGGAGGTGAGTCAGGCCTTAGAGATAGAAACCCTGTGTGATTAGCTTTGGTCTGTGTACTGGGAGGGGGGGGGCACACTATAGCAAGGCTACACACACACACACACACACACACACACACACACACACTTACTTCATCATTGCCATCATCATCATCAAAGGACATAAAAAGAAAAACAGTAGATTGCATATGAAAGATATTCTGTTTACTATCAAGGGACCAAATAGGAATAAAAAGTAAGATGGACAGGCAAGATTCTTTGAAGAGTGATGTGCATGCCTTGCACGCCTAGACCAGGGGTAGGATACAGGATGCAGAGGACCATATTCCTGGTGTCTGTAAGTAGTATTTGTATGTACTGGTTCCTGCGGGGTGGGAGATGTTTTTGACTGTGCTCCTCAGGGGGAATCTCCTGGATATTTGAGTTTTCAGTGCCTGGCACAGAGTAAGTTAAAAACCTGTGAGATGAGAAAATGGATGGATGTGTGGATGGATAGACACACGCATGCCTGGGTAGACATATGTGGGTTGAGCTCAGTATGGTGTCTTTTAGGAACAGTCACAAAGCCGACAGTGCCGAAGCCTTGAGGCAGACAGAATTTACTTGTGTGTTTTGAAGATGGCTGAAATAAGCTCTCAGGCTCTCTACCACTTTGGTTAACCACCTTTGTGTGTTTTAATACACATGTGAAATGAGCATGTATTTTACAAATGGAAGTATTTTGATATTTGTCTTCAAGAAACAGCCCTTACTTAGAGCCTTATGGGTAACTTTTTTTTTCCCTTAGCAGAACAGAGAGGGGCAGAACAGGGCAGCTCAGGGCTCAGCCTCTGCAGTTAAATCAAATGCTGGCCCAGCCTTTTACCCAGATCCTGGGAAGCCTCATCAAGGCTTCAGTTTCTGTGTCCACGAAGCATGCGTGGCTCTATCTGCTTGCAGTGGTTTTCTGGGAGGACTTAGGGCATGTGGGGTGAGCTGGCCTCGCATTTGGGACAAGGTAAAGTCTTAGACGCCTTTAAGCATGGCTCTTCCAAGTGGCTTTCTGAAAGATTGGCCACCAGAGACAAAGAAGAGAGGCTTGCTCGCTCTCTCTTTCTCTCTCTCTCTCTCTCTCTCTCTCTCTCTCTCTCTCTCTCTCCCTCCCTCTCTCTCTTTTGGAGGGGCTGGGAAAGTTATAGTCTCCTTTGACTCCAGCTGTCCCTGAAAATGACTGAGGGCATTTTCACTAATTAGACGTGTCATCTCATCAGCAGAGTACAGGGGACTTGATACTGAGCCAGCTGGTGAAAGTCAGATCCTTGGGCCCTCTGTATAACATGACTGTCCTTCCTTCCTTCCTTCCTTCCTTCCTTCCTTCCTTCCTTCCTTTCTCTCTTTCTCTCTCTCTTCCTCCCTCCTTCCCTCCCTTCCCTCCCTCCATCCCTCCCTCCCTCCCTCCCTTCTTTCTTTCTTTCTTTCTTTCTTTCTTTCTTTCTTTCTTTCTTTCTTTCTTTCTTTCTCTCTCTCTCCCTCCCTCCCTCCCTCCTCTCTCTCTCTCTCTCTCTCTCTCTCTCTCTCTCTCTCTCTCTCTTTCTTTCTTTCTTTCTTTCTAGACAGGGTTTCTCTGTGTTGCCCTGGCTGTCCTGGAACTCACTCTGTAGACCAGGCTGGCCTCGAACTCAGAAATTTGCCTGCCTCTGCCTCCCAAGTGCTGAGATTAAAGGCGTGTGCCACCACACCCAGCTTCATGACTGTAGTTTCTTATATTGAGGCTTTTTGGTGGCTAAAAACACCTTGCCAATTACACATCTTCTTAGGCCACGTGTTGTCCCTCAGACTTCTCCAGCTTCACCCTCCCTGGCCCTCAGTGGTGATGGGAGAGAGGAGTCAGGGTTCCTCTGCCTCTCCAAAAGAGAAGAACTTGTCTTCCAAGGCTCTTGCTCCGGGCCTCAGCCTGTCTTAGTCTGCCCATTCCTTTGCCTTTATGACTCAAACTGGAGCTGTTGGTCTCTCTTGGCTGTGTTGGGGCTAAGGGCGGCTCCTTGGCTGACCAGCTCTTTCTGGCTGTGGGCCTTTGCCTCCCCACCCAGGAGGTCTGCCCCTGACCCCACTGTAGGGTCACTCCACAGCGGCCTCTGGCTCATATCATGTGGGAACAGTATCAGAGTACACCCACTCACAAGCTGATGTACCCGTTCAACCTAGCACTCCCTGTGACCCACAGTTTGTGAGGGCTGAGTGTTTGGTGTGCCCCTAACTCATCATGATGCCTGCAGAGCTGAAGATGACCCCAGTCAGATCTCTTCTACAATCTCATCTTTGGTTCTAAACTTCAGAAGCAGACAGGTAAATGTCTTTCCTCCTCACTGCTCCCAGAGTGGCGGGAACTCCAACTTGTGTCTGTCTGGCCTCATCCTCACCCTTGTCATGTGATAAGAGATCGGAAGCCATTTCTCAGATCACCTGAGCTGAGAGCAATGCCCACAGGTCTGGGCAGTTGAGTCAGCTGTCTTTGTTCTGTGACTCTGGTCTTTCTCTGGATGCCAATGACAGGCTTGCCATCTTAGCCTCTGAGAGGGTTGGGGCACCGGTTATGAGCAGTGGGGTAGGGAGAGACGATAAAGGTGCGTTGCTTCATCTCTGTAAGACGTCCCTCTCAGGAACTGTAGCTAATGGAGGAGCTGATACCCTGCAGGTACTGTGCTGCCGAACCCCAGTCAGGACCTGCCTCACAAACTTTCAAGTAATCCAGACTTTCTTGTCTCCACATGCCAAGATGCTCACATCTTTAGCCAATGAGAAAGTTCAAGGTCCAGAGCCCTGCACCATGTCACACCTACCAAGAGGACCTCAAGGGAAAAGGTAGACAGCAACAAGTGTTGACCAGGATGGAGGAAATGCGGCTCTTGTGTGGTGCTGCTTGGAGCACAGAATTGTGTGGCCACTTTGGAAAGGGCTGGCAGTTCCTTAAATAGTGAAGCACGGGTTAGCATATAACTCAACAATCTCACGCCTAAGTATATACCTAAGAGCAGGGAAGGCATATGTCCACATAAGATGAGTCTTCTAATGTCGGAGGAATTACTCATCCGAGAAGTACCTTCATGGGATGGATTAGTCAGCCATAAAATGGATTTAAATTCTGCTACGAGCTTCGGCATGGTGAACTGGGCTGTGAACGATACCAGTCACATTTCGGAGAATTCTACATATATGAAATGTCCAGAATAGACAAATCCATGGAAACAGAAAGTAGGTTAGTTATTTCCAAGGAGCAAAGGAATGAAAAAAATAGGAAATAGCTGCTAATAGTTATATCCCCAACTAGGTAGTGGCCACACTTGTATGATTCTATAAATGTCCTAAAAGCCACTGAGTTGTGTACTTTATAATGGTGAATTGTAATGTGTGAATTATATCTCGAGAAAGCTGCTTTTGAAATACTTTCTGCTATTTCAGTACTTGGGGGCTGAGAATGTAGCTGGGCTGGCACAGTGCATTTTTTCCAAAAGTTCTTTCTAATACACTTACAATAGTCCAATATTCAGAGGGTAATGATATAATCACTTAAAAAATGGCATTTTCTGCTAGAAGGCAAGCTTCAAGAAGTGGGAGATTTTTGTTTTGTTTATTTCTTTTTTGTTATATTTACCATGTTTAACACAAGACTTAGTTCACTGTAGGATCTGTAAATGTTCATCAAATGAAAGGAGCCTTTGAGGCGCTCCCGTCTTAAATGGACACACAGTCTCACTGGTGACTGGGAATTCTTTGCATTTCTTCGTTTTCAGAGTTGGTGCTGGGGGGGGGGGTTCTGGGTATCCCCCAAAGAGCTTTGCATACATTAGACAAGTGCTGTACCACTGAGCTACACCTCAGTCCTCAGCACATGCATGCATTCAGAGGCTTCCTGGGCCTGGAGGAAGGGTGAATGCAGCAGGCATCTCTGTGCTCTCTGGGAACTTCCAACTGAGGAGACCTATGCTGAGCCGGGTGTGCCCTTGAATGCTGCGAGTGAACCATGCCAGTCAGGACTGAAGGCGTGCTGGCATGGCAAGTGTCTCAGGGTTCCTCCTGGTGGGATCATGTCAGGGAGCCAGTGTGGCGAGGATGGGTTCCAATGGCTGAATGAGGGGAAGGTCAGGGAAGGAGGGAACAGGCATTTCCACTAGAGAGGCCTGGCCAGTTAGGAAGTGGTCCCAGGCCATGGCTTTATTGTCTCTCTGAAGCAGGGAGTAAAATCAGGTGAGAGAGAGAGAAAGAGAGGCGGGGAGTCAGGGGGGAGTACCAATTCCTATTCTTCATCTTGGGGAAGGCTTTGAGAGAGGTGTGGTAGGAAAGGGTGACTCAGTGGCCGGGAAGGGAGAGAATAAGAGCGTCTGAAAGCGATGGGGAAGACTTGAGTGGGAATATTTACCTTTACCACCATGGAAAGCTGGGGAAGGAGAGCCAAAGGTCAAGGCAGAAGGTGATGTGATACAGGAGTTGGGAGCCAAGAGCTGCTTGCCTGTGTGATCCATAGTTAACGGGGAAGGTCAAGGGGCCACAAAGCGAGCAAGAAGACACGTCCAGTTGTCTTTCTCCCACACAGACATCTCTTATCTCATCCCATATTTCATCTTAAGAGGCAGGAATTCTAGGAAACTTTCATGAGATGGAGATGTGAATGGGCCAGGAAGTGATTAAGACATGAATAAGGCTTTGGAAGAAGGCAGGGAGGTGCTGAAGGGTTAAGATGATGAGGGCGGTGGGAGGAGGCGAGGAAGATGTGGGAAGGATGAGGTTCAAGGTCAAAGATGATGCTATAAAATCTGGCACAAATCACCAATGGAGGCTTGGGAAATGAAGAGATGGGTCAGAAAAAGAAAGACCCATCCCAAGCAGGCTTATGAACCAGGAAGCGAATAGCCAGAGCTCTGAGCCCTCTTGCAGAAGTTGCCTGACTCCACAACCCAAGGGCAGATGTGCAAATCCCAGGGAGCCTGAGATAAAAATGAGCCTAGGCACAAGTGAACCCAGATGGGTAAGGACGTGATGCAACAAGATTCCCTTTTCCCTACAGTTTGGTGGTTTCTTTGTGGTTTCTATTTGCTGAGCCTAGGAGGAAGAACAAGCGCCAGTGTGGCTTAATCGTTAGGGCAGGGAGTTTGGGCAGAGGATAGATCCAGGCTCTGTGGCTCCCTAGCTGTGTCACCTGCCACGGGTGCAGACACCACTGCTCTAAGCCTTGTGTCCTCTCCTCTATAGCCAGGGGAGAAAGAGGAGATATGGCTGAGATGGCATGGAAGTAGAAACTGGACTCCTGGCCCACGGGGGTGCCTAATCTTTCCTAACCTCAGATGCACACATTGTAAGTAGGTTGGCATCTCTGGAGTCAGGATAGGGGACATCTTTCCTCAGTGGTGCACAAATTGATTTACAACTTACAGTACTCAAGGTCTGGTCATATGTGGAAACAGCATCTAGGAAGCAGGAATTGTGATGCTAGGTAGCCAACTGCTGCATGATGCTGTAGATGTGTCAATAGCTCTCTATTCTCTGGACTGGTTAAGCCCTTTACCTGGTGGGTAGGAGCCAAGGCCCTAAGGTGTTGGGATCATTACAACTTTCTGTGAGAACTGGGCTAGGTGATGTCAGCTCTCTGACCCCCGTTTTTCCTCTTCTCCTTTAAGCCTTTCCCCCTACCTACGAAGTCTCATTTCAAGCCTTATGTCTTCAGTAGCAGTGGCTGATCCAGGGCCTCTCTATACCTGCAGACATTCAGGTTCTTCCTATCCACAGTACCCTGGGCACAGGGATTTTTGCTTTTCCCCAGACACATATAAGCTTCTCTTCGGTGGTCTTGGTGGAAAGGTCCATGGGTAGACAAACATTGCCGCCTCTTTTCTTGATCACTAGTCTGCCTGTCTGCTTCATGCCACTGAGGACAGAGCTACTGACCTCTAGCCAGACTGGCTGTCTGCAAACCCTTCTCTTTGGGGATGAGGCTCCCTCCTGCAATTTATTTTCTAATTGTCCGGTTTCATATTCTGGAAGCCAAGGTCAGGAAAGTCAGTCCTGAATTAGCAGCATTGTCAGTGGAGAGCCACGCTGCGTGGGATATAATTCAAGTCTGATGTCGTTGAGTGAAGCGCAGCTGGAATGTCAATCCCATAGACCTGATGTAGAGGACCGGCTTTTCTAGTGACACTTGCAGATGTCCCCCAGGAGGCCATGGAACTGGAATGTAGCTGATGGTCAGAGGGGGAATATCAGAGACGCTCCATCTTCCCAGTACCTCTTTCTGACCCTTAGAGAATCTCATGATGCCTTGTGCACGTTATAGCTTTCATGGATAATCCCAGCAGAATGGCATCAGTGAATCAGGAAATCATGGTGTACTACATTAGATCCTCCAGCATCAATCACTCATTTATCTGTCTGTCTGTCTGTCTGTCTTTATATCCTCTGGTGTATCTTCCCAAAAAACATGGCAGCTAAGTTGAGCTATGGCATATGGAGTAGCATATAAAGATGAGTATGTGGCTGGTAAGCCAAGCTCAAGCCAAGGAAAGAAAGAGTAAATCTATATTCTGTTGCTAAATAGACTCACCCAATATTTATGGGTAATATTTATTTATTTATTTATTTATTTATTTATTTATTTTTAAAGATGTATTTATTTATTTTATGTATATGAGTACACTGTAGCTGTACAGATAGATGGTTGTGAGCCTTCATGTGGTTGTTGGGAATTGAATTTAAGACTTCTGATCAGTTTGGTCAGCCCCACTCACTCCAGCCCAAAGACTTATTTATTATTATAAATAAGTACACTGTAGCTGTCTTCAGACACACCAGAAGAGGGCATCAGATCTCATTACAGATGGTTGTGAGCCACCATGTGGTTGCTGGGATTTGAACTCAGGACCTTCAGAAGAGCAGTCAGTGCTCTTAACCACTGAGCCATCTCTCCTGCCTGCCCGAGTAACTTTGAAAGAATGAAGATTTATTTAAGTCATGGTTCTGGAGGACAGGAAGTCCAAGGTCAAGGGGTCATATTTAGTGGGGGCTGTATTCTCTTCTCAGAGTTACTGGCAGCACAAGGCATCAGATGGCAAGAGAGACACATGACAGAGTCAGAGCTGACTGGCGGCTTGGAAAGACCCAACCTGAGTTGGTGAGTTGGTTCAGACCATTAAAAGTTCTTGCTCCCCAGCCTATGACCTGAGTTCAGTACCCAGGACCTACATGGTACAAGAAAGAATTAACTATTGCAAGTTGCTCTCTGAGCTCTACACATGTGTTAGTATGTACATATGGACATGGACACATGTATGAATAAGGAAATAAATGTAAAAACTGAAAATGAAAAAAAAAAAAACCTATCCTGAAGGGAAGGTACATAGCTCAGTTGGTAGGGTGTGTTCCAGGCATATATGAGGTTCAGGGTTCAACCCTCCACACTGAAGTGGCATATGCTTGTCACCCCAGTCAGGGGGATCAGAAATTCAAAGTCATCTTCCTTGGCTACATAGTGAGTTTGAGAACAATCTGCATTAGAGACTATCTCAAATTTAACAAACAAATTTAAAGACCTACCTTGGAGATAACAGAGTAGCTCATTACTCCATGAGGCTGTTCAAAGCCCTCATGACCCAGTCACCTCTCCTAGGGCCTTCCTGGTCTCAACTCTGAATATCCTACAATGAGGATGGCTTTCAGCTCAAGAGTTGGTGAAGACACTCAGACTGCTGCTGCTGCTGCTGCTACCAAGCCCTTAGTCCCTCACAGACAGAGGGGCAAAGAAGAGGGAGAACTCAGGGTCTAGGATTTCACCTTATTCATGACCCAGAGAGAATGGAGGGAGCACTCTGGCTGGCCTGCTGGTGGCTGTCTGCAGAAAGCTCTCCCACTCTCTCCCTTTCCTAACTTTTCCAACCCGACTGCCCATCTGGCCCTGCTTCCACCGACTTGGGACGCCACAGAGGGCTACCCACCCACTTGTGCTCACAAAAGTAGGCCTGTCTGGATCTGAGTACGGTAACACATGGGGACAGGCTGGGGAGCCACACCACTCTCCTCTGAGGAAGCTGGCAGGGCCTGTCAGGAGGGAGGCCGACCCTCTCAGCCCAGACAGAGGCAGCTACTAAAAGCCTGGGTTCAAGCAGGGCTGCATGACGGGTTTGTGCCGCTGACCCAAAGAGTCTGAACTAAGCCGCCATCTAATCTTTTGTGGTAAACCAGTTCAAAATGTTTACTTTTCCATTGGTAACCATCGCCCTTATGCCCTCAGTCAGCCATTTTCAATCTGTGGGTCTCGACCCCTTTGGAGGTTGAATAAGCCTTTCATAGGGATTACCCAAGACCCTCAGAAAACATGGATATTTACATTACAACTCATAACAGTAGCAAAATTACAGTTAGGAAGTAGCAATGAAAATAATTTTATGGTTGGGGGTAACCACAACATGAGGGATTGTATTAAAGAGTGCAAGCATTTGGAAGGCTGGTATCTTAGCTAGGATTTTACTGCTGTGAATAGGCACCATGGCCAAGGCAACTCTAATAAGGACAACATTTAATTGGGGCTGGCTTACAGGTTCCATTATCATCAAGGCATGGCAGCATCCAGGCAGGCATGGCGCAGAAGGAGCTAAGAGTTCTACACCTTCACCTGAAGGCTGCTAGAAGACTAGCTCCCACCTGGTTAGAAGGAGGGTCTCATTGCCCACACCCACAATTACACACTTCTTCCAACAAGGCCACACCTCCTAATAGTGCCAGTCCCCAGGCCAAGCATATACAAACCACCACAGTTGGGAACCACCATCTTAGATAAGTACAAGAGAAGATGTGAACACTAACTATGGCATTTGCCAAGTCTTGGTAGCTGTGACTTACTGCATGATATTGGAGAGACTGCCCTGGGCTTCCCTGTCCTGTCGGGGAGTCGCCCCATGAAAGCTATTATGAACAAGAAACCTGGCTAGACAGAACAAGAGGATAAGGTCAGAATCATGGTTAGAGACATAGGCTTCAATGTGAGGCTTTCTGGATTTACATCCACAAAGTCAGGTGACCATTCTGACCACACCTGTAAGCAACCACAGCTGCTACCCTTCGTGCTGGTTACCCAGATGTGAGAGAAGCATTCGTGCCAGCCCCTGGCCCACAGTAAAACATACATGGCAGAATCTCATCTTACAGCCTCTATGTTTGTTGTTAGGATGATTCAGGATGAATAAGATAGTCTCACTGTCTTTGAGAGTGGATGCGCAGTTAAATCACAAGTACCGTATCAGGCTCTGCTAAGTGCTATGAGAGCCCAGTACCAGGAGCTGAGGATGTGGGGTAGGGAGCATTGGTGGAAAAGGAGGCATCTCTGCCAGAAGGACAAGCAGGCTTTGCATGTGTGGGATCAGAATAAAGGAATCACTTGAACAAAGGCCCATGGGAAAACAGAGGGCATCTCCCTAGCCTTAGGCTGTTGAACAGAAGGTATAACGGGGATGTCCAGGGTTAGTGTTAGTTTGACACTAGATCATAGAGGACCTCAAATGATGTCATTTCAATGAGCTTAGACTCTCTCCTGCCTACTTTTGTTTATGGCTTGTCTTTTCCCTCTAAGACTTGTAGTAGCCTAAGAAAAGAAGCCCATTATGTGGTGTTTATTTTGTGTTAGTGTATGTGCACGTGCAAGCAGATGTGCATGTGTGTGTGTGTGCACTCACACACGTGCAGTTTTGTATCCACTCATGTATTTTGAGTGACTGGTTGTTATCCTCCACTAGCACTGGCTACCTTACCTCAAAGGATAAGGCGGACTCTGCCAGTGAATGCTGCACTCGCTAAGATCCACTGGTCTCTGCCCCGCTGACACTGCTAGACTTACAAAAGCAAGCAACCATGCCTGGCTTTTAAATGTGGGTTTGGGAGATCAAATTCAAGTTCTCATGTTTGTACAGCAGGCACTGTAGCCACCAAGCCATCTCCCTACTCCCAAGAAAAGCCATTTTATCATTGATTGTTTAGCAGTGTGGTTTCTTAACACACAGCAGGCACACAGGCAACACCAGCCAAGTGCATAGTGTGTGTGTTGCTGGACAGTCAGATGTGCTACCGGTGATCTTGATATCGAACAGACACGGCTGCACATCCTAAGACGGAAATGGGAACGCTTAGCTTGGCCATCAGCAGTGTTTTATTACACACGATACCTGTGGTGGTGGTTTAAAGAAATCCTTCCACAGTTCTACCATGATATGGTCCAAGAGCTCTGATGTAGAAGAAAAAAGTACTCTACGTTCAACTGACAAACTCAAATCGCACCTGTTCATTTATTTAATCATCGGTCGGTCGGTTGGTCTCCAGCCCTTTCTACAGGGTCGGCCAGTGTTTCGATTAAACAGGTACTCTGGTTTACTCCTTTATGGTTTGCTGTTGGTAAGAAAAGTGTCTGCCCATGCTGTGCCTCCAGCGCAGCTCACTGAGCACCTACTATGTGCTTGTTAACATCAGTGTGTTTAGACGAGACACAGTGCCTTAGTAAGGTTAGCTCTGTGGTCTGCACAGCATAGTCAGTTATTTCTGGATTGTTCTATAAAACTGGGAGCAAGTTAGGATGGCTCTAGACAGCCCTGGGGTTTTTTTTTTTTTTTCCACTCTATTTGTTTAGAGTGAGGATAGACAGTTATAAAACACAGCTGGCTTCAGGAGAAGAGGGCCTACATTCTTTATGCAGCTGGGACCCACGGAATTATTTAAATTTAGCTCTAATCCAACTAACCTAGTTCTTGGTAAAGAGGACAAAAGAACCCCTGTCTTTAACATGTTAGGGTTTGGCATCTCTCCCAATCCCAAAGGAGGAAAAGGAGCAATAAAGATAGCAGAGATTTTGACTGCTTTTAAGATTCTTTCTCCTGGGTTTCCACGGGGGGGGGGGGGGGGGGGATAGGAAATTGTTTTCCAAATCTGAGGATAAAGTCCCCTTAACTGTCATACATTACCCAGTGTCCTTTTCATTGATACACAGGGACCAGAAGTTCCAAGGAAGGGTCTTCTGTGGTCACCCAGATGTTGAGGGGTCAGACTGCCTGACTTCAGGATTCACATTTTAGTCGCAATTGGGATTTTTTTCCTAACTTACCCCATTGTGGTGGGATTGCACCAAGAACATTCTGGAAAGGAAAGCAAGGAGCAGTGCTGAGGAAATGGAAGGATTTCAAACACACCTAGGTTCTAATTGTTCTGAAGGACAATGGCAAAAAACAGGCCAGCTGGCCCACCACAAAAGGCCAGCGGGACATGCCCCCCTTTTGTACTTGAGTGGGTTTCCTTGACTGCTACCATCTGAACAGTTTGTATGTCCCATGCTGAGTCCCCTTATTCAAGATAGTAGTAGGAGGTAACTGCTTTTGCAAATGAGTAGAGCTCAGGGGTGGAGCCCACATGCAGGCGATTGCTGGGCCACAGAGATCCATCACCCTTCAAATTCACAGGAAAAGAAGTCAGCCCACATCAGACACTAGGTCTGATGGCTCCTGAGTTTTGGACTTCCCACCATTCAGAACCATAAGAAATAAACCGCCTTCACTTAGGAACCACTCAGCGTCTAGGAATTGCTCTAGGACCCAATCATAATGGTAGCAATGCATACTTGTTTTTGAAGGATCACATTCAGTGCAGAACCATTGACCAAGTGAATATCCAATAGTAAGAGACTCACTAAAAATTATAGAGGAATATGCTGCCACAACTCAAAATTCTGTTTCAGGAGAATATTAAATAGGATGGAGAGTATATGTGCTTTATTGAGGGAAAAGGCTATCAATGCAGTTTGATACTGTGTTTGTTACTCATGCGTGTAATAGGTAGGCAGGTAAATAAATAGACAGACATAAGCCCAAGGACAAAGCTGCCATGGTATAAGTCAACAGTACTAATATTTTAACAATAACAAGTATATCTTTACTTTTTCTAAAATTTCCTAAGCCTTATTTTACACTTCTGATAATAAAATCGGCTCCTTTAATTATCCCAAAATAATTTTGAGTGACATCTTCTCATTAATTCAAGAATTTAATTCAACAAGAAAAAATTCGGTTATTCCCCGTGAAGATACTATATTTGAAATCACACATGTTGAAAAAGTATACACAACAATCTATTGCCTCTTTAAGATTGGCAGATTTCAGCCGGGCGTGGTGGCGCACGCCTTTAATCCCAGCACTCAGGAGGCAGAGGCAGGCGGATTTCTGAGTTCGAGGCCAGCCTGGTCTACAAAGTGAGCTCCAGGACAGCCAGGGCTATACAGAGAAACCCTGTCTCGAAAAATCAAACCCCCCCCCCCAAAAAAAAAAAAAAAAAAAAAAAGATTGGCAGATTTGAGCCATGCTTGATGACGTAATCCTTTAATTGCAGTTATTCAGGAGGCCTAAGCAGAAGAATCACAAGTTCAAGACCTATCTGGGCACTTTAGTTAGTCCCTCATCCCAAAATAAAAAGAGGAAAAAGAACTAGGTATGTACATCAGTGGTAAAGCAATTTCCTAAGGAGCAAAAGACTTTAGGTTTAAGCCGCACTAGCACATACATGCATGCATGCATACATGTGCACGTGTGCACGCACACTCACACATACACTCAAGTGCATTTGCCACATTTGGCTCCGCAGCCTTTCCAAGCATGTAAAGGACAGAGGCAGTACCACGATGCAAACAATATTTACACACCTTCCAGAAGATTCGAAGGGGGCCAGTATTGGGCAAAAAAGCTTACCGTGCTTAGAAAGCTAGTAAAGATAGCAGTTGTAAGCAATAAATAGGTTATTCCGAGTACACAGATTCTACTAAGCACCTGTGACATGGGGGCTTAATTTTCCTTTGTCCTATCTTATGATTGTATGATACAGTTCTGCCAGCTTTTGGAGGGAGAATGTTCAGTGATTGGCAAGTTCGAGCCAACAGCCTATTCCTAGGATGGCCCTTCTGGCCTGTCTCTCGAACATCTCTTCAGTTTTCCTTCACTGTTGAGTCTGTTCTGCCAGGAGCCAAGTGACAGTTTAACTACCACCATCATCACCCACTACCCGGTGGCTTTCCACAGCAGTCAAAATAAAGCCTCAAGTCTGCATGGCTCCAAGGTCCTATATCATCTGCTCATTGCATGTCTCCCAGCCTTACCCAGACCACTTCCCCCTCCATCCCTGGGCTTCCTGCAATGTTGTAGAACACACCAAGCTTCTCCCACCTCAGGAAGAGGAGAAACTCTGCCTATTCTTGGCCTCTGCCTCTATCATCTCTCAGAGATTTGCTTCTCTTAGGAACCACTAAGAGATTTTGTTTATCAAAATCTCCCCAGCCAAGTCTTCCCTTGTAGTGTTTTCCAACACAGACCTGCCACAGCCTCTGCTAATGTCTCTAATTTCTTCTTTGGCATGCGCATGCTTTCTTTGACACCTCCCGGGCCCCCCCCCCCCCGCCCCCTCCCCCTTCTGCCACTTTAGAATGTAAATTCCTTGAGGGCAGGGACCGTGGCTACCCTGCCTTTGTAGTCTGTGCAGGAAGTCTGTGTATGGAAGTACCTGCTAAATCAAGGTGAAAGGAGAGGAATCAGCCTGCACAGGAAGAGGGTTGTCTTTCCAGGCAGCCCTGTTTGCTGTGGATGGAGGCAGTGAGTCTTGCTCAGGCCTGGCATTACAGTGCAGGTTAAAAATACCCTTCCCCCCCACCCCGCCCCGGGTGGAGTGAGAGAGAAGATGGGGAGAGATAATGAGCAACATAAGCTGGCCGGCACAGCCTAGCAGGATGTGAGGCTGGCCAGGAAGAAAAGGCTCTGGATACAGGAAAACACTGACAGGGCCGCCTCCGCTGACAAATGGACAGCTCCTTGCCCTTTACCAGAAGGCCCTCCCTCCAGCTGCAGTAGAGGAGATGTTTTCTGAAATCCCTCCTTCCGTTTCTCTGTGTGTCTGTACTGCATGCATGTATACAAGTTTGTTTGTGTTCAGGGAGGTGCATACATATGCATGAGTGTGCAGACACAAGAGGAGGCCAGCCGCCAGCAATGGCTTCCTCCATCACCCTCCACCTGATTTTTTTTCTTTGAGACAAAGTCTTTCACTCACCTTGGAGCTCACCGACTGGTCAAGCCTAGCTAGCCAGTGAGTGCCAGGAATCCTCCTGCCTCCACCCACATCCCCGCACCCCATCCCACTTCCTCCATCATGTCAAGGTTATACATGTGTTCTATGGTACCCAGCTTTTTATGTTGATGCAGGGGAATCAAATAAAGGCAGGCATTTTATTAACAGCGTCATCTCTGCAGCCCATAAGGCTTTTTTCAATAATTGAAACAAACAGAACAGTCTCTTTATGTAGCCAGGTAGACCTCAAACCTCCAACTTCCGTCTCAGTCTCCCAAGTGCTAAGGTTACATATAAATGCCACTCTGCTGATGAAAAGACATCATGTCACCAATTCAAGATCGATTTCCCTCTTTTTTTTTTTTTTTTTTTAAATTAAGGAAAAAAACTTTATTTTATTTTATTGTTATGTGTGTGTGTGAGTGTGTTCGATTTCCCTCTTACAGCCAAGACGTGCTAAAAGACTTTCAAGACAGTTCCTAGAACAGAGATCCTCAAAGCCCTCAGCTGACTGTTGAAGAGTGAGAAGGAGAGAGGAGATGAGGCCCTCCTTGGCCCGTCCTTCCCCTGACCTCCCCAGGGCCTATCCAGCGTGGGATCTAAACCTCCCACCCAGCACAGTAGGCTCAGGCCAGCTACCCCAAGGTGAAGCCGCCCTCCGAAGGCTTGGCTCAGTCTAGGACTGCGTAAGGCAGGGAGGGTCAGGTCAATGGGTCGCCAGAAACAACTGGGGCTTTGCCTTAGAAACGCCCTCCCTCCTTGCTTGCACTGCAGACCTCTGGTCCACCCTGATCCAGCTGTGTACTAAACCCTCAGGCCTTAGTGGGAGGCAGGGGAGTATCAGGAAGGGCTAAAGGGGGACTGGAGAGGTTCCAGCTTTCTTTGGAGCGGGGGGAGTATCAATCTTCAGTGAGCAGCTGCCTAAAGACCCTGGAGAACAGCCAAGTTTAAATCCATATTACTTCCTAGGCCTCAGAGGTAAAAGATTAGCTGAGTTGGGTGTGGGTGCAGCCGACATCTTCTCCTCCAGACCTCAGCCTGGACCCCTTCCCAGACTTCATCTCTCTGTGCTGCTTCGGAAGCCAAGTGATGTGCTCATGGTCACCTGGTGCAAGGCAAGCGATTCGCACATCACTGAGACATTGATCCCACTGGCTGTTTCCATAGCCACAACTCTGAGCTATCACAGGGCAGGGCAGGGCAGGGAATTAAAGGCATCAATAGAGACAGCTGCACTCTGCCATGTATCACCTCTAGTCTGACTGTAGCCCTCCCCCTGTCAAGGTTTTCTCACAGAGGGAGAAGCAGAAAGGGGAGTTCTTCGGCTAAAGTCAGCAGGAGGGAGGGCAGAGCATCAGGCAGGCAATGGCTGTGCAATCTGCCACTGTCAGCAGCCACTGCCACCCTTGCCACTCTTTTCCAAGTGATCTGAAACCAACACCAGTTTCGGGGTCACTGAACAGGATTTGGGGGGGAGGCCCTGCATTGAAGAACCATGGTTCCTGGGGTAGGAAGCCCAAAGCCTTTGTGTGCAAAGGGCAAAAGGAACAAAGGCCTACATGTCTTTAGTCATTGTTGGGGACATCTACTGCTCAGTGTGACACAAAGGTAACCTGCATCTACTCCAGCCTTGAGCCTTCAGCACTTAGAGAGCTCTTAGCGGGCTGGCTCCAGGTTCTGAAGAAAAATTCAGAATGATAATCTTCTTTTTGAGGATGGGGGTCTCAGGGCAGGGCCACCAGAATCAGCAGGGCAAGAGGGAGCCTTCATGGTCCTGAACTATCTTTTCTTCCTTCCTTCCTTCCTTCCTTCCTTCCTTCCTTCCTTCCTTCCTTCCTTCCTTCCTTTCTTTCTTTCTTTCTTTCTTTCTTTCTTTCTTTCTTTCTTTCCCCCTCTCTCTCTTTCTTTCTTTTTTTTTTTTAAAAATGGTCATGTGGAAATTTCCAGAAACCTTGAGTCAGTAATGATAATCGTTCAAATTTCATTGAGGAAATATTAGCTGTTATTGATGCACTGTGAACTAAAATATGGTGGGTGCTGTCTCAAATGTCTAACCCTCTGAGATGGGAACAGCCGACCCCGGGGCGCACTGTCTGCGCTGGCAGGCACTGTGAATTTCACCCGTGTTAACTCACAAGTGCCTGGCAAGAGCCCTAAGAGACAGGTGCTGTCAAGATGTTTACTTAATAGAGCCGTACACATTATCTAACTCACTTGGGAGCACACAGCTATGGAGTGCTCGATTCTGGACTTAAACTCAGACCATCCTACCCCCTAGCCTCTATCCTTGACCACTATGCTACACACTTGAGCACCACAGGCTGGCGGAGGATGGGTAAGAATAGGAGTTGTCAGAAAACGTCCTGACCTACTCAGATGCCATTTTGAATCTAACCTACATCAACCATTTTGAAACATCTATGTACCAGACATAATAACTGCACTGAAGGAAGAATACTGTGCCATGCGACTTACTCCAAGAGTCAGGCCACCCAGCCTCTGAGATAGGGACAAGGCTCTGGAACATTGGTTCCCAACTCCCACCCTTGCTGGGTATTCTTGACAAGGATTCTGATGAGGCAGGAGGACAGGAGCATCCTCTAGAAGCACTTTCTTTCTTGAGGCTGCAGAGGGCACTTTGTACACGCTGGGTGATGACTGTGAGCCACTCTGTTATCCCCATCAATGGGGAAAGCCCTGTGTCTTTCCCGGGTGCTTGACGTCACTCACCTGCTTTAGGTGCCCCTCATCCATGAGATTATTCATCTCTATACGAATTACACACTTGGGATAGGCTTCCGTCTGCCTAAAGCAGAGGTTCTCAACCTTCTTAACACTGTGACCCTTTAGTGCAGTTCCCCGTGATGTGGTGACCCCACACCCATAAAATTACCTTTGTTGCTAGCTCATAACTGTAATTTTGCTCCTGTTAGGAATCAAAGTGCAAGTATCTGGTATTTCCGATGGTCTTAGGCAACTCTTGTGAGAGGGTCGAGACCCACAGGTTGAGAACCACTGCCCTACGTGCCTCTGCAGAGGTGATGTCAAGCCAGCTAAACCTGTCAGCTGAGGACTGACAGGTCCTGAACCCTGGTTTCAGAGCTCTGCTCTCAGATGCAAAGGAGTTGTAAGGACGGACAGAAGAGGGTGAGCTGGACGGACCTCTCATTGCTGCCCCAGGCCTTGGCTCTCTAATTACCAAGATGAAGTGACTTGCTCATTCACTGTTCTCTGTGGCTACTACTGAGCTGTGGCTAGCCTCTGTCCTGGGGAGGGAGCTGGAACAAGACAGACAAGCGCCGACTCCCGCACTGTTAGGTTTGTGTTCTAATAGAATAGGCAAATGTTTTTAAAATTGGTACAAAGGCTACCGATTGGGGTAAGGCCACGTAGGAAAGACAGGCTAAGACTAGAGTAATAGGAAGCCTCTTTGAGGTAAGGCCTGAGGCTGAGAATAAACAAAACAAGATACCTTGCTATGTGAAGAACTCAGAGGAGAGCATTCCACACTGAGGGCACAGTGGCAAAGCCCCAGGGGCAGGAACAAGCCAGCAAAAGAGAAGAACGGAAGCCGGGCTCAAGTGCTGGTCACAAGGGTTAGGCTGCCTTCTCTCCTCCCCAGTTACTCCGTTAATTCACCCCTGCTTAGCAATCTTCAGGGTCTCTGTTTAAATCTGAAGGAAGCAGGGATTCCTTCTGTGGATGAGAAGGAGCAAGGAAGTGAAATGCATTCCGTTTTCTCCAGCAGGACTTTTGGGATAGGTGACTTATCTCCTTGACAGTCGTTACTGATAGGTTTTCCAGGGGAAGGGAATGTGGTAGCAGGTAGCAGAGGCAGTCAGACACCTAGTAGGACAGCAAATCCAAGCCAGAATCCACCTCTAGGCCTAGCTCACTCCTCCCCTCCCCTCCCCTCCCTTCCTTTCCTCTCTTCCTTTCTTCCTTAACAGGCTCCATCTATGTAGCCCATGTTGTCCTTAAACTCTGATCCTCCTGCCTCATCCTCCCCAGTGCTGAGATTACCAGTGTGCTCCATCACTGTTGTTCTCAGCCTCTTACATGAAGTCATGACTAAGACACTTGTAGCTTCGTGGCCTTTGCATTTACTCACCCAGCAACTTCGGTCCCTTTTCATACCTGTCTCTACAAGCCTTCTCTTCTGTTTACTGCCACTTCTCCTCTGTCTCCTCCTTTCCCCAGCTTTGTCCACTATCCCCAGCCCTTGCTGAACAATTAGATCCCCAAGTGTGTACCAGCTGTTGCTACTGCAGGTAGAGCATAAGCAGAAAGAAGAGGCTATGTTGTCCCTGGGACCTTTGTGCCCTTCCAGTGAGGTCCCGTCACCTGAAGTATGACACTGCCTAGCTTACTGCTGGGGTCTAGAGACCACAAATAATGGTTTGCTATGATTTGAATGTGAAATGTCTCATGTAGGCTCACATTTGAACCCTTGGTCCTCAGCTTGGAGTTCTGCTTGGAAGGCTGTGGAACCTTTAAGAGGTGGAGCCTTGATGAAGGAAGTGCCCACCCCTACTTCCTGTCTTTCTTGGCTCCTTGTCTAGAGGATCAAGTACCCTGCTTTTAGCTATGCTTTCCCTGCCTTGAAGGGCTGTATTCTTTCTTAAACTGTAAGCCAAAATAAACCTGCAGACCTTGTTTTTTACCATGCAGTCACAGTAAGAAAGGTAATAATACACTGTACGTATTTGGACCCTTTGGCATCCACTGCAGTGCGAGCATGGTGGCTGGAACACGATTCTCTTCCCTTAGGATCCTGCAACATTGTAAAACAGAGGAACTAGCAAGCAGCTCCTGGGCTGCCTGCTGCTTCCCCCACCCTGTGAGGGTTTCCTTATATAGAGTCACACCTTCTAAACTGTGGGTTCTCAAATGGTGGGTCATGACGGACCCTTTGGGGGTCTCATATCAGCAGTCCTGCTTATCAGATATTTGTTACAATTAAAAACAGTAGCAAAATTACAGTCAGGAAGTAGTAACAAAATAATCTTATGGTGGTGGTGGTGGGGTCACCACAACATAAGGAACTGTATTAAAAGGTCACAGCTTTCTGTGGCTTAGCAGCTTAAATGCCTGTCCTGGCTATCCTTGATTGGCGACTTGCCACATGTGGAAAGAAGGAACTTCAAATGAAGAATTGCTGCCATCCCATTGGCCTATGGGCATGTCTGTAGAAATATTTTCTTGACTGCCAAGTGATGGAGGAGGGCCCACCCCACTGTGGGCAGTGCGGCCCTGGAACCGGTGGTCCTGAGTTGCATAAGGAAGCTAGCTGAACAGAAGTGGGGAGCAAGCCAGTTAGCAGCACTCTGCCATGGTCTCTGCTTCAGTTTCTCTCTCCGTGTTCCTGTCTTGAGAGCTAGAGAAGGACACCTCACCTCAAAGTTCCTGCTTTGGCCTCTCTCAAGAACAGGCTGTAACCTGTCATCCCAAATTGTTTTTAGCGTTTATCCAGCCACAGAGAAGCCAATGAGAACAAGACCTTCCTTGTAGCCACTCTCCCTGTCCCCCAGCCACACTGGCCTCCTTTTGACTCCTTGGTAGCCACACTTCCTCATGCCCTGCAACCTTCTGGAGTCCTCTGTCGTCCTCCACCTCCACTTGACAGTATTTCAGATCTCGGCCCAGCAAGCGTCGCCTCAGCCATGCCAGCCACCCAGAAGAGACTGCTATACTCTCATTTGTGGCCTCTCTTGTCAGAACTGTGGGTCCCAGCTCTGCTGCAGCCGTGTTTGGCATACTCCCTGGCCACAGGAGGCTCCCAGGAGCTGCAGAAACTGGACCTGGTCTTTACATGCACTCATAAATGATCCCACAGTCCCCGTTTTGATTCTTTCTCCTGCTTTCTTTTCTCTTCCTTCCTCAATCCCTTTCTTCAGTCGTCTCTCTCCTCCTGAGCATTGGGCCTTTTGGGTGCTCTCAAGAGCAACACTTAAGACAAGAGAAAAGCTCTCAGAGTTGAAATTCTAAAATGTTGTGCCAACCTGACCTTCAGCTAGATCATCCCAAGGTCAGAACCTACAGGGAGCACTGGGAACTTGGTTTCCTACTATAAGACCTGGCTGTGGCTGTTGGGTGGGGAAAACATCAGAAGGGTATTGTCAGGTTGGCTCCTTCTGAGGGATGTGAGGGAGACCCTGTTCAAGGCTCCTCTCCTTTGTGGCTGTGTCTCCTCAAATCCTTCTGCCTCTGTATGTGTTTCTGTATGCAGAGTTCCCTTCTTTATAAGGACGCTAACAACCTCATCTTAACTTGGGTATCTTTGAAAAGATTCTATTTCTAGATAAGATCATGTTTTAGGGTTCTAGGGATTAGGGTGGTTTCAACATATGAATCTGACCTATTACTCCTGTTTCCACACCCCTATGTGAGCCTGGGAAAGCTGGGCAAGACAAGAGTGGGAACTAGAGATGGACACCCCACCTATGAATTAGAAAGAAAGACTGATCCTCTTCTCATGGAACAGACCCTCCGTTGTGCATTTGGGCTCTGCTAATCTCCTAGTCATGAGTTCAAATCCCAGCTCCACTGCTTTCAGGTGGTGGACCCGTTTCTTCTGTTAGTGAGATGTGTGGATGTCTTGTGAGAAGGTAACATCTACCTTGTGGCATTGTTGGGAAGGACTCGTGGGTGAAGAGCATCATGGGAAATGGACACACTAGTGTTGTTATAATAAATAGGTCCTCTGTCAGTCAAGTCAATATGACTGAGTAGCGAACTGCTAGTCAGGCCACACAACTCTGTGTTCCCCTTATAATAATAAAAAGGAAGGACCCATAGTGGGAAGCCAGATCTAAGCTTTGCTAAGTGTGTCTCATGTATTTCCAGGACCACCTGGACATTGCCAAGGAAATGCCGAATCCTGGGTCCCATTGTGAACCCACTGAATATCACTTATGTGCATAGGACTTAGGAGTCTGACTCGCCCTGCTCCCTTTTATAAGGCTAAGGATTAAATGTAGGACCTTGGGAATGCTAGATGCTCAACTATCTCCCCACCCTTCTTTCTGGTTTTCATTTTCAGATAAAGTCTCTTTAAATGCCCGGGCAAGCCTCCTGAGCAGTTGGGCTTACAGGCCTGCACCACTGAGCCCAACAGGAGTCAGGTTCTTTATGGACCTTAAAGGTTTAAAACCCCTGGACCAGAGCACAGTTCCTGGAGGGGCAGGGTTGAGTCCTGCCTCAGAGTAACCCTCCACACCAACCCAGCCACCTGCAAGGTAGGCATGCCCTTTCCCCTCTGCTGACATCATCAGCCTTCTTTGAACAAGATTAGAGAGTTGGTCTTGAGTGGTCACGCAGACACCCAATCTTTGCAGGTTACACTGGATGTATTTAAAAGGTCCAGTCTTTGCCTTCACTAGAAACTTGCCCGGTTAAGACAATTAGTTTTTGGACTATTTATTCCTCCTATCTCTACAACCAAGGTGACCCAGTGTTACCCTCAGAGAGCCCTGATTTAGCCTTCTCTCCATGCCTGAATTTGTTCTTAGCCTCATTTCCTGTACTCTGGAGCCCCACCCACTGCCTGGTTCAGGAAACTGGAGGCTACAGCACCTGTGTAGCTCATCTTGTTTCCAAAGGCCCTGTCACTCAAGGTTGTCCGTGGTGTCCAACCTCTGGATATTGAGACAGATATTCTCATCTACAAAGTTCAGTCAAGAACCATGAATTAAGTTACAAAAAAAAAAAGAAAGAAAGAAAAAAAAGAAAGAAGGAAAAAGAAAAAGAAAGAAGAAAAAAGAAAGAAGAAAAGACTTTAAAACAAACAAACAAACAAACAAACACAGCCCTCCTCATACTGTTTTAAGTAAGTTTATAATTTTATGTTGGGATGCATTCATGGTTATCCTGGATTGACTGTGGCCCACCAGCTGCAGACTGGACAGACATGCCTAAATGTAAGTCTTGAAAGTTGAGACTCTGCTCATGACCGAAGCTAGAGCCCTGCCATCTATAAACAGTGGCTACAAACTCTAGCCTATTCTTTGAGGTCTTCAGATGTCATCTGTTGCTGAATTCCTGTCACCAAATTCCACCTGTCTCTTAGGATGCCTCCCCAGTTAGAAGCGCAGACCTATTGGACAGTCTGACTCCACTGCTCTTTGGTAGCTGTGGGCCGGCAAGTAAGTGGCCCCTCTACTGAGCTTGAGTCCTGCATCCGTGCCAGCCTCTGATTCTCTGAGGTGTTGGCAGACTTAAAGCTGAGCCCAGTGCCAGGATCCAGAAAGGACCAGAACACTGGTGACTAGGACAATGACAGTTCTGTCTCCAGATCTTCACAAATGCAAACCAAGCCCCAAGCCTAACAAGCATAAGTACCAGGGTGGTGCTTGGGGCACCACAGCCTCCTCAGCTCTCAGTAACACAGAAAGCCAGGCTGTAGACCTAGGCCGTCACTCATTTGATCCTGGCCTTATTAGGTTAGCACTTTATCACCCTTTTTACAAATGAGAAAACTGACGGGCAAGTCACCACACTAATTAGTAAGAGCATCAGAATGTGGGCCTCGGCTGCCTCACTGCAGAATCTGTGCGTTTTGTCGCTGGGTCACTTTGTGTTTCTTGAGCACATGCATGTGTGTGCTATGTACATGTTTCTATACATGCACATGTATATGCAGGTATGGTGATATATGTATTTATGTATATGGAGGTCATAGATTCGCTTTATGTGTCTTAAGTTGCTCTCCACTGTGAGTGTCTGTTTGTGTATTATATGTGTGTGTATACATATTTATGTATATATGCATTCATGTTTGAGTATAGGCATCTTAGCCCTTGCCTTCCACTTAGTTTGAGATTAGGGTCTCCCTTTGGTTGTTCCTTGGTATGTACGCAGACTCTCTGACCTACAAGCTTCCAGTGATTCTCCTGTTTGTGGTTCCCATCTTACACAGGACCCCTGAGATTACAGATGTGTGCTGCCATGCCTTTGCATGGGTGCTAGGGGTCCCAATTTTGGTCCTTATGTGTGTGTGTAGAAGTGGCTGTGTCCACTGAGCTATTTCCCTAGTCCCTACAATGCTTTTCAGTGTGACTTAGGAAATCACTGCTATTCCATCCTCTGCCTCGCTGCCAAAGTCCCTGTAGTCCATTGCCCTAGAGCTGGCTCCGGTCTTCTGCTTTGGGCTCCTTTGTTAACCTTTCATCCCAAACCTATGCTATTACCTATATACTCAGTAGCTCCCTTCCTTTCTCTGTCTGATTGGGCTGGAGCCAGTCACCTCTGATATGGGACATCTTGTTGGTAGCTAATGGAAAACTGCTTGTCTGTAAAAAATATTCACCCACTTGCCATCTGTGTACAGTGAATAGATGTTACTTTTACTTAAAGCAGGGTATGCCCATAGCATGAATCCTGTCTCAGCAACTTAAATCAAGGGTACTGTGTCAGCTAAGCAATGCCTTGATAATGGGCGGAAGTATGTGTGCTCTCTGTGCTCCTGGTACACAGGATGGCAGGGCCTTGATTATTAAGTTTCTCAGAGCCCAGAGAATGCATGTCTGCAAAAAGTCTGGCTTCAGCATCTCTCCCTGGATTGAACATCCCTTTGCTAGTGTAGATCAAGTGTCCACCTGCCATCACCCCTGAAAAGAGCATCTGCATGGTTGGTGCCCTCACCTGTGGCTCACACCACTTGACCGTGCCCTCTTAAGAACCAGGTAAGGCCACGCAGACAGCGTTGCTTTCCTGCCTGACTTGTCACATTCCGCTTTTGCTTTAAACGAAGCATCTCGCTAGCTAATCCACCGACTTTCAAAGACAGCGACCTCAAGAAGAAAGTGTTCCCACATCCTCAGCCAGCTGTCCTCAAACTCTTCAGCTTGCTTTCCAAGATACAATTTTAAGAGGGGACTTTCCTGGGAAACCCAGAGTGATCAACACTGAGGAAAGGCAGAGGGAGTTGGTGGCTGTGAATCAGAGTCTCCACCAAGCCACACTTATTTACACAGCCAGCAGGCAACTGTTCACAGATCATACTATCCCCAATGGAAGGCCGTTTGTTCTCAGTTGTGTGTGTGTGTGTACTCAGATATGTATATATATACACACACACACATGTACACATACATGTGCATGCAGAGGTTGCCAGAGGACAACCTTAGATGTCACCCCTTGGGAGCTGTCTACCTTAGGTTTTGCTTGTTTTCTGGTTCCCTCTTTTATTCTGTTGTTTTTGAATTTGGGTCCTTCACGAACCAGGAGCTCAGTGAGTATAGTCTGGAGACTGGCTGGCTGGCGATCCCTAGCAGTTTATCTGTTTCTACCTCTCTTGTACTGGGCTTTCAATCATTCACCACTGGACCTATCTCAAAAACCAACCAACCAACCAACCAACAACAAGAACGACAAAAATAGTGGCTTACTGAGATCCAACTCAGGCCTTCAAGCCTGTATGACAAGCATTTTACCAGCTGAGCTATCTTTTCAACATTTTGCCAGGTGCCAAGCTGTGGCAGCAGTTGGAGGTGAAGGGCACAGGGCAGCCTCTCTTGGGATACCTGTCTCTCCCCACTACAGCATGGGGAACGACACCCCCCCACCCCTGTGCCCCGACATCCCCAAGGAGAGGGAAAGTGAAGGTGCTGGTCACCAAAGGAGACAGGCAGGAAGAGACACAACGGTGGATGCTAAATGGGTATAAGAAGGCATGGAGGTGCCTGGTGGTGGTGGCGCATGCCTTTAATCCCAGCACTCGGGAGGCAGAGGCAGGCGGATTTCTGAGTTTGAGGCCAGCCTGGTCTACAGAGTGAGTTCCAGGACAGCCAGGGATATACAGAGAAACCCTGTTTCCCCCCCCAAAAAAACAAATCAAAACAAAACAAAACAACAAACAAACAAACAATTAAAAAAGAAGGCATGGAGGCTTAAGCTGAGACACAGAACTCTTGGGACTGAGATGGGCGGCAAAGTTTATGCACAATGACCCTTGATTAAATGCCTGAAATTCCCACATGGGCACCCAGAGGTCTGAGTCTCAAGGCCTCTTGTCCAGGAGCCTTGCACACTATTGGTATGTTCAGAAGCTTAAGAGACCTGTCCTCAGATGAGCCTGTGACTATGAGAGAGGATCAGAAGGTGATGAGTAACCCAGGTATCAGGGCGGGGAGCCTCAGAGTCCATCCTATCAAGTCCTTCAGCTTCTCTGTGAGGCAGCCGATAAAAACCCAAGCTTCTCACAGCTTCTCCTGAGGCAGCTGAGTTGCTAGGCTGTTGGATAGAGTGATAGTGACACAGCAAGATACTGCCAGCCAGACCCACTGTGGCCATAGCTTTCAAGCTTCCCTAGATCTCAATGGCTGCATCCAGGGCTGCTGTCAATCAGATGATCCCCACCCCCTCCACTCTTCTCAGGCTGGCACTGGTAGGAGATGATGATAGGGCAGCCCGGGGTAGGATTACTTGTGCAGTCTCTAACCTGTAAGTGTTCTTTATCCATGTCTGTGCTCTCAGCAGGCCCTTCCTCCAGGGCTGCTGCACCTCCTTTCAAAGTGGTCAGAGGGAAGCCCTTCCAACACACTGGCAGGCACGACGGCTCCCTGCTAACTGTTTAAAACACTTCTCTACCCTTACAGGTTCCTCTTCTCTTCCCTTCCTACTAGCTTTGTACAAACAGCCAAATCCAGCTCGGGATAGAATGAACACACCCCTAATTCTTACCTGAAGAACTGGCAGGCTGGGGGGCTCTCTTCACTCCACTTTATCACAAGACGGGAATGAAGTCCGCTGGGCAGCCTTTGCGCTGTCACAGGGTGCCTGGACTGAAGCTGCCTCTCCAGCCGGCTCTCTGAGCCTCAGGATTTCTGCAGCTCTGTGTGGGGAGAGGGACGGGCTGTGGCATGCACATCAGGTTGCTGGCCCGCCTCCAGACACCATGCCAGTCCCAGAGGGCTGTGTGGGAAGCAGGGAGGCGGGTGAGGGAGCCGAGAGCGCTGGCCTCCAGGTCTGCCCTTGGCCCTTGCTCATCAGCAGAGGGGGCTCCCCTCCCCTGCCTGCAGACCACCCCACAGCCCCACCCTACCACATCAGTGCACAACAAACTCTTAAGTGCCTCTAGCTCTTCACAGTCTGCAGCAGACCTGGGACTGCAGAGAGGCAGACAGGGGCAGCAACTACCTTGGGTGTTATTTTAGCACGGTTTGTCTTGGGGCAGAAGTCCGAGCCCAGTGGACTAATGTCTGAGCAGAGTCCTGTTTATTTTGAGGCCTCTCTGTCACCAGGGAAACAACTGGTTGTGTTGAAAGACACTCCTCTAAAATCACACTGCTGGTAAAAGGGAGCCCTTCTCTGTTCTGTCATCTGTCCCCATGCAGGGTGTAGGTGTCTGTGTGTGGCAGTGTCTGTCTATGCATCTACACCATTCCCAGAGCCAAGCCCTACCAAGTGTGTTCTACAGAGCTAGGCAAGGTAGTGACCACCTGGTTAGAGCTAGGGAGGGGCGGCAGAGGGAGGTCCCCAGCATTCTGCACCATAGGCCACCCATCCCTGCTAGACTAGGAGAGTCCGCAGGTGAGCCTGGGACCTCCTCAGTGGGCCCTGCATGCCATCTTCTTACCATAGAAAGGGAAGGAAGGTTGCCATCTGAACAAATAAGTCTGGCTTGACGGTAGGGAATGAAGTGGACTCAGGCGATATGGATCAAAGCAAGCAACTGAAACCATGATTAGTTGTTTCCGATCGTTGGTGAAGAGAGGCTCCCTTCCACAGGCGTTTCAGCCTGGGAGGCATGAGTGAGCGAGCGAGCGAGCATGCGTGTGTGTGTGTGTGTGTGTGTGTGTGTGTGCGTGTGCGTGTGCGTGTGCGTGTTCGTGTGTGTCCCAGCCTGCCCACCTGATAGTTCAGATAGAGAGAGGCACGTGGACCTAGGGGAACTGGGAGTGTACTCTGAGGTCTCTCTCCTCAGCCAGTGAAGTCGCTCTGGTGCAGTGAGTAGAGTGAGGGTCAGGAGAAAGCAAGGTCTGAATTTGAAAGGTTCCTCATGCTTTGAACACTTACTTGGGCTCTAGCTTGAGGCACTGTTTTGAAGACTATCAAGTCTAGAGGCGGGGCATATTTGATAGAAGGAGGTCAGTAGGAGCAGGTCTTGGAGGGTTGTACATACCCCTGCCTCTAGTTTAGCTCTTTCCACTTCCTGGTCCCTATCATGTGAACAGCCACCATTCCTGTCACCGTGCCTTCCCTACGCTGATGGACTGAAATGTCTCTGAAACCCTGAGCCACAGAGAACCTTTTTTCCCTCCCTTCACTTGTTCCTGCCAGGCATTGTGTTATAGTTACATAAAAGTGACAGTGAGATCTGTTGGCTGAGAGAGCATCCAGAGCCATTCCTGGCTGGACCTTCAGCGTAAGGAGTCCTGAGGAGTTCAGCTCTTAGAGCTAGGTCCCAAACTGACATCACGTGGCTCTGACTCGGGTCTCTCAAAAGGGGGCTGGTTCTCAGGGAAACCCTACAGAGAGACTCCATCATCAGTACCGAACCTAGTCTCCCCGGAAAGAACAGAAGTACAGGCTGGCCAGGTCCCCAGATAGATAGGACCAGATTCTGCCCTCTGCATATGCGTCACACACAGAACAAGACTACAAGTGCCTTGTGGAGCTACCCTCAAGCACAGTGCCATGTGGGAGTCTGTCCCCATCAGTGTCCTTATACAGGAGAGTGGGTGATCATGTCAAAACCCAAAGTTTTGGGTGTGAAAAATACACCCTTGTTGTTCATTCAGATGGGAGCAGGTGTTTCCTTCCTTCCTTCCTTCCTTCCTTCCTTCCTTCCTTCCTTCCTTCCTTCCTTTCTTTCTTTCTTTCTTTCTTTCTTTCTTTCTTTCTTTCCTTTTTTTTAAGACAGGGTTTCTCTGTATATCCCTGGCTGTCCTGGAACTCACTTTGTCACTTTGTAGACCAGGCTGGCCTCGAACTCAGAAATCCACCTGCCTCTGCCTCCCAAGTGCTGGGATTAAAGGTGTGTGCCACCACTGCCTGGCTTGAGAGATGGCTCAGTTGTTAAAGGCTAGGCTCACAACCAAAAATATAAGGTGTTTCTTGTTCAGGGTCTCTAAGCTGAGGAAGAGGAGTTCATTCTTGGAGCAGTGTGCCCATTTCGGATGTGGCAGCTTTCATTCCGCAAGCCACAGGAGTGCAAATCAGAAGGTATTTGTGGTGGTTTGCATGAGAGGTCCCCTGTAGCCCCTGGCATTTGGATATTTGGTTCACAGTTGGTGGCTCTGTTTGGATAGGCTTAGGGGGTGTGACCTTGCTGGAGGCTGAAGGCTGTCCATGAGATGAGGGCGGGCTTTCAGGTTTCAAAAGCCACTCCCAACTCCCAACTGACTCTGCTTCCTGCGTGAGTTTTATTTTATTTTTAAAAGATTTATTTATTTTATGTATACGAGTACACTGTAGCTGTACAGATGGTTGTGAGCCACCATGTGGTTGCTGGGACTTGAACTCAGGACCTTCAGAAGAGCAGTCAGTGCTCTTAACCGCTGAGCCATCTCTCCAGCCCTATATGGGGTTTTCGATGTGAGCTCTCAGCCTGCTCCTCCAGCTACTACCATGCCTTCCAGCTGTGGTGGTGATGGCTCTTATCCCTCTGAAGCCTGACACCCTTTCTTCTATAAGTTGATTTTATCACGATGCTTTATCACAGCAATAGAAACAATACAGCGCCAACGTGGCATTATGTGTTTGAAAAGGAACAGGTCAGCACGCTGGTGGATCTGACCGAAGACCTGTCCAGCTATGGAAACAAAACCACCCAGTTAGCAAATCTTTGTAATATTTTAATGATGTGCTGAAAGACCCTTTCTGAACCAAAGACACAGAACCAAAGTCTCGTCCAGAGTCACATCCCCCATGTAAAGTCACTGTGTGACTAAACCTCCCCCTCCCTATTTCAGCCTAATACTCATTAACCTGAGGACGCTGTGTCCTTGATCACTCCTGTGTAACTCAGCTCTTCCAGACTCCAGATTCCGTCTTTCTCGAGGTGCTCAATAAGAATTCCAATTTACGGCATCCCTGTGAAATCGGGAGCATTGCGGCAATCTGATGTGCCTAAGCATGTGCTAGCGTGCTCTTGGGTGCAAGGGGAAACACCTTTGTCTCACTTCTCCATTGTCTCCATCAGAGAGCACTATCACACACTCCTATACCCCACCCCTACCGCTTAGGTAAATACAATCTCTAATTACTGACCTGTGTTAATTTCTGTACTATTGCGAGTGTCTGGCATTATTATGATCCAAGTCCTGGGAAATGAATCCTTAGTTCTTTAAGGTACATTTATAGTATGGTTCTCCGATTGTTGGCATTTCATTTTTTTTTTATTCTAACATTCCTCAATTTATTTATTTCAACATGTTTAAAGGGTCTATACCTATCTTTGACACAACACGTGCAGAGTTTTTAAAATTTTGAGCAACAACAATGAGAGGCTCTGGGGCCCACTGTTGTTTGGAGTGGGAAGAGACGGTGAGATTATGTAGTAGGAAAGTCTGGCCCCAGAATAGACTTGAGTCCTGAAACCAGGAAATAGTCTGTGGAAAAAAATAGCTGTCATAGCCACTTATTAAGCACCCACAGTACTTTAGGTTCTCTACAGTGTGTGTGTGTGTGTGTGTGTGTGTGTGTGTGTGTGTGTGTGTGTATGTGTGAAATCATATCTTCTCTGGACGTTCTTAGGCCACTTTAAATGCCTCCTCTGTCACAATAAGACCTTTTACAGAAACCACATACCACTGCAGAGGCATGACCTGAGGAAGACAGAAAACAATAGCTCTTTGAAAACAGACCAAATCCTGGTATGGTTATCCACAAAGATGTGGGCTTGCCCAGAGCTGTCTGAGGCTAAAGTGCCAGCTGGGGCAGTTAACAGAGGTGACATATTCCTTCCCAAAGAGCCAGACTCTATGCCTGGCCGAATGTGACTCCAAACCTCTTAGGATAGACCTTAGGAAGGCCCACAAAGGTGGGGACAGCATGTCTGTTTTGGTTGTTTGCTGCTTTCATGTTCGGTGATCTTTTATAGCCGACATGGAACCCCCTACTCTTTAACTTAGCTGACTTAAAAGAAGCGCCAGTGCATAAAAGATTGGCAAGATTTTGAAGGCTGCAAGAAAGTACACTTTCTCCCTCTCAGGCAGAATTGCCACCCTGGCATCTCGTCCTTGACCCCTGAGGCTGACGTTTGACGTTTGCTTCAGCCTTCCTTCCTCATTCATTTTGCTTGACTAAGAGAAGAGAGAGACCCTTCCTAATCTCACTTGACCTTTTGACCTTGTTCTGGCCCAGCCAATCTTAGTCAGCTGACAGGCAAAAATCAGCAGCTGAGTGGCAGTCTCTAGCTGAGCATTTCCTCCTGTTCATGCCCAGTCAGCCGTTAAACAAGGGCATCCTGGCCACCTAGGGGGCTGGCTGCCAATTGGACTGGGAAGCACCTCTTAAGAAATTGCTATTAGTTAGCCAAGGTGACCTCACAGCCAAATGCATCAGCAGAGCTGGAGGACAGATGTTGGATACAGCGGCTCACAAGAGGGGGTACCTGGCCATGCCTCATCATTACCCAAGTACACTAGCAAATTTCCCAGCTGCTGCAGGGGGATCACTTGGAAAGGGTCCCTCCCACAAGTGGGTTGCTTCAGTTCTGACACGGATCCCCCAGGGCCTCTTCTGGTTTCTCCTTTTTTTGATTTGGAGACAAGGTCTCTTGTATCCCAGGCTGGCCTCAAACTCGAATGTAAGCTAAGGATGGCCTTGAAGTCCTGACCCTCCTGCCTATACCTTCCAAGTGCCAGGACTACAAAAGCACAAGAAGCTACCATGTCCAGTGTATATGGTGCTGGGAAATCCAGCCTGGGGCCTTTCACTGCTTTGAGACAAGAGCCCTACTCATTTGCCAGGGCTGGCTTTGAACTCACAACATAGTCCAGATCGACTGTGTTTCAGCCCTCCCAGTTGCTGAGATTACAGGCCTGCCTGTGCTGCCAGATCCTGCCTGCCTGGTTACACTGATGTGCAGACGCTCTTGTTGTGATAAGAACATACAGTACCCCGAACTATTAAACACTCCTCACTAACTCTGGCCTCCCTGAAGATGGCCAGATGTGTGGAATTAGGCTCTCTCAGGGAAAGATGACAGCTTACTGTGCTTCTACAGAGCTGCCGTTTGATTTGATTTTATTTTTGTTTTGTTTTGATTTGTTTTATTTTTTTCTTACTAATAGACCTCTAGGCCGTGTAATGTAGTATAGGCCTGTGATCTTAGCAGTCTGGGGGTAGAAGCAGAATATAGGGAGTTCAGGGCTAGCCTGGGTTAGGCTGTGTGATATAGTACAGGTTTATGATCTTAGCAGTCTGGGGGTAGAAGCAGAAGATAGGGAGTTCAGGGCTAGCCTGGGCTACATAATGAGAGGGTTTTTTTTGTTGTTGTTGTTGTTTTTTGAGATATTGGCTAATTTATTCAAGCATTCATTGCTTTCTGGGATTATTGATTTCAGTCATTTCCCTTTCATCTGTCCTCACATTTCTTCCTTCAGGCCCATGAAGAAGAATCTTGCTGAACGGTAAGTTAGATTGCAGCTCTCTTTGTTCAGAACTGCCTGGTACCCTTCCTTGGCACTAAGAGCCAAGCCACGCCCACTTACTTCTGTGTCTCTTAGTTCACCCCATGTAGCTCTCTTTATTCATTGTGTTACTTGCGTACTGCTTGCCACGTGGTGCAGAGCCTGCCCAGATGGACCCAGCACTGTGGTTCTGTTTACATTTGGTCTTTTCTGGGCTAGACTAAAACCTTCTTAAAGTTTTTGTACCAGAAAGAATCCAAGTTTTACCAGCTAGCACAGTTTATCATCCCCATCGACCAGATGCCCAGGGATGAGAACTCTCCCAGTTTAGAGGCCTGAGGGAGGACCCGTGAGAGCCACTGCTGTTCTCAGTACGTTGTCAGCCCCAAACCTGGCCTAGCTGTGTGTCCCTGGGTGTGGTAAGTATGGCTGGAGCAGCCTAACTATGCTGCTGTTTCAGAATCAGCCTGTGGTGCTCAGAGCCCTGTTCCACAGCAGGCTATGAAACCAGGAGAGTCTTTGCCCCTTGAAAATCCCACAAAATGTATACGGCCTCATTCTCCAGAAAAGTAAGTGTGTTTGCTCACATACACATGTGTACACAACAAGATGTCCCAAGCTCAGGTTAGTCCCAAGCAAAGAACTCCTGGTTTGGTAACTGCCTTGCTATTCAGTGAAATGAGCAGATTTGGATCCCTAGTCTACGATTTAAATAAACCAGAGTCTTAAATGTGAGAGACAGACAGACAGACAGAGACCTTAAGGGAACATTCCAGGTAAGCATTACCACAAAACATTAGTGAGACAGACAGTAGATATTTACAGAAGGATGGTTTGAAACCAGGCAGAAAGAAAGCCATGCAAGTAACACAGGCTTTAAGGGATCTGTGTGGGAAAGGGGACAGGCCCCTGGACCCATCTGTTTCCCATCTACGGTCTTCCTATCTGTGTCCATGTTCTGTGGGAGGGACTCGAGCTGACCAGGGTGCAGTAGACCACACCTTCAGCCAATCCTTGTCATGGGTTAAGATCCTACTTGATGTCCGCGCTGGCTAGTTTTTTGTCAACTTGACACAGGCTAGAGTTCTCTGGGAGGAAAAAACTCCGCTGAGAAATTGTGTTCACTCAGACTGCATTTATTTTTGTCAGTGATTGATGTGGGTGGAGCTACTTCGGAGCAGGTTGACCTGAGTTGTTTGGGCAAGCCACAGAGAGAAAACCAATGAGCAGCTTATCCCACGGTGGCTTCTGCCCCAGTTCCCACCCTGATTCCCTCAGTGGATGGCTATGTGGACCTGTAAGCTGAAATAAACCTTTTCCTCCCCAAGTTGCTGTTGGACATGGTGTCTTTTCATAGAAATAGAAACCCCGACTAAGACAATGTCTTAAGGATTTTGTTCAGTTATAACACACATGACCTATGCATCACAAGTGTCCAACAAAGGTCTCGGTATATTCACAGACCTATGCAGCCACAAGCACGGTCACTTTTAAAGAAGCTCTGTGCCCCTTAGTCGTCAGCTGCCATTCCCCCCTCCTGCCAGGCTCAGACAACCACAGCTCTACTTTCTATCTTTGAGGAGTCCCTGTCCTAGCTGTTTTGTTCCAGTATAACCACCCAGTGTTGGCTTTTCCCCTTAGCATATCTGCAGGTTTCAATCACACTGTAACATGCATCAGAATTTATGTATAAACCTTACTGCAGAATTTTTCATTGTACGGATACACCTCATTTTGCTCTATCCACCAGCCGATAAGTAGGTAGGGATCTGTATTATAAACAATGCTGCTGTGAATGTTTTTTTATAGTGCTATGCCGTGTTCTTTATATACTTACATGTTTCGTGTGTATTTGTGTGCCTGAGTGTGTGTACCTATACCACATGTAGGCAGGTGCCCTTGGAAGCTAGAAGAGCACATCTGGTAACCTTGAGCTATAGTTACAGGTGGTTGTTAGCCACCTGATGTAGACGCTGGGAACTGAACCCTGATCCTCTGGAGAGGGGTCAGATCAAATAAGACTTCCTGTATTCATTGCACTGAGATGTCAGGTGACGGGGAGGTGTCTAAAATATCTAATGGTGATACTATAGAGTCTGCCAACCCCTTGGGGTCTCTTGAGCTTTAAAATTAGGCACCAGGACATGCCACTGACAGGGAGCCATATGTTAAACTGGAAAGACAGTGGCAGGCATGCCTGGGGTATACTCCAGTGTCACCATTTACTGCAGTATGCTCCAGGGCATGTACTTCCCCCACCAGACGTGGCACAGTAGCAGAACATGCCTGGAGAGTGGAGGGGAAGACTTCCTGGAATTGTGCTATCGGGTCTCCACATGCATTCTGAGCTCCACCAATGCTTGCTGGAGTTATATCACCGTTAAAGTCAGAATTGAGGCCCACAAGCAGGCTAATTTTCTATTGGCCAATTAATTTAACTTACTTAATTGGACAGCAGTTATGGGTCAGAGGGCCGAGAATGAACTTAATCGTTCCCCCAAGGGTGCAAAATTCAGGTAGGAAAGAAACTTAAGAATTATGAAGTTTGTTTGTTTGTTTGTTTGTTGTTTGTTCTAAGACAGGGTCTCACTGTGTAGCCCTGGCTGGCCAGGAACTAGCTATGTGGACTACCCTGGGTTTGATCTCACAGAGATCTGCCTGCCTTTGCAGTGCTGGGGTTAAGGACGTGAACCACTCCAGGACCACAAGGGAAATAGGACTTAGAGGCTGGCAGGTGCAAGGCAAGGCAAGTTCAGTCAATGAAGTAGAGGGGTTGGGGGCAAGGGGTGTGGAGAGAAGAGCATGTGTGAGGCAGGAAGGGATCCCCTAGAGGAGTCAGGCCATGGGGCTGGCCTAGACCTGAGCCAGAGTCAGCCTTCTGGGGTGACTTCCCAGTCCCCTTATGCCTTCAGATCAAGATGTAGAACCCTGGTCAGGATGTAGCATCTTCCTCCTGACCAGGAGTCTCTGGATATGACAAGCTGTGACGTTTTTTAGTGACCTACCAATAACTGTTCTGCCTCTGAAACCTCTTATCAATAACACTGATGAGTGAAAGAGGAAGGGAACCAAAGTCACTGTCACAGAAGGAGCAACTGCTGGCCCTGAGTCCTGCAACCAGCCCCATTCTCTTGAGATGGACACTTTGCCTCTGGGGAGCCAGCCCCATTGCTCTCAACCCAAGTGGCATTGGAGAAGATGACTATCCCCCTGCCCCCACGGTAGCGATGGATGCCGTCCCTTCCACAATGGTTCTATGAGAAGCAAGCCTAAAACCAGCTGGAACAGGATGTCAGCAGAATGTCAACTGAGCTGCTGGCAGCCACACGGCCACCATCATGGCAACCCTTTCTGGGAACAGAACATTACAGGGAGCCAAAGAAGAAAGATGGTGAGAGAAGGATCAGTGTGCCATTATCTGTTATCTTAGGGTTTCATTGCTACCAAGAGATACCATGACCAAGGCAACTCTTAAAAGGAAAACATTTAATTGGGGCTGGCTTATAGCTTCAGAGGTTCAGTGCATTATCATCATGGCAGGAAGCATGGCAGCATGCAGGCAGACATGGTGCTGCAGGAGCCAAGGGTTCTACAACTTGATCTGAAGGCATAAGGGGACTGTGTTCTGCAGGCAGCCTGAAAGAGACTGGATTCCATACTGCAGGGAGTCTGAGCATAGGAAACTTCAAATCCTGCCCCACAGTGCCACACATCCTCTAACAAGGCCACATTTTCTAATAGTGCCACTCCCCATGGGCCAAGCATTCAAACACAAGTCTATGGGGGCCATACCTATCCAAACCACCACACCTACCCACCTAGAGCCACCATACCCAAGTCTTCACTTTCAAGCTGAGGGGGAAAATACCATCCTTTTGCCTAAGTCTCTTCAATCTTGGTTTATAATCATTGAAAAAAAAAATCCCCGATTCATGCAAGTACATGACCCTGTCAGGATTTTATTTATATCTTATTGGCTTGGATATATGCAAGCCATAACGCAGCGTCTGCAGTAACAGACCCCATGTGCTGGCGAGAGTGGGCCCTGTGCACATCCCCAAATGATCAGGGGTGCAGAAGGTTAGACCAAGATACAAACTGTACTCCTCTTTCTCTGCCCTGCTTGCCCAGCGACCGACCATCCAAGACTCTTTATTTCGTTCTTCCTCTTCTTACACAAGGAGTTACTGAGTCTATTAAGTCTATCTTGCAGGACTCTGAAACATCAGAGGGGCAAGAAGCAGAGAAGATTTGCAGATCTTAGGGGTTTTTTGTTGTTTGTTTTCCTCCCCCTTCCCCGCCCCCCACTTTTTGGCCCATTAAGGGCGAATCAGCTGGGTTTCTTTTATTTCCTGTTCTGCGCTGTGCTTTTTAGAAAGCATTAACTTTGTGGTGATGGGATTTGGCCAGTCTACAATTTCCTGTAACCTCTTCTTGGATCTAATCACAGAGAATTCACAGGGTAAGACTCATTTCCTGCTTCCCCCGGCTAGGAACTGGTCCTACGTAGTTCTTTCTGGGGGTCGAATTCGCATCTGAACTAGAGGCTGGAATCTTTGCAGACTCCAGCCTGTCTTCCACCCAGATCCAGGTCTGGAAGTGGGGGAGCGAGCGAGCAAGTGAGGAAGGAACAAGTGGGCAGTGTGGGGAGCCGGCACTCACCTCTGTCTGCTCTGGGAGGCTTCCTGTCTGGGTGGTGGCAGCGGCTGCAATCACACTGGGCTACCGGGATGAACTACAAGGAGGCTACTGAGAAAGGGAGTTTCCATTCACCATTAGGAGGGAGTGTCCATCCAGAAAAGTCGTCAGGCAATGCCCTTACCCCTAGAGCCTATTGAGTTACATTCCTTTATTCTTCTCCCTCTGGTGTGAACAGGGCCAAGGAGACCCCCAAGAGAAAGGCTGAGCAAAACCACACACCCCACTGGCCACTTAACAGGTGGCTTCTTGGCTTTGGGACCCTGGGAGGAGGCAGCAGAAAGAGGTCTTAAGGCCACCCCCTTGCACCCCTGTAAGGCTAGCTGGCACTAAAGGACAAGGACAAGAGCCTATGCTCATTTCCCCTCTCGTGTGATTTATTTTTGGATTAGACACGCAGGCTATTTGGGGGCTGGACAGCTGCCAGGTGAAAGGACAAATATGTTGGCCAAGCTGTGTCTGTGCCCTACTCTGAACTCATCCTTGTTCCTTCTTCCCTATGACGCAGAGAGGGGGGTAGGGGTCTTACTCGGAGTGACTTTTGCAGCTCCCTGCGCATTTCAGCTGATTAATCGCTTCCCTGTGGGGCTTCACTGAACATGGATGTGACGGAAGCTGTCTTCACTTCCATGAGGCAGGTAGTTGCTGAGGCTGGTGGTCCTGTCAAACAAGGAGACCCTCTATTCAACACAGGGCAGACCCTGAAACTAGAAGGCATTGCATAAACAGTGTGGAGAAGCTGGACTCAGGTACTAAGTGCACAGTTCTGCCCTGGTCTGCTGGCAGTTCCTGCTTCCTAGGTTTGTGGGACATAGATAGCATTGAAGTGAGTCGATTTCTCACCTCCCATTTTTTCTTCACTGACCGTGAAGGAGAGTTGAAACAGTAGTACTTGACCTGCTGGCATGCCCACTGTCATGGGCTCCTGCTGAGTGCCATCTCCAGCATGTCCCAGCTTCTTTAATCCTCAAGGCAGCCAACCCCTGCCTCTGTGGGACAGCCAGGAAAGCTGCGATTCGGAAAGTCCGAACCATACCTTCAGGAAGGTTGAGGTGCGGGCTCCAGACTGTCTGACTCCAGAGCTGGTGTTCTTGGCCACTTAGCTCTGCTGCCTTCTCAACGAGAACTAGTTGAGATTCCAGTGCCCTTTTCAGAATGAAAAAAAAGAAAAAAAGGGGGGAGGGGCACCAACAAAAAAGCTTTGGGGATGAATCCCACCCTTTAATTCAACCTTCAGTTTCATTCCCAAGTTCATTTTTTGAAGGGAGAGAGCATAGCTTGTGTGTGTTAACTGTCCCAGGCTGAGTCTAGGTACAGGATGGAATCTCTGGTGTCCCTTGTCCTTGGAGACATTTCCCTATGAGTAATTCACTGTGCAAACACTAGAGAAAGCTGGCAGGCCTGAGCTGCCCAGACTGGGCTCCCAATCCTTCTGAGCCCAAGTGTCCTGACTCTTTGAGCCAGAGGTAGCAGTCAACCGCTTGTCCAACACTGCCCTCTGCAGGCGTCTGTGCCCCATTACACAAGGATGGTGTCTTTAGGTACTGCAAGAATGAGTTGTCTTTTTCCAGGTTCTCCAAAAACAAACAAACAAACAAACAAAACAAAACAAAACAAAAAAACAAAAAAACTGGTTTACCTGGGAACATGTCAGTGCTCGTATAAAAGTCGAGAATTCCCATCATTCTAACAGATTTGAGTAAGGTGTCTTTGTCCAAAATGTAAATTAAAAAATTCAAGTTCCCAAAAGTTCCAGAAGCCTCTTTTGGTAATTTAAATCAACTTGACAAATTAAGCATTTCCTCATTGAACATCTCCCGCCCCCAGAAGTTGACTATCGAGTGCTAGAATTCTAGAAGCAGTTCAAGAAAATTAGAAAATTTATGTTCCCTCCCTGTCCCCGTGTGTGTGTGCGCGCGCACGCGTGTGTGCGTATACACCAACTTTATGGGCTTGTCAGGTGTCTACCTTATTTTTTGTGACTAGATTCTTGCTGAACCTTGAGCTTGTGGAATCAGTTAGGCTGTCTGGCCAGCAAACAAACCCCCAGGACACTTCTGGCTCTACCTCTCTCCAGTGTGAGGATGACAAGCAGAAAGCAGGCATGCTCCAGTGTGTCAAGCTTTCTCCCACCGTGCTTAGTGTGCAAACTCAGATCCCGCAGCCCCCGCAGCAAGTGACACCCTGAGCCATCTCTCCCGAGTCCTAGAGGAAGAGACATACTCAAAGAATCCTGCCCTGATGTAAGTTTAAAATTCCAGTATTTCTGACTTGCTGGAAGTTATTATCTTCAAACCCTATGTACTTAACATAACATTTTAAAACCTGAGAGGTTTAACTTTTCTTAGTGACTCTTAGAGTTTTGTTTGGAGCTGTCCTGGGAATTGACCCTGGAGTTTTATCCACCCTGGGCAAGCATTCCACCCCTGAAGTCTAGCCCAAACTATTGCTTTTTTTATTTTTTAAAACTTTTTATTTTGAGCCTGGGTCTTGCTTTGTTGCCCAGGCTAGACTTAAACTTGCTCTGTAGCCTACTTAGACCTTGAACTTGCTCTGGAGTTTAAAACCCTTTTACTAATTTTTTTTTGATAATTCTGTCTATGAGTATAATGTATTTTGATCAAGGTCACCTCCATTACCTTTTTTGATCCTTCCCTCCTCTTGTTGAACCCCTTTTATGCCCAATGAGATAACTTTCTCTTTCCAGAGAAAGTTGCTTATCTGGACATGGGTGAGGGATTATGAGAATACTGACAATTTACCATTAGCCATACCACGAAAGAAACCCCCCTTCCTCCAGTAGCCATTAACCACTAATGGTTCCTCAGGGAAGGGTGAGGGTTCATGGGCTCCTCCCCATGCATGTCAGAATGTTGTCAGGCCCAGTCTTGTGTGTGTCCAATACGGTAACTCCAGCTGCTTCTGGCCAATGGGTGTGATGTACACGTCAGAGTGGAAAGAATTCATTCTATAGCACTCCTCCTCCTCCCTGTCCTCTGGCTCTGACTGACATTCTTACAGCCTCTTCTGCCACATTCTCCGAGCCTTGAAGGGGTTGTAGAGATGACCCTTAACATACCAATTTTAATGTACAGATGGTGTTTTTAGAATTGTTTCAGAAACAGCAAAAATTCATGAAGATTGCTGCTCGCCAGTGCTGTCTATTGCTGCCTGAAAGCAGGTCATGATCCATGCACTGAGTATCTACCATTTGTCAGGCCTTTAGATACCGAATACAAAAACACTGAGTAAAATCCCAATGGTTACATGCTGAAACCTTTGTCGTGGCTTCCTATAGGGTATTGAGTGAAGGAAGCAGATTAGTAATTACTTAAATAAGCCACAAAAATTCAGGTTGGTTAAGTACTAGCAAAAAGGACATTTAGTGAGGTAAGAATGCACAATAGGCATTGGCCCCAGGAGCCAGGCTCATCCTTGGTAAAACGAGAGAAAGTGGCTTTAGAGACATGAACTCTAAAGCAAGAATAATGCTCCAAGAATCTGGACCAAATGGTGGAGAAAGCGCTGTCTAGAAAGGGCTTCCAGACAGGTAAGAAAAAGGGACTGTCCTATTTGGTTTCTTGTTCTGTGATAAAACACCAATCAACCAAAAGCTTTTGCATGGGCATCTGACTTTGGAGAAAATTCTCACCAAATTCCTTATTATGGCTACCTCTAGAGGGCATGAGAATCAAGCAAATCCAGCTAGGTCACCCGTGAAGGCTTTCCACCTAATCCCACCCCATCCTCCAACTCCGAGGCTAGATTCTCACAGTGTGCTCTCTCCATCACTGTTAACATTCAAGCACTTTCCAAACTACAGCCTTCAACTTCAAAGACAATATCCACCACTTATTGTTAAATGCAAGGTCCTTCAAATTCACCTGCAACCACACATCATAAGCTCCTCTGCTTTCCCTGTCCTAGCCCCATTTCCTGAAAACCAGCCTACGTCCTTACCCAGGAACACCCTACCCCACTGACATCCTGATGCCCCCAGTTCTAACTCAGGAAAGACTAGGATATGCTACAGTTATAAATAATCTCCCAGTGACTTGAAGTAACGAAGGCTGGGAAATCTTGATTGCTAACTTGAGAGACTTGGAAGCAGGATGGAAACACACCGACAGACTAGTCTGTCGGTGTGTTTCCAGAGAGCAACCACTCAGAACCGGAAGACCTTCCCTCAGTGGGGGTAATACAAACTCCTGGCAGCCCAGATGTGAAGAAGTGGAAGGCAGAATTGGGGTCAGGTGCCACCTTTACTGCTTCCTGAGAAAGTGCATCTAGGGATGCTGTGCAGTCCTCTGCTGACAGACTCCAGCTTCTCTAGCCTTCTAGTGCAGATTTAACATCAGCCACTCTCCAGGGACTGCCCATGCCTTCAACTGTCAGATTGTGACTGCAGAGTCGGCTTCGTGGGTACAGCTATGGGGTCCCTGCCTCTCCAGTACTCCAGCAGGCAGATGGCCATTGCTGGACTACCCAGGCCTATTGTATAAACCAAATCTAATTAACTCCCATTTTATTCCGCATACACACACCCACCCACATGCACACATGCACACACATGTGCATCCATTCTAATGATTGTGTTCCTCTAGATAACTGTCTCTGCCTGATACATTCACCAGTACCCATCCTTTTGCAGTTGGCTGGGAAGACCACCTCTACACCATCCTCACTCAGGTATGTGGTCCGAAGCAGCTCCAAGGCTGCTTGCCTTGGAGGGGAAAGATGCTTGCCAACACACTGGAAGTTACTTTTCACATTTCTGTGGACAAAGAAAGTCACCTACGTGGCACTACTGTACAGAAAGCAAGGTAAGCGATTTCAGGGCTATTGTTTTCTTGCAGGGTGGCAATGCCATAAACATTTGAGGAACCTGAGTTCTGTAATTGTTTGTCCCACAGAATAAAGCGTGTTCAAATAATGCCTATTTCCCCACTCGTTTATCTGCTCACTTCATGTGGTCTTTGATAGTGTCATCTGTATGTATTTGAAGCTGTGTTATATGGTGTGTGCAAATTTTATAACCAGTGGGGATTAAAATCTTTTATCATCGTGTGTTCTCCATTATCAACATATTGCTTTTACCCTAAAAGTCTGCTTTATCCACAGTACTTTAAGTCCTATTAACTTTATTATAATTTTTATTAGCATTTATATCACCACTCTATCATTTCATTTTAATACAAAGTTTCAGATTTTTTTTATGAACAGTGCATAGAGTTTTAGCCAGATCTATAATTGGCTTTTAATTAAAGCAATTCATTCATTTATATTGAATGTAATAGCCAACCTTCCTAGACTTAAACCTAATGTGCTCCCCTTGGTACTGAGAACTCCACCGAGAGCTTCACGCATGCTAAGCAAGTGCTCTACCACTGAGCTACATCCTTAGCCGATTGAATTTACTTTGCGATAAAGTCTTTCTAAGGTGTTCAAGCTGGAGTCAAACTTAAGGTCATCCTGCCTCAGTTTCTGGAGTAGCATACTCTAGATCACAGGCATAAGCATAAGACTCCCGTTTTTAAATCCCCATCTTATTATTTATTTATTTTTTATTTTTTGTTTTTGACAGGGTTTTGATGTATAAGGCAATCCTCCTGCCTCTGCTCTCCTAGTTTTAGATGATATTTCGACGTTTCTTAGACCCCAGCAGACATTGTTAAATTGTATCTCTGTACTTCATTTCTTTAATTCTGTCATCTTCAGCCATTTGGCTTTTCCACAAAGAACACCCTTTAGGTTTTGTGCTAGTGAAAGTTCCTGAAACTTAACTTCTTTTAAATTATTAGAGCTATTCTCACTGGGGGTTAGAATTCTAGGTGATAGCTAGTTTCTTTTGTCACCTGAGTTGTTTAAATGTCACTAATATCTACTTTCCTGGTTTCTATCTGGTTTAGCAAGGGTAGCTTGCTCTAACTCCCTTTTTCTGTTTCCCATTTGTTTTATCTACTTGACTGTAATGTACTTGGATGTGGCTTTTAAAAAAATGTGTCCTGCCTCTGGCGCCCTGGGCTTCCAGAGTGTGTCACTAGATGCTTTGGTCATTTTTGGAAGCATTTCTGCCATTTTCTCTCCACCTGTTGCTGCTTCCTTGTTCTCCCTCACTTCCTTTTAAAAATCTCAGTTTTCATCGTTCATACGTCTTTTCTTTCCTTTAGCAGTTTTATGTCACGTTATTAGTCCGTGTTTTCTCACGACGTTTTCTTTTGACCTACACCTCCTTCTTAGTTTACCAAGTCTCCCTTCAGCTGGGTTTCATCTGTTAATCACCTGTGTTCAGTTTCTCTGTTTTGTTGTTGTTGGTTTTTAAGATAGGGCTTCTCTATGTAGCCCTGGCTGGCATGGAACATGCTGACCTCAAAATCAGAGACCCATCTTCCTCTGCCATCACACCCAGCTAAAGTTTTGCGGGTATATTTTTCAGTTCTAAATTTCCATGTGGTTAGCCTAACAAACTATCTTTTTATAGGTTTTCAGTTCTCTATTTCTTATCTTGTATTTTGTCTCATTTAGTAAACATAATATGAAGTTCTTTACATTTCTTTATTGTGTGAGTGTTTATGTCTATGTATCTGTGTGGGAACATGCATGCCACTAAGCCTGTATTGGAAGTCGGAGGATAACTTGAGGAGGTCAGTTAGGTCCTTCCACCATGTGGGTTCCAGGAATCGAACTCAAGGCATCAGAGCATGGCGGTAAGCATCCTTACTCACTGAACCATCTCACTAGCTCATTCATAGTTATGGCGGTAAGCATCCTTACTCACTGAACCATCTCACTAGCCCATGCATAGTTATGGCGGTAAGCATCCTTACTCACTGAACCATCTCACTAACCCATGCATAGTTATGGCGGTAAGCATCCTTACTCACTGAACCATCTCACTAACCCATGCATAGTTATGGCGGTAAGCATCCTTACTCACTGAACCATCTCACTAACCCATGCATAGTTATGGTGTTAAGCATCCTTACTCACTGAACCATCTCACTAGCCCATGCATAGTTATGGTGGTAAGCATCCTTACTCACTGAACCATCTCACTAACCCATGCATAGTTATGGCGGTAAGCATCCTTACTCACTGAACCATCTCACTAACCCATGCATAGTTATGGCGGTAAGCATCCTTACTCACTGAACCATCTCACTAACCCATGCATAGTTATGGCGGTAAGCATCCTTACTCACTGAACCATCTCACTAACCCATGCATAGTTATGGCGGTAAGCATCCTTACTCACTGAACCATCTCACTAACCCATGCATAGTTATGGCGGTAAGCATCCTTACTCACTGAACCATCTCACTAACCCATGCATAGTTACTTTTAAAATCTTTTCTGCTAACTCCAAAACCCTGCAGTTCTCTGGGACTTTTTCCTATTTAAGCTGTTTCTGCTGAACAGTGCTGTTTTATTTCCATGTGTCCTCGGTTATTTTTATGTGTGCTGAAATTGTACGTGAGAATTGTTAGTAGAAGTAATGAGAGGATGTTATAGGATGTGATTGTGTTCTCCGGGGAGTATTTACGTTGCTTCTGCAAGGCACCTGGGAGCCCTAGAGGGCTGGGATCACCTCATTCTAATTTGACAAATTAAGTTAATTGGATGTTGGCTGAGGCTCTGCAAAGCCCATCTGCTTCCAATCCATCTAGCCCTGAGGTACAGTCCTTTGATGGTCCTGGCCCAAGACTGGGGGTTACAGGCCTTCCATCGTTTGGTGGACACTGTCTTCCTGCTTTGCTCCGTGGAGGCATGCCAAGCTGACGAGCTGCTGAGTTGCTGCCTGACCTATCACTTCCAATTTGTTTGTTCCAGAAGGGGTGGACGTCCCATCGGCTGAGTTTGCCTCCCTGGATGCTAGAACTCCCCAGATCCTAGACTTTTTGGTGACTCTTTGTCACCTCTCTGCTTTCGGGAAGATTTCATTTTCATTTTTCTTCTTCTGCTTTTCTCATTGCTGCCGGCATGTAGGAATACAGGTCTGAAGTCTTCAGTCTGCTATAACCAGATCGCAGGTGACATAAATATAGATGCAGCCATAGGCACACGCGGGTGTACCTGTGGCAGCTGTGGCTGCCCAGGTTAGGAGTGGACCTGGTGGGCGTGAGGGCCTTGTACTGTCAGCTTGGAAGTACAAGAAACAGAAAAGGACACACAGGCTTTTAAAAGGCAACATCTCCAAATCAATGCTGGTGAAAATGAAGACAACAACAAAAAGCCCCTCTCAGGTCAGGTACGATGGTCCACACCTATAGAGCCAGCACTTAGCAGACAGAAAGAGGATACTGTGTTCAGAGCCAACCTGGGTTACATAGAAAGACTCTCTCTCCAACCAAAAATTAAACAACAACAAAATATCACACAACCAAAAGGAACCAGAAAAACACTTGGGCCCATACCCACCCCAAGACTCCAACTTAAAATATGAGAACCATCTGGGCCTTTAGTCCCAGTACTCGGGAGGCAGAGGCAGGGGGATCTATGTGAGCTTGAGACCAGTCTGGTCTTCAAAACAAGTTCTAGGACAGCGGGGGCTACACTGGAAAAAACATGTCTCAAATTAAAAAAAAATCAAATAAATAAATAAAACATGTAAACTATAAGTTGCAGGGAGAACTGTGGGCAAGTAAGACGTCTTTCTATTAAATTCTAGACCCCCTGGTAGTTGGGGATGTCTTGAGTAAACACCAGTCGTCCCCCCCACCCGCGCCCCCATGCAAAGCATAGTTTTAAAGTTAATTTATGTCTTTACTGAAATCTCTTTAAAATGCCAAAGGGCCAGGGGGTGGATTCCATTCATAACACCAGCAGCATTTCTGAAAAATCCTCTTCTCTTGTCTCTCTCCCAAGCCCGCCTAATGATAGCCTAGCATCTATCCCGCCTCCTGAATCTGTCTCTGAAATTCCCACCCGTTAATTCAGCACCCCGGCTCTGTCTCCCTTATCCTCCCCCTGGCCTCCTGACCTCGACTTCTTCCTTCAGAAGAGAGCCTCTTTTTAGGTGGCCCACCCTCAAGCCATCCCACCCACAGAATGGCATCTTTCAAAGATCCCTTCCCAAGTTTCCCTATTCTGTAGGAGAAATGTACCGGAATTTAGCTGCAGGAGACTAAGCCCTCCCTCGCAGGAAATGGGGTTGGGGACACTGTTGTAAATACTCTAGAATGCCTGCTTTTTTCCTGTCCCACAGCTATGGCATCTGGGGTGGTATCATGATTGATATAATTTCATAGGAGGGAAAATCCATTTCTAGGAAGTTTTGGCGTTCTGCCCCCCATCCCCGCGCTTTTTATTGATAGGTCAAGGTCCCCTCCCAAATCACCACACCCTCCCCCAGCCAGGCAAAATGGGGAGGGAAGGGTGACTCCAAGAAAAACCAAGCTCGGTTTTTCCCTGACATATCTAATAATAGAAACTTGGCAAAGCGTATCACAGCATACAAAGTATTTGATAAAAATAACGTCTGTTCAGCTTGGGAGTCAAGCTGGAGGAACATGAAAATGTAATTTATTTCTTCCTTGCGTGTTCTCATCCTAGAAGACCCATCCTGTCTCTCTTCTTAATTATAGATATTTCAAATGTTGTCTTCTGTGGTCACAATGGCTTCTTCTCCCAAGGACTGATAGAGGAAGTTTCCAGGCAAGGGAGGCATATACTGAGGGCTGGTTCTCCAATTCCTCTGCCCCCTTTCCTGCCAGGGTGCAATGCCAGGGCCTCCCATGCCAACGAATGAGCCAGTGGGGATCTAGGAGATAATATTTTCAACAGAAACAGGATGTGGTGATGTCTCATGGGGTGGGGGCAGTTAGCCAATGACAGGGTGTCCTTTTCTCCCCCCACTGGGTCTACCTGTATGGCCAAGCGTCCTTGAAATTTAGGAAGTCAGGTTGTACAGCCTGTAGTCCTTCAGGGGGGTACTGGCTCCTTTAAAGCAGCAGTTTTCAACTCAACCTGTGGGTTGTGACCCCTTTGGGATTTGCCTGTCAGTATATTTACATTATAATTCATAACGGTAGCAAAATTACAGTTATGAAGCAACAAAAAAATCTTATGGTTGTGGGGTCACCACAAGATGGGGAACTGTATTAAAGGGTCGCAGTTTTGGGATGGTTGAGAACCACTGCATTAAAGACCCACTCTCAGTGTGGGCAGGGGCTTCAGTTTGCACACTAGAGTGAGGCGGAAGGATCTGGGAGAACCCCACATGACTCAGTTGGGAGTCCGCTGGTAGGTGGGTGAGTTTAGTTATGATGAAATATACGTGACAGAGTTTACAGTTTAACTGTTTTTAAGCATATGTTCACACGATTGTGCAACCATTGCTGTCACCCATTTCCAGAAATCTTTCACCAGTGTCGAAAGCTCCCTCCCTGCAGACAGTGACCGCCCAGTCCTCCTAGCCCCTTAGCTCCAGGCAGCCACGTTCTCCTTTGATCCCTCTGGGTGGTCAGCAAAGTGGACTGGGGCGGTATTTATCCTTCTATGTCTGGCTTATTTCTCTTAACATGATGTCCTCAAAGTTCACCCGTGTGGCAGCACATGGCAGAATTTCCTCCTTCTAAAGGCTGAGTAGATTCCATCTACCTGATGATTGTAATGAATAATTATGAACAAGGGATAATAATTTGTAATAAATAATAATGAACAATAAATTGCAACAAATGCACATTTCCACTCCTCCCCCTTCCTCCAGTCCCTCTCTTACCCTCCCTCTCACATCTCTTCCAGTTGTTATCTGATAAATCGTAGGCAAACTTCTTAAACTTGGGTCTCTTTAACCTGGACTCTAGCAGGGCGATTGCTGCATGCCTCCCTGACGGGCCTACGAAAAGATGTAGTGCATGTCCAATGCCGAGCACAGGGCACAGCTCACAGGGAGCGTCTTGTAAAGATTCACGTTCATTACAGCTCTTTCTTAAGTTGACCATAGAATCCATCTTGATTTTTAAAATTACATTTATTTATTTTTGTTGGAGGCAGGCAGCATCTACACGCCATAGCCCATGTGTGGAGGTCAGAGGACAACTGGTGGGATTCAGTTCTCTCCTCCAAGGATTACACTCAGGTTGCCAAGCTTGGTGGCAAGTGCCGTTGCCCACTGAGCCATCTTACCAGCCCTGTCTCAGTTTTAATACCCGTAAAATTGAGTGATAGTTAGTCTTAAAGACTTCACATTGGGCAAGAATACCAAAGCCGTAGTGTCATTAATATGTCATTTATTCCACGCAATGCACATCAAATGGGCACCTAGCTCGTCTTCTGCATACGGACCAGATCCTTGTCGGTGGTGAGCATCTCCAGTTTCCTGGTTCTTTTGTCAGGCAGATACAATTTCAAGGTTGGTTTACCTTGTTTGTTAAGGGGAAAGGCAAGCGCATTAAAGAGCAGGTTGTTTACATAGTGACCACAAGAGGGCACCCTCAACTCAGCCATGAGTATCTATGTGCCACATACAGCCAAGGGTTTGAATAGGGAGGGGAGTGTGAGGAGACAGCCACTTGTCTTCGTAGATCCCCAAGTGATAGACTTTGAGGGTTTAAGTAGACCTCACCCTTGCAGTGTAGAGTCAAGTCGCTCGAAGTGTGGTCCCGAGAGCAGCAGTATTAGCGTTCAGCCACCGGTAGCTTAAAGGATCCAATTCTCAGACCCCGCGGCATTCTGGGATCTTTGTCCTGGGTTCAGTGATCTCTGGTTCTGTTGTCTAGTGTTTGGATTTTGTTACTTTCTAGAAGCCAGGGTCTCCATACATAGCTCAAACTGTCCTTGAATGTATCCTTCGGTCCAGCTTTCTAACAGTTGAATCTATAGGTGTATTCCACCCTGACCCCACCATGGACACATACCATTTTTATATATTTGAGACAGGGTGTTGTTCTATAGCTCAGGCTCACCTGGAACTGGCAGTGATGCCCCTGCCTCTGCCTCCTAAGTGTTGGGATCATAAGCCTGTGTCACCAATTTCAGCCAAAATAATTTATTTATTTCATTAAAAAAAATAAGATTTTGCTGCATAATCCAGGCTGGCCTTGAACTCACAACAATCCTCCTGCCTCAGGCTCTGGAGTTTTGAGAGTGAGCATGCAATCTCTGTTTCCATGGCTGTTCCCCATCCCCATGAAGGTTATAGTAGACGCAAGGTCTAGAACCTCTGCTCCCTAGTCAAGGATACCTTCCTGTATGTTTACTGCTGATAACGCCATGTTGGTATTTGATCTGTTCACACTTTTGCCAGGAGGTGAAATAGGAGAGCAAGCCCTCATTGTCTATGCTAACATCTTAGAGTCATTCGCCTGAAGACACCTAAGGGTGTGAAGTCAGTTGTTCTGCACACATGAATTTCAAGGCTCTGTGCTGGACCAGGGGCTGAGGCAAAACAGCAAGTACTCAGCGGTCCTTTCATGGGCTCCAAGGCACTATGGAAGCAGCTGTCTGAGCAGGGCTGTGAGCAGGTGTTACTAGGAGCCAGGGTATAAGAAGGGTAGAACCTGCTTGAGACTGCCAGTGAGGAGGGGGAAACGGGGATGGTGCTAAGGGTGCCTGGAAGTGGGAGAGAAATCTCTGGAGCATCTAGACAGGCTATGGGAAGGCCCTGCATGGGGAGTGTTTGCTGTCTGTGGGAGGAATGGATGCCCTGGGGGAGAAGGCTCATTTCAGCTGGAGCATGGCGCTTAGAGGCGAGGTTGTCTGGCAGGCCACTCTGACTCTTGTTAGTTGTGGAATGAGCCACAGGCAAGTGTGACCACAGATCCTGCACTTGGATGGGCCGTAATTTGCCTGCGGGCTTGTTTGCAAGCCGTCTTATCTTGTGCTTGTACCTGCGGCTTGCTTATATCACAGCTCCTGGTGCAGACAGCTCCTCTGGCAGAGTGTGTTCTAGCCTAGGCTGCTGCAGTAATGTGGCACCTGCCAAGGGGGAGCCCATCTGGTTGGCAGGATGTCGCTGCACAGGATGCATGGCTGTACAGTGGCTACTGGGTGGCTCGAAGATACAGCTGCCACCAAATGCCAAATGCATTATTTCTTCATGATTAACTAAGAGCAGACCACCCACCCACTCACCCACCCCGGGGGGGGGGGTGAGGGCAGGGCAGGGGGCAGGGGAAGAGGTTGGCTACTTTCACTTGGGATTCCTCCCTGTGCAGGGAAGGAGAGGGCTCTATAGAGTGATGAAGAGTGCACTCTCCATTGCTGCAAGCCTTTCTTCCTTGCTGGATCAACACAAGGGGGTTTGTTTTGGGAGAGTGTTTGTGTGTGTTGGGTATACATGTATGTATTCACATGTGAGTGAGCACATGTGTGGATAGATAGATGCCAGGTTGGAAATTGATGTCCAGTGTCTTTCTTAATCATGCTCCGCTGTATTTACTGATCCTAGAGCTCATCAACTGAGCTAGATAATGTACAGTCAGTGCTCTGTCCGATGAACCTTTTCCTCAGCCGTATATAAGGAGGGTTCCTCAAAGGTTTCCATGCTAGGTATGTGTGTGGGTGTCCAGGCAGCGATGATAAGAATCCAAGAAGAAGACCATCAAAAGCAAAAGTTGACCTGAATGCTTTTTTATCTCAAGGAAATAAAGTCTCCAGCAGTTATCTGTGTGTCAGATTTCCCTGGGAAATAGAGCACACCCAGGGCAGCGCACTCTGGATCGGCAAGCATGTGGTGCTTGAGCCACGGCACCTTAATTTACAATAGGGCATAACCTTATAATCTCACTGTAAGTTGAAGATTATTAGTCAAAAATGTATTTGTACCTAAGCTACTGACACCCCTGGCTTGACAACACATCACAGGTAGTAGTGGTTATTTGCCTCAAGTAACTCCCCCCTCCCCCAGAGTCAGGGCTCGCTTCTGCTGCCCAACATCACAGGAGTAACACACTGTGTTTTACTACCTATCAATACTGTTAGCCAGGTCTATAGACCAATTTCACATAGTATGGTCTTATCCAGGCACCTATAGTAGTTGTTAGAGGTGCAGGGTCCTTGACTACACCCTAGGGCTACTAAACAAAGAGCTCTAGAGGTTAGATAGCCTTACTTAATTTTTTTTTTTGAGACAATGGTCTCTATCCCAGGGTAGCTCCAATCTTTCTTCCAATCTAACCTCCCACGTGATAGGATTATAGGTATGGATACCATGCACAGAGCTTTCTGCATGCACGGAAGCCAGAGAACAAATAGCCGTAAACAGGCAGAACACCTAGACATGCTTTTTTAACATTGCGTCATAACATTTCAAAAATGGCAGCAGCCCACAGAGATGTAGACATCCAGGAGAAAAGGAATAGAAACCAAGGGGAGGGATGAAGGATGCAAAATCAAGAAGTGCTCTACAGCAGAGCTCCACCCTGCCACCCCAGCTGCTGCATTCTAAACAGCCGACCTTCAGCAGAGGTGCCGCTTGGCCACCACTACAGATCTGATCCTGATGCACTCTGACACGTGGAGAGCTGTGGCTCGAAGCTCAGATTTCTCCCTCGTAGACCCTCGATCTTTTTTTTTCCCAGACTCAACCACTGCCCTTTAGGAGCCAAGCTAAGTGTCAGCCAACGTAAGACAAAGAAGCAAAGAAAGCAGGAACATGATGTTATGTGAGGCCATCTTGAGTCCGAGGCCAAGAAACGGTGGTGGAAAAACACAGAGTTCCTCACCTGGGTGCTCACCCAGCCTTGAGGCTGAACTGAGCGTGTGAGAAGACTAGCAAAGTTCTTCATGGAGAGGCTGGTTGGAGTTAGTGCCCTCGTCCTAGCAGCAAAGCAGCTAAGCCTTTATTCCTCTGCCAGCTTGGCTTCCCACTTCCCGTGGCAGTCTGGACCTGTGCCTATGCTGTAGGAAGCTGCAATCCCTAAGGATTCCTGGCTTGACCCCCCAGCTTCCGAGCTCTGAGGGAGCAGACGGTATGTCTGTGAGGTAGCTCAGTGTGGCTTTGCTTTTAGTCCTCTGGAACCTTCCGTGTGGAGGGAAGAACAGTGTTGTTCTCTAGGGACCCAGCCTGCGGGGACAATGCCGGCTCTGTTCCTGTGGTTCCTGGCACCCAGGCAGTTAACCCAGAAACCTTCCCTGTGCCCTTCAGGGCAGGCAAATTTTAAAGCACTCCCTTCAACTTTGGCCCAATGTTTTACAGGCTAAGAGGACACAGCTGCTTCTCCACTGCTTCTCCATGCCCTGTGACCATGAGGGCCTCCTCCTCAGCTAGTGATCCCTGGGACAATTCGTAGAGCTTCAGAATTCCCCTGGAGACTCCCTGAGACAAGAGAAATCTGTGTTCACTTAACAAGACGGGGCTGTGGATTTGTACAGTGTCTTTCTCTTACCCCCCCCCCCTGCAAACAGCCACGGAAGACCAGAACCACCCCCCCCCCCATAATTTTCACCTTGTTTAATAACATTTAAGAAAGCTAACAGAGATGTAGACCATCCCAGGAAAAGGAATAGAAACAAAGGAAGTGAAACTAACAGAATAAACAGAATATTTGTGCATAGATTCCCTAATATGCCTACCAAAGGCAGCAAACAGATTTAGTTCTGAGATTTTTTGTTTTCAAGAAACAGAGGTGCTCAGTATTAAAGACAACCTGGATGACGCTCAGCTCCTTTACCCTTCCCTGTACTGATGAAAGGTCAGCTTATTGAGCTTCAGCCAAAGGCTGGGCTCTGCCCTGGGCACAAGGAGCTAGATAGCCAAGAGGATGTTAAGTATCTGTCTTCATGGGGCAGACTCTCTAGCAGGGGGTGGGGAGGGATGTGGGGAGGGGAGGTAAGGGTGTAGGGGTGAGGGTATAGGGTATGGGGGTGAGGGAGGATTGGGACAGAAACAATATACAAGCAATGAAATCCTTAACAACTCTATGTGGGGGGTGAGAAGTGCTTGAAAGCAAGATGACTCCCTGGCATCCCCTGGCACAGGGAATGGCCCTGATCATTTTAAATAGAGTCCCTGGGGCATGTCCCCTCAGGAAGGGACAACTTTTGAACACCAAGCTGCAAGTGAACCACCGGATGTGTGGGAGAGAAGTGGGGACAAAGCCATACAGCATGCCAGGAACCTCCAGAGTGGCCCCAGCAGAGGGACCTGGACTGGGAGGAAGGGATAAAGAAGCTTGGCTGCCCCCTGGAGTTGTGTAGCATCCTGCACTGGATGGGGTGAGGTCAGAGAACAGGGGCAACGGATGGTTGGCAGAGAGCAATGGCATTGCTGAGGCTGGGCACCGTGGAGTGCACCTGTGGAGTCCCAGTGCTTGGGAGCTGAGGCAGGAGGATGAGGCGTTCAAGGACAGCTTTGGATACGTAGGGAATTAGAAGAAAGGCTCAGGGGGAATAGGGTGTGGGTAGGAGTGCTAGTTCAGGCTGCTGTAGTAACCAGCACAAACTGGGTGGCTGGCACAGCAGTGGCCAGATGGCCAGATGCAGGTCTTCTTTATCTTTGGCTTTTCCGCCTCTCAAGTTTGTTGTTTTTCTGGTAGTGCGGGGTGGGGGGTGGGGGGGAGAGAGCCTGGGGCTGTGAGCATGCTAGACAAGCATTCTATCACTGAGACATATCCCACCTCCTTTTTGTTTTTCTTTTACATCCATTGATGTGTCTATGCATGGGCACATGTGCTTATGAGGGTCAGAATACAGCTTGGTTCTCTCATTCTTCCATATGGGGACCAGGAATCCAACTCAGGTCATCTGGTTTGGCATCAAGTGCTTTTACCTCCTGAGCTAGTTCCCAGCCCTGTCCTTGATTTTTAACGACAGCCTTCTTACATGGCCTTACATTATTTTTCCCCCATGTGCACATCGTATGTCTTCTTTGTGTCCCTTGGTATCTCCTAAAGGCACTATTCAGATAGCTTTAGAGACTGCCCTGATGGTCTCCTGAAGTCACGTTCAGTCTTAATCAGAGGCACTTTAGATTAGAAATTAAATGCATTAAGTTTTGGGGAATAAAGTTTGACCCATAAGAAGGCAATGGTAGGGGCCAGGGAGCTGGCTCAGTGGATAGGGAATTTTCTGTATGAGTGTGAGGACCCACATAATTGCCAGGCAGGTACATTGGTCAGCCTGTCATCCCAGTGCACAGTGTTCTTAAAGCCCACTGATGACCATCAGTAACGTACCCCTTCCTGTGGCTGAATAGGCTCCCACTGCATCTGGTTCTTCTGTTCACTACCCAGTGGCCCTTCAGGTTGTTTGCAGTCTGAGCTGCTGTGAACGCTTGAGAATAAGTTTCTGTGCAATGGTGCGTGTTTTGTTCTCTTAGGAGAGGGATGTCGGGTCATAGGTACTGTGACACTCTCAGGAAGAGCCAGCCACTTAATAGCTGTGTCATGACATATTTCTCATCAACACATGAGCGTTCCAGTTTCTTCTGGGGACCAACATGTTGTACCATACATTCCAGCTAATGAGAGGGAAGTGGAAATCTTATTGTGGTTTTGGTTGCTTTTCCCCAGTGAGTAAGGACTTTGGACATTTCTCATTTTTCTTGATGGTCACATGTATCTCTACTTCGGAGGAAATAGCTATTTAAATTACTTGCCCATTTTTCTCCGTTGGGTTGCGTATCTGTTTAGGATTGAGTAGCAAAGGTTTCTCATGTACTCTTGATGGAAGTCCTTAGCTGATACTGGAGTCTCAAACATTTCTTCCTGTTCTGTGGGTTGTCTTTTCTTTCTTGATTGTATCTGGTATAGCATAGAGCTTTCAGTTTTGATGACTCACCATATAAACTTGAGAGTCTTAAGGATCTCCACATTATTTTAAGTCACAAGACTTTACAAGGCTCTTTAACCCAGGGTCTTTTTAAAGAAGGAATTGAATTATCTAAGAGCTAAGCCCAAGACTGATCATTATTTAGGGGTCTCGAGATGGTGAGATGGCGACATGGCGACAAAGGAGCCTGGTCTGCGACCTCTTCCTCTCTTCTGTTTTAGGGTACTCATCTCTTTCCAGCATACCTACAGAAAGATCACAGTCCCTGTTTGTTTGTTTTTCGGGAAGTATACCTCTGACTCTCTGTTTTAATTCTCTCTCCTTTGAGGCCGTGCAAGCTCTAGGGTCCTTGTTCATTCTGGTGTGGACAGCTGGCCTGTTGAGTCAGACCCCTGGGAAGCAGATGCCAAGAAGGTGCCAGAGATTTATTGGCTGTGACTTCTGGGAAAGATGAAGAGGTCAAGAGGCAGGAGCTGGTTAAATAGATGCGTGAGACTTCATGGAAGGAAGAGGGAGAAGAAAAGAGGATTGCAGGAAGAATTTTAGACTGCAGTGCAGATCTGAGAACCTACTGACACCTCCTTCAGGGGCTTGCCCCAGAAGTGGTCCATACTGGCTAGAAAATGACCTAGCTTTATAATTTCTGACATTATCAGTCTTTGGCTGGGAGATGTTTGGGGAGTGAGTGGTCTTAGCATGAACACTGAGGTCGAGTATGAAGATGCTATAGTCGGACGCTGTTGGCAAATTGCAGTTCTCACAGCAGCTTGTCTCGTGGAAGGATACTGAGTGGTGGATCCCCATGCCTTCAATGGCCCAACTTCATGCTGACAACTGGACTCCTTCATATAGACTCAACTCCTCTACAGCCTCATTGTTTTCTGTTGGGGGGGTGAACATTAGAAGGAAGTCGGAGCCTATTGCAAGCTGGGGACACAGCTCAGCTAGTAAAGTGCCTGGCATGCTAACAGAGAACCCTAGAGAATCCCTAGGACCCTCACAGAAAATTCAGGGAGAGGTCCTGTCTGAGAGACAGTACTCAGGGTGCATCTCTGGTGTTCACATGCTTACACACACACACAGAGGGAGAGAGAGAGAGAGAGGGAGAGAGAGAGAGAGAGAGAGAGAGAGAGAGAGAGAGAGAGAGAGAGAGAGAGAGCAGAGACCAATTACATCCATTAGGGCAACACTAGACATCGATCAGCTCGTATCTCCTTATTCTCTACCCACTTATAATTCCTTTCACCTTTAGTTATCACTTCTGCAAATCTTTGTGGTGTGCCTGTGATGAAGTACCACTGCCAAAAGCATCCTGGGGAGGAACCGGTTTATTTCACTCCCAGCTCCATATTGCAGTTCCTCATGGAAAGAAGTCAGGACAGGGCAGAAACCTGGAGACAGGAGCTGATGCAGAGGCCATGGAGGGGTGCTGCTTACTGGCTTGCTCCCTAGGATTTGCTCAGCCTGCTTTTTTATAGAACCGGGACTATCAAACCAGGGATGGCACCACCCACCATGAGCTGGGCCCTCCAACGATGTCACTAATTGAGAAAATGCCTTACAGCTGGATCTTATGGACGCATTTTCTCAATTGAGGCTCCCTCTTCTGTGATGACTCTAGCTAGTGTCAAGTTGACATAAAACTAGCCAGCACAGCCTTCCAAGACAGAAAGTGTCACCCAGTAGCCTTGAGGAATAGCCATGTCAGAGGCTCTGTGAGCTTGCTGGGGCTATGGTAATGGATTACTAGAGGAGATGATCTACTTAACAGGAACAAGCTAGCTCCCATTTCTTCAGGCAAGAAGCCCAAGAGCAAAGGTGTCAGCAGTGCTGGTTCCCGATGAGGGCCTCGAAGGAAGAGCTCATCCAGGCTTCTTTCAAGGTCTTGGAGATGATGTCTTCTTTCTGACTTGTTGAATCCTCTTCTCTCTGACTGTGTCTGGCCCCAGATCTCTTCTGTCAAGGATGCCAATCACACTGGATTAGAGCCTTTACTAATGACTTCACTTAAGCAATGGCAGGTAAGCAGGAGGACACAGTTTAGATCATCATCTGAGCTTGGGAATGGCTGTTGTTATCACCCAGTAGAGCGTGTTGATGGATCAGCCATGGTATGATGGCAAGTAGGGATCATGTTGTTGGCATCTTCAGTGGGTCCCTTTCTCTGTTACCCATCGTGCATCTGGCTCTTTTAGCTGAGGCATTTTGTCTATTTGGTTGTTCTGTGCCTCTTCCATGAAGGGTGCTTTCTGGTGGGTATCAAAATGTGATACGAACATTTTCATTTTGGGCCTACTCTCATCTGTCCACCCACATGTCTGGGCCCCAGATCTTGTCTCTGACAATCCAGATTCCTATTCTGGTTACCCACCTGTGTTCCTCTACCCATATGTCTCTGTGTTCTCACCCCTGAACAGGAGATAGGGGTACACATGCATCACAGTTAGCTCCACCTACTGGGTGGATTTCTGTCTCCACCCACTGTTTCAAGGCCATTCCTGAGTATAGCAGCAATGCTATAATGACACTATGCAAGCAGCCACCAAACCAGTCAATCACAATCCACACTAGGGCTTCTTCTTCCTTCATCCTGACATAAGGACCCCTAGCATAATATAGGCCCTTGTTGGGGAAGGCATGCCAGGCAGGCCTGAGGACCTTGGCTGTCTGTTGATAAAAATTGATTCTGTAGCTGGGTGTTGGTGGTGCATACCTTTAGTCCCAGCACTCAAGGAGGCAGAAGCAGATGGATCTCTGAGTTGAGGCTAGCCTGTTGTACAGGATAGCCAAAGTTACATACACAGTAGCCCCACCCCCCAAGGTGATTCCAGACAATATAGCCCTCTAAGCTTGTCTAGATTACTGAGTTGGAAGATTCACAGGTCCCAGCTCAGAGAAGTTAGTTTTAGATTCATGGTCAATTTGTTCTCCGTGGTCAAGCAAACTATGACCACCAGGGTCCTGTGCCCATTGGGAGTGGCTTTGCTTGTGTGCTACAGACAGCATGGTCCTGTTCTGAAATCCCAGGGCTACACTGTTATTCTTCCACTGGGACCTGCAGCAATGTCTTTTACCTTAAAGGAGACAGTTCTGCCACGTTCATGGCAAGTGGCGGCCCCTGAGTCTTTATAGCAGTCCTGTCCCCTCTGTGAGGTACCCTTGTCTCACCAAGCTTTCCCAGGCTTAGTCACTCCTGGTGCATCCTGTCAGAACAGCATGATGTCATCAACAAGATGTGGCCCTGTGATTGTTCTGTGAAGAGCACAGTGCTCTCTTGAGGCTGTCTTACCATGAGAACGGGATCCTTAAAATAGCCTAGTGTCAAAAACAAATCAGCGTTACCAGTTTTATGATAGAGTAAAATGGTACAGAGTCTCCTTTCTAACTAGAATAGGAAAGCGCATATGAATCAAGGCAGTGTCCACACACTTCCTGTGTGTGGGAGGCCTTATTAACCTGCTCTGACTGAAGTGCCACATTCAACACTGTCACTGAGCTCAAGGCCACACCCTTCAAAGGAGCTTGTAACTGCAGTTATTCTCCAATAGTGGTCCTTGACAGACTCAATGAAGATGTCAGCCTTGCATCCCTTAGGGTCTTTTGAGGCAAGACTTATGGTAGTAGCCTAGGCTGGCCTGGAACTCACAGTGAAGTCAATGACATTGAACTTGAGATGTTCCTCCTAACTCACCCTCTTAAATGTTGGAATTGCAAACAAGCCACCATGCTCAGGTAGTTTAGAGTTTTGTTGTTGAGTTGGCTTTTGTTTTGTTGCTGTTTTAGACAAGGGTCTCACATAGCCCAGCCTAGAGTCAAATTCTATGTAGCTGAAGAATTCATTGACCTTCTGATCGGCCGGCTTCCATCTTCCGAGTGATGACAGGCATGCACCCTCATACTTAGATGGTGCTGGGGATCAAACCCAGGGCTTCCTGCAGGCTAGGAAGGCACTCTGCTGAGCTACATCCCCAGCACCCTCTTAGATTTTTAATTGTGATATTATCTCCATTCCACATACAACATATACCTTTGTTTACTGTCTTGATCAAGAGGAGCTAATAGCTTTAATGGTCTCTTATCCTTCAGGCCAAGTATTCATTGTAGGTACTATCCCAACTGCTAAGTAGGTCAACTTAAAGACTAAGTTGATACACTCAAAGACTAAGGGAATGCTTCCTGCATGGTTTCCCAGAGATATTAGCCGACCTTTTAAAGTCTCCTCTTTAGTAGAGGACCAGCATAATACCTTGTGTGTCTGAGCATCTGTATTACCTCAGATCTATCCAGGAGTACTTTGAACATTGGGTACCCCATCTTTTCAGTGTATGATGACATATGTTCTCAGATATACTTGTTATCCTGCTGCTGGGTTCTTCTTCTCAAAACCCATCTCCCTCTTCAGTCAACAGGTTCTGAATCTGAACATCAACTCTGGTCCAGATCTGAGTGAGGGATGACGACTTCTTACTTGGGTAATTTAACTCAGACTCCTGAATTTTCTCTCTTGCATCAGGTGTGTGTGTGTGTGTGTGTGTGTGTGTGTGTGTGTGTGTGTGTGTGTGTGTAGCCTTCAGAGGAGAGCCCCTGCTGAGGTCCTCGGTGATGCTGGAAACCCTGGTGGCTGTGGCTAATGATATATCTCATGAGACACAATCCTCTGGGTTCACTTCCATTGGTTTTGTTTCCCCTTTCTCTACCATGGGGTTTTGGGTTTGAGCTCATGCCATTCCCGGTTACAGCTTTCTCTTTCCTCCTTACCCTTGCCTCTTGCCTGTGGATGAGTACGTAAGATCTTAGCTCCTGCTTCAGGACCAAGCCAGCCTTTGAGCTGCAGTGCTCCCTGCCATGATGATCACTGACTCAAACCCTCTGGAGCTGTGAGCCCAATAGCATTTTCTTTTATAAGAGATGTTGCTATGGTCATGGTGTCTTCGCATAGGATAAGAAAAGTAAGACATCTGGTGTATGCTTGGTCTGCCCAGTGTCTCTTCACGGAAGAAAACTGATTCCAAGTGCATCAATTTTCACTTTGTTCAGTATGAATTATCAATCTCTTCAGTTTCCCAAGAACTGTTGGCTTTTCTGTTGATTGCAGGGGAACAAATTCTCTGTAACCTAGTGGCTTGAGAGACTAGCCCTGTCTCAGTTTCCTTGGGTCAAGCTAGGAACTCTTTAGCAAGATGACTCTGCTCAGGGACTCTCCGTGGGGTCAGATTGTCAGAAGGCTCACTTGATGGCTGGTGGTTATGCTGGCTGTCTTGACTTGTCTTGGGCCTCTGGAAGGTCTTTCAAGTCCATTTTTTCACACAGTGGTTCCAGTGAGCTTCTCTGGATTTCCTGGGCCAAGACAGAATGAGTCAGATAGACCAAGATTAAACCAGTGTAGTCATGGAAGTAGCATTTTCTCACCTCTGCAGTATCGTAGTTACTAGATGGCTAGCCCATGCTCAGTGGAGAGAGACTTCACGAGGCGGTCACCAGTAGCCATCTTGGAGGCTGTCATTACAACTGCCGTAAGAACAAGTTTGTTTGTTTGTTTATTTATTTGTTTGTTTATTTTGGTTTTTTGAGACAAGGTTTCTCTATATAACCTGGCTGTTCTGGAACTCACTTTGTAGACCAGGCTGGCCTTGAACTCAGAAATCCTCCTGCCTCTGCCTCCCAAGTTTACTCCAACTTCAGGAGCTCTTGACAAAGTAGTTTTCTGTTGGTTTTGCTTTCATTTTAGTATATTTTCAAATTTTATTTATTTTAAGTACTTTTGTTGGTTTGTTTTTTTGAGTTTTTTGGGTTTTTTTTTTGTTTCCTGGCTGTCCTGGAACTCACTTCATAGACCAGGCTGGCCTTGAACTCACAAAGATCTACCTGTCTCTGCCTCCCAAGTGCTGGGATTAAAGGTTTGTGCCACCACACCTGGTCTTAATTTTTAATTAACATGCAAAGTAGTAGGTCTCACTGTAGTTTTCAAATATGATCTGTTTTGGTGTTGTTGAGTCTCTTCTCCTCTTCTCCACCAGCCCCTTGCCTCCTTTTCTAGCCTCTAACCCCTTCCTTGTCTGTTTTCAGGTCGCCCTTCCTCAACACCTCTCTCCTCCCCTCTCATCCCTTTTTTAGTTTCCCGTCTGTACCCACATTCATAGGATGTTCCAAGGACGTGCTTCAAAGCCATGGCTTCTTTATTCAGGACTGTGCTGTATGTGACTTATCCTAATTGCCAAGGGCCGACCTTGGCGCCATTCATACCGGCTAGCTAATTCTTCTAAACCCTGCTGTACACATTCAAGGCTCTAGGAGGTGAAGGCAGCCAAAGAGGCCAGGATACCTGTTCCTTGTGGAGCAGCATCACCCAGTGAGGAGAAATGCTAACTCTTCCTAGGAAGAAGGGGTGAGTCTTCTCTGAGGTACAGAAACACCTGTGAGGAATGCAGAGTCATTTCCTCAGGAAAAGCTTAACATATCCACACAGATGTTTATATCCATACTTTAGAGCCCAGGTTTTTCAGTCAGGATCTAGGCTGAACATTTGAGAGTGCTTGGAACTAACTGCATGGCTAACTGGTCTACCAGGTTCCTCAGCCATGTTAGCTCTTCCTCTAAATGAAGGAAGGGCCCTCTGTAGGCCACTAACCTTCCAGTTGAAGGCTTAGTTTCTTCTCCTTCTGCAGGGCTTCAAAACAGTTTAGTAAGCTGAGGGTGTGCCTCAGACAATAAAGGAGTTGAATTTAGATAAAGCCCATGTCAAAAGCTGGGTGAAGTGGTATGTGTTTGCCATCCAAATGATGGCATGATAGGGGTAGAGGCAGTGGATCCTTTGGAAGTTTGCTGGCCAGCCAGCCTAGCCTATCTGGTGAAGTTCCAAGCCAGTGAGAGACCCTGCCAAACAAAAGATGCTAAGTGCCCAAGGACCAAAACTTGAGGTTTTCTTTCATAGGCATGCTGTGTCAACACACACACACACACACACACACACACACACACACACACACACACACACACACACACTTACTTTAGTGGGAGATGCTTCATCTCAGCATCTTTCAGATGCCTGTTTCATCACATCAGCAAGGCTGTTTTCTTTTGCTAAAATCCTCCCCTAAGTGTTCACATCACTGTGGAACTTCTGCAAGAACTTTCCTCGACACCACAATCTACTGAGGGATCCTCTCTGAATTTCTGATGCTGAATGAGGCAGTTCCCGGGCCCCATCTCTCAGCCTGTTGTCACTGAGAGTTCCATAGCTGGTGTGTGCTTTCTGAGAAGAAATCTCAGAAAATGGAGGCAGCAGGACCTGGAGTGAGACACTCCCTGTAGTGCGGGTCTGATGCCTGTTTAAGAGGGTGGAGAGGGAATTGCTTGGTAAGAGTACCAGAATAGTTCTTAGAAGGTACATCCAGGCCACCAGAAGAGCCCAGCCAAATAACACTGTGAGGCCACCCTTCTACTGCCTGCACCTGTCCCTGGTGCAGGCTTGGTGGTATCTAAAATGGAAACCAGGGGTGTGGCATATGGAACCTTTGAAGGATGATGCAGAGTATGGGCACAGGTGGCATCTTCTAAGGGTCCCAGTAGGAGTTCCTGGCCCAGCGCAGAAAGCCTGGAACACTAAAGCTCTGTCAACAGCCACTCAACTCTCTCAAGCATACACAGAGAGGATTGTAGCTCTGGTCTCGTTCAGCATTTATGGCTTTAACTTCCGCCATTGGAACCGTCTCTTTGCCTAGATTCCAGTCTTTGGCAGACCTTTTATATTAGCTTTGTGTGTGTGTGTATGTGTGTGCGCGCTTGCGCGAGCACATTTGTGTTGCACATATATATGCAAGTGCACATAGGTGTGTGTTAAGTGTGGAGACCAGAGGTTTCCTTCACATCACATTGGCAGCATCTTCTTCAATCATTTTCTACCTTATTAACTGAGTCAGGGTCTCGTAGTGAACTCAGAACTCGCTGTTTCAGCTAGACCGCCTGGCTAACAAACTCCAGGGATCCTCCAGTCTCCACCTCCGCAGGGCTGGGCTCACAGGTAGGCCACCAGGTCAGGCTTTTTTATGTAGGTTCTGGGAAATCAAACCTTGGCTTATGAAGACTAGTGAGCCATCTTCCCAGACCTTCTGGGTCTTTTCCAACCCCATTCTCTTCCTGTCTCCTCCAGCTTTCCTCTACTTGCCAAGGATGAGCTGATTAAAGAGGAAATACTTCCAGGTGAATTCATTTCTGAGTCATTTCCTTAAGCTCAGGAGTAAACCCTGGGGCCGCCAAGAATGCAGGAGTGGCGAGGGTGAAGAGCTCTGGTAGGTGAAGAGACCCTTGACGTAATGATCAGCTGAAATTATTGCTGTTCCTCCCAGGAAGGAGCAGGTGATGTCACATGCGTTTTTCCATGTGGTTGGTACCTGACTGTTGAGTGATAGCTCCTTAGGCGTTCTCACGTGTCTGTGGGACTTCAGATGAATGAAGAAAAGAGCTTTATGGGAACTGTGGAAGACAGGTCCCAAGGGTGAGAATCCTGTACCTTGGGACTGTACAAGTGCAGAGTTTAGGTGTCTGGTACCCATGGGCACCTGGAGGAGGCTCCTGAGGCTGTCAGTTACAGCATCTCCCTAATGCCGGGTACTCAGAATCCTGGCGAGTAAGGGAGCTGCAATAGTAACTGAGGCTGAGTCTCCTGGGAGCCTGATCAAATGGGGCTTGCAGTTGGATTTTGTTTGATTTACTTTAAGATAATGAAGTGACAGGTGGGTCAGTTCATAGACAGCTGCTGTCCTGACACCCATGGCAGAAGCCACACTCAATGACAGCTCTCCTTTAACCTTAGCATACCTGTCCTGGCATATGCACTTTCCTGTATCTCTCCCCAGGAGTCTCAGAACAATACCACGTGAGATGTTCTGTCTGCCTGCTTGTCTGTCTATCTGATTTAGAAGGCAAAGTCACCAAAAGCCTTGGCAACTAGCTCCGCATCTCTGCAGGCTTAAGTGGCAGAGTGTGGGGTGCATATGGTCTTTACCCCGAAGAGTAGACTCCACTTTGAAGACCGATCCTCTTGAGACCAGCATCTCTGCTCTTACACGTCCTTCTTGTGAGGTTGTTGAGGAACCCACAATCAAAGGCAAGCCCTCAGACTTGTCTGTCATCATTAGCTTGTCCTGCAGCTAGATGTGAGCAGGGCTGTCTGCCTCTTGGTGGAAAAAAGCAAACACAGCGGCCCTGCATCCAGGAGGAAGGTGTGCTGCTCTGCAACATTACAGCTGAGAGAACTGAATGAACAAGAAATAAAAGAAAGGACACAATTGCTCCGGTGTATGGTGGAGAGGGTTTACTATAGACACGTGGGAGAGCATAGCCAGAGGCAGGGACATCTGGGAGAGTCCAGAGTGGACATGACCCTGACCAGGGCTATGTGAGGATGGGGTTGGGGGAGAAGGGAAACAGGAGAGAGGGGAACCAGGTGTAGCAGCTAGGAGGCCCAGAGAGAGTAGGGAAAAAGGACCAGGTAACCAAAATGGTTGGATTATATAGGGAAGGCTAGCTGCAGGAGGGGCTGGAGAGGTTGAGGGTAGTGGATAGGGTACGCCAGTCTGGAGGACCATGGAACAGGTAGGGACTGAGGGATGCAGGAAGAACCCAGTGGTCAGGTCTGCTTTGATATGTTAGGTAAGTACCGCAACTCTTTGTCCCTGTTTTAAACCTAATAAGGAAGGATTCTCCTTCTCTAGTTTGGTTCTGGGATGTTTTTTATCCCTACAAGGTCACATCGTGCCCTCTGCTTTCGCCGGCATGTGCCAGACTGCAGTGCTTCTCATCCTGTGGGTCGAATATGAGGTATTTACATTACAATTCATAACTGTAGCAAAATTAAAGTTATAGAGTAGCAACAAAATAATTTTATGGTGTGTGTGTGGGGTGGTGGGTGTCACCGTAACACAAGGAACTGTAGTGAAGGGCCACAGCACTGGGAAGGTTGAGAACCACTGTACTGCGCTGGAGGCTCCCATTGCACTGGGCTGGAGGCTCCCACTGCACTGGGCTGGAGGCTCCCACAGAGACTGCCTATTTTTATTCCTTTCTTGGTCCCTGATTGGCTGATGTGAAGGTTGTTTTCCTGCCTCAGAGTCACAAAGATCTCTTCCTAAAATACCTATGGGCAGTTGGCAAAGCCTTTCCCCACCCCAGGTGAGGCTCAGAGGGATGGCAAAACCTTCGTCTGGACTGAGAGTGAATGTTGAATGCGTGCAATAAATGCCCACAGTAACTCTCTCCCCATTCGTTTATTTATGACCCAAAGACGGATCTTCTACAGAGAAGACTCCTCCTGCTGAGATTAGCTAAACCTGTTACCTTGTGTAATAACCCTGCCTCCTTGTTTATCTGTATTTAATAACCCCACCTCCTTGTTCAGCCATATGTAAAAACCCCATCTCCCCATTCAAGTCTATATAATAACATGCTGGGCTTCTGGGTGTGCTGTGACTTCTCCATCTGAAAGCCCGACCCACCGGACCCCACCTTTTCTGTTTCTCTGTATCTGTGTCTGCCATTTTCTCACTCCTTCCATGCCCCTAGTCAGGGTTCTGGGACCCATGCATGTGTGTGCATGTCCAGGATCCAGGACCATGTGCAAGGGCATGGTGGCTCAGCGTTTGCAGGCTTGGTGGACACAGTTTGAAAGCAGAAGGATGGGGTGTTATGTGAGCAGAGACTACAGTTGTCTTTTTTGCCCCAAGAAAAGTAATTAACATGCAAACTTAAATCAGATGCAACTAAGGATCTATTTGTTTTCTGAGTCAATCATTTGGGTATTCTTTTCTGTCCTTAGTCTGTGGCTCCTTGGATAAGACTATCCTTTGATTAACTTTGATGTTTCTGTCAGCCCAGACTTGTGCTGACATATGTGAATCCCCCTTTAGGAATTCACAACACCGGATGCAGCCCAGTGATGGCTACAACACAGTCAATCTAAGAACGTAGAGTTGAGCCAATCAAAGGTGATGTCTTGGGTCTTTATTTTCATCCCTAGCCTTTGCTAATGACATTCAGCCATCACACATACACACACCAAATGGAGTTAGGATGTGCCGGAAAATGTGACTTCTCTATAGGAACTTAAAATCCAGAAACTCACCATCTGGATTTTATGTCTTCTTACACAATAAGGCAGCCACTCAAGACGGCATATTTTGGGGACAGCTTGGCAGCATTCAGGAGCAGCTCACTTCCTCTCCATCCTTCCTGCTTCCAGATGGCCAGTCCAGCTCTGAGGTTGACGTGGGGGAAAGGACAGGAGTAAGGGAGTGGTCACCCAAGGTGACTGCTGACAGGCCAGGATCCTTCTCAAGTCTCTTTCCTGTCTTCCCTAAAGCTCAAGGAATGCTTTCCTTTCTTTTAAAACTTCCTGAAAGATGTCATGACATCTTGGCCTGCCCCCTCACCCACAATTGTCTGCTGTTACACATGCATTTCTGAAGGTTCGTGGAGCTTTTCAAGGAGGGCAGGCAAGGCTATGCTAAGCTCAAGTGCTTAAAACCTGAAGCTACCACTACCCTGCTGGTGGTAAGATTCCCACATGTGGGACTTCTAGCTTCTCTGCCTCTTACTGTTTGTTCTCTTGTGCAAAGTGTTGGGTATTAGTAGATATTAAATACCATGGTGAGTGGTGCAGTTCAGTAGCGAGTCAATGTGTCATTCAAGCGAGTTTGATCTCCAGTTAAACTCGGGCCCAGTAGCATGTATCTGTTATTACAGTGTAATTCTTCTGTAAGAGTTGGAGAGGACAGAGACAGGATCTTGTGTGTACACAGCGACCAACAACAGTAGAGTGTGTCTCAACCAAGGTGGAAGAGGAGGTCTCGCATCCAAGGTTGTCCTTGGACCTCCATATGCACACTATGGCATGAGTGCACATACATGTATGTTTCAAATAAGTTTAAATACAAGATAAATGTCAATAAGCCATCTAGGTCCCCTGACACTTGTGGACTATGACTCTGCTGGCAGACTTTGATTCAAAGGGTTGCAGGAGGGCCTGTCATGTCCTTCAGACAACCCTATTTGGGGAGCTCTGACTAGCTCTGATGGTCAGAACCTACCCTTCTGTGCTTGGGTGGGGGGGGTTTCCAGAAATGACAGTTCCCTTCTTCCCTAAACTATTAGCAAGCCAGAGAGTGAAAATATTTAGCCACCTTAGATCATTCAGTTCCCAGATAAAAGCCACAAGACCTTTGTATTTATAATAAGCCTTTAAAGCACTAGAGCTGGGCAGATAGCTATCCTCTAAGCTACTATGTTTACTTCCCTATCAATAACCCTGAGTTATAATTTACCATGTTCCACCTGGGCCACTCTTACTCCAGTTGACCAGTCCTCATGGCCAGGTTTCGGCATTCACTTCCTCCACAGTATCTTCTCTTCTGACCCTCCATGGTCTCCTGCCTCCGACCCTAAGCCGAAGAAGCAAAACCTCACCTATCTCTCCTGCACAACTGTAGGCTGTAGGCGTCTTTATTCATCAATCAGGAATAACTTAGCGGACAAGGTTACATAGCTGCACTTGGTGTCTGCGAGTGTCTCCTCATCCCTGAGGTAACCAGGGCCAGTATTTAGTGTGACACTACACAGCAACAGACCAAATCTCAACAGGTTTTAAATTAAGGAGCGAGGTTTGCCCAACAAAGGCTGGTAAACATGAGAATTCGCTTGTAGGCCTAGACCTTTGGGTACAGAACTCAGCATTGCAATGCACAGCCACAGACCAAGCCTCAACAAGAGAGAATGACCTCTACCAGTCAGTAATGGATGCTGGCATGTGAGTCCCAGTACCCTCCCCCTGCATAGGAGGGGGCTCTCTGCTTCCTGGAGTTGCTCTGTGAGGAGGTAGGCTCCAGGCACTTGCTATAGTCACTGCTTGATAGCACATTTATAGCCAGCTGCCTTCTTATCTTCTCTTGCTGCCCTAGTCTTTTCTTGGTGTCCTCAAATGCTTGTTACCAGACCTGCTTCTGGGGGAGTCTACACCAAGTCAGGGTGCTTGATTTCAGACCTGGGACAAGGGACTGAGGTACATATTTTACATAACAAAGCAGACCTGGCTTCTAGGTTCTCCCAGAATCCTTTAGTCCCTACCTGACATACCCTTCCCCCAACTCTGAACTTTATAGCCCAGGGGCTGAGCTACCTTCCCCCTGCACTCCTCCCAAAGGCTCCTCCCCATATAATCCAGACGTTTTGGTCTCTCTCTTTCTTCTTCTTCCTTTTCCTCCTCCTTCTTTCCCTCCTCCTCCTCCTCTTTTTTCTCTGTGTGCCCCTTTCTCTTTCTTTCTCCCTTCCCTACTCCTCCTCTTCCTCATGGCGACTTCCTGGCCTTGGTCCTGGGAGCCAGTGAGCTCACCCCAGTGCAGCTTCCCAATAAGCCTGCCTTTAATATAACCTAATCTGGTTTAAATGGCCTCATTTCACTGGTGGCAGAGAAATAACCTATCACAGGGTACAGAGGTCTCCTGCAAAAAGTCATACTAGGTCTGTGTGTGGTGGCATATACCTTTACTCTCAGCACAGGGGAGGCAGAGGCAGAGGCAGGAGGATCTCTATGAATTCAAGACCAGCCAATCTTCACAGTGTTGCGGGACATATTAAAAATGAATTCACGCTATTGCTGGTGAGGCACCGGCAGTCAATGGCCAACCTATTCTCATCTCTGACTCAGAGTTCTGAAATCTCTCCACCCAGCTCACTAAGTTCCCACTGGCGGGCCACTTCCACACCAGTCTGATGCTTTAAAACTCCCATTTCCTTTTCGGGGTACACATTAGGCAAACCCACGCTTTGCCGCTGTACTTTTCTCTCTGGAAGCCAGTCGAGCCACTGCGTGAAGGAAAACACCACACAAACTTAGTTCAGAAACAATGGTAACTCAATTGCTGGGTGCAACAACTAGAATCCTAATCTTGTAAGCCGTATTAAATCTAAATCCTCTAATGGCGAATCCTGGTGGATTTGCCATCTAAACTGGGAGACACTAGTAGCGACATCTTGTCTTCTCCCTGTCCCTGTCAGAAAGCCCTACCTCCCTCCTGCCTCCTCTCTCCCTCCCCTCTCCTTCCCCAACCTGGAAGTCCCGCCCACTCTCCCAGTAATTGGTTCCTTTATTCATTAGGGGAAAGTTCACAGGAAGTCACCTGAGTACTTGACTCATTCCTCATTCCAGACAACCCTCCCAGGAAAGTGGAATTAACATCAAAATACAAACAGCACCAGGGCCATCCACAACAGCACAGTGAGTTCCAGGCCAGCCAGGATGACATAGTGACAAGTTCTACCTCAGTACTACAATCAAAATGAAAATGAACTGAATAAAACCTCAGCCCAGGAGACAGTAGAAATGAGATGAGTTGAAAAGGCAGGCATATCATGGTCTCTCTACTTTGTTTCTTTGGATATTTCAAGATGACTGTCTCCTCCCAAGGGTTTCCCCCAGATATCCAGGGTCATTATCAATGGAATCCATTGGTTGTCACAGAATCTATTTTGCTTAGCTTTCTGGGTGCAGCGAGCAGAGGAGGTCAAGTCCCAGAGAACATAGGGCTCAGATACAAGTAAGAGGGTTAAGCCATTTATTAGATCACTGTAAAGTATTGTACATGGAGGAGAATGTTGTGTTGTCGAGAGAGAAATCAAGAAGGCTCGAGCCTATTAGCTGAGGTCAGGATTATCAGATTTTGCTGAAATTTGGAGTTTGTTTTTTCCACATGAGGAGGCAAAGCTGATTATCTCGTCAGGGCCACATGTTACCTCTCACTTCTAATCTGCCATAGCTAGAATATGACCTTGGTTATAAACTTTCAAGAGCTCCATCTATTCTGATATGGCCAAGAAAAAAAGAGCCGAGTGAGGGCAGAACTAGCTTGCATGTTGAGTTGGTATCTTTCTTAGGGAAAATTTCCAGAAATAAAATCTAACAACTTCTGTTCCCATCAGAAGTATGTTTTGTGGCTACCTACCACTGTAGGAGAGGCCAGGAAATGTTGTATGTTCTGGAATCTTCCCCAGTTCTACTTTAATCAGAATAATATTAGTAATAAAGAAAAGAGGATAGATACCAGAGAGATGAAGTCTGCCACAGGATGGAGTTGAAGAAAGTTCCTTTGTGGAAGTGATTTCTAGGCTAAGCATAGAGGATAACCTATGCCAGGAGAAGTGGAAAGAGAAAAAATAAACATTTAAAAATAATGAGTGTGGTGGTGCACATGCGTAATTCCTGTCCTCGGGAAACTAAGGGAGAGAGATTATGAGTTCAAGACCAGAATAGGCTACATAGTTTGAGGCCAGTTTAGGTTACATGGTAAGACCCTGTTCTCCAAAGAAAAGCAAAACAACAAAAACCAAGAAGAGTGGAAGAGGAATTTAGGAAGAAAGAACACAATATGTAAAGGAGGGAGAGATTCGTGGAAGTGCAGTGCCTCAGCATCCCATAATAAGCAGCATTAGCCTATTCTCCCCTTCCTGGCTGTCTCTCGAGTAGCACAGGAGGGCTATAGTCAAAGAATAATTCTCAGAAAGAGAATATTATGTAGTACCTTCCCCATGACTCACCTCTTCCCACATATCTTCAGTGTCGAGCACGAAGTGCTTTTTCCACTGGAACTATGAAATGGTAACCCTTTATCCTGCCAAGCTTCTCGTCCGCTTTGTTCTGGACATTGAAAAAAAAAAAAGAACTGCTGCTTCCCGTTCTTTGTTTCCTGACTGTAGCCTTTGATAGGGCCCTTCCTTGGTCTCACAGTGTTGATTTCTACGACAGGCCTAGGTCAGCTTTTTTTCTCCCACAGATCCTAATTAATCACTCACAATTATCTAAGACAAAAAAATGTCTCCTCTCTCCCAAGGGCAGTTTTCTTCTTGGATCACTTTTCTTTTGCTGTTTTTCTTAGGTTTGTTTCCCAGGATCTTCTCTGCAGAAACAGGAAGAAATAGCAGGTGTTGGGGGGGCCTGACTCTCCTGGGGAACATACTGGAGTAGAATTGGTGTCAGACCAGAAATGATGTCATCAGGTCTCTGGCAGTAAAATGAAGAAAAGGGAACTCTTTAAAGAGTCCTGGGAGTGGGATGGAGATATGATGCTGTGGCCAGAAGGGGGAGTAAGGGGAAATGGTCTGAGTTTACATAATTCTTCCAGCTTCACCTTCTAAGCTTACTAAACTTTGGGCATTTATTTAACCCTATTCAGCTACTTAAAAATAAAATCTATAAAAAGGTAATAATAGATAATCCTGTAATTGTTAATGTATGTGTTGATTCAAATAGGATAAGAGATGCCCACATTGCTGGCAAAATGTTGTTGTTGTTATTATTATTATTACTATTACTATTATTATTATTATTATTATTATTATTTGGTGTACATAGAAGGATATTTCCAGAAGAAATTAGCTGTAAAGGGTATAAAGAATAAGGAAGCTCTTCCCTTCCCTCTGTGGGTGGGTGTGCTAGTTGGGGCTCTCGAGAGGAACAGTACTAATGTACTATACATATTGAAAGGGGCCCTGCATGAGATAGCCTCGCAGTCCAACAGCTACTGTCTTTGTAGTGGAGAGGCTGAGAAGCCAGTAGCTACTTAGTCCGCAAAGCTAGACCCCTCAACACTGAAGGCCCGGGGCATTTCTGGAGAGCTCCTGGCCTTCAGTCCCTGTTAGAAGGCCAAAGTACCTAAAGCTTTCCCCTTGGACCTCCTGAGATCTGGAGCCCCTCAGAAGGTGCCGCCCACTTCTCAGTTCAATGGACACAATCATGAACATCCCTGGCACGCATGCCCAGAGGTTAAGTGCATCTCTCTCTCTCAGGCATGTCCAGAGGCTCATCTCATGTGTGACTCGAAACCCTGTCATGCTGACAATCAATGTTAGTTATTACAGTGGGTGTCGCTGAGACTACAAATAGACCATAAAGAAGAAGGAAGGATGTATTGGCTGTCTGCTGGATCTAGGGCCTCCAGTCTCTCCTGCCTTTAGACCTTGGCTGGGAGGCACACTACCAGCTACTCTAGTCTTCATACTTCTGAACTCAGACTGAATTACATCACTGGCATTGCTGTTTCTGACACTTACAGACTGCACACTGTAGGATTTGCCATCTTCCTAACCACGTGTGCCATTTTCCAGTATCTCTTCCTATGTTTATATGTATCTACTCATCCATCCTATCAGTTCTGTTTCCTGTGAGAGCCCCAATACATTATGCCATTTATTTATGCTGAGGATGAAATACGACATATGTAAGCTTCTGACTCATAATGCCAAAGAGTAGGTTCTTGATCAATGATCCTCATTTCTATTTCCAATGTGATTTTTAATTAAAATAATACATAATAGTTTCCATTTTAGCTATGGGAAAAATACTTAGAAGAGCACCCATTCCTTGGCACGGATACAGGGATAATGGTTGGCATTGACTTTGAACCCTTTCTCTGTGGATTCTCGAGAAATAGATACTACACCCTTGTGAGGGAGGCAGCTTTGGATAAATGATATTTCCAAGTGTACTCAGTTTGAGAGTGGTCCCCACTTTCCATCTTACCTGGGAGTGCCTGGGGATGAGGGACTATTGTGGAGTCTCTTCAGCTGTCACTGGAGTAGTCTATTGACAGATGAGGAAAGCCTATGGAGGACACAGAGTTAGGAGGCTTGCTTCTCTCTCTCACTACACAGAGTAGACGCCTTTTTAAATCCTTCTGCTGGTCAATTAGAGCTATTTTGTCATTCACTGTAATTGAGAACTTTGCTCACACTCCCACTGAACCTTCTGGAAGGTAGCTCAGGTAAGAGGAGTCTTGGGCACAGAGCAGGGAGAGTGAAGACCTGCAAACTGCACTTAAATATTCTGCCATATGGGTTAGGACAGGGTAGACTACCTGTATGCAGAAATGAGTAACCCTAAAATATCATTGGCTTCATACAGCAAAGAGTTGTTCTTTTCACACTGCGTGAGCAGATCAATGTCACCTGTCACTGGTAGAGAGAAGGACAACGAGCACACGTGTATTCTAATTCATATAAAGCTCTGTCTGCATTTTCATAGCTCAAACAGGTCCTGTAGCCAGCCAGCCTTAGAAAAATTCTCTCGTCACTTTCTATAGCTGGGGTGATGGTAAATTTTGATTGTCAACTTGATTGAATTAAAAACTACTGAAGTCTTTGGGAAATATACCTCTGGGTGTGTCCAAGAGGATGTTTCTAGAAAAGACTTACCTGGAAGGGAAAATCCACCCTGAAGTGGGTGGCACTGTCCAATACACTGGGGACCAAGACTTAGTTAAGGGGGTTGGGGCTGATAAAGAAGAAAACCATGTGAACAGCAGCATTGATCTCTACTTCCTGGTCTACTGAGATACGAGCAAGCAGCCTCATGCCCCTCTTGTCATATCCTTGAGTGTTGACACTGCCATGCCTTTCCCACCATGATCGTCAGTATCCCAAGCCATGAACCAAGATGAATCCTTCCTCTTTTAAGTCGATTCATATTGGGCATTTGGTCATAGAAGCAAGCAAAGTAACTAAAAATCTGGAATGTGATCCCACAATGCCTGTGTGTTAAGAATTGGCCACTAAGGAGATGGTGTTAGGAGGTGGGGTCTTGTAGGAGATACTCAAGTCATGGGTATATGCCAACAAAGGACATAAATCCTCATGTTTTGTTTTGTTTTGCTTCTTGGCCATAAAGTAAACTATTTGCTCTGCCATGGTTCCCCATGGTGCTATCTGGTAGCCTCACCAGAGAGATATAAAAAGCAATGAATCCAATCACTCATGTACCAGAATACGTAAAACCAAAAGAGCTAGAATAAACCATTTCTTTAGTAAGTTAGTGTCTCAGGCATTTTGTTATTGTGATACAAAGCTGACCAACACATATTAGTGTTAAAATTTTCCAGTCCAGCTCAGCTAAGATGGAGGGTGTCTGTGACCACAGCTACTCTAGAGGCTGAGCGGCAGGAGCTGGAGTTTGAGGCTGGCTTGGGTAACACTGCAAGGCCTTGTCTAAAAAAAGAAAAAGAAGACCAAGGTTTTTTTTTTCCTTCTTTCTCCAATTCAAAGTGGCCTGCCTATAATCAGTGTATTTTGAGTCTTTGAAATGATCTGATTGAACCTGCAGACAGGTGACTAGTGATGTGAAAAGACACAGAAAGGCATTAGAATAGCTTACTGAGAGTAGTTTTCAGGAGAATAGGACCAGGGATGGGTCTCTGTGGTATAGCAGTTGCCTAGTGTGTGTGCCACATGAGGTTTGACCTCCAGCCCAGAAAAAGGACAGCATAGTGTTTCATCTTCTCACTTTGTTCAACATCAAACCTGTCTCTTGCCTTCTATCGAATCTTAAAATAGATGCAGAGAGTTTGGGCAATCGCACAGTCAATGCTGGTGTTCTTTGATAAATGATCAGAGTAGTCTTTGTAAGAATAGGCGATTCAGCGGGGTGGGGAGAGAGCTCAGGGGACAAAATGATTGCTATACCAGTGTGAGAACTGTAATTTGGAATGTTAGCCCTGATGTTTTAAAAATCCAGGTGAGTGGGGTAGCTTGGCCTATAATACCAGCAGAGAGGCAGAGATGGGATTTCTGGGGTAATCTAGCTCATTAGACAATGCAAGCCCTAGGTTCAATGAGAGGACCAGCCTTGGTTAAAATAAGAAGTGGAGAGTGATTGAGGAAGACATCTATGATGCTTAGAATCATCTGAGAGCAGAGAATCCACTGAGGGGATTGCCTAGGTCAAGTTGGCTGTGGGTGTGTCTGTTGGGGAAGGTCTTGATTGTTAATTGTTGTAGGAAGACCCAGACCACTGTGGGTGGCACCATCCCATAGGCAGGGGCTCCTGAACTATAAAGAAGGAGAAAGTTATGTGAAAGCAATCAGGCAACATAGGTAGTCTCTCTCCTCTTTGCGTTTTGTTTAAAGAAGCTTTATAGTTTATGAAGTCCTACATGTCAATTGCTGGCCTTAGTTCCTGGTCTCTCTGCTCTTGGCTGTGGATGTAATGTGATCTGCTCCAAGTTTCTACACTGGCTTCCTTTCCATAGTGGACTGTAGGCCACATGAACTTCCCCCATGTTGTTTTTAGTCAGGGAGTTTTTATCATGGCAATAAAAATGAAACTAGAATGCACCCCTACACCAACATCTGTTTTCATACAGATACTTGTACACACACACACACACACACACATACACACACAAATGCTTGTATTCACACACCTACATATACTTGGATATTTGTACACACACATCAGTATACACATGCACCTGTGCACATTCCAACATGTCAATATATATGCACACATACCAAATGCATGCGTAATAAATGATCATAGAGTTAGAGTATATGAATCCTTACCCAAGGGTGATCAGAACAGAAAGTCACTCATGTAGCAGTCATTCCAGTTTCTAAGTTGAGAAAGTTAGCTAACTGAAGGATACCTCCAGCTCACACTTGCCAGTTAGAACAAGAAGACACCAGACTTCTTACTGTTAAGCATAAACTGTGTGAACAAAGCCAGCAGTGCTGTTACTGCAAGGAAGTCACCATTTTCTGACTCCTAGTCACATACCTGACATGGCTCTAGGCATGCCATATACATGATCATAACCCAACAAGGCCCCCTCTGGCATTAAGAACGACTGTGTTCTGCCTAAGCTCACAGTCTGGACTGTGGCACAGCCAAAGCCTAGCCTGAAACCTCAAGGTCAAACTCATAGCTAAACAGTAGTGAGTGAAGGAGACTAACTACCAAGGGAGCCTTCTGGAGCTCGTAGGGAAGCTCAGCAGGTGGCTAAGTGTCTGTTTGCATCTTTCCATGTGAGGAGTTGAAGAACAAAGTACCTCTACCATCAGCCAAGGCTTAGTTCCGGCTCTGAAGATGATAGAGCTACATGATGCTCCCCGTCCTGGGAGAGAGTATGCTCTCTGGAATTGAGCTCTTTGAAAGTTAACTTGCCCTGGGGAAGGCATTGCTGCTACGCCAGACTTTTATCTTATACTGATCACAGGAGAATGTTGGAAGCTTCTGCTCTTCATTAATTCAAGCCAAAGCCTGGCTGTATCCAGAAGACAGAGCCCAGCTTCTGAGCTGCTTGGTTTAGAATCACCCAGTGTCGTTTGATGGCTTAGCTACACTTCAAAGTTGGCGGCTTTAATAGGCTATCAAGGAGTTTTCATCCCCCAAGAAGAGATTCCCTTCTCTTGATTTTCCTTCTCTTCCACTTCCCTCCCCTCTCTTTCCCTACCCTTTTCTCCTCTCTCCTCCCCTTCCTTTCCCTTCCCCTTCCTTTTTCTCTTTGGTGTTGGAGTCTAGCCTCATGCCTGCTGGGCACACTCTATTTCCAGCTATTCCCCAGCCTCAGGAAGGTATTCCTTTTACATTCTCTTCACTCTGTGATGACTTGTCAGTCTGAGGGCCTTACAGGATATTCACTGATTATCTAAGTATGTTTTGAGTACTTTCCCTGTGCTGGGTATATCCTGGCAATCCTATGGAAAAACTTACTATAGTCTGGTCCGGGAATACAAAGCAAGATATGGGTCGGTAAGATGAATTCCTGTTTTCTTTGAGATGGGATGTCTCACTTAACACTCTACAGTGTTGCCTTGGACTGGGCATGCTTCCAATCTAAGGCAAAGAAGCATTGTAGAAGAAAGAGCTGGGGAAAGATGAGTAAATGAAAAATAAGAATGAAAAAGGAAGGACATGACTGCTTCTGGTATGGTGGCGGAGAAGGTTTATTGTAGATAAAAGGGAGAGCATTCGCAGAGGCCAAGACATCTGGGAGAGTCCAGAGTGAACGTGAGCCAAGCCATGGGAAGAGAGATGGGAGAGGGGAGAGCCAAGAGAGTGAAGGGCCAGGGAACCAAAAAGGCCAGATTTTTATAGGGAAAGGACATCTTGGGGAAAGACAATCCAGCCCATGGACTGGGAAAGTTTAGGACAGAGGGCAGGGTATGCCAGCCATACCCTATAACAGGTAGGGACTGAGAGATGCTGGGAGAGCCTGGCAGCCACTTTGATATGTTAAATAGACACTTCAGCTAGCCTTTTGTCCTGTGCTCTAGACCTAACAGTGAGGACACAGATTGAGTGATCTCATGGCTAACCAGCCCTCAGGTTTAACCTCACTGAGATTCTCTCCTTCCTTTCTGTAAAATGGGGGCAATGGCATTGGCATTCAAGGGCATATGGTAGGGGTTAAATGAGGTGATGTAGGCAAAAGTCACTTGTGGTGCCCCGTTCACCGGAGCTGCTCAGTCACTGCCTGATAGAGTCAGGAGGGTGTCAGCAGTGGTAACTGCCACTAAGAGACAAGGGAGGAACAGAACAGTGGCTGCTAAGAGAAGGTATAACCTATTAAAGCTATTTCCTTTGTATATCCTGAATGCAATTTCCATCCCTCGTCAAAATACTTTAAGACTTGAACTTTCCTTGAATTCATGTGTATAGGGTAAGTGAAGTTGAGGGGGTTGTTTTAAACTGAGCCCCAAACTCCTCTTTTTCCCCTCATCCTTTCTTTTCTCAAGGTCCAGAACAATAATCCTTGTTTAGGAAAAGACTTAGCCAAAACTGAAATTCTGTTTCAATTTGAGATATTTCAGCGAGACAGTGAATAACCATTTATCTTACTGAAGATTTTTTTTTTTTTTTTTTTTTTTTGCTTCCTAGGATTACTGGAACAAAGATGTAATTATTCAAATATGCTCTTGATCTCCCATGGCATGGTCTCTATCATCACAAAAGGATCATTCTTAGTGGCTTTATAAGAATGGAAACTATGGTATCATTATCATATAGAACACTCTATCAAAGATCTTGATTTGCAGAGACTCCGGGTTCGCTGTAAAGTTGAACAGACCGGCTCACTTCAGCAACACAAAGGATTCACTATAAGGCTGTGGGTTACTTATGGATCCCTAGGGAAAGCTGGGGTGAGGGAAAGAGAGAGAATGAAACAAAACAAAACAATAAACCTAGATTTCAGAAGGCACGGGGCAGAAATGAAGAGACTCTCAAATTTAATTTCCTGTGAGTGAGAGAATCTGATTGGCTAAACTGGACGCAACAGAGCCTTTTGATTGACAGTCCTACACCTGAGGTGTGGCCCCCAGTAGGATGAGAGAGTGGGAAGAATCTCCAGAGAGCTTCTGGGTCAGTGAGCTAATGCAGGGGCCACTGAGGTCTGAATAAAAGTGCTTTGTCCCAGTGCCAGTTGGTGGCAGAAATGAAATCTCTTTGTCTTTTCTGCATGGCTTTCCTTGTTGCAAATTGGATCTAGGGTTGTTTATGTTGGGCAAACACTCTACCTCTGAACTACATCTCTAGCCCAGAAACAAAACCTTCTGTTACAGCCACATGGGAGACTTAAAAACAATTTTATTTCCAGCTTGCCAAAGCAATGGTTCAGAGATCTGTAAGATTAGGATTATCTATGACAGTTGTTAAACTAAGAAAGTTACTCCCCAAGAGTCATGGAATATCTAACAAAAAGTCCCAGTGCCAGGCATGCAAAATCCTATTTCCAATGGTTGGTCATAGGGGTCCAAGAGACACCCTTCCCCCCCCCCCAAATAGGCTATGTCTCTTGTCTCTGTTTGCTTTCCAGAAGTTGAAGGTAAATCCCTATTGTTGAAGATGCCATGCACTTCAGGCACAGCACTCAAGAGACCAAGCTATATGTAACCTTGAAGACCAGCTTTCATATTACCTGCAGGAACTATACAAGCTGCCAAGGAAGGGAAGCCATTAATAGTCCTACCTAGCTATGGCACCAACGAACCACAACAATAACCAGCATGGCATGATAACCCTAAGGGCGCAGTAGTGGCACACATATCCTGGTGGTAACCAACAGCTCTCTAATTGGACTTAAGAACTGCTCAAAGGGCCAGGGGAGATTATGCATGGTACTGAGAACTTAGCCAACTACTCACTCGGGGCTAGTAAGATCATGGTTGCTGAAGGAGAAACTACAACTGCTACTTTACTAAACCAACATGATTCCTGACTGCATTCTAAATATTTAATTCTTATACTCACCCCTCATACAAAGAAACTTCTCTTTGCAACAGATCAAGACCATTAAAGAAAACTACAACTGCTAAAAATGCAGAGAACAATTGATTAAGGAGTAACCAGTCCCAGTTGATGTTTTTAACAATACAACAAAATGCTCAAGAAACATCATAGCAAAGGGGAGGGGAGAGTCTTTGTAGTTTAGGGCACTAGGAAAGGAAGAGCTGAGAAAACAGGCTGAGCAAGTCAGAAAGAGCAAGCAGGGAAGCAGCACTCCTTGGTGGTCTCTGCTCTAGTCCCTGCCTCCAGTTTCCTCACCTGACTTCCCTCAGAGATGGAGGATGACCAGAGAGTTTTAAAATGAAATAAACCCTTTCCTTCCCAAGTTGCTTTTGGTCATGGTGTTTTATTCTAGCAAAGGAAACCTAAGATGGCTCGCAGTTATGACCAGCGGACTTCCCTTCTCCATTGATTTGGAAGGTGGATGGGTCCATGTAACTTACATTGTTTTCTACATTGTCAGATTTGAATGTGTTTTTGGAATTAATATAGTCATTTGTCAAGTGTCCTTATAGTCAATTAACCAGAAAAGCATTTGGGGGAGGGGCATCATTTGTCCTGTTTGAATAACTTAGTAAAACAGTTGTCACAAAATGCCATAACTTAAAACAACATTTTCTGTACTGTATTTCACAATTCTGTGAGCCAGGAAGCCAAACAGAGCTTAGCTAGAAGATTCTTCTGTTAAATGTCACATTGGCTGAGGTCACTAATCGGTGTTCGTGGGCTAATGGACTGGTCTTTATGGTTCAAAATGGCTCCTTTCTGTGCACATTATTTAAGTCAAGCGAGACACGGGGTTTCTGTTATTTAAAGGCAAAGGGAATGCGCATAATTGAAATAAATTCAGTGTTTCCTCAAGCCGAGAAAGATGTGCTCCTGTTCCTTCAATGCAGGAGTCTGTAAGCTTTCTGCCACAAGAACATACAGATACAGCTGTTCAGCCCAGCCAAAGGCTTGAAAACATCACCAGCCATGGAAAATACATTAATGAGTGAACATGGCTGTGGTCCAGTAAAACTTATTTACGGTTACTGAAACTCGAACTTCACATAATTCCCATGCATCACGAAATGTCACTTATTGTTTTGTTGTTTAGTCACTTAAAAAATGTAAAATCCATTCTTAGCTAATGGCATAACCAAATAAAGAAAATAGGCTGGGTTCTGAGGGTGGGTGGGTGGGGAACAGTTTAGCCAGCAAAGTGCTTGTCACTTTGGTGGACTTGAGTTTGGACACCCCCGCCCCCAAGTCATGTAAGAAACCCTGTGCTTGTAATCTTAGTACTGGGGTGAGGGGTCAGGGAAGGCATGGGGGAGGGGAGGGGGACAGGCAGATCTTTGCATTTCATTGGTCAGCCAACCTCGTTAAATTGATTGAATTTCATTGGTCAGCCAGCCTAGTTAAATTGATGATCTTCAGCATCAGTGACAGACCCTGGCTCAAAAGTTGAAGGTAGATAGTGATCAAAGAACCTGACCTTTCTCTCTGGCCCCCACACTCACATGCACATATCAGCATGCACTCCTGCACACATGTGTGCACATACCTATGCCAACAAGTTCATGCACACATACGCATAAATATTCCATATACCACCACTACTAACCCTCTACTACCCCTCTACTCTCCCTCTACTCTTCACCTCTAGAGTGATGAGGAGGAAGAGGGAGAGGAGAAAGAGGAAGAGAAGGAGGAGAGGAGGAGGCAATAAATTTGGGTTTGGTCTCTGGATTGCAGCTTGCTAACCTGTACTATGTCACAGCAAGCTTGCTTTATGCTCAGGACCTTTGCCCATGCTGGCCTTCTGGGACACTGCCTCAAGTCTACCTTCCCTGATCACTCTGTCACAGTAGTTCCCCAGCCTCTGAGACACATTACAGTTGGTATTGTCATGCAGCACTTCTCCCTGGCTGACATTTCACTCGCCCATTTGTTTATGTATGGGATGAGGCCTCTCCTCTGCCCCCATGGGGGTCTCCATCTGAATGAAGAGAAGATTTTGCCTGTCTCATTCACTGTGACTTAGCACAGCGCCTGGTGTGTAATGGACAATTAAAGATTTGTTGAATGTATAGTGATTACAGCTCAGTTCTCCAGAGCTTGAAGAGCCCATAAAAGACAACTCAATTTATATTTATTAGACAAGAGAAAGATAATAATAATGGAGAAGGGAGGCCAAGTCATTGTGTGTATACTCAGGAGAGCTTTTTGTCCCTTTGTTATCCCCCAATGTTTCTGGGAAAACTGAAGGGAAACTCTATCTATGATTCTGAAGGTGGCTGTTCTCCCCTGGCAGCTATGAAGGGCTTTTCTTACCTCGACTGGAGGTGGGAGAAGAAGAAGCAGCTTTTTATGAAGGAGGGTGAATGCTACCATGAGGTTATGAAAGGATGACATATTGCTCTAGATCACTGAGTTATGGTTTTAAAAAATTTCCCAAGATCACTGAAAGGGAAATGGCAAAAGTCAGAGGTGACACATCAACAACAGAGATGATGGAACCGGAAATAACACTGGGCAGAACCTGCCCTCAGGAGGGAAGAAGGAAAAAGCAGCAGGCTAGATCCTCGGGACCAGGAGGCTGGAGCTGGAACAGAGCGTACCTGCTGCTAGTGCTGGGTGGGGGCCAGAATCTGATAATTTGGCACTGGGCTTTCCAAGTCTGGGGACTGAAGTGGCCCGCAGCCAGTGCTGCCTCTTCTTATTCAAACAAACAAACTGGCTGGGTAGAAAGAGCCTGCTGTAGGTGATTAGAATAAACAGGGAGAGTCCCTGAGAAGGAGTGAGGCCAGTTGCTGAGGCTGGGAGTTCAAGTTATTCAGGGGAGGAACAGATCTCTGAGCTAGAAGGAGTACAGGGTGGAGATAGCATGGGAGGCTACACTGCAAATGTGTGCATGATGGGCCGGCTGGGAACAACCGTGGCATTGGATAGTTGCTTCCCTGCCGGAGGATGAAGCAGGGAATACCAAGATGAAATTAAGTTTTTCACCTGGACTTTGTGGTTACAAGCAATGAGAAACTCATAAAGATCTGACCAAGTTCAAATAGAGACTGCCTCGACTCATGCTGATGAGTGTATCAGTATGCTGGCTTCCGGATGTTGAGAGGCCAGGTGTTAATCAGCATCTAGAGCACTTGGTCTCTGATTTCCATCGGCATTAGCTTCCTTCTCCAACAGTCTCAACCCACAGTGTTTGACCACAGCGAGTCCAGGTGCACATCCAACCAGCTTCGGGTTCAGCAAAGCGTGCTGTGGTCTGGTTGCTCCATCAGGCCCAAGTGTTTTACCTCATTGCTTCTGACTGGGTCATACGTTCTTTCCCCATCCAAACATAAGCTACAATGCCTTCCTGATCAACTGTGAGCCCTTTGGTTTTTCTGGGAATCTTGGTAAAGTCAGCTCCTTCTAAACCACTTGAACAAGGAATGAGAAAAGGATTTTCTCTAAGAAAAACTTCGATGCCGCTACCATAAGAGAGGAATACAGACCCCCAATAGGCAAAGAAAAAGACAAACATAAACCAGATCTATCCAACTAGTTGTCAGCTTACACTTTTTCAAAACCTATTTTAGTAAGGTTTCTTAAATGCTTCAACCTCCCTTATAGTCCACTGACCAAAGGGAGGGGAGGAAGATGGCTAATAGAACAAGGGGGATGTGGACCTGTTTAGAAGTAGTTCTTTGGGTCAATTCCAGTTTTTGTTGTCAGCAGTTCAGTCCACTAGCAAAACACTGAACGCGAATCAGCAATCAGCTCTATCCAGAAGAAACCCCGAGGCTCCGCCGATCAGCATGAGTCTGCTAAAGCAGCAAGAAGCATCGAGAACACCCCCAGAAGTTCTTTGGTGTGTTTCTTTCTATGAAGTCACAACAAGCAAAGATCAGCAAAGAAAGCAGGGTGAACCAATGCCAGAGCATTGTCCACTGTGAGCTGGGTTATACTTGCATTCTTTCCAAACATCACATGTCCTGTCAAGGTTTCCCTCCAGCAAAACATTGCATGCCCTTTTACCAGGCAGCCTTCCGAGAAACACCACATGTCCATTCTCGGCAAAAACTCCCTCTCACGTGTCTGCTTCAGCAAAACATCCTCTCATAAGATAGTTATGAGAGTGCCAGAGAAACATCAGATGACAAAATGAAACCAGAAATTCCCACTTCAACCAGCAATTACCATGCTTATATGGAAATGACCAGAAGCCAGATCTTTCATTGGTACTCATTACATTCAATATGTAATGCTAAATAAATGTTACAATCAGACTACTTGGTTCTGTGTATGTTGGCCACACTGCATCATCTGGTTTAAGTGAACAGTAGGCGGTTAACATCGGGAGTAAAGAATACTAATCATACTGTAAGTGGTGGCACACATCCCAGCACTCGGGAAACAGAGGCAGGTAGGAGTCTGTGAGGTTGATGCCAGCCTGGTCTACAGAGTGAGTCCCGGAATAGCCAGGGCTACACAAAGAAATCCTGCCTTGAAAAACAAGACAAGATGAGATGAAACAAAACAACCATAAAAACAAAACAACAACAAAAATCTAATCGTAAGTGAGGAAAAGGTAACAACAAATTGTTTAATGATAAAGCACACATTAACTTTACATTTAAATTTTGTAACAAAGAATGCAATACACCCCCTTCAGTCAGTAAGAAAGCTCTAGAAAAAGCAACCGTTCTGTGGGATGGTAAATCTTTATTGCCAACTTGATGGGATTGAGAATCACCTAGGGGAGGGTGTTTTCAGAGAGATTGAACAGAGGTGGGAAGACCCACCATGGATAGTGATGGGCCTTTCTCATGGGCTGGGGGCCGAGACAGAAGGAAAACAGAGCTGAGCACCAGCACCCGCCACTCCCTGCTTCCTGATTGGAGACGCCCTGTGACTGCTGTTTCATGTTCCTGAATGGAGACTTGCTCACCATGATGGAGTGTGAGTCTCTGTTCCTTACAGTATCAGAAGTATCTTGTTAGGTACTTTCTCATAGCATTGAAGATCCCATGGCTTTCCTAACTTTCTGTTGAAGGATAATTCATGAAGAAGCCTTACAATGGGCAAAGGCTCCAAAGGCCTTGGTACTAGTCATGCTCTTGGGGTTTTTCTGACTTTGCATTTCTGGCTGCTCTGTTTCTGCTTCCTTTACCCTTTCTGTGTGCTCCAGGGGGTTACCTTTGTGCCTTTGTGTGTTCCAGCACTGTGACTTCACGCATGGATCAGGTTCTTTCCAAGAGCTTCCTTGCTGTGACAGTGCCAGCCATTCTCAGTGACTCCTAATTCTCCCTTCAAATTCACACTTGGGAAGTCCTATAGAGGGACTTCTCAACAGAGTTTTAATGGATGGGTGAATTTAAATGAATGTTTTTCCCTTACTGTTTTTAAGTCAAAATACCTGTGACAGTATCAGCAATTTGACAGGATCTAGAGTTACCTAGGAGACAAGCCTCCAGGCACACCTGTGACCATAAAAGTAGGAGTGTCATTTGTGCTTGGGTCTCAGACTATATAAAAAGGGAGGAGCTGGGGCTGGCAAGATGGCTCAGTGGTTAAGAGTGTCGACTGCTCTTCATAAGGTCCCGAGTTCAAATCCCGGCAACCACATGGTGGCTCACAACCATCCGTAATGAAATCTGACGCCCTCTTCTGGAGTGACTGAGGACAGCTACAGTGTACTTACATATAATAAATAAATAAATAAATCTAAAAAAAAAAAAAGGGAGGAGCTAGCTGAGAACATTCACTTGTCTCCTCCTGCTTCCTGCTTCCTGCTTCCTGCTTCCTGCTTCCTGCTTCCTGCTTCCTGCTTCCTGCTTCCTGGCTGTGGATGTCTTGTGACCAGTACTTCAAGCTCCTACCACCATGCTTCCCCCCCAATCCCCATGATGTACTATCAACTAGAACTTTGAACCAAAATAAATCCCCTCTCTTTCAATCTGCTTTTGTTGATGTTTTGTTTGTTTTTATTATTACAATAAAGAGGCTATAATTAAGATAATGGCTAAAATCTCATCCTATTTTACTTATGCTTGAAATACTTGTAAGACAGAGACTTCAGGGTTTCCCTGATTCCTCTTTCTAGCCATCCTTACTTTAAGTCTTACTGACTTTGACCCATTCCTTTTCCTGCTCCAGAGTGACATCACCTTTGGCCATTTGTTACAATTTCCATATCATTCTCCTTGCCTCTGTGTGTGTGCATATGGCGTCACATTTCACAGATTCTTTGGCTTTCCATCATCATTGACCTCAGCCATACTCTTTGGCCTGCTAAATAAGGCTTCAGTGTCCTGCTCTGTGTCCTCTTTCAGCAGCACCTCTGAGTGAGCTGTTGTGTGTGTGGTGTGAGTGTGTGTGTGTGTGTGTGTGTGTGTGTGTGTGTATGTGTGTGTGTGTATGTGTGTATCTGTGTATGTGTGTGATTTTCTTGGCTACAAAGGGGAGCTCAAGATCTGCCTGGATTATATGAAACCCTGCCCGGCCCCTAACACCTCCCACAATATACATACAAATGAATAAATTAATCTTTACCAAATTATTTACAGAAAAGAAATAGACTCTAGGCTGTCTGTATAGAAGAATAATCTTTGGGACATTTCAATGACAAATCTGCTTTAATTATTTTATACCCAGTGTAGCAGATGACACATCTTATACCTCTAATTCTGCATGACATAAGCTTCAGCTGAGGTACCAGTCTTCTAGAAAACCTTGTAGATTCTTCAAGTGATCTGGATTCCCCATAGCTGGCTCCATTTCTATGTCTTTCTCTCTTCCCTCCTCTCTCTCTCTCTCTCTCTCTCTCTCTCTCTCTCTCTCTCTCTCACACACACACACACACACACACACACACACACACACATGATTGCACTAAAAAGATCAGGTGTTTGGTATGCTATGTAGCCTCCTTGTAGGGATAAAAACTGCGTGTTCATCCCTGACATTTGGTGCCTAGTCTTACATGAAAACATAGGAAGCTTTTAAGAAACATCCACAGAGGGAGTTATCAGTTAAAGTCTGTGTTTCCTCTTAGAGCCTATGTTATAACCACAGGTCAGGTTAGCTGTGAACTTCCTCTTGCTCTTGGTACTTTCCACAGAATGGAAAGGGTGTCCTCTAATATACTATAGGAGCTAACAGGGATTTTGTTGTATAACAGTTTCCTCTTTGATTGAAATATTTCATCATGTAAGTTCAAGGTCAGCCCGAGACTGTCTCAGGTTTTTACTTCTTTACCCTTAGTGGCATGGAATTATTCAGCTTGTGCAAGTTCCCTTTGTTCTTTTCCCCAGAAATCCAAGTCCCTGAGGGCCAAGTCTTCACAGCTAGGCCTTCAGGGCATGAAGTTTACTCTTTATTTTTTCCTCTTAGGTAGCTGTGAGACCAGTTCATCTTCCATCCACACTTCTAAGCAGAGCTTGGGGCGCTTAGTGTATGCCAAGTTGCCCATTCGTGAAATCCTTCATTCTTTATTCACTGGGTAGCTGGCTACCCTGGAGTTGACAAGTCATGGGCGCTGTTCTAGGTGCTGATGATACATCCACATAGACTGGGCTTTGCCTTTAAGAACTGGGGCCTTGGTTTTATTAGGTTAAGAGGTCCAACAATTTTCAATTGAGAAGGTAGAAGAATATCTCTGAGGAGTTATGCCCCAAGTTAAGTGTAAGTGTAAATGTAAATGTAAAATGCAAATCTCTTTAGCATCCTAAGTGGCACTTGTTCTGTGCTCTTATAGCTCATGGCTTACTAAAATCATCAAATACATTTACCTGCAATTCTACTTTTTTATCTGAGCTCCAATCTCTATCATCCACAATATTATTCTGAAAATCAATTCTCTTAAAATGTACCTAATTCTACTTGAGGAAGCAAAAGAGAACTGAAATTCATTAAAATCCGCCTTTCAATAATGCGCCATTTTATTGTACTAACTTTTTGTTTCAAATATAACACTTAAAAATACTGATCCAAGTAATAATTTATGAGCATCTATCATTGCAACTGTCTGAGAAAGGCTAGGTTACTGCTCCCAGTTTTCACTTAAAAAATAAAGGGCTTAGAGAGATTAATTGCCCTAGGTTACATAGACATGAAATATTGATTAAAGCAAGCTCAATTCTGTTCTACACTTAATATTGTGCTTTTAGTATTACTCTACAAGAGACAAGATAACGATATTATAACTACAGTCTTGAAATACTAGGTTCTGTCAGGTGTGGTGTCCCCTAATCTCAGCACTGTAACATGGAGGCAGATGGATGAGTTCAAGGGTAGTCTTGAACTATAAAGGGTGAGTTCAAGTTCAAGGTAGTCTTGGCTACAAAGGGAGCTCAAGATCTGCCTGGATTATATGAAACCCTGCCTGGCCCCCAACACCTCCCACAATACACATACAAATGAATAAAGACTATATTATTAATCTTTACCAAATTATTTACAGAAAAGAAATAGACTCTAGGCTGTCTGTATAGAAGAATAATCTTTGGGACATTTCAATGACAAATCTGTTTTAATTGTGTCCTCCACAGGGAAAAATATGTGTCCTTTTCTAAGAATGCTATAAATAGATATTTAAGCAAATTATTTCAGACAGTAATGATAAAACTGCTTTTGTATGAGTGAAATATTTTCGTTTCATTATTTAATTCAATTTAAAAACTGTGATTTCTAGATTTTTTAAAAGCTATAGTAAATGGATTTTAGAAGCATATACAATAATAGTGCAATTATTCACTGGTAATTTGAGGATTTTTTTCTTTTGAGATAGGATTTTACACTGTAGCCTAGGCTGTCTTGGGACTAACTTTGTAGCTTAGGCAAGCTTCAAACTTGTGGCCATCCTTCTACCTAAGTCTTCTGAGTACAAGGATTACAGACATGTGTCACCAAACCCAGCTTTCACTGCTCATCTATCTTAGTTAGGGTTTCTATTGCTGTGAAGGGACACAGTGACCATGGCAACTCTTAATAAGGAAAACATTTAATTGGGGCTGGCTTACTGCTTAGTCCATTATTTTGATGGCAGAAAGCATGGTGATAAGCAGGCAGACATGGTGCTGGAGAAGGAGCTGAAAGTTCTACATCTGGATTGGCAGGCAGCAGACAGAGAGAGTGAGACTGAGCCTGACTTAAACATTTGAAACCTCAAAGCCCTCCCCCAGTGACACACTTCCTCTTACAGGGCCACACCTCGTAATTGGGCGAGTCCCTATGAACTTATGGGGACATTTTTATTCAAACCACCATAGCATTTATGATATACCTGGCAGGGCATTCTGCATAGTATTTTACTTCTTCTTGATTATAACTGTATGAACTCTCAGTTGATTATTACACTTGATGATCAAGACATATAGACTCAGAAACTTTAGCAACTTACCGTCAATGAAAGCCTGTGAGTACCAAAGGCAGAATTCAAATGTAATGTTCTAAAACACTTTTCATTAAGACTCTTCATTCTATGACTTTGCTTTAAAAACATTGTGATTGACGGGGTGCTCTATTGTTTCTTCAGAGCCATGGCTCTGGTTCTGTGAGCCCTTGAGCTTAGCTTAAAAATAATCTTTCAGGGGGCGGGATAGGGATGGGGGACAGCTCAGTTAGCAAGAGCTTGCCTTACAGTCAGGAGGATCTGAGTTGGAGCCTCAGAACTCACATGAGAGTGTAGGGCATGGGCAGGCACTCGGGATTCCAGCACTGGGGGGAGGACTCACTGGTTAGCTAGTCTTTCTTAGTTGATTAGCTCTAGGCTAAGGAAGGAGTTTATCTCAAGGGAAGATGACATCTGAGCTTGTCCTCTGGCCTCTATGTACCTGCACATGTGTGGGTACCACATCTTTTCATATTCAGTGGACCCACTTTTCTGATCTGTGATTGTTTTGGGGGTAAAAAAAGTAGGAAACTGGGTCTTTAAAATGACCCCAGTAGACACTTTTTTTTAAAAAACCTTCCCCTCTTATATACATATATAGGATCTATTCCTTTTGGGTTGTAAAACAGTTTCTCATTGCCATTTTATGGAGCAGCTGGCTGGAAGAGCCTCCCAATCATTTGGTGTGGCCAGCCTGGCCAATGTGGCTGCCATTGAGCTCAGATCTGGTGCTTCAAGTTGGTCAACCCCAACTCCTATTCCATCTACGAGCTGCTGGACCACAAGGAGAAGCTGGTGCTGCACCGCAAGATACAGGAGCACGTTGTTGCCAAGGAAGATGAAAACCTGAAACAAGACTGTGATTGGAGAGATCTTGGCAATGGACCTGTATTTACAGTGCTTCAGAGACCAGAGCCCTTGAGCTAGACCAGTGAATTGCGGCGTTGAGTATTTATATGTAGAGCTGTGTGGGGGCAATATATGTACTGAGTTCCCAGTGCCACTGTGATGAATGGTTTTGGGATGGAATGGTGGGAAGGCTGGAGAAGAACAGTGTGAGTATGCTGTGGAGGGAGGCTGAACCACATCTGGGGTTGAGCTACTGCTGGGGTCCAGGCTGACTCCTCTAGTCTGTACTGCTGCCATGGGCAATGTTCCAGGCATGTTTGGATCAATGGTTCTGCTGTAGCTGGAGGGGTGAGGGAGGGAAGACCTGGGAGGAGTGGGGAGTAAGGGGGATCAGGTTACATCATGTGAAATTGCCAAATATTCAATAAAAAAACATTGTGATAAAAAATAGCTGGAAGGACTAGATGTTGACTGCTCTTGTAATTTGTAAGTAGAAAACTAGTAATCTGGAAGTTACTGCAGATTTGAGTAACCTGTGCTGCATATTGAGACCAAACTGATATCTGTGGTCCATGCTATAGCCAGGGGCTGTGTCTGGATCTCTGGTCTGCTGTGGGGTCAAATTAATATCAGTTCTTGCGTGCACCGGACTCGACCAGCAAGAACTACGCTGCAACAGGATCCTTCTGCACACGTTTATTGGGAGAGCTTGATTGCAGAGGCGAAAAGACCCCGAGCCCAGAACTGGTGCTGCTTTTATAGGCCTAGGAGAGGCGTGTCTCACACCTGGATTGGTTATGCACTACGCCTCATTTGCATGTTCTTCATCTGATTGGCTACTCTCTCTCAGTACCTCACAGAGCCTCATTATCATACCTCATTTGCATGTCTCACATCCGATTGGTTACTCTCTCTCAGTACCTTACAGAACCTCATTATCATACCTCATTTGCATGCCTCACATCTGATTGGTTATACTCTCAGTACCTTACAGAACCTCATTATCATGCCTGGGCCAGGCAGTGTCTTTGCAAAAAACTTTACTGCATGTGTACACATTGGTTGTTTGTCCAATCTTATGCGTGGTGGCCAGCAGTAGTCAGTGCCACTCAGCAACGGCACATGTGGCTTCCCACAATCAGTGGCCTATGTTACCACCGAAATCCATGTGAATGTCCCTGATCTGTGCTGCTGCCTGAAGCCATGGTGATCTCCATGGCCAGTACTGCCACAAGAGACCAAGCTGAAGTCCGTGGTACATGCTGATACCAGAGGCCAGATGTCTGTGTCTGTGGCCTGTGCTGTCACCAGATACCATGAACCATGTTCCTGCAGACTGTAAAGGACAAGAAAGCCTCTCCTACAGTGGTATCAATGACTGCAGACTCACAGTTGGGAGCGAGAGACATAGAAGGCTTCTGTGACAACCCCAAGCCCAACATCTAATAACCCTAAAGAGAAACAACCTAGACAGGAGGCCATTGACGAGAACTCTTAAAAATTGTCATAAGGATGCTGAAGTATAGCCCTCTACAATAAACAGCTACTGGCAGGAATGAGGGTGGGGAAGGACTCCTTTAAGTGGATGGACACTGGGAGTTAGAGCATGCTACAGTGAGTATATGGAAAACACAAATTGAACTTTTTTGTTTGTTTGTTTTTCGAGATAGGGTTTCTCTGTATAGTCCTGGCTGTCCTCGAACTCAGAAATTCGCCTGTCTCTGCCTCCCAAATGCTGGGATTAAAGGCGTGTGCCACCACGTCCGGCTCAAATTGAACTTTAAAAAAAATCTTTATATATATATTGGAGGGGAGGCCACAAGAGTCTGGGGGTGGGGGAGGGAAGACCTGGGAGGAGTAGGGAGGAAGGGTGATCAGGGTATATTATGTAAAACTTCCAAAGATTCAATAAAAATATTAGGTTAAAAATTAACTGGAAAGACTAGATGTTAAATGCTCTTCTAATTTATAACTAGAAAAACAAGCTACGGTTCCATCTGAAATAGGCTTTCCTCATTGGCACGCACAGTCTGGAACCTGTAACTGGCCTTGTATTGCTAAAATTCCTTCCCAGGAGAAAACATAAGCCACATCGTCTACCTTCCCTCCTATGGTCCCAACCACAAACTGAGGCACAGTTCTGCCAAAGTTCATTCCAAGGAAAGAAATGAATTTTATTGGCCTCTTTATGGAGGTGAGGGGTTACCTCCATGGGTTCCCCCCCCCACTTAATTTTCCAGATCACACCTAGGAAGCCTTTACTCAGCAGGGATGAGGCCTTCCCTGTAGTTGTGTGGATGGAGCCCCTTCTCCATGCAAGCTTACCTAATCCCAGTGATTCACAGCCTATGGGTCTCACCCCCTGTGACAAACCTCTGTGTCCCAAAATATTTACATTAGAGTTCATAACAGTAGTGACATTACAGTTGTGAAGTAGCAACACAAATAGTTTTATGGCTGGGGGTCATCACAACTTGAGGAACTGTGTTAAAGGGCCACAATGTTAGGAAGGTTGAAAACTGCAATCCTAACTTCTTCCCAGGCCAAAAGCAGTTAAGGAGCATTGCATGCAGCAAGTGGTGGGAAGCAGCTAGATACTCTGCTGAGGGTCTCATGACCCTCCCCACCTCCAATCAACAATTGCAGCTGAGAGAATCCTTTTGAAAGGGGGCCAATTGAACTTCCCAAGATAGGCATTTATTGGCTCAGAGAACAGTCACTCACAATACTTTGCTATTTCCTTGGTCCATCTTTCTTTTGTTTGGCTAAAGCAGAGATGGACAAAGGATGGCTGTGGACTAATTCCAGTCTGTCCCTGCTTTTGTTCATATCCTCTGCGAACTAAGTGTGGTTATTGCATGTTAAAAATAAAAACAACCAAAAAAAAAAAAACACCAAAACCCAAGAAGACTATTTTATGACACATAAAAATTGTGTGAAATTAAAATTTCAGTGTCCCCAAGTTTATTGGAACACAGCCACTATGCTAATTCATTTACATATCATCTGTGCCTGGCTTCAGGCAGGCCTTAGTGGCAGAGTTGAGTAAGTTTAGTAGGAAAGTTGGACCTTCTATGTCTTGATGGGAGAAGTTTGCTGGCCACTGGCCTAGCCTGAGAAGCTGGCCTGGTTTCTTGCTCTTTCTGATGCAGATCACAGGGCAGAGGCAGCCTGAGCTCTGCTTACACTTTTGCATCAGAAGTAAAACAAAGAACAAATGAAGTTGGAATGACATATCATATTAATGTTGATCTTGACACTGATTTTTCTTAAGATTTTTTTAAAAGAAGATTTATTTTTATTTGTGTGTGTGTGTGTGTGTATGCCATATGTGTGTGGGTGCTGGCTGACGTCAGAAGAGGATTTTGGATCTCTTGAGGAAGCTGGGGTTATGGGTTGGTGTGAGCTGCTTGACATGGGTACTGGAAACTGAACTTGGGCCCCATAAAAGAGCTGGAAGCACTCTTAATGGATTAATATCTCCTTAGTTCCTAAAAAAAAAAAAAAAAACTAGCTACTGTTTTCATCTATCATATCATTTAAAAATGGGTGTGTTCACTAACACCAAACACATGTACATTATATAATCCCCAAATAAAACAAAACCCCCAAAAGTCATCGTCCTCATTGTTTGTCTCCTTTTGCTCCAATCAAAGCCAACTCTTTTCTTGAGTAGCTTAGCTCCTCAGTGCAACTCTGGGAAAACTGAATAAAGCACAGAACAAAGGTGGAGAGGAAACAAAACAAAGAAATGAATGATCAAGCAAAAACAAAATACAAAACAAAAAAACCAAAGAGGCCAAAAATGTTTTTAAAATTAATATAAGTTGGAGGAAAAAAACTATGTTGGTAACAGAATACTTTAGCCTGAAATTATAAAAAACGCCAGTTATTTTAAAGTCAAATTTCTCTAAAAATGAGCATTGGGTAATCGAAATATAATGATGATGCCTGGGTCTGACAGTGCATATCTGGAATATCAGCACTTGAAAGGCTGAGGTAGGGGCATCATCATGAGTTTGAGGCCAGTCTGGGTTGCATGGATCAGTGGTTCTCAACCTTCCTAATGCTGCGACCCTTTAATACACTTCCTTATGTTGTGGTGACCTTCAACCATAAAATTATTTTCATTGCTACTTCATAATTGTAATTTTGCTGGTGTGATGAATTGCAGTGTAAATATTTTTGGAGATAGAGGTTTGCCAAATGACTCACGACCCACAGGTTGAGAATCTCTGACAAAAATGGTTCAAGGACAGCCAGGGCTACATAGCAAGACTCTATCACAAAAAAAAAAAAAAAAAAAAGAAAGAGGAAAAGAAAATCAACAAGACAAAAAGAAATAGAACCATGGGACATTCTGGAAAAGAGATTCAAAGAGAAGTAAGGCCACAAATCTACGAAGTCTATCATAGTCACTCTTCCCTGGCCAGCGTAGCCCAGTTGCTGGGTGTGTAGACACAGGTATTTCACTCCAGTTCTTTTTGTGGTTTTACATCTCCGTAGGCAAAGAGGATCAAAGAATACTTTATCTCTTGAAGTATTGCCCTAGTTTCTCCCAACCAGGGATTTTCAATAAATCTGGGTAAATCCCTTGTTGCTTGGCTTTTCCTGATGAATGTGAAAAATAAATGTCTATTTCACTCTAGAGAGGGTCACAACATACCAAAAAATGACTATATTAAGTCCAACGTAATGAAACAGAAAGTTTATTGGGGTTACTTATGAGAGAATGGTTGGGGAAGAGACATAAAACTACTATTACTCAAAGGCCTGAGCAAATGCATTCTTTAGCTGCACACATTGGAGTTCTGTGATTAACACAGGCAGTGTAAGCTAGACTCCAAGTGAGAATCTGTGTTGGTTTTGCTACTCAGCTGTCTCAGTTCAATGTCACTCAGATGACTCTCGGTGGTTCGGTTCAGTTCCTTCTATAAAAGGAAGATATGATGGTAAGAGTGATGGTAAGAGACTGGGTTAATATTTATTGTGTCTAGAACTGTACCTCATTCATAGTTGAAATACATGAGTGCTTTCTCAATCAATGACTAATGGATATTAGATAGAAAAAGTAGCAGGCTTGCTACACATTGTGTGAATCATTAATTACACGAGGAAAAAAATTATACAAACACTGTTGCTTCACATAAAGAACTATGAGCCAATATCATCATCAAGATGGACTTAATGTTTTTCTTTCCAAGAAAATGAAGGTTTCATGTTTACTTTAACCAGTTGCTTTAACACAAAGTGTAAGGCCTTGGTTTAAAGACTAAGCAAAACCATGTAATTTCCTTCCTTCCTTCCTTCCTTCCTTCCTTCCTTCCTTCCTTCCTTCCTTCCTTCCTTCCTTCCTTCCTTTCTGTCTTTTTTGTTTGTTTGTTTGTTTTGTTTTTTGTTTTTTTTAGAGACAGGGTTTCTCTATATAGCCCTGGCTATCCTGGAACTCACTCTGTAGACCAAGCTGACCTCAAACTCAGAAATCCACCTGCCTCTGCCTCCCAAGTGCTGGGATTAAAGGCATGTGCCACCACTGCCCAGCTAAGAACATGTAATTTTTGATATGTCTGGGATAACAAAACAAATTCTGGAAACTCCTGATGTGTGACAAAAGTTTTCCTGGGGAGATGCCATACATGTTCTACTCACCCCAGATAGGGAGCCCATGACAGACCAAAGTATGAATAGACCTCCAAAATTCAGCCTGGTGAACAATGAGTTTCATTGGGGTTGCTTACAGGAGCAGAAGTGACTCAAAGCTAGGTGCCCCACCAAAGCCCACTCCAGCATGGGTGACAGCTCACAGAAGCAGAGAACATTGCGTGTGCTGCATAGCCACGCTGCTTTCCCAGCTGCTGTAGGCAGCTCAATAGGTTTGAGAGAGACACTCCTAAGATACTCAGTTGGTCTAAACCTTTGCAGGCAGATCAGTGGGTTTGTGCTTCTTCCAGGCAGCTGCTCTGGTCTCAAAGTCTTCTTGGCTTGTCTGAGAGTGACACTCCCCAGCTTTTTTGATTATTCAGAGAGGAAAGAGCCTAGAGCATCTGGTCAGTTTCAGGGACTTCCTGAAGCTATTTTGAATTGTTTTCCTCTCTGCTTAAAGAGCCGCCCTGAAGGATAGAATGTTTCAGTTTGTGAGGAAACTGTTTTCCAACACCCATGTCAAGGTTTGGAACGTTTGTTACAGCTATATGTATGGAGATAGGTTTATTTTCTATTTTTATTTTTTAGAGATACAGTCAAAGCCTAGCTTTATTAGTAAGCTATGAACACTTAGATTTGTCACTTCTCTAAGCTTCCTAAAATGGCAACAGGGCCATTTCAGTTTCTCTTATCTGTAAAATAGTGATAATAACAATATCCACTTTGCAGGGTTGCTAATGGAAATGTAGTGAAGTATTTGACATTGCTTCTACTGCACAGTAAATACTTAATAAAGGCCATCAAATCACTGTCATTGTTTAAAATATTCTTCAAGGAGGTGTAATTTAAGTGTAATAAAATGCCCCCATAAATTTTAACAAATCCTATGTTCATGGGACCATCATCACAATAGAGGTACGTGACACTTACATCAACCAATAATCATTATCTTAAAAGTCAGAACACTAGTGTCTTATTTCACACTCACCAAGAGAAGTCACTGTGTGAAGCAGTGTATAGTTTTGGGCCATAGAACAGTGAGTAAGTGTAAGCTACAGAAACTGTGGGAAGCCATAGGAAATGAAACCATGGGAATAGAACATCAGGGGAACTGATTGGGAGCAGGTTGATGAAGGGTTCTGTGCACTGCACACTGCTGTGCCTGTCCAGTGTCAATCCCCTCAGCACCTTGCTTAGCTTTGATGGGTGTGTGTGTGTGTGTGTGTGTGTGTGTGTGTGTTCCCCAGTGCTCTGTGTGTTTGTGGGGGAATCTCTTCTACCCTTGGCTTCAATCTTGTCATGTCTGCTGCAACCTTAGGAAGAAAACTCTTGTGGCTAATTCTCTTTGTACTAAGGACAGATGAACCCAGGGCCTTAAAATATGTAAGACTCTACCATGGAGCTTAGGCACCCAAACCCTCCATCCTCCTTTAAAAAAAAAAAGAGAGAGAGAGAGACAGTGTTTCAGTAATTAAAGCTGTCCTTGAACCCTAGATCATCCTCCTTCAACCTACTGAGTAGCTGAGATTTTAGGCCACTTCTGCATCCTCCCTCCGGAGAGACCCTAGAGATCACAGTGGCTGGGAGAACTCAGTGGAAAGTGCTTGCTTAGGGTGATGGAGAGTCTTTGTTTCCTGCCCAGCATCAGCTCAATACCACCACCACCACGACCATGACCACCACCACCACCATCTGAAAGAAAGTGGGGGACTTCCATACCTGTGGGCAGTGGGGACTGTAGCAGTAAGTATAGCAGCTCAGGCCTGCTGGGACAGCCTGCAAAGCTGCAGGCTCTTGGGCCATATGGCCAGAGATGGGAGGATTGGGGTGGGGTGGGGTGTGGGAGAGAGAGAGAGTGTGTGTGTGGGGGGGCACACCTGCATGGGCTGCATGCAGCAGCTAGCAGAGGGCTAAATAGGACACAAAGTGGTGCAAAGGTTTACAATGGAGTTTGGAAAAGTTCATTGTAGGCGTTACACAGAGGGCTTGGAGCAGATAGAAGAGAAAACAGAGGCATAAAGGATCTCTTTCTATTGCTCACAAAAGATCCTGACTAATGTTAGAATCCAGAGAGCTGTTAGGCAGCCATTTAGATTGATTATCAAGTGGATAGAGGGGCCAAACCTGGACACTATGGTGAACGAGCTTAGGGAATTTAATGTCTAGGAGTTTTAGCCGGTTGAGATTCTGGAAGTGGCATCCCAAGGGCGAGTCAATCAAAATGAAGGGCATGGAACAGAGATCAAGAATCCCTGTGTCTTACGAGAGGCCAAGGAGAGGTCTCTGGGAGGGAGTGGGTGGTCACCCAGGCTCCATATCAAAGAGAGGGATCCCAGTGGGTCTGAGGCTTATTCAGAGGGCCAAAGGACTCTGGATTCGAACAGTGAGACCACCAAGAGTGACCAGACTAGATGGAATATGCACAACTAGCAGCCAGTCTGTGGTGTCTACCCTAACCAGTGTAGGTCATGGTGGGGTGCAGTCTCCCCAATCCCACAGGACAGAACAGGGGCACCAGACACTTGAAGCTTGTCACTTGATAACCGGGGGGCTATATAGGTTACCCAGGTTGGGGGACTTACCAATCAGCAGCTGATGGATGAGGGATGGGCTCCAGAGGAACTGGAATGTGTGAAAATGATCGGTGGGTCACTGGTCTATCTACTCACTGCGTCAATGAAGGAGACTTCTGCTCAGCGGAGTCCCCTCCTGGACCTCACATTAGGCCAAGACTATACCCAAACACCTGTTTTAACAGAGCCATCCTTTATTAAGCTGGGAAGAAAAGTTAAAAGTGGCTGCTTTCTGACTCAGAAAAACAGCAGCAAATGACCTTGCAGGTATAACCTTTAAGAAGAGAAAAAGAGGAGGTCTGTGCTACAATGGGCTAGGATAGAGTGCTATGGTGATATGTTTTGATTTGGCGAGTTCATGAGGTGAACCAAAGGGGGACTTTGATTGCTGAACTTCAGTACTTTGATAGCCTCAAGAGGAGGAAATGGCCAAATAAGTGAATAGACCTTAGTAGTGAATTTTAGGATGTAATCTAATGAAAAGGGCCAGGCCTGGGAGAACCATGCTTGCTATGCTCAAGGTGGCCAAAGTTCCTTTCACCACCACCAGAACCACCACCACACCACCAAAACATAAGCAAATGAACCAAGCGAATAAACCCCACAGCAAGAGAAGTTCAGCTCTAGGGCCAGAGACACACTGGTGCTGGTGTCTCCTTTTCAGATGAAAGTCATTGCTGACTTCGTCATCTTCCATCTAGTTTCATGTCTTTATTACCCACGCACACCCCCCTATCCCATTGACAAGCCTGCATCTCTGAAGTCCCCTTCCTTGTGGGGTCTGCTTTCTAAGAAGAGCACAGGCACACCCTCTACATGCAGAATTTTTTATTCAGCATTGCTGTATTCTAAGTCCCTCTTTCTCATAATACTGCCAAAAGAGTGGGAATTTACTTGCCAGGACTCCAGAGTGAATTTACAGGACTCTTCTCCCTTATCTACACACTTACATATTTGTGAATGGCTATAACAAGGACTTAGGGGCTGCTTTTGCTGCAAGTAGCAACTCTTCACCTGGGCATGCAGATGCCGGAAGTTGTCCAGCAGGTAAATGTAAACATGGTAACAAGTTATCTCTGCTCCCATCTTGCTCCCAGCTCCCTAGCTGCTGGTTACTAGCTAGAATCAACAGGCTAGTCATTTCCTGGCAGGAGCTGTAGATACCTCCCAGGCAACAGCAATTTACTTAATGCGTGAGATAATGATCGAGTAGATCACAGTTCACCCAAGGCTGTTTGTTTAACTATGTATGCTCCCTGTCTTCTGCCTCTGGCTCTTTTCTATGTCATCTGGGAATTCATGTCAGTACCTCTGAAGGGTTGGTTTTTCTTTCCTCTGGGTATAGCCACACTGATTAAAATCTCCCCCCTTTGCTTTTCTATCATCATTTTCTCTATTTTGGGGGAGGGGGTAGGGAGAACGGCAAGTGGTTGAAACTGGTTTATTAGAACCTGCATTAGCCCTATAGCCTAGGACACTAGTAACAGTTCATATTAATTTACATGGTTGTGAATATATTTGTCCCACACATATTGATTAAACACATAACCTGGTTCAAGTTACATAGTACATTGTAGACATTAATTACATATCAAAAAGTAAAACAGTTAGCAGAAACTGAATAAATAACAGTGAATGTATTATTTGCTATATATACATGTACTGCTGTGTGCATATTTACCAAATATTCCTTAACAAGATTAAACAGCTAATAGTGGGTCTCATTTTGTTTCATTCATTTAACATTTATTGAATGCTACATGATATGCCAAGCCTACCATGGCAGAATATGTACGTCAGAAATGGCCTAGCACAATATTGCCTCTTCACGTCATTCTCCTAACTAGTGGTAAAGTTGAGTCCCCCTCCATTTGCATTGGAGTGAACTTGTGACTAACTTGCTAGCAGCCAACAAAGGTAGAAGCGTGACATAAACGGTTAGGTCATGGAAAGTGATGGCTTCTCCTTGTTGGCTACATGTTCTGAGGAAATTAGGCTACAGAGAGTCACATGGAGAAGCCTCCAGTCTTTCTGAGGAGACAGATGGATCCAGCTGAGAACTCACCGCTCCAGTATCTGCCACCAATGCTGATCACAGTAGGGACCCACACAATAGGCTACATCCCTGCTTCTCTCCTAACCCCAAGTCTTCACATAGGTAGTCAATGTCTTATAGCACGAAAGCTTTGTGTGATCCATTAAGTAACAATAGATAATCAGAGTGCCTACCTTTAGTTACTCAAGATAAGCCTAATAAACAGATTTACGTTCATGGAATTTCCATTCCAGATTTTTTTTTCTTCTCCATAGCAAGGGCGGGAATGACTGTTTCCAGGATTTAATTAGCTATCATCTATCTGCTGTCTCTGCCTGCTCCCAAGCCTGGCTTTGTAGATACAAATTAAGAAATCGACCACATTCATTCATTCGATAAGTACATCAATTAATTTCCCATGCAAGGACTCCTTTTTCTGACACTTTGGAGTCTGAAACTCGTTTTCATTGTTCCCAAGGATCCTTCCATCAGACAGCAAAGCTATTCCTTGGTTGATGCTCCTCTCCAGAACAGAAGCAGTCAAGTTTCAAGGTCTTTCTGGGTTTGTGGTTCCATCCCGAGTCTAGTGCTGTGTTTATAATAGCAGACCAATTGAAAACACAAAGAAGCACCTTCCCCATGTCCTCCACCCCCAAAGGTGTGTTGTTAATTAGTATAGAAATAATTTAGCCAAGGGCAGTCTCTGTTCTCTAGGAGTTCATCATTCAGTTCTAGACACTGGGAACCAACCTACCAAATGCTCTGAGGGAGCGGTTAACCTTGACTCCTGTGATTGATCAGAGGGATGATGGTCACTCTGGAAGTCGGAGAATGATGCATAGTTTTCTACACACATGTTAGACAGCGCATATTATCTGTTCTTAAACACTAGTCGCTGTTCTAGTGGATAGGATTGCAACACCCCACCAGAGAACTGCGGAGGCACGTGCCCTCGTGGAGCTGGGCAGCAGCGAAGAGTAGCAGACATTGGACAGAATTGTGTAAAAACGGTGTTAAGAATCCAGTAGGAAAGGCTGAATTCTTGCTAAGGACGTGAGAACCTTCTGTGGGTTGCAGCCGTGGGCGGGTTTTGAGCAGGAGTGGCCACTAGTGGGACGGACAGTAGGGGGGGAGAGGACTGCAGGGAAGGGGAGTTAGTGATTTCAAAGAAGCAAATACGTTCTGCTTGACTGGAAGCAAGGGATTGCGAGCTCCGAGCGCTCAGTGTTCTTCTGGGCAAGGGGCTGTATTTTGAGTGCAAGCTCAAAGGCTCAGAGGTGTCCGGTGGGCTGCGGCGAAAGGCAGTTCTCATTCTGGATTTTTTCTGCTCCGCACACCTAGGCTCTTCGGTTCCCTAGATCAGCAGACGTCTCATTTCAGGCTCGGATTAGAGTCACACGAGGCGGGCCGGGTTCAGGGTGGCAGGGGGGCGCACCCACTACAGAATGCAGCACCAGGCTCTCTCTCCTAGCTCTGCAACCTTCGCTGAGCAGGAGGGGGCGGGGCTTGCTCTGCGGACCCAGGGGGTGGCACGGACTCCGCCCCTCTCCCCAGGCTCCGCCTTCAGAAATATCTGATTGGGTTAGAGTCGCGGAAGGGCAGGGCGTCCCCTGGCGGCCCCGTGGGTCGGGCCGAGGCAAGCTTATTGATTGGCCCTGCAGGGGATTAGGTCATCGCTAGCAGGTTCGGGCGGCCCGGACGCCGGAGGGGCGGCTGAGGCTTCTGTGAGAGGGCGCTCGAGGCTGCTTGAGGCTGCTGAGGAGCAAGCCCGCAGAGGAGGCGGGGAGGCGGTGGCCCGGCTGGTTCGCTTCCAGGCTCCGCCAAGGGTCCGCCGCCGCGCTTTCTGCCGGTGTGCAGTTCGGTGGCTCTCCGCAGGAGCAGCCGCCGTCCGTCCGGGTCCCCGCTGCGGTCCTGAGTCTCCTGCTCCCGCTGACCCCGCGCGCGGGGTAGCCGGCGCCACCCACACCTGTGGATCGGCCGTCGTCGCGGGTGTCCGCCGACCAGCGTGCGAGGCGCGTCCCCTCAGCCCGGCTGGCTCCGCGGGCAGAAATGGGGCTCCCGGCGCTCGAGTTCAGCGACTGCTGCCTCGACAGCCCTCACTTCCGAGAGACGCTCAAGTCACACGAAGCGGAGCTGGACAAGACCAACAAATTCATCAAGGAGCTCATCAAGGACGGGAAGTCGCTCATCAGCGCGCTCAAGAGTGAGTGTCCGGAGCAGCGCAGGAGGGCACCCGGCGGCGGCGCTCCGCTCCCGGTCGCCCGCGCGCTACCGGCTTTCATCCCTCCTCGGGCGCAGAGTGACCGGTGTCTATGCTCCTGCGAGGCAAGAAGGATATGTAAAAAGAGCGAGTCAGTTGCCTCGTAGGAATCTGGTCGCTCAGCCCTCGGCATTCGGGGACGGCCGGAAGGTGGCCATCAGGGTGGTACTCTGGATTGGGTGGGTGTGTGCGACACAGGTGTTTCTGGAGTGAGCCTGCCGCAGCCTGTTGGGGAAAACCACTTCCACGCTTCCCATGGCTTGGTATCCTTAAGGGGGGCGAGTTGCTCACCTCGGTGCCCAGCCTTGGGAATGGAGCGTGCGGAGGGGGCGCTGCCCATCCCTGGGAAGAGGAGGGTGGTGACTGCTTCGAGCCCTGCAGGAGCCCTGCACGCAGCTCTCGCCTAGTCCTGACTACCGGGTTCTCTGCGTTGGGGTGATTGGTTAGCTGCATTCCTGGGAGCACTGACATTAATCCCTAGACATAGATCAGTGCGGTGTACGTGTGCAGGTTTTGATTCTTGTGCTTAGCAGAAGGTGACAGGGGTGGGAGTATAGGACCAGAGTGTTCCTTTACTCTAAACTGTAGGCGAAGGTTTAAAAATAGACCGAACACATCCGTCTTTCTCCGTCTCCCGCTCCCTTGCTCCATACCCGTCCTCTCCCTCACATCTTTTAAAATTCAAAAGGCTGAGAGGGAATCCTCAGCCCTTGCTCAGAAAAAGAGAAGTTTTAAGCTCATTTAAAAGGTTCCCTGAGCTGCTGTGGAGCCATTTTTTGCTGCCCTGCCCCCTTCTCGGTACAAGGTGTATGTGTGTGTTAAAATGTGCATGCCGCCTAACTTTTGAAGAGGAAGCCCAGAGTTTTCCCTTGTGGCCAAATTAGAACATTCTAAGATTGAGCACCTTGCAGGGCAAGAAGGGTACCTTTTTTCATTGGGTTCATTTAAAAATAGTTCAAGCCATTTTTTTTTTCCATTTTGATACTCAGGAAGGGAAGGCAGATAGTGGAATTGTCTTTGACTCTTTACTCTTCCTGTCTCTGTGATGGGTTTCCTAATAGATGGTATCATTCAGCTAAGAATGGTTGCTTCAACAGAGTAGGATTCTAGCTGTTTGAATGGTCCCCAGGCTTCATTCGAGAAAGACCTAAGTGCCAAGATGTCGCTTAGTAAGCCTGTTGCTTTTAAAACTGAAGAGTGAGGGGATGGAATGTCAGGGCAGCAAGTGCCAGTCTTTCCTGGGTGAAATAAAAGCTCAGGGCAGCTATCAGAAGGCTTTCCAGGGCCAAAGATCAGGGCCTGCCTTGTTTCAGGGGACAAGTTACCTCTAGTTTGAGGAAAGTTTGGAACCCACATAGAAGCTGGGTCTGGAAATTTTGGTTGACCCTTATGCTTGCTTGATTGGTTTCTTCTCTCTCTCTTCCTCTCCTTCTGCTCTCCCTTCCTCTCTCCTTTCCCTCTCCCACCCCTTTCCCCTCTCTCCACCTCCTCTTCATTGAAACAGGGTTTCCCTATGCTTGCCTGGAGCAGTGCCCTTCCTGCCTCAGCCTCCTAAGAGTGCTATGATTGAAGGCATGCACCATCCGGGCATGGCTGACCCCAGGCTAGCCTTAATTGATCTTCTGCCTCACTCAGCAAACATATGAAGTGCCTGCACTTCCTGGGCATTGCACTAGATGCTAGGATGTAGCAATGACATTTGGCTGCCCCTGTGGGTGTGGAGGCACAGTACTCTGTGGCAGGCATGGCATTATTTGTGTGTTAACCTCACACTTGGGGAATCACTAGCCCAGAGTCCCATAGCTTCATCCACTGGCCTGTGGTTGTGGATTTTGCGTGGTCCCTTTGTGCCCAGAATGGAGCCTATAGGACCAAACCTACTAGAATTTGGACTTGCATTTTTGTATCTGAGCATTGAATCTGAGGAAGGCATTTTGGGTGACTGGCAATTTGCCTTCCACTATTTTTGAGGAGCATGAATTCTTTAGATGGGAAGACTCATTGCAATATTGGGGTTCAAAGGTTAACCAGACAGGTGGGTCAGCTCTGAGACTGTGGAAAGACTGATAGTGGCATAAATATGCCTGTCTTTCCACTTTATGACGAACTACCCCCCACCCCACTACTTGTAACTTCTGCTTTAACAGAACATGTGATCGACGTGACTTCTTACCACTTGTTTTCAGTGTTTGTACTGTGTTATTGTGAAGTGCTTGCTGCATTGCACATCATATTAATTCCTCTATAGTAATTTTCTTCAATCAGACCATCTTGATCACTACTGCTAATGAAAAGCCAGTGATTGTCCACTGTAGCTTACAAATAAATACATAGCTATATAGGAGTATATGTAGGTATGTAGTATATGCATTTGTGTTGTAGCTAGTACTTTTACAGGTCTCTGGGTTCAGATTTCCTTTATCTGTGAGTCAGAGGTGATAAAAAAGGCCTTCAGCAGTTGGCAGAGTTTAGCTACATCATTTTAATATTTCTTCTACTTTGTGAATGATGACGCCAAACAGCCCAGGAGTCAGTAACCTGCTCAAGGTGGCTTCAAGGCATTCAAATACAAGTTGGCAAATTCCAAAGACATTGTACTTAACTTGAAGCAACACTGTCATCTAGGTTAGCCTAAACCATAGCTCCTCTTGTGTTTTTCTCTCAAATATGCCAACATTTCCATAAAATGACTTCATAAAAACAAACCTCTTAAACTCTATATGGCTTCTCCATCCTTGGTATGGGCACAGAGCATAAGCAACAAAATATTTCGGGACACACATTAAAAAGTGAGAGTTCTTATTGCTTCAGTCATTGCTGATAGTGACTTGCTCTGACATTTTCTGCGTGGTACTCAGTCACCCAGGGCCCCCTTCTTCTCGCTGGCTGATCACCCTCTCAGCCAAGATGATTTTGTGTGTTTAGGTCTCGTCTTCTCTTTCATTCTGTAGAAGTGATGGAGGATGAGTGAGCTTTGGAGTTTCTTGGGTTCGAATCTAGACCCCAGTGACTCTGGGCACCTTACTAAGTCTGAGCTCCCCCTCTGTAAAGTGGAAATACTCACCCAGATCTCTCAGAGGCTGAAAGACAAAGTGAATGTTAAAACAATCAAACCGAACCCAGCCCAACCCTCCACCACCACCCCTTGGAGACCCTTGGTACCTCTTGGTTCATGTTCAGCAATACTCTAGTATGCCAGCATTCAAGGTTCTCGGGACTTGATGCCCCTGAAAAAGAAAAGGAGCAGAAATACGTGTGGTCAGATCTTGGGAACTCCAGCAGTTGTGGGTGTTAGCCACCGATGGGCACACTGTAGGATTCTGGTAATAGTGCTTGTATCAAGTCATGGTTATGCAAAACAAAGTGCCAGAGGTTGGAAGGGACAAAACATGTAAGCCTCCCAGTGTCTCTTCTGTTCCTATTAACTTATTGTTAGGTGAGGTTTCCCCCTCAGAGGAAGAGGCTGTCTGCCTCTCTGTCTACATAACAGGCTTGCAGAATTCATTGGCCTTTCTGTGTGACTCTTTTGTGGACTTGATGTCAACTGTGGTTTCACAGACATGAAAGGCTGTTAGTCAGAAGGGTTTGGGCTTTGGGGAACCATGCCTCTTTACACACTGACAGTCGATTTGTAGATTTGTTTCTGGGGAATATCCCTCTGAATTTGACTTCTGCTTTCTGAAATATAGAGAATCCTTATTCTGACAGAGTAAGTGGGTGGGACAGAAATGTGAGTCTTAAAGATAGTGGTACTACTGAGATGTAAGTCACAGTATCTCCTGTAGATTATCCATCCAAAGCATCGGATTCAGTGGTTTAGTGTATTCACGGATCCATCATCATCAGTCATCTCTAAAGAGTCATCGTTATTTCCTCCCGACCTCTGCAGCCCTGGCCAACCACTGAGTCTTCTGCCTCCATAGATTGGCTAGTCTGGGCATTAGAGGTACAACTGCAGCCATCCAGGTGGCAGCAATCACCTTTAGGCACCTAGTTCATGACTGAATTTCAGATGGGAGATGCTGAGTCAACAAGACATTCACTCTTCACAAGGTAGGGGTTTAAGGAGAGGCGAGGGTACATTGATTTATCTCCAAGGGCCTGGAAAATGTGTTCTAGTGTTTTCAGTCTATGGGAGGGGTATGGATACGGAGTCTACCTAGTTTGATGGATGCAGAGTTAATAACAAAGGCAAAACTAGGACTCCAGCCCCTCCAGTCAAGTTAGGTTGGGTATGTGATAGTGAATGAAGCTGTACTACAGGTTGCTCTTCTCAGAATGTTATACTTTTACTAAGTGAAGTGAATGCTTTTATGTTATATTAGCTGATCCTGGACTTTTTATGGGCACGTTTGAGGACAATGTGCCTTTTTCATTGCATTCTCAGATGGTACTGTCTCCGTTCTTTCTCTCCCATCATGTTGTCAAGGTCATTTTAGACAACTAAATAGCACAATAGCACATTTCATTTTATTGAGCATTTAGTAAGTGCCAGTTCCTATGTCAAGGGCCAAATATTGTGCCATGTTACCATTCTGCAAGATGAATGTCGTTGTCCCTCCGTATCTACAGGGGAGGTTGGTTCAAAGATCCATCTTGGATACCCAGATCCTGAGGTGCTTTTATTGTTGACAAGTCACTTATACACATCCTCCTGAATACTTTAGGCAGCTCTAGATTGCTGCTAATACATGCCATAACGCAAATGCTAGGGACATAATTGTTACATACTGCATTGTTTATTCAGTAATGACAGAAAAATGTTTGCACGTGTTGAGCACAGGCACAGCTCCCCAGCCACCCCCCTTCTGGCAAATATTTTCCATACTAGTCGGTGGAAACCTAAGACCCAGATCTGTAGGTAGGGTGAGAGCCAGCTGCACTGTCCTCCTGCTTCTGCATTTCTGGGATAACTTGTCAAAATTCACAGGGATAGGAAATTATGTAAGCATGCTTTGAGCCTGGCGGTGATCTGCTGGTCCTCTTCCGAGCATCACCCCGTGGTTCTCTCAAGAAAAGCACTGGTCGTGAAGACGCAGACTTTTCATGGATCCTAGAAGAGAAAAGGTGCAGCAGGTACCAGGTCACCTGAGAAGTGACTCCTGCTTTATAGATTTCCAGCCAAGAGTAGCCGAGGCTAGCTAATATTCTGTGTTGTACTCAGATTCTCTCGCCCTCGTAGACTGAAAGAGCCTTGAAGGCTAGCAGGGTAGATTAGGGGGTGGTTTTGTTTTTGTTTTTGTTTTCTTCTGACTTTGTAAAGCATCACTTTCTTTTTGGGAACTACCAAGTGATTATCAGTGATTCATTTCTAATTGAGTAATAGAGCCTTGAATAAGGAGGCCAAAAACTTGTTCTTGGTCTGAATTTCTAAAGTGAACAATTCGTTGTCTTTATTCATTAAAACAACAGTAAAATAATTACCAAATGTGTGTACTTTAAAACCTGTTCACCTTTGTACATTTTTAGAATTTAATACAGTTTTCTTCCACAGTGAGTAGGAGGTGTGTGTGTGTGTGTGTGTGTGTGTGTGTGTGTATGGGGGTGGGTGGGTGTGTGCACTCGAACGCTGCGTGTGGGGTATGCACATGTGTGAGCAGTTGTGTGTATACCTGTGTACATATGTGATGCATATCAGGTGTTCTGTTCTATCACCTTTGACTTATTCAGGGTCTTTCATTGAACACTTACAAATAATTAGGAAAGTCTAGTCCTTATTTAGCAATGAGAAGATGGTTCTAAGCCACAGGGAGTGGCTTGGAGACTAGCGATTAAATGCAATTTATTCAGTGCAACTTTGAATAGAGAAACATGCAGAGATGCAGAGATGTTTTTGGGTAGGCTTGCTTACTAATCTCAGACCTTTTTGTCTCTTCTCTCTAGAACTCGAGGTTATAAATGTGGCCACCCTGGCTTTTTTGTGTGGGTTCTGGGGATCTAAATTCAGGTCTTCATGATTGTATAGCAAGAACTCTTTCCTGATGAATCCACTCCCTTTGCCCTAAGAACGAGTTGTTCTTGAACGGCGTAAGCTCTCAGGTGATGTCCAATGCCAGTTCAAGGTGCTTAGCAGTAATTGTGTTAGTCATGAAAAACCTTAATGGAACAAGCAAATATGGAGCCAGGTAGCAAAAAGTTGTTTCCAATTCTTTTGTGAAGAAAAGGGGAAAAATGACTTTCCTAATTATTTGTAAGTAGTGGTAATTTGCAATACTGACATTTGGAGTATTACTCATACAAATATAAACAACAGCTAATTAAATCCAAACAAGATTTTTTTTTGTTTTTATATAACCCTGGCTCTAAAAACATCTCTGCATCTCTGCATGTTTCTCTATTCAAAGTTGCACTGAATAAATTGCATTTAATCGCTAGTCTCCAAGCCACTCCCTGTGGCTTAGAACCATCTTCTCATTGCTAAATAAGGACTAGACTTTACTCTTTAGATTGGCTTGAGGTTTAGGACACATTTGAGTAGAATATATACAAGGTTTCCATTATAGCTTAGAGTGTCTGTTACTTCTCGTTTCTCCCTCCTTTTCCTCCTCTTCCTCCTCCTCCTTCTCTTTCAAGTCTTTCAAAGTCCTGATACATCTATTACTGCTGATTAATATTGATTTTATTTTATCTTATTGGCACTGGAGGTTGAAGCTAAGGCCTTGCACAGGAGAGCACACACTCCACACCCCTGGTCCTTGGCAGACTATTATTAATGTGAGTTTCTTGGTGGTGATGGACAGTGACTGTACAGTGGCGTGTACCCATTGTACTGTCGTTATGGTTCCACTGTCTTAAAAGCCCTCTATGGCCTGTCACACACCCTTTTCTTTATCTGCTGCCCACTGCAGATCTTTCTCATTATCTTCCTGTTTGCCCTCTTTCACACTGTCGGGTAGCTAGAACCAGTGTGTAGCCCTTTCCCATTGCCTTGTGTCACTTAGCAGTGTGCATTTACGGTTCCTCCATGTCTACTATTGGGTCTCATTGCCGAGTACCAAAATGTGTTTCTTCTTTGACCTGTGGAAGGACGTCTTGATTGCTTTCAAGTCTGGACAATTATGAGTGAAGCCAACAGTCATTTTGGGCATAGACAAGAGGCTTCAGATCATTTGGGTAAAGACTAGGAATGTGATTGTTGGATCACATGGTAAGAGCATGCATTGTTTTTTAAGAAATAACCAAACTCTTTTCCAAGATTACTGTACCATTTTGCATTCCCTCCAGCAGACAGACAGACAGACAGACAGACAGGTGTGGGGGGGATTCTGTTGCTCTGTATGTGACGGTGTCAGTGTTTGGCATTTTGACCATCTAATAGATGGCAGAATTCACACTCACCCCCACCCCAACTCTCCCCTTCATTTTTCCGATGACATATGCTATTAAATATTTTTTTCACATGCTTATTTACCATTTGTGTATCCTCTGAATTGGGATGTCTGTTCAGATTTTTTTTTGCTCATTTTTCAAAACAGTCTTTTAAAATTATTATGGTAAGATATATCCAGCACAGAATTTACTACTTTAAGAGCTTTTAAATAATTCTATCCACTTCAGTGGCATTGAGTACATTCACGGTGTTATGTAATTGACCATGCTCTCTAGTTTTACAGCTCTTGCTGCATCCCAATGTGAAATTATATCCGTAAAATAACGACTCCTCACCCCTGTCCCACCCTAGACCCTGATGAGATTCTTTTATTTGTTCTAAGCATCTCTAGTATCAAACAAAAGTTATCATTGGTGTGTAGATTATTTTACATAGCATGATGTTTTCAGGGTCCACTTATTTTATGTCTGATACTAGAGTTTGATTTATTTTTATGGCTGAGTGTCTTATTGTTAAATTTTAATTACTAGCAACTACTACAGTGAGGCACTATTCTTTCTCCCGTGAAATCATGGAAATGATTTTTCCTCTCCTCTTTTTTCTTTCCCTACAGAATGACCACGAACACTTACATTTGACATGCCAATTTATCAAGTGTCTCCCAAGAACATTCCCTCATGTTTCTTTTCAGAGTAGCCATTTGTTTCAGGTCAGTGTGCTTTGGGGGAGTAGGTGCCCCCCCTCCACTGTTAATAATTTAGTTGACATAGAATTCAGCTGTTTTAAGTGGACTTGTGGAACAATTACTGGAGTCCAGATGATGAAAAATTGTTGTCACCCCCAAAGCTTCCTCATGTTTGCCTGCAAGTGCCCTTCATTCTCAAGCCACACACAGCAGCTAATCCCCCTCCCCCGTCTTTAGAGTTGTCTTTTTTTCTGGGAACTGGAGCTGAGTAGAGTCATACATTATGTGATCTTTTATATCCAGGCTCTTTCACTTAGAATGTTGATTTGAGGCTCATCTGTGCTTTAGCTTTTATTAGTAGTTTGTTCCTTTTTATTGCTGGGGAGGATTCTGTTTTGTAAACTTCAAGTAGAGTTTCAGCTGTTAGCTTTTGTGAATGATGCTGCTCAGAGTGTTGACGTGCCTGCCTTTGCATGACTGTGTTTTCACTTCCAACTTCGTGTCTTACCTAGGAGTGGAATTGCTGAGCTATATGGGAAACTTAAGTAAAATTTTGATTTAGACCCAGGCTTGAAGGAAACTTAGGTCTAACTTTTAAAAGCTCAACAAACCATTTTCCAGGGCAGAAGCACCATATTACAGGGCCCCAGTGTATGAGCCTCACCAACACTTAGTTTCTCTTTTTGATTGTAGCACACTACCTGGGTCATGCATCTCCTTTGGCTCTAATCTCACTGATGACTGATGGTGTTGAGCATCTGTCCTGCATGTATTGGCTACTGGTTCACTTATTTGCCGAGATGTGTATTCACATACACAGCCTCTGCTTTGTCCCATAAAACTTTTGACAACGAAGTGTACAGTACTTAGTTCATTTTGTCCATTTGTTTCTTTTGGGGTCTTCTTTGCTACAATTTGCATAGTCTGTCGTGTATTTCAGGACCTGAAGAGATTGGTTTTAGGGGAACAGTGGTTCATTCAACTGTCCTACCTAAGCCCGACAATGTCTCTCATAGTGGATCTTACAGGTAGGTATTCTAGTCTTTAGACAGTGACCAAAACCTCCAGCACTGACAAAGTTTGGAGGATATTAGGAGAAAACAACTTCTGAAGGTGATTGTATTATCTTGTCAAGGCCCTGGCCTATCGAAAAGTTAGCCTAAAAGGGGGATGCCATTATAAACCTAAATGTCAAAGTGATTGTTTGAGATTTACTCCAGTGAAATGTGGCTTTGCTTTTAATTTCAAAAATGACAACTCAGTATATTTCAATTGAGACCTTTTTTTCTAATAAAGAAAGATTTCATGCACAAACTGAGAGCTTATGCTTTGTCCTTGCCATGCACTTTAAAGCCCGGGACTATGATATGGATTTTGTGGCGAAGTGACAGGTGCAGAAGCCTAGGGGAAGATGGCACCTGTGAGACGGGAGCACAACGGTGGGAAATGGACCTGGAATCTAGAACCCAGGCCAGAGAACTCTTGAGTGTTTGAAAGGACTTTGGTCTGTCTCATCCTCTCTGTGATGGATGGCCATGGGATGTTGTTATACAATCCAGTGTGTACTTTAAAAAGATCATGGGGATCTGGTATTATGGTGCATTCCTTTAATCTAAACACTTAAAAGGTAGAGGCAAGCAGGAGGATAAGTTTGAAATCATTTTTAGCTGCATAGGGAATTCAAGGTCAGCAGGGTTATGTGAGACAAGATAGTGGGACCATCTGGAACAAGGAGCCAATTAGGAGGCTGTTGGCCTCTTAATTAGAAATAAGAGCTATGACACCTTGGACCAGGATGGTAACATCAGAGGCTGGGTGCTTTATAAGTAGAGCTGGCATAATTTGATGTTTAGTTGAATATGGACTATCAGAGAAAAGAGAGAAATCAGGAATGATTCGAGATGTTTGACCTGAGCTTTTATGTGAATGCTGCTACTGTAAGTACAGAGAATTTGAGGAAGATTAGGTTAGCAGAGAAAATTAACAGCGTGTATGGATGGCCTAGTTCAAAGGCAAATCGAAATGATGCTGACATACATAATTCACAAGTATGCACGCATACCAGAGACGTATACAGAGCTTAGGCTTTCCCTCCCTCCCGTTCACTCTCCCCACATCCTTCTCTTTGTCCTTCCCCCTTTCTCTTTTTCATTCTCGTTGTTCTCAGTTCTGGAGATCAAACTCAATGTTCCCCATGATGGACTAGGTGCCCTCCGTCTGCATTACTCCCACAGGCCAGGACTTTCTTCTCCTTCACTTTGGGATGCTCTTTTCCTTATCCATTCTCTCTGCATTATGTTTTAAAAATGGGATTTTTAGCTACATAAATTTTTGTTTTACTTTCCCCATGACTCCCCTATGGTACTTTATCTAGGTCAGTCCATGTATACCCTGCATTCCTTTTGATTACCTCGGAGGGTTGGATTATTGGATTATCTCAGTTTCTCAGTTAGAGAAAGGGCTGCAGTGATCATTCCCATGTCTGCCTTTGTGTGTGGGTCCCAACATTTGAAACACTTTGGGTCTGCCTCAGAGTCCATTATAGCCACTAAGTATTTTACTTCCTTGTAGCTAATTGGTTTGGTGAATGTGTGCTAGATTATGTTTTTGAAGCTTAACTTTTTAGTTTAATAGGAAGCATTTGGAATAGGCTGCCTTTTGAGGTGTGGCTGTTGATTCTGAAAGAATGAAGTGTTATGGTAGGGCAAGAAGTGCAGGCTTCCGTACTAGTCTTGGACCTGTCTAATATCTTTTCTGGACTGCAGATTCTTACAAGTACAATGGAGATGAGCCATACTTTGCCCACATTGAAGAGACTCTTCTAAACTCAAACTGTGGGGCCTGGCGGGAAGAGCATGTTTGTTAGGATGAGAGCAAACAACATAAGTAGCTAGAGGGATTTTTTATAAATTGGTGTCACTGGGGTTTCCACATTTTGTAGAAACCCAGCGTAGAGGAAGAGAGGAAATAGTAAGGAAACGAGCTTGGCAGTGGGGCCAGAAGCTGTCACAGCGTGTTTATGTCTGGCTCATTTCACCTTGGTTGGAAGGCACAGAATGCTTCAGAGGGTGCGTTTGGAAGCTGGGCAGTTGCCTGCTATATTTAGAAAGAGGAGATTCCTGGGGTCGGGTTGGGTGTTCATGTGCATGTGTGTGTGTTTTCTTTGCCAGGTGGACAAAGGTTTGGGGCTTGCGAATTCTGGATCAAGGCTTATTAGCCAGCCAGCTTCTCAGGGCCAACTCAGTAGCTGTGCTTTGACTCCTGCTGCTGCCACACAGGAGAAGCCAAAATAAACTCTGTTTTGTATGGTTTGTAAAGATACCACAGGTAGGTTTCAAAGCTCACTTGATCTCCCTATCATATTAACGTTTACTGCAGGCTCACAGGAACACTTTGAAAATATGAACTAGCATATCTCGAGTGGCTTCAGCAAGATTTCCGGGCAGCCGAATTGAACTTTGGCTGCTTCTGGGCCAAGGTCACTGTTGAGCAGACAGGCCCAGCACTGCAACAGTTCTGGTTGCTTATCTCGTCCTTAGCTTGTGGATCAGCTGTGGGCAAAGGCAAAGATGCAACTACAGTGGCATATTTACTTTTTTCACATCTGTTTCTTTATCAGTAAATAGTTAATATCTACAAATGGCACACAGTTCAAAAACCAAAAAAAGACTGTGAGTTTTCCTCCATCCCCTGTGTCTTGATCCCAAATTCTATGGAAAGCAACATTTTGCCATCTGAGTTATTTTTTTAAGTGAAATATATGAATGTGTCAGCAAGTATATGTGTGTGTATTCATTGGTACACTTATATACACTTAAGCAATACACTTAATGCACATGTATATCACGGCATTTGTCTATGATCACAGCATTGGGCGGGTACAGGTAGGATGACCAGAGTTCAAAGTTATTCTTAGCTACATAGAGTTCCAAGCTGGCTGGCCCTTAGATTTCCTGAGACTTTATTTATATCTATCTCAGTATATGTACACAGGGATATGTATATAAACATATGTATACAATATGCATGCATATAAACATGTATATGTATACATATACACATGTATATAAACATGCTCATACAACATATACAGATGCCATATAAACATATGTGTACACACATGTATTTAAACATGTATATGCACGTAATACATATATTTATGAACATACATATATGTGCACACATATGCTTTGATGTATATACCTCTGGCATGGGACACAGAAATGATCATAGCTGTAGGATAAATTTCTACTCCAGATCTTCTCAGCTAAATGTATATATATATATACTGTGATATTCTCTGGAAAATTGTCTAAAAATGTTTGGAGTGAGCTGAATTTCCTCAGCCATGACTTTTAGAGTAGGAAATCAGGGTTTTTTTTTTTTCCTATTTAGAATAACTTCTATAATATAAAACTTGGAATATTCTTCTGACTTTTATGTTTTGTTCATCTTAGGATTCTTAGGATTAAAAGCTATAGTGAGCATTATTCCCTAGAATGTGGCACAGCTGTATCTTAGCTTTACCCAAACACATCGCTTACTCTTATGTTCTAGTGTGGTATTGTTGTGTTTCATTTGGAATAGTGTGTGCTCTATTCAGGAGGGTCAGTGGGTGCTAGATCTTCTGCAGAGCTTTGGTGATTGGATATAGTGACTTTGAGCTAGTGGGCATGTCTGCTCTATGGTGGAAGCTTGCCTGTGGGCACTGGAATTCCTGGCAGGCAAAAGATGGGGATGTTTTGTGTGCCATCTCCCCATGGTGGCTTTTCCTGCAGATGTCTTTTGGATGGAGGACAGGATTATGTCACATGTTGTCTTACTTAGAGTTTTACTGCTGTGAACAGACACCATGACCAAGGCAGCTCTTATAAAGATAACATTTAGTTGGGGCTGGCTTACAGGTTCAGATGTGAAGTTCATTGTCATCAAGGTATGAGCATGGCAGTGTACAGGCAGACATGGTGCATGCAGAGCTGAGAGTTCTGCATCTTCATCTGAAGGCCGTTAGGAGAAGACTGGCTTCTAGGCAGCCAGAATGAGGGTCTTAAAGCCCACACCCACAGTGACACACTTCCTCCAACAAGGCCACACCTCTAACAATGCCATACACTTCCAAATAGTGCCACTCCCTGCACCAGGCATCTTCAGACCACCATACATGTACTCTTTGGTTTATGCTTAGGTACTTAGAACAGCTCCTATAGGTCTAGGACAGTGTTTTTCAACCTGTGGGTCATGACTCTTTAAGACCATTAGAAAACACAGATATTTATATTACAGTTCGTGACAGTAGCAAAATTACAGTTAATGTCTGAAATAGCAACAAAAACAGTTTTATGGATGGCGGTCACATGAGGAACTATATTCCAGGGTCATAGCATTAGGGAGATTGAGAACTGCTGGCATAGAATATACACTGGTAGACTCTGTCAGCATGGACCAGGCACTTGCCCCTCTCCTGGGTGTTAAGCATCTAAAAAGGAGGCAGAAGATCACTGCCAGTCCATGGCTCAGGAGTGAGTACTGGCAGCTTGGAGGGGTATTTGGGAGAGGGAGCTGAGACCTTTGGGAAAGGCTAGTGAAGGCTTATCAAGTCCAAAGAGGCCCGTGTGACTTATCTGCCATTTGTAGGTCACCTCTGCTAATTTTGCCTCACCTTCAGGATTCTTTATTAACTTTGAGACAGTCTATTCAGAATTTCATTTATTTTAGAAGGGAAGTTTACAGCAATAAGAATTCACAGGTTTGATGTGTTTAGCTACTTTGTGTTATAAAAAGAATCATTGAACCATAATCATTAAGTTAAAAAGTAGTTGCCATTGCATTACTTAAAATAGCTGCATGTTTCAGAAGTAATGTAAGATCCACTGTATGCTTTGCACTGTCCTAAGGTAGATGCATTGGAGATATCTGTCTTACAGATAGGTAGGGGAGTAGTTGGTTTCACAGACTAGGATACAGTAGTCCCTGAGGTGGGAGGGCAGGGCTCTGTGCTAAGGAGTACAGAGAGAGTGACAGGAAGTAGTCCACTCTTGTGTATTTTTGCTTGGCTTAGTGGGATCACTACTTAAACATTCAGAGTTATGGAATGGAATACAGGGTTCTATGGAATTTTTCAGAGGAAATGAGATGATACAAATAAAAAGGAGAATGCACACTCAACTGTGTCAGGATTGAGAAATGGAAGAGATGAGGGCCCAGGGGAAGGAGGAGCTGGGCACCTCCGAAGTGTCTCTCAGGTCCTAGGTGTCGACTAGACTCCATTGCATCACTGTAGATTTGTGGTGTGTGGTAGAGACATGCTGTTGGGTGATGCTTGTTTCTATAAAGTTGTTCTTGTGGGGCATGCAGGTGAAATAGGGTTGGAGCTCTGGAAGGAACTTGGGGGCTTTGGCTCACCCCAGGTGCTATTTGAGGCCCTGCAGTGAATGCATAATGATGTGACCTGTGCAGTGGTTCTCAGCCTTTGGTGTCCATTGGAGTCTGGGAAGTACTTCCCCCTCTCCTCCCAAGGTTTTGATGCAGTATGTCTAGGCTGGGAATTATAAAACTTCCCAGGTGATTCTAATGGATGGTAGAGACCCTAAGAGAAGAGAGTGGAGGCTGAAGCTACATCAACACATAGCAGGCAGGTAGAGGAGGCTTGGAGCTCATCTGAATGGAGGACTGGGGATTTTGTCCTGGACATTTTGGATGAGAACATTCCCAGAAGCCTTTGGATTTGACCTTTGGAGGACAAACTGAAGAAAGCAGCGTAAGTGTAAGGCAGTAATTACTATCTGTGTAAGGCTATTACTGTGAAACACAGATGAGAATTATAGATGGTGAGTTTAGTAGCATAAGCACAGCACAAGTCAATTATACATTGAAATTGGTTTCTTTCTTCACTACCTGATTGTCCAGGTGATGGTTGTACCCATTCAGGTTGCCATGACTGCAGCCATCTTAAGCCTTCCATATTTTCCCCAGAGCAACCTTAGTGATTTTGTTTTGTTTTTTTCTGCCTACATTTTTGTTGTTGTTGTTGCTGCTGCTGCTGTTGTTTTGTTTTAGACATGGTCTTCCTATGTAGCTCTGACTGTCTTAGAACTTTCTGTGGAGACCAGGGTGGCCTTAAGCTCCCAGTGATGCTTCTGCCTCTACTTCCCAAGTACTGGGATTAAAGGTGTGAACCACCAGGCCTAGCCTGTTGCGTGCATTGTTAGAAGAGAGAATGCTGTCTGTAAGATGTTCTCAGACTGTAAATTCTTAGGCTTTTAACCCAAGGAGATTCTGATTTCAGAGCTCAGGGTAGGCCTGCAAATCTGTGTGACCCATAGCTTACTCTCCTTTCTCCCTAGCGATTTGCATGTGTGTGGGGTGTGAATGTGTGGGCACTTATGTGTATGGGTGTGTCAGACCACACAGGAAGTCAAAATAGGCCAGAAGAGCTTCTGTGTAAACTTTGTCCTCAGAGCATCCTTTCAATGTGCCTGCTAAACTGCCCAGCCTTCCCTTGGGACAGCTCAGGTATCTGCAGGGTGTCAGGCAGCACTAACACAGGTCAAAGGGTGATGGAGTGTTCCAAAACTGTACGTGTTTCAGGAAACATGCTGTCTCAGCCAGTGGGGCCTCATGCCTGGGATCCAGTTGTTCCTTAAGCTCTGCCTGGGAGGCTGCTGGGACCCTCTGAGCAGTGGGAATGGGGTGGGGGTGGAGAGTAAGAGAAAGGAAACTTTATATTCCTCAGCAAAAGTAGGGCAGTCAGTCCCCCACCTCCCTGCCACAGTGAGTCCTGGTTGATTTCCTCAGGGTTAAAGGCAGTTGGGGTCAGAGACTGTAATTATGTTCTTAAACCCCCCCTCCCCACTCCCCTTTAAAACATCCAGGAAGCACAGCAACACTGGCTGAGCTGCAGCAGAGGCTGGGTGTCTGAGGAGGGACTGTCTGTTGATTGGAGCATGAGATATCCCAAACCCAGTGAGAGCGGATTGCCCCTCCTGCCACTCAATTTCTGCCAAAGGCTCCACCCTCCTTGGGTGCCTGTCTCTGTTCTGATCTCTGCAGGGCTGGGTGGAGAAGGCTACAGCTGCTGGGTATGAAATCCCAAGATGCCCCTGTGAGGGCATCAGTGCTGCTGTGTTTTTGCTTTGCTGTCTGCTTAGGAGAATCTATCTGCATGCTGTTCGTCCAGCGACAGGGCCTTCCTGCTGTGGTGTCTGGGACTCACAAAAGATGCCTGAGACAGACCCTACCCTGGGCAGCTTATCCAGCAGCTCATCAGCTGCCTGAATCCCGCGGTGGACAGTATGGCTTTGTGGGAGCTGGAGGCCAGGCAGGCTCTGGGGATGCTCCCTTGGCTCCCTCAGGCCTCAGCTTCCAGCCGTTTGCCCAGGATTTACATCTGCCAGCCAGGCCATGAGGCTGTGTGCTGGCTCTCTGACCAAAGCTGCCGGAGTGGTGTGCAAGGTCAGCGAGTTACCACGTGGCCAGTCTCATTAGAGCAGCAACATAGTTCTCTTTGGAAAGGAATCCTTCTTCTTTTTTATGAAGCCAGCACACTGGTAATAAGTTCCCCAGCAGGGACGCTCTGCTCCGTTGCAGAGGACATCGGGGTGGAACTGATCGCTTTTGGCCTCGGTGTCTTTTGGGAGATGACTTTGGCTTGTTTCTCCGCTCCCCCACTTCGTCTGGGCAGCATCCCTTCATGCCATCACAGCAACACAAGGCTTAGGGGTTTGTGCTTGAGGCAGCCTCAGTTCGTGCAGGAAGGTGATAGTGGGTAAAGGGGTCATAAAAGCAGGCTCATTTTTTACAAGTCTCTGTTCTAAATGTTGGGTTTCCTTCCATAACCCTTAAACCTGCATCCCTTTAAGAAAAAAAGTGTTAGTTTTTTTTTTTTGATGGTTATTTTACATGAGAAACTCAGCAAATGTCAGCTAGAAAAGGATGAGTCATTTCTGTATGTGCCATCTCAGTCAGACTGGTGCTGAGTTCCTGGTGTGGGGGGCACCGAGGTGGGAGGCAGTGATGAGCAGAGACCTTGGGAGTTCTTCTTTAGGATTTAGAAAGTGGCTTTATTACACTGTAATTCACGTACCACAGGATCCCTTTCATTTATAGCATATGTACCTATGGCTAATTGTAGATTTTGTATGCTTCTATAGTCATTTGGGAGAATATCTTTGTCATGTGTACAGTGCTTACATATACCTTCCTGTCTTTTCTACTTCCCCAGCCATAGGCACGTTCTTCGTTGGGACTTTCAGCCTTGTGCAGCTACTGGGGATGCGGCAATGCCTTTGCCTAGGCGTAGGGACCTGGCACTGATACATCTTCTCACCCTGAACGATTTGCTGGTTCTGCGAATCTCACTCGACCCTGAGAGTACCTGGAGGCCTTCTCTCAGCCTCCCGTTTTATCCTGTGTCTGCCTGGGAGATGAGTCTGCTTTATTGAGTAACTTCCTGGCCGAGAGTGGGAAGGAAGAGTTCAGGATCTAGGTTAGCTAGCATCATGGGGGGATCAAGAGAGGAACTTTCAAAGGTTTTAGTTTTTGCTTCCTGCTGGTGCGAGGAAATGAAGCCAAGGGTTTGCGAATTGTAGGCAAATGAGCTATACCCCCATCCTGAGGAACTTTTGTCTTCACGGCAGAGAACATTTCCAGTGGTATTCTGATTTGGAGAGTCATATTTGGAGGTCATCAGCTTTAAATATTTTGGAAGCCGGATAAACAAATGGCTCAATTCACTGATATGGGGTGGTTGGGAAGATGTGTAAGCAAGTCCTCTTTTCTCCCTTGACATTTTTTTCCAGCCCGAGGAGTAGAGAATGCTTGCTGCCCTCTCTGCCTTGGCTCTTGCCCCCCGTGCTCACCCTTCTTTGTGTCCCTTCCCCACACCCCACTTTCTTTCACTGTGACTGCTGCACAGAATGTCTTGCTGAAAGGCCAAAGATGTGAGCCCTTGATATCCTGATGATGATGATGGAGAGAAAGACAAAGCCCTCTTTAAAAGGGAATGACCCAGGCAGATTCTGGAGTAACAATTGTAGGGAAAGGACTGTAGAACCCAGAAGACTCTGCCAGCAGTCTTCACGACTGTAAACAACACCATGTAGGGCCTCTTTCCTGTTCAAGTTCCTGTGTTATGTTCCAGAGGTGAGTGGACCTCTCAGAGCCAGGGTGGGTACACAATGTTCTGCTCCCTCTCCCTGGTTGGCTGCTATGACCAAAGCATCTAGGTTCTTATTTTTGCTTCTCCAAGGGGACCTTAGGCAAGCTTTTTGTTTCCCATTTTTATCATCAGGCTGGAGCAGTGCTGTGAAAATCATCTCGAATCAAGGAGGCCACTACTTATATTTCAAGGAATAAAAAAAAAATGGGGACAAGGAATGAGAGCATTATTTGGGTTAGTTGAACAGCTCCAGATATAATTAAGTATTTATAATGCCACCCAGAGAACATAGAAACCTATTTGGGACACGTCAGGAGACTGGGTGTGAGCACTGCATTTAGAAATTCCAGGAGTGACACACTTTGGACATATATAGACAAGTCCTGGATTAGATGGAAGGCTGACGTCTCCCTGGAGCTGCCAGTGCCACAGCTCATAGAGCCACCAACAGCAAAATAACAGCCTGCCCTTCCTGCCTTCCCCGGGGGCTTATGTTGCGTCTTGCTCTTCACACGTGTTAGTTGTTTAAAAGTTCAGATAAGCGTTTTCTTCTGATGACACAAATAACACATTATTATATGGAGAGTATTTAGAAATTAAAGATGTAGAAAATGCAAAAGATATTAGTAGTGCCAATTAGAGGCGGCCATTTAGGTGTTATCATCTTTCCACTCAGTGGCTCATGACCATTTGTGTATGACTGCCGCTCTCCAGCTGTGCTGTGTCAAGACTTCTTGGACCAGTGCACACTTTTTGCACGGGTAGGTCTCGTGATTCTCTCCTCTCCTGAGAATTACACAGTTCTTAATGTAAATGGGCCACAGGTCTCCTTTGGATGAACCCACACAGGCTGCACTTGCCTTCCTTCCATTTTCAGCCTCTTGCCTGATCTTTTTATTCCTCTGCTTTGTGCTTCTGGTTAAGCAGAATTTTGGAGGCAAAGCGATTTTTTTCCCCTCCAGAGACCCACATGTTGAAAACATGATGTTAGATTGACTTGAACTGTAGTAATGCTAATGGAATATATGCCATCACTTAAATGCTTGCAGTGTGTCAGGTATGCATCTCTTGAGTGTTTTATAGACTTAAAAATGTTTTCAGTGTGAGGATCAAGTCCAGTGGTGTGCACAAACTACACAAATGCTCTACCATAGAGCCATATCCTTTCTAACCCTTACTTTTATCTCACTGAATCTTCATGATAGTCTATGAGATATGACCAGCTATACCCCTAGAAAATTGCTAACGGGGAGGGGGGGGACGACTTTGTTAGCATCAGGATTTGAATGTCATCCAATGCTAGCCCTTTTGCCCTTGGCCAGTCTTACACTGCTGACATCTGCCCAGCTTCTTATACTGTTTTCTCCTTAAAAAAAAGGGGGAGGGGGTACAGTAATATTAAGAGCATTTTAAAGATTAACAGGAGCTATATGCAAAAAGGTACCTGGTATTAAATCATAGTGGATATCTCTATTCTAATGACTAATTTTTTTTGTCTTTTTTAACATGGTAATAACACGGGAATTTATTTATTTATTTTTTAAATATTTTTTATTACATATTTTCCTCAATTACATTTCCAATGCTATCCCAAAAGTCCCCCATACCCTCCCCCCCACTTCCCTACCCACCCATTCCCATTTTTTTGGCCCTGGCATTCCCCTGTACTGGGCCATATAAAGTTTGTGTGTCCAATGGGCCTCTCTTTCCAGTGATGGCCGACTAGGCCATCTTTTGATACATATGCAGCTAGAGTCCAGAGCTCCGGTGTACTGGTTAGTTCATAATGTTGTTCTACCTATAGGGTTGCAGATCCCTTTAGCTCCTTGGGTACTTTCTCTAGCTCCTCCATTGGGAGCCCTGTGATCCATCCAATAGCTGACTGTGAGCATCCACTTCTGTAACTCGGGAATTTAAAATACTATCTTTGTTCCATCCTTATGTCCAGATCTTTGGCCTCCTCACTGAAGATGAATCCTTGTGTGAAGAGTTACCTCTGGGAATTAGACTGGACCTTATGCTTTGCCTGTATTATACTGAAGTTAATCTAGGTGTTTTTGTGTTAAACATGGCTGGTCACAAAGATTCTATAACATTCTCAAGAGGTCTGAGATACCGACTTCTCAAAAATCAGAAGTACCTAATGCATAGTTAGAGTCCAGTTACAGGATTCACATAGCACATGTAAGGTGTCTGCTGTGGCCTACCCTTGTCTACTGGCCAGAGACAGACACCCTTAGTGGGAACTGGCACTCTTCATCAGCTGTTCCCTGGATTCATCATAGGTGCCTGCTGTGGTACTTAATGCAAAAAGGGTTTAAAGTATAAGTCCCCCTATAATTATAGCCTTCCCATTTACCCTATTTCCCCATTCAATCACTTGTATCCTAACATCCCCACTGTACTGCCATCATCTGTTTTGACTTTCCTGGTTTCTGTGGTTACTCTGTGTTGTGTACTCACCTCTGAAGATTTGGAGTTAGAAGTCACATGTCAATGAAAATGTGCTATATCTTCTTGGGTTACTGCATGCAATATGATCTTCTCTAGCTCCCTCCATTTACCTGCAGATTTTACTTTCTCTTATAGCTGAATAGTATCCCACGTGTAATAGTATCCCACGTTTTCATTCTTCCTTCCCATTTCTTGGCTATTATGAATAGAGAGCAGTGAACGTCCTGAGCAAGTATCTGTAGAATGGGAAGGAGTCATTTTTTTCATTGTTCCTTTTGTTTTGTTCCCTGCATGTCACCTGCTGACCTTTCTAAGCTGGAACTGCATCCCCCATTCTTCCTGTAGACACTTATGAAGACACAGGTTTTTCTTTGAGAACTCTGTGGTGACTTTCAACAGGATTTAATATCAGTTCTTTTGGAGAGCTCCCTTTGCTGGCATGTTTGGTAGCAGGAGTTGAACAGACAGGCTTGTGCTTTTCACACACAGCCTTGACATTTTTAGGAACTGAGTCCTGATAAGCAGGATTTAGGAATAAGAGCCAGTGTCTCCAGCCCCACTTGGGCTCTGTGTGTGGATGGAACACCACCATTCCTAGATATTGAAAGGAGGAGGAAGGGACAGCATCGCCTCTTTCAATCTGCGAACATAGTACCCTGTTTAATGAGATCTAAGCGCTGGAGACTCACTGACCTACATAGTGTACAGAGATCTAATACTACAGAACTTCAATAGGGTGTGACCACACAGCTCCCTCCATTGACTTCTCAGGGCTGGAAATGAGCTTCTGACCTAGAACAGCTCTGTGGCTGTGCTTTGGAGCCGGAACACGGCTGTAGAACTGAGTAGCAGCAGCAGAGCACGCAGAAGCCCTGGACCTGAAACACAGGTGTCCTGCTATGCCGAGGTACATTTGCCCTCCCCTGCTGATTTCTAGTACCCTAGTAAAGAATAAAATTAAAGGTGTTTTCTCTACTTTTTTTTCCCCCACCAGCTGTTTTGCAAAGCCTTCATCTGATTGGGGACCATCCATAGCTGGTGCTCATGGGAGACATAAAAGTTACAAGGACTTTGGCTAGGTGAGAATGAAGGAAACCTATGAACAATCTGGAGCCTTCAGATTCTCTATCTGCTGTGTTCTTTCAGCATTGTAGAGGGAGCCAGCTCTGCCCTCTAACAGTGGGGTCTGTTATGTGACCCTGAGGTCTAACATCCAGTCCCCTGGCCACTGGCATGGTCAGGTCCAGATTGGTTTCTATGAAACCATGGAAACAATAGAAGCAGGGTATTTGCTCTGAGCCTTTTGCCCTCTGTCTGTCTTCTGTTTCTTTAGAGGTTTGAGGGGTAGCAGTTGTGGGTAGGTATGGACGAGGGACTCTGATTTAAAACACCGTCTAATGGTTCCAGCTCAAATCAGATAATGTGCTATTAAATTAGAAGCCCCTGACGTATCCAAGAGCTCTGTGTTCCTGGAATCGGTGGAGGGAAGAGCAGTGAATTCCTTTTTGGTCTCAGTGGGATGTGTAGTATTAATGACCTACAATAAAGTAGCCGCTGTTGTCACCATCATCTTGTCAGTGCCAGTAAGGCACGTTTGTAGAAGTGATGCTTCCGTTCTGGCTGCAATAGCCAGATTACTTAAACAACCTGAAGGAGTGAAAACCGAGCAAGACGCTTAAACAAAACGCATTTGCTATGGTGTGTAGCTAGAAAGCCCAGGGCTATTCCAATTTTGCATTTCACAGGATCCCTTAGCCCCAAAGGGTACCTTCAGCTCTGGTTTCTCTCTGCCATTGAACTCCTTATTCTTCTTGGGTCGTTCCATTCTCAGGTGCCTCTTCCCTCATCTTTGCAAGATGACTTATGGCCCGTGTAAGTTCAGAACTTACGGATAAGTTCATAAGTCTAAGCTTGGGTTTTGTTGGCTTGTTCTTGAATTATGTGTTCATCCTTGAGATAACCTTTGAAGCTGGCCTGAACCCAGAGTAGAGTAACTGCATGTGAAATAAATGTTCTGGAAGCCAGCGATGGATGGTGTCCCCAGAGGAATATTAGGGTGCTATAAATACAGGGGAAGTGGGGATAGTAGCCAAGGCAACCACAATTCTCCACACTGGGCCCAAGTAAGTGAGCAAGGTCATCCAGGGAAGGGAAAGAGCTTTCCCTCCCAGACAGATCACGGCTCTTATCCACTTTTGGAGAAAATAATTTGGGCTGTCAACTTTGTGGTTTTAAAAGTAATCTTGGACACTTAGATTTTGAGGAGGAGCAATGAGATAGTTTTGAAATATTGGACACCATTACATCTGGATAGACCAGGTAGTCTAAAAGATGTCTAAGAGCCTGGTGCCTAGAGAATAGGGTAGGGATCTGTCAGGAAGATTGTAGTGTATGTGTGTATGTGTGTGTGTGTGTTTGTGTGTGTGTGTGTGTGTGTGTTGTGATGCTCTTGTTAGACACATTGTAGACCATGAAAACACAATGCTTAAGGGTTGGGAAGAGTGTAGCAGAGTTGCCTAAGCCCAGCCAGCTGTTGACTGTGTTCTCAGCAGCTGGCATGGGAGCCGCTTCTCCATAGAGCTCGTGTTTCCTAAGGATGATATTTACAGTCGGGGAAACCAAAATGCATCCAGTGAAATGTTCTTGGGGTCTGCTTGTGGCTACGGCAGTAGATTTGACTCTGGGCTCTGGCAACCTCCCTGTAAGGTGACAAGTGGTAAATAAGCATTTTAGGGTTTTAGGGTCTCTGCTGTGAGTTTATTTTATTTTGTAAACATTGGTGCCAGTGATTGAGCCTAGGGTGTCATGTGTGCTAACCACGTGGTTTAGATCTGTGTACTTTTTTGCTTGAGAAAATAAATGATCTGTAACCCTTTAATAATAATAATTTTTTTTTTTTTTTTAGGTCACAAGTCATTAGAAAATAGGCCAGGAGCTGAGATTTACTTAGTCCCAGAGTGAGTTTGGAAGCAGATAGAACTGGACTCTAGTACTTGCTGTGTTGTTGCAAACCATGTAGAAGTTTTATATTTTAAGACTTTCCATTTTGGGGCCTGGAGAGATAGCTGAGATGGCTCAGTGGTTAAGAGCACTGGCTGCTCTTCCAGAGGACCTGGGTTCAATTTTCAGCACCCACATGGCAGCTCACAACTGTCTGTAACTCCAGTTTCAGGGGATTTCACATCTTCACACAGACATGCATGCAGGCAAAACACCAAAGTACATAAAGTTAAAGAAAAATGAAAGAATAAAGAAAAATCATATAAAGCTGGGCTAGGAAAAAAAAAGACTTTCCATTTTCTCCTCTGCGAAGAGTGTTCTGGAAGCACCTGTTGTCAGCACAGAGGGTCAGTTACTGTGAGGATGCTCAGTGTTTATCTATGGAGTTAGGACATTGACCCTGTGCCTGCACATTCTCTGGGGAAGAACAGTGAAGCCATGCTCTAAGAATTTTTGCATTATGATTCTTCTTTCTCTTTTGATACTCCCCTTTTGTCTCTCCTGGGCAATTCTTCACCAGGTTTGGGTACGTTGGTCTTAGTTTCATTTCTGGTGTTTTCAGGAAATGACTCACATTTTAATCTGTATTTGGCAGCAACTCAAATTAATTGGCTTGCTCCATTTTCAGAGTGTAGACTATGTACTTGTCTTGCCTCTAGCCAAAACTTTCTTCCTCTCCCACTTTTATTGCTATCTAATATGTTTATTGGCTGTGTTTGTCAGAACCCGAAGACCTCTCACCTCCCAAGCCCTTTATCAGAAAAAGTGTTACAGTGTGGGTTTTTGTTCATTGATCTTGTCTGGTGAGTAGATGCCAGGATATTTGGAAGCAGGTTGGCATTAATGCCTACTGAGTTATACAGGTAAACGATGATGGAGTAGGCAGAAATCATGTGGTGTTGCCAAAGCTCGGTCTCTCTCAGCATCTTGCATGCACTTGCCTCAAATTCTTCTCATGTTACTTCCTCAGTGAAGTCTACCCTGATAGCCCTCCACCAAGCCATTTCTCTGATTTATTCTTCTTTAGTACTTACATTGTCCTGGCACACCATATAATTTATTTGTTATGTTTTTGTGTGGGGCGAGGGGAGGGCAACTGTCTGTCCTTATTAGACTGTAAATTCTATAAAGGCAAAGGTTTTTGATCCTTGTTTATGCCCAATTTAGAATGGCATCTGGTACTCAGGTAAATATTTGATGGATGAATGCATGGGTTCTTTAATTCTTCAGAAGGTTTACTACATCCAATTTTTCTCTTGCCTAGCAGACATGAGATTTGGGTTTGAGTATTGACTCTGCCACAGATTGCCTTAGTCTTGAGCAAATCATTTAATCTCTCAAGAATGTAGTCCTCTTATTTTTAAAATAAGGGGTTAGAGTACATGATTGCAAAAGTTCCTGGTAGTTTTGTGATTATAATCTCTGGTTAAAAGAGATCATGCACTGCTATTAAAATTTCCACAGATGTTTCCTACAAACTAGTTTGAATTTCATTGATGGGCAGCGTGGCCTGAAAGAGAACTTATAGAAAAAAAAAAAAGACTATAGGTACCCTCTTCATTGATCAAAACAGTTCTTAACAAGGTTGTTCTAAGGAACATCTTCACTACCCCTTTTAGGATAAAGTCTAGACATCTTGATCAGGTGTCTGAAACACATGAACGATGAACCCTGCTGCCTCCTCTTGCCTCTTTACTGTAAATGTGTTGATACTGTGCTTTGGAATATGTTTGGTATCTCTAGTAGGTAGTGGGTTTCCTACCTTCAGTTCCCTGAGTCAGTCCTGTCTTCCCTTCCTCCATTGCCCTCTCTCTCACTTTCTTGATCAGTTGTTAATAGGAACTGTGACTGGCCTGGTTTGGCTGGCACATAAAGATGCAAAGGTTGCTGGGATGAGATGATGGAAGATCTGGGGACCACAATGATGAGTCGCTCTTATATGCTGGATACTAAGAAGCTACTAGAAAATTAAAAAATATTTATTATTGTTTTAAAGTTATGAGTATGTATGTGGGTCTTGCACATGAATGTGAGTGCCCATGGACGTTGAAAGAATTGGATTTCTCTGGAGCTGGAGTTGCAGATAGTGGTTGTGAGGTGCCTAGCATGGATTCTGGGACTTGTTTTGGGCCTTTGCAAGATCAGTAGACTGAGCCATCTCTCTAGCCCCCGTATCAATGTTTTTGAGTAGTGTAGTAATATAATTAAACCTTTATGTGATGTATTATGAACATACACCTTAGAGAAAGCAGCATTTTCCTAATCCCCAAAGCATTGTTGGGGAGTAAATGTTGGGACTTCTGTTCTGTAGATGTGGCAAGGCTGGGGCACGTATGGATTAAAGGATTTATTTTTTGGCGTCACACAAAGCTGTGCTTTGAGCTAATGGTGTTTTCATAATTAGATGGGATTGTGATCTGCAGGTTTGATGAATGTTGCATTTTTTAAGCGGGTAGCAAGCTGAACAATTGTGTTGAGCTCTGTGAGACTGATTATTAAAGTTGCCTGAATCACAAATGCTTCTGGAAGCTTTGGCTGTCTTAGGCTCTCGTTGCATGTTTGATTATACAGAGGCAGTATGGGCCAGATCCAGGGCTGTCATTTCCCTTCTGGGCTACTGTAGGAAGAACGTTTATTTTCGTGGTCAGCCTCACCTATGAGGCTACCATACTTAAACTTGGAGGCAAATACTTAGTTTTGCAGCTCCATTACAGGCACTATAAAGTCTTGTGGTATGACTGATGATCTCAGAGGACCAGCCAGTTCCCGTTGAGCCAGGGGGTTAGTCATTCTGAATGCTTCTCTATTACCTGGGGGGATCTTTTTCTGGTGCAGGCTCTGGGACTGGAGTATAGCTCAGTAGTAGGACACCTGTTTCCCTGGCATGCATAAAGCCTTGGGTTCTAACTCCAGAACTGCCACAAAAACGAAGCAAACAACAACAATCCTCCAAGCCCCCCAAGCCCTCAAACCTGTTTTTCCTTTAGGCTCTGGTTGATGTCGCTGCCTCTGAGTTTGTGTGCTATACCAGGCTTTCTCATCTCATTCCACTCCCCAACCCATCATTTTAAAATGTCTTTTCTGTTCTAGGCTTTCTCTGTCTATCCCAGGATTCCCCATAGTCACTTGCACCCGGAGTTCCCTTCAGAGAGTTCTTCTCATTTTAGTAACTGCTAGTGTTTGACATCAGAACTCACTGATTGGTTTATGTCTGTAGCTGGAGTGGCCTTTACACTTGAGAACTTTGCCATGTTACTTTATCTCTCAAAGCCAGTTGGTGGCCTTGCACTGCTGTTAGAACTTCTCAGTCAGGCCCTGACTGCCTTGACTCAGCCTCCTTCAGCTTCATCTCGCATCACCTTTGCATAGCCCCGCCACGTGGCCCTTTTCTGCCTCCACCAGAGTCCTGCCACTGCACTTGCTCTGTGGTTTCACCTAACTCCTCTTATTTAAGTCTCTCCTGGAGTGACTCTGGGGGCCGGTGGGCTCTCAGTCTGGAGACTTTCTCTGCTGGCCAGACGTCTCGTATTGCTGGACTTTGGAGGCATGGAGGTGGGGGGCACGGGGCATTGTTAGATATTGGGCTCTGTGCTCCCCCCTCCCTGGTCAACACTGGAGCATTTTAGGAAGTAGTAGGTTGCCCAAGAGCTGACATAAAGCCACACTTTCTGGAAGGGTGGTGGTGGTGAAAGTGAGTGGGAGGAAGAGGAAGAGTGAAGCGCTTCTGCCGGTGCCCGTGGTATCTCACTTAACGCTGGCTTCCGAGGTTGCTCCTCGTCTGTATTCATGTATGCAGTGAACAGTCCATGTTCCTCATCTGATGTACACACTTCTCCTTTTTCTATTGTAGTTTTCTAAATGCAGAAACTATACCCCAGGGGAGAGAATTGCCTAGGTGAGAACTGTAGAATATACGACTGAACTAATGGTAATTGGTAGCCCCCTTCTCCTACCATATGATGCCTGACTGGCAGTTGAGTGGTCTCCTTCAAGGCCTGCCCAATGTTTAACAACTCCTAGATGTAAGAACAGGTCAGTTTAGGTAACACCAGTCCCAACCAGACGAGAAGGAATACCTTGACTGTGTTGTGCCTCTCATCTAACAAACGCCACGCATCAGACTACCTGTTCATGCTTCTACTTAAGAGAAATGTGTGGTGCTTAAGTACTTTCACAGCAGTGAAGCACAGTTAGTGTTTTAAAAATATTTCTATTACATTTTTGTGTCTCTGTGTCTGCACGCACACCAATATGTACAGGTTACATGACAACTTTATTGCTTCTTTCTTCCATCACGTGATCTTTGGGATTGAACTCAGTTTATCAGACTTTGAGGCAGACATCTTTACAGCTGAGCATGCCTGCTCTAGCTTTTTTTTTTTTTTTAAATAAAACAAAACAGGGTTTATTTGTGTAGGCCTAGATGCTCTAGGACTCATTCTGTAGACCAGACTGGCCTTGAACTCAGAGATCCATCTACCTCTGCTTCCTGAGAGCTGGGATTAAATCTGGGCACCACCACATCTGACTTAAAAGCCCGACTCATCATTTTTGCAGATGGGCTTGAACCCAGAGCCTCACACATGCCAGTCAAGTGCTGTGCTACTTAGCTTTCTTCCCCAGCGCCAGCTCTGGCTTTTTAGACGTGCTTTGGAATGTCTTCTTCTTCTTTATGAATTTATTGTTTGTATTTTTTGAAATTTTAAAACTTACTATAGTGTAAATGATAAGATTCTCTTAGATGCTAAAAGAGATAAGATGCTCTTAGATGCTCAGTGTTGTAGCTTGAGTGGTCTACACGGTATCTAATAGCCTCTCCACAAAGACTTACCCTGAGAACTGCCTTAATTTATCTTATGCTAGCACTTTTCCCTCCTATCAGCAGTCCTGACTGTGGATGTTTTGAGGCCAAGGTTCTTTGTACCTGTGCATTCCTCAGCAGGATTTATTCCTTAAGCGACAGGGGAATGACTGGCCTGGACTTCTTTGCTGCTTGATTACTTGCCTGATTCATTGGTTTCACGCCATGGATTCTGTGATAAGTGAACAGCCTTGATCCATCCATAGAGAAAGATTTGAAAGTGATACATTTGTTTCCTTCTCATGCTTGAATTTAAGTTCTGGGAGAGCCATAATTATCTTCCTTTGTCTGATGATGATCCAGAAAGTGCCAACTGCACTAAGTAACTATAATATATCCAGACTAAGAAGCTGGATGCTGAATATGTTTGTCTTAATTTAAATATCAGAGTGTGGCGCTAGGGTGGGCTAGAAATGTGCAGCCTATTAGAGTTTCTTTCTTCAGTGATGAGTTGGAGCTGAAGGTCCCCCCCCCCCCCCGCCCCGTTCTATTAAACTGCCTAGAGAAGGCCAAGCTCCTTGTCTGTTTCTGTCACTCGAGCTTTGGTGTAGACCTGCTTGTGGGATTTCCTAACTCTCTTACCGTGAGCCCAGCCGCACGGTCTTCAGGTGCAGTGTGAACGCCAGGGTGTGAACTGGAAGGCCTTAGCATAAGGGTGGAGGAGAGCTGGGGCTGTGGCACAGAGTGGCCGAAGTGATACCAGCTTCACTTCTGGTTTCAGTCTAAGGAACTGTCCAGACCTCTACATGGGATGGCCATCCTACCTGGTGGGGATCAGCGGGTCCCAGCAGGGCCTCAGGACAGCAGCACATGTCTTGTGTGTGTCACCAGCTCAGTCAGGGGCTGCTGCTTGTTCCTAAGGCATCTAGGATTGCATAATGTTGGTTGCTGTGTGTGTGGTTTAGTTTATCAAGGGCACTAAGCTCATTGCTTTGTGTTTCTTTTTAGACTTTTTTTTTTCTGGCATATGCTCTTTGGGAGTAAAGCCGTGATATTTTTATAGGTGACTTTTGCGCTTGCATTTCAGTTAATATATCATCCAGTTCTACCTCTGTGCCGGCTGGTTTTGTGTCAACTTAACACAAGCTAGAGTCATCAGAGAGGAAGAAGCCTCAGTTGAAGGAGGGCGTCCATGAGATCCAGCCGTAAGGCATTTTCTTAATTAGTGATCAGCGTGGGAGAGCCCAGCCCATGGTGGGTGGTGCTGTCCCTGAGCTGGTGGTCCTGGCTTCTATAAGAAAACAGACTGAGCAAGCCAAGGGAAGCAAGATTGTTAAGCAGCACCCCTCCATGGCCTCCGCATCAGCTCCTGCCTCCGGGTTCTTGTCCTGCTAGAGTCCTGTCCTGACTTCATTGATGAACAGCAGTATGGAAGTGTAAGCCAAATAAACCCTTCCTCCCCAAACTTGCTTTTTTTTTTTTTTTAATTTATTTATTATATGTGAGTTGTAGCTGTCTTCAGACACTCCAGAAGAGGGAGTCAGATCTCATTACGGATGGCTGTGAGCCACCATGTGGTTGCTGGGATTTGAACTCAAGACCTTCAGAAGAGCAGTCGGTGCTCTTACCCACTAAGCCATCTCACCAGCCCCCAAACTTGCTTTTTAATCATGGTGTTTCATTGCAGTCTCCTATCATCTCCCAGTTAATTTCTCTTCTCTAGTGCTACCCTGAGGAGCAGTGAGAGAGCATGCTGCTGGTGTTGGTGATGCCCTGTGTACCAGATCTTAGGTGCACATTCTCATTCAGTCCTCAGAGCAGCCCCAGACAGCTGGGCATGGTGGTGTACACCTGTAATCCCAGCACTTGGAAGGGAACACAGGAAGGCCAGGTATTCAAGGTCAGCACGTAATCCATGAGAGTGTGTCTCAAAGCTGAACATGGTGCCACAAACCTTTAATCCCAGCACTAGAGGCAGGCAGATCTTCATAACTTCCAGGCTAGCCTGGTCTACATAATTAGTTCTAGGGTAGTCAGGGCTACATAGAGAAACCCTGTCTCAGAAACACCACCACCACCAAAAGACAAACGCAAATCAAAACAACCACCCCACTCCTAATCCTTCCCTCCAAGTAACTAAACCTAATTTAGTCAAACCAAACCAAACCACCAAAATCTAAACCTAGCCAATCAAAACCAAGTCTGATAATATCACCATTGTCACCATATCTTATAGCCATGAAGCTCATATGAAAGACTAGATCCCCCCTTTCAGGCAGAAATGAACAAAACAAACAATACCCACTAAGTCTCACCGCCACGATTGCCTAAGCAATTGTGTCACACATATGACAGTAGACACAAGACAGGGAAAGCACAGGAGGTCTCATCCCTACACAGAGCTACAGGCAACCAAGGAATTCGGAGAGTGGGAGAAACAGTCTTCCCAGGGAAGAGCACACCAACTGGTTCTCCAATGGTCAGCCCTGAAAATTTACATACAAGTAACACCTTACAGGGTGAGCAGGTTATATTTACATATTTAGGGTGTGTGTGTGTAAACAATGAAAAAAGAGACCACACACTTGAAAAAGAGAAAGGAAGGGTATGTGGGAGAGCTTGGGGTAAGAAGACCCCCAATAGAAATAAAAAAAATACCCCCAAACAAAAGCCACCCCTCACTCTAACTGCAAGCATCCTATAAGAACAAGAAATGGTTGGTTACCTTACCCAAATGGTGAGAGCATTTTCTAGGCTGCCTGCTAAGGTATAAGATTTAGTCACTCCCTTTTCTCTTTTTCTTTTTTAAGACCTGTTACCAAGGAGATGGATTGCTTTCCAAAGGCAAATATGATAAAGAATACCTCGCCCCCTGCCTTTGGCTCCTCTTGTGTTTGATAAATGTGGCCTTACCCAGCTGTTTTCTTCAGGCAGTCTGAGGATGAAAATGCTGGCCCTGGGCCCCCATGGCTGCAGAAGCCCACACCCCTGGGGAACTCTATGTCTCTAGCATATTGATTTAAGTAGAGGCTGTTCGTGTTTGTCTTCAGTACCACCCATTGTGTGTGTGGCAGGACACACCGTCCCTGTGTTTTGCAGAGACTGGTGAGCGTATGGGCCAGATTTAGTACTCTTGTGGAGTGAGGGATAAACCTGAACCAGTAAAGGACATCAAAGAGAGTCCTGTTCCCCCTGCCAAAGCCAGGCTGCTCCAGAGGCTGAGATGAAAGGAGAAAAGCTGTTGTGTAGTATTTTCTATATGAATGGACTATTTGTTTACAACATATGTCCAGGGAGTTTTGTTTTTGCAGGAATGACTACAATTTTGTCAATTTTAGCACAGCCTGGTTACCGTTGGTGATGCAGGCTATAAATGGATGTATGTGTGGAAGTCGGCATTGTTCCGATTTAAACTTGATTCTAGTCTTAGGTCCTAGCCACCCTTTTATAGAGCTGCATGTAGTTGGCAGAATAATGGCTTGTTCAAAATTTGGCTATCTTTGGTTTTTGATTTTAGTGGAGATGTCAATGAGTTATGAATTTGATGAGATGAGGCAGTAATGGAAGAGAACAGCTGGCCAGCCAGCACGGCATTGGAGATTAAGGTTTCTGTTTCATTGATGTAGAGTCACTGGAGAGAAAAACTTAATGGCTTTCTTGAGATAATGTGAACACAACGTTGGAATTAGCCATTAGAGTGGACAGTAGACTTACATCTGGGGACTCTGATGTGAGGCCTGCAGCCTAATTTTTTTATTCAGATTGAGAGACCTTGGGCTTATCTTCTCTAGGTCTCCATTTCTTTGCATGTAAGACAGAGAATAGTAATATTTAGGTTTACTACCCTGGGTAAAGCCAAGGGAGCAGAGGCTGTATGTTGTAGAGCCCACCCAACAGGATCCTCAGTCTACAGTGGCCCATACAAGTGCTCACAGACTCTGGACGTCCTGTTTCTCTGGCTATCATAGGTTTTCCTTTGTGACTTAAGAATAGCTATTTGAAATGAAAATATATGTATAATATTTAGGAAATAAAAAGTGATCTGTGGAACAGATTAAGTCTAGGGTTGCTAGATAAAATGTAGGACGCCCACTTAATTTGAACTTTAGGATACACAATGGGCAGTTTTTAGTCTATCTTCAGATATTCATTGTTTACTTCACAATTATGTGACTGTTCTGTGTTTTTATTTGTGGAACATGGCATCTTTAATGTTTTCAGTCTACAGTCTTTTGGCTACGTTTCTGATCTCTACAAAGGAATGAGGAATTTCGCACAGAATGTAGGGATATCATTTTCTTTACATCTGCTCATAGCTCCTGTTGTTTGTTGTTATAAGAAGAAACCTGGAGTTTCATAGATAACCCATCCATCCATCAAAACACTGGTTACATAGCAGCCAAACATTTGTGTTGAGAAATAAGCCAGAAAGAACTTCCTCTGATGACACTTCCCTCTTCATTGGATTGCTGTTATGTGCCCACCCGTGGAGAGGAGGATGTTGGAAATGGAATTATACGAAGCCTCCTGCAACACTATCGATACTTCTCAGAGGAGAAGTGGTCTGTGGGTAGGATTCTCTGCCAGCCTCCGAGGAAGCAGTTCCTGGTCTTAGCAGTCAATGCGGAGCCTCGCCTATGGACACTACAGGACTTTATGCTGAGCAGACACATAGGCACAAAAGATGTAAAGACATGGGGCCTTGATGGCTTGGAATTCCATTGATAGATAGGACCTGTGTGTGTTAATTATTGTTATAATTTACAGAATACGTCCTCTGTGACTTTGTGTTAGCCATAGTAGGTGCTCTCCATACAGTATCATTGTACGACCACAACAGCCTTTAGCAAGATCCTGTAATCACCCCCATTTCCCATATGGTGGACCTGGAACTTGACTTTGTGCTAGAGCATCGTACTACTTAAGGCCTGCCAGACTTGAAAGTATCTGCTCTAGGTTGAGTCATTTGAAATGGTCATTATTTAATTATTTCTACCTATAACAACATCATTTCATGCAGTTCTAACCTAATCAGAGTATTACACCCAATGCATATGTAATGACTATGCATAACCTTCTGAGGCTGACTGTTACTCATGGACCTCGTTGAGGCCATCCAGAGAGGCTTCTGGGAAACTCACTCATCCACTTCTTCATGGGCTTAGCTACTAAACAGAAATCTACTATATTCTGCCAACATCTTATAAAGCATGGTTTTGAACAGATTAAAGAAAACTTTTATTATTAAAAATTTCTTTTCTACCCATTTGTCTTGTTCTCCCCCGACCCCCAAAAGCTATCCATGGTCTGTATATTGCATGTTGGCCATGTTTGGAGATTTCACATAAATGGAATCATATTATATGGTATTTAGTGTCTGGCTTCTTTCACATAGCTCAACATCTTTTTCAGGTTTAAATGTTGTATCTTATGTTACTAATCCATTCCTCTTTATCACTGATTAGTGTTTCTTTGTGATTCATACCATATTTTGTCTTCTATTTTTCTTTATCATGATTTAGATAATTTCTATTAATTTTTCACATATATAGATTTATTGATGGTATGTGTGCACACACACTCAAGCACATGCCATACATGGCACATATGTAGCCATCAGAGGACAACTTATTGTACTCAGTTTTCTTCTTCCACCACGTGGGTTCCAGATATCAAACTCAGGTCGTTAGGCTTGGTAGCAAGTGTCTTTCCACACTGAGCCATCTCGTTGACCCTTTCGTATTCATTAGAGTGTTTCATGCAAGTTTCTGTATGAAAGTATGATTATTTCTCTCAGGTAGGTGAATGGAAGTAGAATTCCTGAGCTGTATAGTATATTAGTTACCTTTGTGTATTTGCAACCAAAATTCCTAACAGAAACAAATTAAGGGAAGAAAGACTTATTTTGGCCCATAGTTTATCAAGACCTCAGTCCAGCAAGGCAGAAAAGACAGTTATGGCAGTGTATGTGGTAGAGCTCTTAGCGTTTTAGCCAACCAGAAAGCAGAGAGTGTACTGGAACGGGTTGGGCATAAACTCCAAAGTCTCCCTCCCCAGTGATCTGCTATGCCCTCCCTCTAAAGCTCCACATCCCCCCACCCCAAATCCCCCAGCTGGAGAGCAAGCACTGTAAACATGAGCCTGTGGGGGGCGTCTCCCATCCAAACCACAGCATATGGTAAGCTTATGTTTAGTTTGAGCAGGTTTTCTAAGAGAGAGTGTGACTAGTGGGTTTGTCTGAAGATGGCATCAGCCAGCAATGCAGGTGTCACCCAGGGAGGTGTCCCAGACCCAGGAAGATGAGTTAGGCAGATCTGAGACTAAGATCTTAGCAGAGCAGCTGGAGCTAGCCCAGGCTATCCTGGTGTCCAGCCTTTCCTGGCAGGTTGTTGCTGCTCCATATTTGACTCAGCACATTCATCAGGTGAGGCAGAAAGCTTCTCTTTCTCTGGCTGTCTCTGGGCACAAGAGTTGAAATGACACTGTAGAACTATCCAGGGATGATAATCCAGTTAGCAAGGTAGCAGATCCCCTCTCCACACCGGGAGTCTTCCAGTTCTCTTTGGGAAAAATACAGACTGATACATAATGAGCTTTTTGTAAAGCTAAGCTTATTTGCAACCACAGAAGTCTGTCTGTGTCTTATTCTGATGTTGCATATTTTGAAGTAGATAAGACTGCATGACCATTTTTTTAAAAACTTTTTAAAACTTTTTAAGTGTGTGTGTGTGTGTGTTCTGTATGTGTGTGGTGTATATGGTATGTACATGTGTGCATGAGGGCATATAAAAGCACAAGGTGGGGAACATCTCAGATTCAAACCATCACATATAGTAATTAATTAAAGAGCAGATTTTCTAGACAAGAGAGTGAACAATTGGTTATTTGAAGCAGGACTGAGCTTTGCCTGTGCTCTGCCTTTAGATTTTGAGCCAGAATCTCTCCTCTCTCTGAACCTGAAGTTCATTGATTTGGCTAGATTGGCTGGTAAAGCAGTGAATTGTTGTTAATCCATTCTAAACTCCCCTGCGGGTGTGTACCTCCTCTACACCCACCCAATTGTTTTGGATTCATGAATGAAACACACACACACACACACAAACACACACACACACACACACACACACACACACACACACACGAAACCTTATTTTTAATATGCCCCAAGCAGCTCAATGGCTGGGCCACTCCCAAATTTCCCCATGGCTAACACTACCCTAGACCCAGTGGGGGAGTGGCCCCAGGGCCCACTTTCCTTGATTCCTACATGGCTGGTTCTCTCTCTTTCATAACTCTGATGCTTGCATCCTATTCCTTTCCTGGCATGGCACTTCTAAAACCTTCTTCCCATGGTCCCATGCCTGGGCAATCTAAAGTCCCGCCTCTGTCTCCCTGCCTAGCCATTGGCCACTTTATTTACCAGTTAGAGACAACTAGGGGCAGAGACCCTCAGTGCTTAGATGTGCAGATTCCTGTGTGATTTGGGGGAGCCAAATGAACACAAATAGCATTAGAAGCAACCCATAACAAGCTGGCCAATGAGCTTCAGGGATCATTGGACCCCTAAAGTTGGTTTCACAGGCACATGACCCCATGTCCTACGTTTTATATGGATTATGTGGTTTGAGCTCAGATCCACATGCTTGCTTTACCAGTCCCTACCCTGCAAAGACTGCTTTTAAAAACTTAAGTGGGACACCTCAGTGGTGAAGGGCTCTTGTGGCTTAGCCTCTGGTGACCTGATTGTGATCCCAGGAACTGACTGTGGGGTTGTCCTCTGATCTTCCCATGTCCACCATGGCATGCATGCACACACACAAACACATACAAATAAATAACTGATAACAAAAATTAAGTGACAGTCATGTACATTTTATGGTTGTACATGACATAATAAATTATTGGTGCCCAAATTATATATGTTGCCTGTGTGCGTACATGTGTGTTTAAGTTGTTACTGAAGTTCCCTGTAATCAAAGAGCACTGCTCCAGAGGTTTGGGGTGGGCCTCAGTTGGATCCTTGGCCTTTGTCTCTGTTCTTATTGTCTTATGCACTGCAGAAAGGGGACACCAGGGAGATGCATGGGTGAAAGTTAAGTCAAAAAATGTTGGAATTAAGAAAGCACAGTTACAAGGTCGTTGCTCCATTTCCTGGACAGCTGATCCTCTATAAACACATGCATTTTATAGCCACATGTCATCTTTAGCCCCTTTGGGAAGCCCAGGGCACCAGAAGCAGGCTCAGGCTGGATTTCTTGTCCTTCTTGCAGATTAACCAGCAGTTGGATCTGCTGAGGGTAAGCGATTGTTTTCTTTGGGTGGCTACTGGCTGCAGTTGGAGGCAATGGAGAAATGGCAATGGTGAAGAAATGTCTGTGAGGGGAGAGTTTGGGGATGGGCAGGAGCACCGAGTCCTAAATGGGAAGAGTCTGGAGGAGTCTTGCTATAGATACGCACGTTCTCTAGGTTGTACAAACAAGCGGGATTTTTCTCTAACATGATCCCGAGGTAGGCTTTGCAGTTTTCTCTACTTAATAATAATGGTAGCAGTAGTGATAATGCTCAAAATTGCTAAGCCTGAGATTCAGTGAGCTAACACTGGGCAGGCTTTTCAGGCTGATGCTATTTGACTCTAGAACCAGCTGTGTTTGCTAGGTTTGGTTGTTCCATTTTCGTGTGAGGCAGCTTTGGGTCACGAGTGTGTAACAGCTTGTTTACCGAACTTGTCATTGAATGAGAGGTGCAGAACCCACTGCCAGTGAAGAGCTAAACTCAGTCTATTCTATCAACCAGGCTGGGCATGCCACATTGGCAGTTTCTAGCCCAGATCTTAGGTTAGAGGCCCAGCTGAACAGTTCAGCAGGGAAGCAGATGCTTGGTATATGAGAAGGGAATTGGGGACAGATTTCACAGACCTTGTTGAATAATGTCCCTGGGGCAGCTGGCAAGGCTAGACTGGCTGTGTCTTACACACTCTATTTGCTGCCCTCTGTCTACAGCTGGCTCTATTGATTTAGCTTTGGGAAGTCTTTGCCTTGGCTGCCCTCCACACCCCTTCTGTTGATACATCCTGGGAATGTTCAAGTTTATATTGCATTACAACCTTGGCTCTTGAGCCTGGTGTGAGTGAATGCCCCTGCCTTGGTGCTTGTGGATGTCAGTAGAACTGAGGATAGAGGGTTGTGTGGAGCGCCTGCTGTGGCTTCCTCCTGCCCCGCCCTTGGGGAAGAACAGGGGACTTTTCACCTGATACCTTCAGCAGTTCTCACAGGCTGTTGGAAATGCTGTGTCATAGCCCAGTGAGGATGAGGAATAGAAAAAGAGGAGTTGGGAGCCTTTCTCTGTTTTTCTTTTAAGTTCCTCGATGTTTTAGGAGACCATTGCACTAAATGAGGTTTTGAACCTCTTTTTTTTTTTTTTTTTTTTTTTTGCTTGTTAAACTCTGTCCAACTTTCAGAAAGTGAAATGCTATCCATCTAACTGGTATCAAGTTTGGACTAGGGATAGTTCAATACAATCATTTGGCTAAATGATGAGAGGTGGTGTGCTCTGAGAAATGCACCAATCGGCTATTTTGTCATTGTGGGGAAATTGTAACACGTCCTTACAGAGCCCTGGATGATCTGGCATATATCCTTGTGTTTGTGGCCCATCCATGGCCAAACTGCTATTCTGTGGCACATGACTGCAATGTGTCTTCTTGGCTACCTTTACTATCCTCTCTCCCTTTTGTCCCTCTTACGCACCTTGCCTCAGTTTATTCTTATCTGTCTATGGGCTATAGCTGGTGTCCCTTGCTTTAGGAGAAAGAAGTCACCAAGGCACGAAATGGTTCCGAGAGCTGAAAGGTCTAAATGGGCTCTGAACTTTGGGTCTTTTGCTTACTAGCCCAGCTGCTTTGTTTGCGATCATTGTATATAAAGCACACTGGTCTTTGATAACGAGGCCTGAATCTGGACAGAATCGGTGCTTGTGCATGATGGGTAAGCCAACTGGAATGTGGCTCATATGTTTGGGAGTAGTGCTCTAGGGTAGACCAGCTAGCTCTCCTTCCAACTTATGAAGAGCTTAGCTCTTCACCAGGCCTTCCATCTGCTCTGCAAGAGATGCAGCCTTTCTTCTTATGGATGAACCAGAGCATATGTACTGACAGTTTAGGGCCAGTGGCTTATTAAGCTCATAGACCTTGTGCTTTTCTAATACTGCCACCTCACCCATCAGATAACTGTCCCCTTTTATGAGATAAGTGCCTGGTGGCCAGTGTTGTGATTTTAACTCCAGAGGGTAGACTTTTATCACAGATTTACTGTTTGTTTTTCAAAGGATATGGTTGACTGCAGTTGCATGAAATGGCTGTGTTAAGTTTTGTAATGTACAAATGTTAAAATCTAACTATAAAATATGCCTTTTTAGTGTCTTTTTTGAATGATCGTATATGTATTTTATCAGTCTGTTGGGCATTTTTATTATTCCTGTAATCTATCTTCATTATAGAAGGATTAGAAAATGCAGATAAGCAAAGAGAAGGGGGAGGGGGAAGGAAACAAGAAAAATAAGCTCCAAATAAAAGTCCCTTGAGAGAGAAGCCAAGATGTGAAGGACTTTGAACTTAGCAGGAGGGAGCCCTTCAACCAGTGGGTGCAGGCCAGTATTGCCAGACTCACTCCGCTCCTCTTTGTTTCAGAGGCCAGAAGCTGGTGTGTGTAAGCAAGCCCACACGAATGGGAAGCATAGAGTGTGCTGGCCTATGAGCCCTGGTGGTGTTGAGTTTAAAAGTCAATCTGCCACCCATAAAGGAAGGTCTGAAATGGGCGAAGTAGTCCCTAGGATAAGGTCTCTTTCTTCATATGGTTGCTAGTCCCTATGCAGAAAGAGGAAAGAGACCTCTCAGTCATCCCCCAACTACCCCAACTCCAGAACTGTCTATCCAGCCATCCGCATGTATCCCTGTGTCCATTCTACTTAGTTTGTTGTGTCTCTACTGCGCACCAGATTGTGTTTGACTTTGGGAATACTGTGTAAATGAGACAAGTCTCTGCTCTCATAGAACTCACCCTAGGCCAGTGTGGGCTGTGACTCCCCTCCCCTCCCCTCCCCTCCCCTCCCCTCCCCTCCCTTCCCTTCCTCTGTCCTTCTTCTTTCCCTTTCCCATTCCCTTTCCCTTTCCCTTTCCTTTTCTTGGGGGGGGGGGTGAGTGTTAGGATAGCATTTATTTTATTTTAAATTAATATACAAAGTATCAGACTAGTGTGAAGGTTGGACTTCCATGCCTACACACTTCCTCTGCTCGTAAGAGAAGATATCAAGCATCTCAGGCTGGCTTTCACTGTAAAGCTGAGGATGAACTTCAACTTCTGATTCCTGTCTTCATGGCCAAGTGCTTACAGGCGTGAACCACCACACCACTTTTGTGTAGCCCTGGGATCTAACCTATGGCTCCCTGGATGTGCTCTGCCAACCGATAGCTCCCCGGCTCCATGGCTTCCTTTCCCATCTTTCCTCCCTTTGCATCCTTGTGTAAGATGCTGTGAATCTGTGAGTGAAAGTGTTTATCTCTCCTACTTTGTCCTCTCCTAGAACTAGCTTACCCTCACATCCACAGGCTACCTGCAACTCAGTCATTTCTAGCAGGGAAGTTCAGGAGGAGGCTATGCGTAGCTGAGAGAGCTCTCAGAGTGCGTCTTTACTTCTGATCGGGAGGGGCTTTATCAGAGAGAGAAGGCCTCATTGTTTGTTATTGTTGGAGCAAGTTCCAGAGACCACAGTGCAGTTCTTTTGACAGGGCTGAGCTGAGCTGCCATCTCAGAAGAATGGAGTGGGACTTCGGGCAGTGTCAAAGGGAGCTCTGTGTCCCAGCCCTCGCCAGGCAGAGGGTAGGACTTGAGCTTCAGGCCAAGCCCTGGTGTCAACAACACAGCATTTTTGTGAATGCCTTTTGTGTTTGTATGTCTGCCCTTCCTCCTGGCTCTTCATCTTTCCCTCCAGTGTATAGTCGTTTAGTAAGAAATTTTGGCGGAAAATTTGGAAAACGCAGTGTCTGGAAACTCCCTTCCTTTTGAACTATGACACACCTGGGTGGGTTTGTGAGTTGCAAGGCTGGGGACATTTGATACAGAAAACCAAGAAAGTTCCAGGAAAGCAGTACTTTCCCAACTTTAATCATGTCCATATTTTTCTGCCACTTGGATGTAACACCTATTGTCTACCTAATATTTTTTAAAGTTGGGAATCTTTGATCTTTTTTTTTTTCAAAGGATATGCTTGGTTTCCTAAAGAGCCAGTCTGACTTGCCCAAATAGAAAGTTAAGTAAAAATTTGTTCCGTAAATTCCATTGTCTGTGAGTTACTTACTGCTGGTGCCTCCAGCCCCCACCGAGCTGTTTAGGTGTGATACTTAGGGAGAAGCTGAATTGTCGACCATAGCATCTTGATTCAGCAGAGTGCAGGAGTGTCAGGAGGTTGCACCTGCCCCTTCTAATCCTTTGTCCTTCTCTCTTACTATCAGTAAGGCAAATTCATGCCTATATCCCAGGCTGAAAGGCTAGATGCTCCAGGGAGTGTTACAGGACAGGGGAGGGAGTATTCTTGGCTGTGCTTCTCTGGGGGCCCCTTTCTTATCCTCTGCAAGCATCAGACCCTGAATCAGTACGGCGAAGAAGCTTACTGTTCAGTGTGTTGTGGATACAGCTATCTCCAAACAGGATATTTTGCTCCCAGTTCTCTAGCAAGCTGTCTCTGCTCTGTAGGGTAGAAAGCAGAAGCCGAGAGGGTTCTCCAGACAGATCGTCTACCTGGACTTCAGTCCTGGGCCTGTTTCCTTTTGGACTGGTACCTCTTTTTTTCATTTATCTCATGAGTGTGTGCTTAAGAGTCAACCAGCTTGTAGGCTCTAGAGACAGTCTAGAGAGGAAAATAGGAAGTGGGAAGTTGGGAGTATATCATGCCTAAGTAGACCTTGTATTTATGCTTAAGTGGAATAGAAACAGACTGTGGTCCTTGAGAGGTGTAAATGAGCCGGTGCATACAGAGCGCGCTTAGCACAGTGCCTGACTCACAGCCACGGCTTAATGCCTGCTGCCTGTTTACTTAGGGTGCCTGTGTATCTAGCATTGCTCCCCGAATGAACGGGACTCACTCTGATCTTTTCAATCCTGCTCTAGCTTGAGAAGCAACTCACTGAAACCTCCTCTTTGTGTCTCTTGGCTGTTAGTTATTCTAGATGCCTCCCAGTCTCTTGGACTCTCTCACAGCTTGCAGCCTTCTCATCTGACCATGAAATTCTCCACACTCCTGCTCACCGCTGAGATATGCTCACTCATGACTCAGCTGCCCAGTGCAGTTGACACTCTCATCTCCTGAGTGACGCTTCTTAGAATGATGCTTTTGTGGTAAGGGTCCCTTGTCCCATACCTTCCCCCAGTGTTTCCGCCTTCCTGCCCTTGCTGTGAGGGTTGTTGGGGCCACACATCGTCACATGACAGTTACTACAAGCATTTGTTTAACATAGTTCTTTACAGGAAAAGCCCACCACAACTGTGGTCTAAAACGGGTTTCTAAGTAAAGCTTGAGTGCTTGTTTATGGAGAAGGTTAACTGTGTTTTAACTCCATTCACACTTTAAAAGAAATGTTGCCTGTAACTCCAGCGCGTGCACATGTCCACACACCAGTCTATTCTGGAGGCTGAAAGGAAGGTCAAGGTGTTGGCAGGGACATTTATTTACAAGTGTCTATCTCTGCCTTGTGAGAGGCCACCTCCTCCCCGAAGCTTCATGCTGTCTTTCCTTTGTGCATATTTCTGTCTTAATTTCCTTATGAAGTGACCGGTCTTGTTAGATTAAAGTCTGCCTATCTAACCGCAGTTTGTCTTCATTCCTTCCTTAAGGGCTTTGTTTCCAGATACATTTATTTTGTGAGGTACTAAGAGTTAGGATGTATGAATTTTAGGTGACATAATTGAGCCTATAATAGCATGGTTCAAGAAGGCCACTGTAAATCACTGGCTTTACTCTAGGACCTTGAGTTGCTCAAGCCAATCTTCAATGACAAAAGGGAGGATTTGACTGGCTTTGAACTTGTGTGTGGATCTTGTTGGTGATTCAGGGCAGTTGACTGGCCTTCAGGAGGGTTGGCTAGGCTGAAGGTAGGTGGACAGTTTTACACATGGCCAGCATGCAAGCTCCATTTGTGCCTATGCCCTGGCTACTTCCAGGCAGGGCTTGAGGTAAGAGGGGAATAGTTGTTAGAGGATTTGTTAGCCCTGAAAGGGTGACACTGCCCTCCACACAAACTCAGAAATGTGTCAAGGGATGGAAAAGCCACAGCTAGAGCTTCCCAGTAACCCATGCCCCCCTTTTCCGGTTCAGTGTACGGCAAGAGGGGTTTGGAGTCTGTTGACTTTGGCTGCGGTATGATTTAAGGAGATTCATCGGTTTCCAGTTCCTGTTCTCTCAGGACACTGAGTATTGCGATGACCTGGAAGACTGATCTTTATTCAAATCGGAGGAAGAGTTGTAGCTGTTGTGAGGGAGTAGGGAAGGAAGGGAGCAGACAGCAGGAGTTCCATTGCATTCCTCCTGAGAGGATCTCTGGCTTGCACAGTGGCTAGGTAGGTACACAGGGGCCTGGAGCCATGGTGCAGCTGGGCTAGGTAAGCTAGTGGGCAGGACTCCTGAAGTATTGACAGGGCAGCTCTTTGTGGTGTACTGAAGGATGATGGTCAAGGTTATAGGCCATAGTGTCCCAGTGACCTCACTAGAATCTGGCTTGTTTCCCCTTACATGGGTAAAATTGCACCAGTTATTATACATATGAGCTCAGGGTTGTTTTTTTTTTTTTTTTGGTGGTAGTGCATACCTTTAGTTCCAGCGTTCAGAAGGCAGAGGCCAGCAGATCTAGCCTGGTCTACAGAGTGAGTTCCAGGGCATCCAGGGCTACTCAGAGAAACCCTGTCTCAAAAAAATAAAATTACATTTTGTTACCAGGCATGATGTTGCATTCTTTTAATCCAAGCATTCTAAGGCAGAGGCAGGTAGCTCTCTGTGAGCTTGGTCTACATAGTGAGTTCTAGGCCAGCCAGGGCTACAAAGTGAGACCTCGCCTCAAAAGAAATTTATGTTTGTTTATTTATTGTGTGTCTGTGTACACATACACATAAGTGTATACACCAAGAGGTCAGTGCATGACACAGGAATCAGTTTTCTCCTTCTATCGTGTATCCTGGGGGTTCAACTCAAGTTGCCAGGTTTGGTGAGAAACAACTTTACTAAGCCATACTTCTGGATCTGTGTTTCAATTAAAAAAAAATGGAATCAAAGTTGTATTGGGATGTCATGAAGAGCCAGCGAAGAAGTGGTTGTAATAGCCTTCATCAATGTTCAGTGATTGGTAGACTCTGCCCTTATTATCAGGGCTGGATAATTAAATTGATAGGCCATTTCCCAGTCAGTTGCTAGCTTCTAGTTCAAGGTCAGGTTCCAACCTCATTTGCTTTTCTAATGCTAGCTAGGAGATGCTGCTGCTGCTGCTGCTGCTGCTGCTGCTGCTGCTGCTGCTGCTGCTGCTGCTGCTTCTTCTTCTTCTTCTTCTTCTTCTTCTTCTTCTTCTTCTTCTTCTTCTTCTTCTTCTTCTTCTTCTTCTTCTTCTTCTTCTTCTTCTTCTCTTCCTCCTCCTCCTCCTCCTTCTTCTTTTCCTCCTCCTCCTTCTTCTTTTTAAGAGAAGAACATTTACACCTAAAGAGCAAATGGTTTCAAATGAGAAAGGAGTATATTTTGAATTCTAGGTGGTGTGTTTTGTTTTGTTTTGTTTTGTTTTGTTTTGTTTTGTTTGTAGGTATAAGGTTGGCTAGTTGGAGGGATGAGGCCTCCTAGTTGGCAAGGGTCATATCCGTTCATACTCATGCTCTTACTTGAGATGCCCCTTTTGCTCTCTTGCCTCATTCCCTAGCTTTCTTTACAGTCTTTGGTCACACTGGCCCTCTCAGCTTTTGCCCTCAGGGTCTTTGCCCTGGCTGTTTCCAGGACCTGGAATACTTTCACCACTTCTTTTCACTGCTGGTCATTCTAGCTATGTTACCTCAAGCTCGTCTTCCTGGTCCTTTTATCCAGTTTTCCTTAGGACCCTTACTCTTTTCCCTGAATAGCACAGAGCTAGGTGTCATCAGATATACACTTACTTGGTAAGGTTTGGTTGACGTTTATCTGTCTGTAGATAAGAAGCCCGGTGTTTCAGTTTCATTTCTGTTTCTGTGATAAAGTATCCTACCCCCCCCAAAAAAACCCACAAAACAAAAAACAAACAAACAAACAAAACAACCTTAAGAGAAAAAAGGGGTTTATTTCGGCTAACAATTCCAGATTATAGTTCATCACTGTGGAGAAGTTAAGGCAGGAACTCCACACAGCCAATCACATGAGAGCCACAGTCTCAAGAAGAGAGAAATGGATACATGCATTCAACTGTATGCTTGCTTGTGCTCAGCTTAATTTCTCTATTCATTCAGTTCAGGATCTCTTGCCTAGGGAATAGGGTCACCCACAGTAGGCTAGGTCTTTTGCATCAATTAATTTAAAACAATCCTTTACAGATATGCCCATAGGCCAACTCAATGTAAATACCTTGTTGAGACTTTCTTTCCTGTTGAGATTAGATTATTTCAAGCTGTTAATTAGAACTAATCACCAAACTCAGGAAGGTAGGACCTATGGTGGTTTATCTGTTTATTTATTTATTTATTTATTTATTTATTTATTTGTGGTTCCCCAACTTATGCTGAGCTCCTTGTTGCAGCATAATAGTATACAATAGATGCTGGGTTTGCATGTGTGCTGAGTATATGGGTATTGTCTAGGTAAATAGTGTGTCCAGTAACAGGAGAGTGCAGCAGTAAAGCTTTCAGTCCTCACCCTGGGGATAATAGAACACAGTTAAAATAGTGAAGGAAGGAAGCTGAAGCTTACATGCAGGTAGAGTTCTTCGCTATTGTGGGGGAAGCATCAGCATCTAATAGGCAATGCCTTCTCTGTATCTCCTGAGACAGGAGAGTGTGTGTCAGGTTTGAAGACATGAGAGGAAAAGGCATGCAGGCTGGAAGGAACTCTCTGAGCAAGGGCTTGGAAAGTTCAGGGAGCTGCCAGGGAAGGGGAATCACGTGACTTGGCTGGGGCCCAGCAGGCTGGCAGGGATGCGGTGAGTAGGAAGTTAGAATGTACGTCAGAGCCAGGTGGTGGCAGCAGTCCAGCATCAGACAAGGTACTTGGGTCAGCTTGTAGGAACAGGAGGGCATAGGTTGTTTGTCTCCAGCAGCCCATGATGGGAATCTTGCCCTGTGCTCCCAAGGATTCTATCTGTTGTCATTTGCATGAAGACAGAGCAGGGAGTATGGCAAGAGGAGGGGGGCTGAGTGGGGTCCTAGGAGGGGCTGGATAGTAAGAGTGGAGAAAACATTATTGGGGCTTAGAGGGAGACAGTGGCATTTTGCATCTCTGGCATTCAAGAAAGCGAAAGGGCCCAGCATGGTGCTTGACAAGTGTGGAAGCTCACAGAATGTCAGTTCTCTGCTCTGTGCCAGAAACAAGGAGCTCAGGTGGGTGGGGAGGGATTAGGATGGAGCATTCAGGTGCTGTGGCTCCTCAGGTGGCTGGAAGAACAGGAGTTGCCAAGGGAAAGTGGTGAACGTCACCTTCCTAGAGTCATTGCTGGAACAAGGAACTGGAAAGAGCGTGGGAAGAACAAGGTGGGTGGCGGTGGGGATGACTTCCGTTGAGATTGGATGATGGTAAAGGAGCCAAGTGAAGTGGGAAGTTGAGGGTGGGGAGCAGTGTTGTGAGATGAGAGTCTTGAGTCTTGGAAGTACCCCTGGATGGCCTTGGATCTTGGGCCGGACCTCCCCGTCAGCCTGGCATCTTTGTTACTCCTGTTTCCTGACTCTGACTCCTTCCTCAGTCCAGGTAGCTCCCGCTAATGCTGCCTCCCAAGAGGTGGTGTGGACAGATTAAGGCAGTGAGTGTTTGCCTCAGGGCTGGCCAAGAGAGCCATTTTACTCATGCCTGTCAGAGTGCATTGGTCGCTGCCATAGCAGAGACAGCGGCCGGTGGATGTATGACCGCCATTCGCCATTCTCGCAGGGTCAGCTCCCTCTACCAACACTGAAAGGCTCAGGGGCCTTTGGAACTTCAGAGGTCAGCCAGCGGGTTACAGTTTCCTGTGAACTTTGACAGGTTAGTTGTCTGCTCTAGGCTCAGGTTTAGCAACGGGATCCCAGGGATATCAAAATGAGCTCCGAGGCTATAGTTAAGGTTTGCTTTCTCTTTCTTAATACGTCAAATAGCCCCAACCCCTAAAATGTGGTTTCTTTTCCAGCATTTGTTAGGACTTCTGACAGCTCAACTCTTGGCAGACTTACTTAGTTCTGTCTGGCCTGGGAGTGAGTCTTCTCTTCTACCCCATGTGGGACCACAGAGGAGGATGTCATACACCAATTACTGCTTAAAAAACAGTCGCTCTAATTTAGTCTCTTGTCTGTGGTCTGGTGCCATGCCAGCTCCACGGATTCTTGTTCTATTCAGCCACGCCATGCCGTGTCAAGGTGGCACAGTGTCTCAGCCTTTGTCCCTGCACAGCTTTCTTTCTTGGTGCCCTGCCCATAGGTGTGGTGGTGCTGGCTGAGGTTATGAACTATCGCAGGAGGCAGGTTGGTCCTTGCTGTGGTAGAATGCTCCTTTGGTGATTGTACTTTTGTCTGCTTGTTCGGGTTTCAGTGTATGGCTTAGGCTGCTCTGGAATTATATAATACAGGTTGGCCTTCAGCTTGAGGTGATGCTCCGTTCTCAGCCTCTTGAGTGTTGGGATTGAAGATGAGAATGACCATGCTGGGCTCAGTGGCTACATCTTAGGCCGTCACACAGACACCAGGTTTCCTGGAGTCTCCTTTGTTGCTATTGTCTTTGTTTTGGATTAGCAAGGCAAGCTTAAGAGCTCACACTCTGGGGTTTAGATTATCTGTTTCTTAGCTGTGCCTCCACAGCAGTCACCAAACAGTTTTTTTGGGTCTTAGTATCCTCATGTATGCAATAAGGAAAATGACACAACTACACTTGAGCTTTCAGGAAAATGAAATGTGATCATTATTAACATGGGGCCCATTTGCCATCATTTTGACTCTGCCCGTCCTCAGGAGGGAGGAACTTGAGATGATAACCTTGAGTCAGCTGCTCTCCCTGGGAGCTCTCACTTGGACTGATGTGGAGGAACCTTGATTAGACTCCCCTCTCCCTGTCCTAGTCAAGCTCCATCCTCCTCAGGGTATGTTCTAGGAAGGACCCCTTTCCTGGTCCTAAATGTCCTTTAGCTTTACTTGGCCACCCGTGGTCCAGAACTGAACATCACATTGAGTTGTAGTTAGAGGTGATTCAGTTGCAAGGAGCAGTTATGTGCTCCAACTGCCCAAAGCTAGGGGCAGGGAATGGAATTACAGGACTGTCTCATGCATCACAAAGGAGTCCCTCATGTAGGGAGTCTAGAACCAGGAGTTAGACAGTCAGGGACTCAGATTGTTGGCACTTTCTTCCTGGTGCTATCTGTTCAAGGGCTTATAGTGACTAGCCTCTTCTGCTTCAGTATAGTCATAAGGCAGGAATAGACCCAGAAATCCCTCAGTTTGTGTGATCAGCATCAATCAACAAGCTCCTTTGGGCCCCAATTACAAATTTTCTTTGAAGAGAAGCAGATAGGGTTATCTAGGACTGCTGTCCACTCAGGTCCATGTAGTAAGAAGACTGGGCTGGGGGCTGGGTGAGCATGCTTGTGGAACAGACAGATCCAGATGTCGGGACAGGTTGCCATCTCTATCTGGGGCACAGGTCTTGTCTTTTCTGTAGCCTGCTCTACCAGGTGTATACAGATGGAAGCTACAAGTTGGCTCTAATGGAGTTCTTCAGAGTAGTCACCTCTCTATCCCATGCCATAAGTGCTATCCAGATATCTTGGTGACATACTGTGTCTCTAAGAGAGGGAGTACTCTGATATAGGTGATATGGGAGGTAGCGTGGTGATAGTATTTTGAATTGATAATTACAATTTTTATTTAGGGAACATAACTTAAGGATCAAACTCAGTTTCATATCTACGTAATATAAAATTTGCTTTCATAATATATATGAGGAAATGAGTTTATTAAAAAAAGTTAAACAGAATGGACTTGATGTAAAAGAAAAGGTAAGGTGTGGGGGATTGACCTTGGGAAGTAATTAGCCCAGTGGGTTTCAGAGAGCTAATGTGGGGGGGGGGCTTCCTGTCTGTGAGGCCTTAAACTGTGGGTAACGTCTTACATGTATTTACTTTTTGCCTTTCCCTCCTTTTTCCTGGGTTAGGTAGCTAGGTCTTTGCTTTAGCATTTTAATATTCATTGGAACTTTCTGGGAGAACTTGATTAAAAATTACAGTTGTCCTCTCGGGCAATTTTGATTTGGCATTTGGAATGACAGCCATGAGTGTGCATTTCAGAAGCATTTAGGTGACAGCCAGGACATTCTGGAACCTCATGTTGAGGAGCATTACTTAGTTCAAAGACCTGAGTGTTGAGAATCCAATTCTGACCTGTTCCAACATTCTTAGGATATTTTTGGATCCTGATAAGATGTTTTTTTGTCAAGAGCTTCTGAAATTCTTGGACAAAATGTTGCCAGATAAATTTGGATTACAAATTATTAAGGGATTCTTATTAAGGTGGTTCTCTTTTCTCTGAACAGCTGTGTCGTGTTAGGGTTTGCGTCTAACATGGTAAAAAAGAAAAATGACAGAATTGGACGGTGAAGGCTGGGGTGATCTTAAATGTGGTGTTAGAGGAAAGCACTCTTGGCCGCAGTGGCTGTTAAAAGGCAATCAGAGGGAGGTAGAGAATGGTGGTTAAGAGCACTGGCTGCTCTTAGAGCGGAGCTGGGTTCCATGTTCAACGCCTACATATCTGACACGCTCTTCTGCCCTCTGCAGGAACCACATACACGTGGTGCATAGACACATATGCAGGGGAACAACACCTATACACAGAAAAATAAATATCTTTTTAAAAATGGCAGCCAGAGACATTTGTGGGCAGAGGCGAGACCACCAGTATGGTTCTCCGACAACAGACATAGTTGCATGGCAGGAGGACAGGCCGAATTTATGGTTGACCCTTCAATTCAGAAATGAAAGACACCTTTTCTTCTGAATGCTTCTTGGTTGCTTCACATTCATAAAGATATAACGATAAAAGCATACTGATAACTACACATTTTGAGGCCACTTTCAAAAGTGCCAGCTATGCATTTTTATTATCTTCCCAGGTACTATGAAACAGTCTGCCCCTAACAGAACCCTCAAGTGTAACTAACATGAGAGCTGACAGGGCTAGTCTTCTGTCCTTAGGTCCAGGCTAGACTTCATGCTTCCCTGGAAGGCTGTTTCAGGACATGGTAGGTTTGAGCAGGCCTGTCTGCTTAGGACAGACAGGATGCTATTAATAGAAAGGACGATTCCTTGTGATGGAGTTCAAGCCAAAAAAGAGATGTTATTGGAGCCAGATCCAGAACTTCCAGAGTTGTGTTGGTCTCTTACTATTTAGCCCCTCTCCATCTTCAAGGGGTCCACTATGTTACTATGGACCAAAAGTAAGAGAGGGTGAATGGTCTACATATTTGTCAGAGCAGTCAAAGGCATGTATCCTTCCACTTTGTCCCTCTTCCATTCTATGGGGTTGACAATAGCACATGACAGACTTGCTAAGGTAGAGCTCACCAGTGTGGAACTTATGCTTCCCCCTGGTACCCTTCAATGGTCTGTAACAGAGGTGGAGATTTCATGCGTCTGAAAATGCATTTTTCTCCTTTTTTTTTCTTTTTTGGTAATTTATCTCTTGGTTTCCATTATATTCTTGGAACCATCTATAATCCTGAACAGTTGCCTCATGGGAAGGGAATGTTCCATCACTAGACTATGTCTGGATGGTCAGGGTTTCATTGCTTTCTGAAGTATGGCTCATGGAGCAGCATCATCACCACCTGGGGGATTTGTTAGAAATGTAGTCATGGGCTCCATCTGGTCCCCATAGAATTGGAGAGTTCCCAAGATACCCAGGTGATTTGCCTGAACATTAAAATCTGAGACACACTTGGTCTGATTAACTCACCCCATCTGGAGAGTCAGTTTCCGAAGCATCACTGTGCTAAGAAGAATTTTAAAGAAACTCTATATTTCCTCTTAGCCCCATTTAGAAAATAGGATGCTTCTAAGTATAATATTTCATGTTTTTGTCTTCTATATATTGGTTCTCAGCTGATCATAAATTGAGTCATACCTAGATAAAGGCATTTTGACCTACACTAGTTAGCTATTTAGGTTAACCATACACTGGCAGCTGACCTAACCCTTTGAGGGAAATACAGAGTTGGAGGTGATAAAATATTATCTGTCAAACACACCCTACTCCCTCTTGCCCAGTATAGCATTCCCTTTAGAGTTTCATTTGATGTAAATGATGGCCGTGACTTCTCAGTTTGTTGTGGTTATCTTAGAGAGGTCTTTGGCAATCTTTCATCTCCCACTTCTTGTATTTTGGCCGGAGTTGGTCCATGCTTCATTGCTTTTTGATGAATTGTCAACAGTAGGGCCCTTTAGTCTTACATTTACCTAGAGATACAGATGACGAATCCTCTCAGTTAACAAGTGCAGTCAGCTGGGTGTTCGTGGACTTTAGTCTTTGTGATTGTGTGTTTTCTGGCTACTTACACACTGACTCTGTTCATCTCTGCAGGGGTAGGCTGCTTTCATTTTGGTGTCTATTTATCTGACAGCTCCTTCAGATAGTGCTGAACTTTAACCCATTGTTGAACATTAACTCTCTGTGAGTGAAAAGTGTAGGACGAATTTCAGTGTAAGACTTATGAAGGAAGAAGATACAATGTAGCACTTCACAGAGACACACACAGACACACATGCACACACATGAGTACATACACACACACACAGAGAGAGAGAGAGAGAGAGAGAGAGAGAGAGAGAGACTTATTTGACCCACACCACACTTTAAGTCCATTCTGAATTACAGTTTAGGTGTTTGAACCATTTTGTTATATACTCTTAGTTTTGACCCACATCCTTAGGGACTCTATTGGTTACATGAATATGTTGCTACCAAATTGGGGCCTGTTGCACACCTAACCTCCAGAATGGTGCTCAGCACCTGCAGGAAAAGCAAGGGAACTGGCTCACCAGTGAGCTCTCATTATATTGACGTGTTGATGCTGCTGACAGTGGCAGCTGTCATTTTCTGAGTGCTGTCTTAAGAGAGATACTATGCTTAGCACTTGGTGTTCTGCTGTTTAACTCTCTCACTGACCTTATGAAGCAGGTGATGTCAGCCTTCTCATTTTACAGATGAGCAAACTTATAAAGTAACGTGACTAGTGCCATTCAGCTGGTGAAGGTGGAGCTAAGCATTTAATTCTTGCTGAGATGATCTTAGTGCTTGTGCTAAACACACAAGCATTTCCTTCTCCTTAGTCCAGGGCACGGACCTTCAGGAAGTATGGGATCTTGGGGCCATGCATAAGCCTCTCCCTTCTGGGCGTGTCTCTTCTTCTCTGCAGAAAAAAAGTCACTGGTTGGGTAGACTCCCAGTTCTTCCATTGTCTACCCTAAGGTCTGGCTGCAGGGACTCGGTGGCCTTAGAACTGCTCTCTTTGTTTGGAAACAAACCGAGTCACCTCTTCATAATCAGTATTAGCAAAATGATTTCAAAGCATTTGTCATAAATATAAGTGCATTTTGTGTATTTGTGTGTGTGTAGGGGGTGGGTGGTGGTGTGGGAAACCCTATTTCTCTCCATAAGACCCAGAACTGAGAGTCTTATTTGAAACATTATTCTAGATTTATCTTAAAAAATGGTACTCTGCTGTCTTCTTGTAATCAGTGTCACGGTGTGTATGCTAGTATGCACTTGACAGTAGTAATTGCTTGTGACAGCTTGGAGCTTGCTGGTGGTTATTTTAAGGCAAGCCTGACTTAGGTTTCATCTCTCCACTGCTTTCCGCAAAACGTTTTGTTCTTTCTTAAAGCCTACCTTGCCAGTATCTGTCTAAAAGTGGGCAACTTCTTTGTAACCATGAAAAGACTTTTCTTTTTTCTTTTCTTTTTTGTATTGTAAATAGTCAGGGAGTATTTCACATAATTTCCTGTCATCTTGTGCTAGTATGACTCACACACATTTTGGGACAAACACCATGATTATTTTCACGTCATATTTTTTTGTTTGTGGAATACTGCATAACACTTCAAGTAGTTTGTGTGTGTGTGTGTGTGGTCTTCAGTTTGCCTTCTCTTGGGGTCTTTCATAGCTGTGTTTGGGATGTTTGGAAGCCCGGTTTCTGGAGTATGTTATTGTTTGCTAAGCAGAGCTCTGTTGACTGATTGGTCTTTAATATTTGCCAAAATGGGAATTTAGGAAAATCCTCAGGTTGCTGAGCCTGGGATAGTAGGCTTCCAAGGCTGCCTCCTATTAGGCATCTATACTTGGTGGCAGGCCAGGGTGGGAAGTGTGGGGGAACAGTGGTCCTAGTACCCGCTGATAAAGGCAACACCCTACAGGGATGTAGCCCTCACATCAGCAGCTGTGAAAAGTTCCAGAGTGGGCGTCCTAGGAGGAGAGCCGGACAGGTGAGTCCTTAAATTATCACCCACGTACAGCCTCTGGCCTCTGGTGATAGGAAGTGCAGAGAAGGGTAGGATTAGGAGGAGAGGCCAGTTACACAGTCAGCAAAGGAGGGGGCTGGTCACATAGTCAGCAGAGGGAGGCTACTGGCTACCATTGCTTCCCTGTTGAGACACCATGGCAAGTGGTCCTCATAACAGTGATTAACTAATGAATTGATTAATTAAAATTTGAGACAATATCTCATGTATCCCAGACTGGCTTCAAACTCTATATGAAGCCAAGGATGACTTTGAACTCTTGAACCTCCTGTCTCCACTTCCTGACTACGGAGATTGCAGGTGTTCGCTGCCACGCTTGGTTCTTGATATCAAACTCAGGCTTTCTGTGTGCTAGGCAAGCACTGATTTTTTTTTTTCTGAGCTACTTCCCAGCCCATGGGAACTATATTTTAAGAGTTGGGGTGAATCTGGCATATGTTAAATATTTACTGACAGTTTATAATGTCTGCAAGTGCAGACAAAGACATCGGCAGATACTCTTACTGATAAACAGTGAAAATGGGCTTCTGTCTTCCTTTATAAGTCAATGTTTCCTGTAAGTGAAGTCTGTGTTCCACTTCCTATAAGAACAGATGCACCTCTACTCTTCAGCAAGCTTGGGAAGTGGGCTCAGCCAAGTAAAGTCTGAATGAACATCATGGTCCGTTGACTTTGGGAGTTACAGCCCTGCCTCCTAAGGATTGAAACCAGTTAACACATTTAAGTACTTCTAGCAGTACACAGGACATGGTATTACTACTTTTCCATCATGCTACTTACTAAAGAGGGCTTTTGCTCTTTCAGGGAGAGGCTACTCACTGCCCCTTCTGATGGAAGTGGGCATGGTATGGTGGTAGTCATAGAGATTCCCAGGGCAGGTTATTTCTCATTGCCCAGGACGGGGCCTATAATCAGTATCTTTTCCCTGGAGACTGCCTGGCCTTTATAAAAGGAGAATTGGCTCCTTTGATTTAATTTCTTCCCTGTCCACAGGCCACCTAAAGTACAAAGGGTCATTATTATTTCTCTATTGTGCTTCCTTAGTGGGATGATATTTCCTTCCAGAACATTAAGGACTTAAAATTTTTTTTTTTCTAAAACAAAGCTAAATTGGCCATGGAGACTAAATGAGTAAGTCTAAAAGATAAGGTAGGCAGTAGGGAGGGGCCTGTATTCTGGGAGATACTCTGAAAGGGCCTTCTGTCCAGATGAGATTCCAGAGCGGAGAGGAGGAACCTCTCTGAGCCAGGAATTGTTATGTTATCTGTGTCCTTGGTAGGGCCAGTGCTCAGACGGGGTCATAAGTCCCTTGGTGACAGTGTTGCTTCCCCCAGGCCTTGAAGAATTCTGCATACAGTTATATCCCATGGTTATGGAGAGAGATCGAGAAAACAGCCAGAAGATCTAGGTTTATTATGGAATTGTTAGCCTAGAGAGCTACTTCCGGTTTACTTATAAAACCAGAACAGCACGCTCACAGGGTATTGAAGACAGCCAGACTGTATCAAATTTAGGGATCGTTTAGAGAGAAAGGGAGTGTGATATTCATTGAATTTGTATTCCACACAATTGACAGACCAATAAACTATTGGTTTTTGTTTTTGTTTTTGTTTTTTCTGTTGTTGGAGAACGGGTTGCTGCATTCTAAGCCAGATTTCTAGAAAACTGAATGTTGGCCGTTTGATTGTCTTGAGGTTGTAAGGTTCTAGATGAGGCTTACAGCATTCATTCATTTACTTTTTACTACTGTTGCACTATATAAGAGTAATAAAGAGAAAGAGTTGAGAACAGCTGTTCTCTTCAATCAGTTAAAACAGTACAGCGGCACTCATGTGTTGAGTAACGGTTTCCTGAGTGTTCACTGTGCTTGGTGCCAGGGCTGTCCCAGTGAGCAAACCAGACAGGTCGTGTGTATCCCTTCAGAACTCCTCAGGATAGTCTGACTTCACACCACCTTCATTCTTACAGAACATTAGTGGTGGGAAGGACAGGGCTTCCTGGAGGAGCCTGCTGACTGGCGATTGCTTTGGGTCTCTGGCCACATCACTGGGTATGATATAACTCTTAGGCTAAAGCTCAGATCGTCCCTAGTCCTCTCTTCTCTCACTAGCACCTCTGTCCCATGTGATTGCAATTTCCAAGACTTGAAGAAATTTAAAGTACTTGATAAAAACCTGGGGTAAGTGTTGGGCATGCACCTGCTTTTTAAAACAGGGGCCTGCTCTTGTCCATGACTCGGGCCTCTCCTTATGTGCCTCATCGCTGTACTGTACAACTGAGTCTGTGCAGTTTAGTGTTTCGTATGCTTCCTCTGAATATCGGTTGTCACCTTGTCTGTGGTCACTGGGCTTCTTGCTAACTGTCCCACTTTGCTTTCATCTGCCAAGAGCAAGAAAACAGAGATTCTGGAGGTGGGGTGGGTTGTACTGTTTCTGTTTTATGAAAAGCAGGAAGTTGCTGGGTGAGATCTGTGGATTTGTTCCAGCCCCTGATGTAGCTGGCTTCTATTGTTGGTTATGTGGTAAGTCCTATATCCTATGGTCATGGTCTGATGACAACAAACCCTCACTTCTGCTGAGGGACTTCAAGCTCAGGTGCTAGCATCTAGTATACATAGATTCAGTCCTGTGTGGACTACTTATCAGTTTGGGATCTGAGTTAACTTTACATCTTTGACCAAAAGCTGTCTTACTTTGGTACAGGAGCCTTCTGTACACACTCTTCTTAATCATTGCCAGTGGCAGTGTGAGGATCTGCTTGAAGCCCAGTGCCTGTGCACATTTTGTGGTGTTGGAGTGGAGGTCAGGCTATATGGGGTCCAAGACCTATACCACCTCATTCATCAGCTGGGTAACTAATAAGAAGAGGACAAATTTAATATAGAATAAATATCATGGGCACTGGGTTTAGTGCTGAGGCTCATTTTTGGCCATGCCTGACTCTGGGAAGCATATATTTACAAGATACTTCAGTTTTCTACTCTCCAAGTCAGGGATGACACTAGGACCAGGTGAAGGCTACATCAGCAAATGTACAGAAGAATTCTAGCCTTACCTGGCATATGTAAATGATCACACACAGCAGCTCTTCCTAGCCAATGACGCCTTTACTATCCAGTAAGAGATATGGGTATTTATTCTTTAAATGCTATCATTTAGTTCATGCTGTAGTTGGCCTTGTCTGAGCATATGGGATTTCGTGGTCACTTTTCCTAGTCTTTGTTTTTGTTCTCTTTCTTAGTTTATCAAAGCCAGAAGTAGGACTAGTAAATGGTTTACTCTGGAAAGAGCTACACACTCTGTTGCAAGGGACTGAGTTCTTTGCTTTGTGAGGTTGCCAGTATTCTTCCTAGGATGTGAAATAGCTTCCTTACCTGGTGCTTAGCCTGGACCTCTCTAGAACTCCCATGCTTGTTAAAAATCAAAGGAGCTGCTGGGAGGAGAGGGAGGGGAACAGTAATTAGAATACATTGAATGAAGAAAATCAAAAGCGCTGCACGTGGATCACCATTCTTTTTTAAGGAAAAAATATATTTTGGGGTTTATTCCTGCCCTTTGGCGTCTTCTACGTGTACACACTTATTTTTTTTTCACCATGATTACCATGAAATGAGTTATGAATTGACAATTTTATTCTCCCTCTGTTTATTTTACATCCAATAAGCAGATAACGGAATAGGATCCTTTCTGGTCAATTCTGAAATGGTTTTAAATAATGAAATAAAAAGGGAAATTATTGAAAAGAAAAGCAACAAGTACATATGTGTGTGTGTGTGTATATATATATATATATATATATATATATATATATATGCATTCATATGTTGTCTTTAATATGGCTGTTAATCCCAAGTAAGCCTGGTTTGATAAGGCCACTCCATATATAGCTAACACAAGTTTCTTTGGTGCCATGGTTAATGGAATGGCTGCACTGTCCTGTGTGAGGCTGCCTCCTCCACCACTTCTAAGTCAGAGGAAAACAGGGCTCTGTGGAGCTGTCACATTGCCACCTCATTCATCTGAAAACACCACAGGCCTGCAGAGCACAGGGCACTTGAGACGGCTCCCACCCCTGTTAATACAGGAACCATCTGATTTAATTGGTATACACTGGCTTGCCACCAAGGATTAGAAAAACAGTGCAACAAACCTTCAAGGTTAATTGGCCAACTTCAGATGTGATGATTAGGAAAAGAGCACAACCTAAACGAAGTGATGGAGGACTTCCTCAGTGTCACCTGTTCAGGGAGGTGGTGGCCTAGTGTTTTCAGTTCTTGACTCTACAGTGCTTTTACTCCCATCAGCTAGGGAACAGGCTGAGCCAGAGCATGATTCATTGTTCTAACCTCATCAGCCAGGAAGAGCAGAGGCGTGGCTTAGGCTTGAGGAGGTATACATTTGTTACCTTGGGGATGGTTAGAAAGTGCGTGTTTTCGATCTGGTTAGAATGGGAGGAAGGGCAACTGGTATGAGGAAATAAATACTGGTCCAGGGTGAATCTTTCCAAGTCTGTGTGAGTTAAGTCATTTCCCTAGAACGTTGGCTAAGCCTCAGGAACACAGCACGTGGGGATGTTACTCATGTTCAATAAATGTCAAACAGTATTCACAGATTTATGGGTTTGTAAAAGCCAAAGGAACTGTTGTTATTAGGGTTTGTCACAAGCTCAGGATTGCTAACATTTTTTTCCTGATCATTTCTAATAAAATAGCTCATTACTATCAAATATGATTTAAATAGCTGGCTGAGAAAAATGAGGTGACTTTATATGTGTCTTGGTCAGGGCAATATAAGTGACAGTGGCAATGATTAAAAATGGATTTGTGTGATAATGAGTTGTGGTAGAGTGTGGGAAAAGTGAGTGAAGGATTGCTGATGCTCAAGTCTTTTTCTTCATGTTACTATCTCAGCTTTGGGCTATCACTGGGAGTACACTGCATTCTGTTAGACGACTTGTGATGTCATCTTGGTGAAGACTTGAGTGTTTAATGATGTGGTAAGCTCAGATTCTCTAGCCACTGTATCTGCAGAGGTAAAAAAAAAAAAAAAAAAAAAAAAAAAAGATCAGCCTTCAAAAAAGTAATTCATTTGCACTGGGGCATCTGGTGAGATTAACCTGGTTTTGTGTTTTTCTGCTAATCAGTTTTTGTAGGAGAAAAAGAAAAAGAAAAGGAGGGTAGGTTTCTAGAAATAGTGTGTATAGGATAGACAGAGAGAATGAATGAATGAATGAGTAAATGGTGTGTCTCCTGGGAGTCAAATCTGTCTGCTGTCATGAATACTTTGGCCACTATGGCTGGTCACCCATGCAGACTTTCCCACACTCTGCCTCTCCCAGTGTGTATCCTTTTTCTTGCTATCTGATCCCACCTACATGTCTGCTTTCACTTCTCCATAGCTACATCAAAATATCCATGAGAGGCTTGTTTTGTCCCCCCACTCCCAGGCAGATATGACCTTGTAGGTGTGTTCCTTTCATTGCTAGCTTTTTTTTTTTCAGAGACTGTCCTGAGTATGTGTTCTGTTAACTCCTACCATGGTGGGTGTTCCTGAGGGGGAAAGCTGATGACCCAGAAGCAGTTCCTGTCATGATGCTGGGCACACACAGGCACTCACCAGTTAGTGTCTGTCCCTCTGGTACTTTGTTATTTCTTGCTTTGGCACTTCCACCTTGCTGAAGTAGTTTTCCTGCAGATCCTGTTGGCCGTATAGGTGCCCAGAGCGAATGTTGAACTGTGTGATGTCACTGTACCTCCTGACTCAACTGAACACTGTCCTGGAAGCGTTTCTGTCTGGGCACTGTGTTCTCCTGATGTTCCTCCAAGCTGTCTTGCCTTTTGCTTTTGCTGTCCTCTGCCCCACCCCAGCCATAGAAGGCTATCTCCCTTTCTACCACCACTTACATTTTCTCTGCTAGCTTACTATTTACATTGGCGATAATTTGCCAAATTTCCTTCCTGGGATTCCACGCATAGTTTTCCAGGTACCTGTGTACTGCCTCTGCCTGGATGCCTCCTGGTAGCTTGGGCTCACCACAAATACCAACCACGCTTCCCTTGCTCTCACATCTCTAGGTCTTTAGACGGTGCTGTTCTTCTTCTTCAACTCCATCCCTGGTTTTAACCTCAACGATGTCTTTGCCTCTCCTTCCTGCTTCCATCATCCAGGCTGCAGCAGTTTCCGGTGGATCAGACCATGTGGATGCCATGTGTATCTGTTCTGTTCTTTCTTTTTCTCTCTTCAATCAGCATTGGAGCTGTTCCAACTTCCAACTTCCAGCACCTATACAACAATTTGCTGACTCTGTCAGTGGCTTCCTTTTTTTTTTTTTTTTTTTTTCAAGACAGGGATTCTCTGTATAGCCCTGGCTGTCCTGGAACTCACTTTGTAGACCAGGCTGGCCTAGAACTCAGAAATCTGCCTGCCTCTGCCTCCCGAGTGCTGGGATTAAAAGCATGTACCACTACGCCCGGCTTGTCAGTGGCTTCTAACAGTAGTTCTTACCTCCTAGTTTTCTCTGTCTAGATCCCCATTCGCTGCTTCCTCATTCATCTTACCAAAATATAGGTCTGGTTAAATCATAGCCATCCCCCAAATCATTTCTTGGCTTTGTGTTCTTCATAAATATAGGAAGATAGCCTCAGACTTCATACCTGTCCTTGAGTACATTACTGGATGTCATTGCTCTGATGGCCACTGATAATAGTCTAATTACTTGGTGATCCACAATTAAGGCGATCATAGTCTTTCTCCACATCCAAAAGCAGGAAGCCTTTCTGTGACTAGAGTCTATGGAAAGGTAAGTGAAGTTGAATGAGATCATATGACAAGTTAGGGCCAGTGTCCTTTTAAGGAGAGATACACAAGAGCTCCATTTTCCCCTCCAATGTGCAAAGAGATCCTTTGAGTATATGATTGAAAGATACCCCCTCAAGCTAGGAAGAGTGAGGTACTGTCTTATCAGACTCCCAGCCTTCAGTATGGTGAGAAGGTGAGCTCTCTTGTTTAAGCTTTTCAGTCTGTGGCATTTTGTCATGGCTTCTCAGCTCAACTAACACAAATAACAGATACTTAGTTTCCGTCTTTTGTGTACTAGACTTGGGACGTGTAGTGGGACAGCACCCATAGTACTGTGGTTAAGTAAGCCATTTAATCCTCATCCTGATCCAACAACTTACAGTCAGAATGTAAGATGAAGACAGACATTGAGCCTGCAAGGGTAAAAAGCTCAGGATGTAGGGAAATAAACAGAAATGGATTAATAACAGGTTGAGTGATCCTTATGCTAAATGCTTGGAGGTTTCAGTTGGTAAGTGTTTCAGTTCTGGAGCATTTGCATGCAGGTAATGAAATATCTTGGTGATAAGAATCAGGTGGAAACATGAAGTTTTATTTATTATCCCTATATACCCTGTATAGCTTAAATAGAATTTTATATAACATTTTTATATGTGAAACAAAGTTTCATGGTCTAGAACTTTCTGTTTGAAGGATCATATCATTGTTCAAATTTTTTTTTGGATTTTAGATATTCACACTGGGAATGACAAACCTATATTTAGCTAAAATGATTTTTTAGCAAGGACTTTTAAGTAATGGATGAAGTTAGGAATATAAAAAAAAAGATTTGTGTTTATTACCTTCACTTTAACATTTTTCCAGGTTTTTACTTTTTTCTTTCTAGTTATAAAAACAAAAAGTGAAAAATATCTGCACCTTGTGAAAAATTCTGGAAGCATTGAAAATTATGGAGCAGTAGGATGAAACCTACCAAAGAGAGAATGTATATTCTCTTTAAATGGCTTTCAGTTTGTATTCCAGGATGGCCTCAAACTCTCCATTCGCCTTCCTCAGTGTCCCAAGTGCTGAGATTATAGGCGTTACAGATATGTGCCACTGTATCTGGCTCCTTCTACCCACACATTGCTTTAAAAAAAAATCATATCAAGGAAGGGCTGGCGATGACTTAGATTTTGAAGTGCTTACTGAACACACCCAAGAGCCTGAGTTTGGGTCCCCAGCACCTATGTAAAAACTCCAGGGATCCATTCCTGTGGATGGGGCACTCTGTGTAAGCACGGGGACCAGAGTTCAGATCCCCCATGTGAAAAATTAGGCAGGCCTGGGAGCCACTGTAGCCTTAGTTTCTGGGAGGTGGAGACAGGAAATCGCTGGGGCAAGCTGGCTGGCTAGACAAGTTAGAATTGGTGAGCTCTAGGTTCAGTGAGGGATGGAAATACAAACACCACACACATGCACGCACACACTCACACACAGACATACACCACACACACACACACACACACACACACACACACACACACACACACACACACTTATTGACTCCTTTTGTCCGTGAACATTCTTTTTTGACTTTGGCACTGGAATCGGAGAGGGCAAGCCACCTTACAGAGTGTTTGTGATGTAGAAAGGAACATGAATCCATGAGCATAGAATTCTAGAAGACCCTTCGCCTTGTGAGTAATTTACATAGTTTTTTTTTCCTGAAACAACATGGCTATTTCAAACAGCACTTGACACTCATGTGACTTTGGTGTCCACAGTTTCCAGGGGCGTTGGGCCACGCTTATGTGCATAGCCTTCATAGCTGAGAGAGTCCTGCATTTGGCAAGGAGGACAGGTACGCGTACTTAACAAGCCATGTTCAGTTCATAAACTCGTTTTGTGTGTTCTGTACAGTGTTTTTCTGAGGAAATTTTGGTTAGTGGACAAACACGACAAGAATGATTGCTTACTTCCTTTAGCCATATGTCCATTTATCAAAGACATTTGCTAAGGATGGCTTATTTAAGATTTAAAAAAATAAAAGTTTAGCCTATATCTATAAAAGTGTGTGGTTCAAAAGTATATAGCCTGACAAGTTATAACAAAGTAATACACCCATGTAATTACTTCCTAGGCCAAGAAATAGAAATTATTATCCCAGTAAACTCCCTTCTTCCCCATCCCTTTCTTCTTCTGGTAACCACACTTAACCTAGATTTTTGCCTGGTGTGGAGTTTAAGAGAACACCCCAACTTTTATAACTACATTGAAGAGGTTAAGCCGAACACAGTTTGCCTGCATCCTTTATCATGGTTCTTTCTGGCCTCTAAGACAGAGGACAATAGCACTTATTTCTCCTGTCTCAGTGGGCCTGCTGGGTGCTGCTCCTGGCCTCTCTCCAGCTCACTCATAAAGCTGCATTGGGGCTGAGCAGCAGGGCCTCCTCACTTTGTGGTCTCAGCCTGGGATTCTCCATGCTGTTGTAGTTTCAGGATAGCATTCCAAAAGGTAACAGTGGAACTGCCTGATGGAATCTGCTGTGTGTGGAATCTGCCGAGGGCCATTTCTGCCACATTCTGTGAACCAATCAAGTCACAAGGTCAGCCAAGATGTAAAGGAGTAGAGAAGCCAGGTCTACCTTCTGACAGGAGGAATAGCCAAGTCACATCGAAAAAGAGAGTGCGTTGAAGATATTCTACTGTGCAATAGTTACTCCTGTGCAGAGAGCATGGTTCCTGCCTGCATAGAACTGTTCAACAATGGGGTTCTGTCCCACCTGGTTCAAATTTAAACAGTGAGAGCCTAGTACTCTGGGGTAGGTATTGGGTGTTTTTGTGTTTATATGTATGAGAGGGGCTTAGTTGGGAGGAACTATGTTCAACACCCATATAAAAAAGCCAGGCATGGTGGCATATGCCTGTAACCCAGATCCAAGGTAGATGGAGACAAGCTCATCCCTAGGGTTTTCAAACCAGTCATCCTTGCTGAATTGGCAAGGTTCAGTGAGAGGCCTCAAAAAGTTAGGGGGAGAGTCATCAAGAGAGACAAGGGAATTGACCTCTGCTCTCCAGTGTGTAATTACAGATCATGGCCTCTCACACACAGGCGTGCACCTATGAATGCTTGCTTGTGTCTGTGTGTGTGAGTGCACACAGGAGGGCTGGCTCAGGAGTCTTTTCTTTCTTTACTACATTATTTTCTTCCTTTTTATAATTGTTCATCTAAAAATCTCTCTTTACCAACTTGAAGACGTTCTAGGGCTGTAATGAATTCTCTTCCAAGCATGTAGTTTCTAGAACAGCAGACAGAGGAGTTATGGTATGGAGGCCTCTTGTCATTTCTTCTAGTCATGGACTCCAGTGTGGGAGGTCAGTCTGGCCTTATTTGTCTGACTTCTGCTATCTGTGTCAAATGGAAGTAATCGAGTTAACGTCAAGGGTGTTTGGCACAAGAAGTCTAGAAGAGAGTCATCAGGAATACATGATTGACAGATGCCCATTAGATGCCTACAGGACAACTAAACTTTATTTTCTTTGATTTATCTTTTACCCAGGTAACTTTTCAAAACTGAGGAAAAAGGTGTTTTGGATTTGGCATGCAATTTGATAGTAGTAATAGCAAGGAGTAAGTCCCCTGTGTTGAAAATTTTCTATGTGTGGAGAAGGCACTGGGCTTAGTTTTTATATACATTGTCTCATAAGGTTTAGGGAAACACATACGGCTATTATGTACAGTGATGTGGTTAGCATATTTGAGGTACATAATAAAAGCAGAAAAATGTTTAGCCAGCAGCAGTAAACAGCAGATAATAATAGCTTTCACTGATTCAATAACCTCATGGGATCAAACTCTATATTTATAATAAATCCCACAATCTTCACAAAACCCTATAAGCTTGGTTCTAGCATCACACCCATTTTATAGATCAGGCACAGGGAGTTAAACATAGTTCTGAGCTAGTAAGTGGCAGAGTCAGGATTTAGACTCAGGTCAAGCCTTTTGAGTCCAGGCCTTTGTGCCCTTTCTTGATTCTGAGGAATCATGGTGTCTGGGCCGTTGGAGCCCAAAGGCAGGGTATCTGACCCTGTCCCAGAGTTCAGCGTCCTTCTCTGTTAGCCCCAGGTAGGGGCTATGAGCTGGCTTTTCGAAGTCAATGTTTCCCTTGGCTAATGATCTCTCTGGGGCTTTGGCTTCTCCAGCCCTTAAGCAGAGGTTCATTCTTACCCCCCCACACCCCCAAGAGAGGAGCTGGCCTCCTTAAAGCCCAGCAGCTCCCCCTGTCCCACGGTAAAGCAGTCAAGTAAATGATTTACAGCCTATTCTGAAGGGGGCGGGGGGTGTTCTTTTCTCCTAGTAGAATTCAGTGGACTCTGGAAGGCAGGAGCCCCATGCCCTGGCCTTCACTGTTAATTAGGTCACCTGTCCTCTCTGTCTCAGACACTGTCTAAAGGAGTTGCCATGGTTTTCCTTGGCAGTGGGGATAGTTTCTACACTTCTTGGAGGCTTTTGTTGTTACAGGAGAAGTTGGCCATGGGCTACGTGGAAGAATTAAGATCAGAATAGAACTGTGGGTGTCCCCCATTTAATTTCCCCACAGGACAGCCAAAAGGTGTATGAAACTATACAAACATAAACGAGACTTTGTGGTTCAGTTTTTGCATACCTTTTTTGCCAGTTGAGAAAAACTTCTGGTCAGATGCCATGGTAGGCAGTTCATATCCACTATTTTGTTCACCCTACAGAAGAGTTGCCTCTGAATGGTTCTACTGTCGGTCTTCCATAAATGTGGAAACCAGAGGAGGATTTGCTAGCCCATCCTGAGGTGGGGATTCGGGAAGCAGATCAGGTGGGCTGCTGTCAGGGCTCAGAGACATCTTTTTTTTTTTTTCCTGTGTGACCTCTGCGCATCTGCATGTGACACAGCCTTCAATGTCTGATAAAAGCTTTAAATGTCTCATAAAACAAAATTTGAGGCTAAAGAGGATTTTGTCTTACAAAGCATTTTGGGAGCTTGCCATAATGAGTGCTCTGTCCCCCTCTTCTTGCCCTCACCTTTCTCTTTCTGTTTGTTCTCTGAGCTCCCAGTGAAGTAATGAAGTTTGGAGGCAAGAAGGTCTGGGATTAGGTTCCCTTTAAATTACTTGGCAAGAGAAAACAAAAAGGGATACGTCATGAGAAAGTCTGCCATTGGGTGTCTCAGCTCAGTGGAGGATATGGAAAGTTCTGTTTTTCCCATGAGAGGAATTAAGAAAGGGAAGAGAGAGCTTGGCAAAATCCTGTTTCTTCACCCTCTCCTACAGAGCAGCCCCAAAGCTCTGCTCCATTTTCTGCTCGCATTTTCCACTACGTACAATACCTCTCACTCTAAGCCTATCGTTTTTATGGGCTGTCTTGTTGCTCTCAGTTCTCACTTGGCCTTGGCGTTGAGATGGTAGGAAAGCTTGCTATTCAGGCTCCAGTGCCTGGGTCTCCTTCTCTGTCCTGTGTCCCTTTGGCACCAGGTGGAGGTCATGTCTTTGCTCTGCAGTACAAGTTGATCTTGCATGGGAGAACACCACTAAGTATTTTGTCAGGTCCCTGGCTCCTGCTGTTCCTTTTTGGACGCTATGAATTATGGGAAGTTTTGGATTGGAAGTTTTACTAAAGTTTATTTATACTCCAATTAATTTCCTTTTTTTGAGATTAACAGACAATACAAAGCATTCTAATCATTTGAGATGAAATCAGGTTTAAAGAATATAAATACTTTTGAATGCTGAAGATCAAACTCTGGGACCATGAGAATGATAGGCAAGCACTTTCAACCTTGAATTAAATCTTCAACCCAAGAATAATTCATCATGTATGCAATTTTATGCTAATAATCAGAATTTCTATTTTTTTTTTACATAAAGCAATATTGGCATATAGCAATCTGAATTTAAAATTTCACAGTCTATCAGTAACTTCTGTAGCTTTGCCTGTGGTGCTAAGATGGAGACAAAAATAAGTTTTGTGTTTGCTTCATATCAGTGGGAGCTACTTTCAGCCAAGCATTCACTGTCCCACCTTTTGACTGAATGAGAACAAAGATGTGCATTTCTGCTATGATGGCCAGAGGCATAGTGATCTTAAGGGCACAAGGGTTGAGCCAGGTAAACCTGGGATAGAATCCAATCTCTGCTCTTTACTAGCTGTGTTTAACCTTTCTGGCTTGGTTTTGTTATTTCCTGTAATCATGCTTGCACTTTGTTGTGGGACATTAGAGTTAAGTGAATCAAACACCCCAAAGTGTCTTCCACATGGTACAGTTGTAGTAAATGATAGCTCCTATTTTGTTTGCTATAAATACACAAAACAAGGCAGCCTGAGACATTTATGTCCAATAGGTGTGTTGTGGGATCAGCTGTGGCTTTTAATTCATGATCCTTCTATTGCATTATGACTGATTTGGTCTACAAATTCATACCAGCATCTCTAGGGTAAGGTTTCCTGGAATCAACTGGGGAGGAAGGGAAGTGGGGCTTTGGTTAGAAAAGTAAATTCCTGGACTCTTTCAGTGGATTAATGAATCAAATCGTGGAGGTATGGGCAGGGATTTATATTTTCGTCTCCCCTCCCCACTGTGTGTGTCGCTCTCTTCCTTTCTTTGTGGGAGTAGAATTTCAATTTGTTGTCCTAGCTGGCCTGAAATTCTCTAGATAGATCAGGATGGGCTTGAACTCACAGAAATCCTCTTGCTTCTGACTCTTAAGCACTGGGATTAAAAGCATGTGCCGCTGTATCTGGTCTGGGTCTGCATATTAACAAACACCACAGACGATTTGTATATATCTTATGAATTTATGTTTACTAGCATTTGAGATGAGCAGTGAGTTGACTGTGAATTTGAGCCTCTTTTCTCTTTTGCTATGCTGAGGAGTTGATCCTCATAGCATGAACCCAGAGGTATCAGGGCCTCAATCATAGGAACCAATCCTAATCTGGTGATGTTAGTAATGATGCTGCTGGGGGTAGTTACCAGCTGTGGCATGCCTACTATGTGCCAGGTGTGAGCTGGCATTTGAAATGTGCCTTATTCACATAAGAGTTATTAAAACTCTTCCTAAGTGTTTTAATAACCCTACTTAATGGGCACAGCAGTCCTTTGAATGTTATTATTGGCTCTTTAATTGACTTAGTGAGCTAATTTACAGAGAAGTCAAATGACTTGCCCAGTACCACCTAGCCAGTAAGTGGCAGAATTGGTACTTGAACTCATATATGTTTGATATTAAAATCCCCGTGTATAGTAGGCATTGCATGTGAAATATTTATTCAATAAATACTAAAAACTAGGGGATTTCCCCATTAGATGAATAATCAAAAGTTTGGTCGATACAATCTGTTGATATAGATGTAAGAGAAACCTCACACAACCAAATACTTATTCTAGTTTATTCAAAACCAGAATGTTCTGGAGTGGGGCTTTTCTTGCCACGAAGAAGCCAACAAAAGGAGTTTAAGAGGTTAGTGGCCTCACTTTCCACATTAGGTGTACAGATGAAATAGATAACAGAGGATGTGGTGGTCTGAATATGCTTGTCCAAAGGAGTGGCACTATTTGGAGGTGTGTGGCATTGCTAGAGTAGGTATGGCCTTGTAGGAGGAAGTGTGTCACTGTGGGTGTGAGCTGTAAGACCCTCACCCTAACTGCCTGGAAGTCAATATTCTGCTAGCAGCCTTCAGATGAAGCTCTTAGGTCCTCTTGCACCATGCCTGCCTGGATGCTGCCATGTTCCTACCTTGTTGATAACGATCTGAACCTCTAATCCTGTAAGCCAGCCCCAATGAAATGTTCTCTTAGAAGACTTGCCTTGGTCATCCTAACTAAGACGAATGGTAAAAGTGACAGCTGTCAAAAGCTAGATGCTGGTGTTTCCTTAGGTCTAACCAATGTAGACACTTGGAACCTTGGCCAGTCTTGTGTGATGTGTTGTTTTCTGCTATTTTTACTGCTTGTTTTATGGTGTTTCTGGACCTGAAAGTTGGAGGCAGGCAATATATACTGAGCCTGACTATTGCTCATAGGATTGAAGAGATGACAACTTTTACCACAGTGGCTATGCACTCACTGTTCTAGTCACTGGGCTGAGTGACAAACCACCTAAGACTTGGTGGTTTTAAAAAACAGAAATATTTACTTTGTCCTCATCAGTGTGCAGTCTGTGCATGATCCTGGACATCCATTTCTGCTTCGTTGGTCTCAGTTGGGATTCCCAAAGGGTTGGAATCCTCTCCAGCCTGTCTGCTCTTAGCTGGCCTCTGGGTTGAAAAGACTGAACACCTGAGAAAGGCAACAAGTACCATCCTTCCAGCATGGCATCCTTACATACAGATAACTCTGCCTTCAAAGTCATGGATATGGGAAAGAAATGTAGCTGCCATGTTGTCTCTCATGAATATGACCTAAAGCAGTGTCACTTTTACCATGCTTGCTGTGGTAATTCCAGGTTCCAGGGGAGGGACCAGCGACACTCTGCTTGGTGGAAGAGTGTCTATATATTTCATTTAGTAGATGAAGAATGTGTTTGGTAAGATTAACACTAGTGGGGCTGTTTGGAAAATGAAATCTTCTACATGTGTTGATTCTACTATCCCTAAATAGGCTTATTCAGGACCTAGTATCTTATTGAGTTGCTTTATTCATATTCTGTATGATTTATAAATTTTCAGATGTTAGAAAGGATAAATTTAAACAATTTTGGGTGGAATCTGAACTGTCTTTCCTCAGAACCATGTAAATATGTGAGGGGGAGTGGCTGGTAAAACCATAACTCACGATTGAAGAACAATACATGGATTAATCTTTGTTTGGGAAGGAGTAAATCCTTAGGCTTTGTCTGGAAACTTAGTTGGCGTCACTGAAGTGCACGATCATGCAAGGGTTTTTTGTTTATTTTTCATCGTTTATTGACCATTGTTTTCTGAGGTTGAAAATATTCTTGACATTTGAGAATAAGATAAGCAAGGTCTTATTTATATGAAACTTTGAAAAGACGGACCTTGAGTAAGAAAATGTCTAAAAATGTAGATGAGAGTGTCAGGTAGCCATAGAGTTCTTGCATCAAAGAATGGGGAGGGCCCATGGTTTATGGCAGTCTCTATGATGCTATATGAGTCTCTATACGGAGTCATCGGGGAAGGCAGGTGAGCACTTCCACTTAGCCCTCCTGGGTGCTGTTTATGACCCGAGACAACATTGTCAGGGGAAGGTAGAGTCCTTCTCAAAATCTCAGAGTTCTCACCATTAGTCCTTCTAAACAAAGAGGCAATGTGGGGAAATAGAAATGACTATTGCTTTTACTTATATGGTGGGTAGTAAACACGAGGAAGTTATTTTTCTCAAAACTAAAGTGTAAATGGATGTAAAAACAAAATTATATGAATTCATTAAAAACAAAAAATTTGAAACAGGTTATTTGGGGGACAGTTTGGTAATGTCAGAGTTTGTCATTGTTTGAAATTGCCTCAGGTCATTCTCTATGATTTTCCACTGCTATCAAGACCTTATCCACACAGTAAAAACACTGTTTTTTTGTTTGGTTGTTTTTTTTTTTTTGTAGATCAGCATATGGGGTTGTGAAATAAAATAAAGTAACTACCAGGGTCCCTACTTCCATGTAGACACACACACAAAAACCAATATGGCTAATCTGTAAGTTCTAAAATGGCCAGGAAAGAAATTCTGGGTAACAGGATTAATTTACGTATGTATTTATTCATGTGCGTGCCCTGGCTTGCCAGCAAGAATGACGCCACAAAAGGATCCTTCTGCACACGTTTATTGGGAGGGCTTGATTACTTAGGCGAAAGACCCCGAGCCCAGAAATGGCGCTGCTTATATAGGCCTAGGAGTGACGTGTCCATACCTGATTGGTTATGCTACCAGTACCTCATTAATATGTGTCCGGCCAGGCAGTGACTCGGCAAAAAAAACTCTTATGCCCATGCGCACATTGGTTGTTTACCCATAATCATGGGCGGTGGCCAGTGGTAGCCAGCGCCATCTTGTAATGGTGTTTGCGGCTTCCCACAATTTATTTACATTAATTTAATTTAATTTTGAGCTCAGGTTGGAATCAAACTCACTATGTAGTTGAAGCTGGCCTTGAACTCTTGATGTTCTTGCTTAAATACATCTTAAGTGCTAGGATTCCTGGCATGTTCCACAGTACCCTTCTCGGACTGACTTCAAATGTGGTTTTAAGGGTAGATTCTGAGGAGATGACCACAGCTGCCAGATAACATGGTGCTAAGTTAGATAACTGTGCTGAGAGGTGCCTAGGACCATACTGGGAATGCTATTGCCACGGCAATCATATTCTAATTGAGAGATTGGATATGAACTGGGCGTGGGGGTGGTGCCTTAAAGTTTAGCAAAACTCTTTAGTCTGCTTAATTGTCCTGGTTGGTTGTTGGCATTGAGGGCAGTTCTGCAAAGTTCTGCAGCCTCTGAACCCTCGGCATGCTGAAACTGAAAACTCTCTTGGCTCTGTTTGAAACACGTCCTATGACCACTGAAGAGCAAGAGATATCACAAGCCTGACTTCATCTTGGCTCCTATTTTTGTTGGATGGTAGTTGCTAAGCAACAGATCTCTCTGGCTAGAGCCAAGGTAGCTGATGAGAAGGGTGGAGGCAAGCCGACTAGTGCATTGGGCGTCTTGAGTGATGACTTCTAGGAATAAGAACTCAACAGTTTCATTTCAGAGGGAAGTCCTAGCACGGAATTTTCCTTGTTTGTACTTACCTCTTTCCACCTCGATTCTGATTTCTGCTCAGGATTTGGGGTTCTTAGACTTACTGGTTTTGTAAGTGCTATGATTATTTTGAGGTCTGGCACTAATTTCTAGATCAAGGTGGCCTGGTGTATAATAATGTATTTCCTCTTGTACAGCTCTTGGAGGAGGAAGGAGCCTTTAAATGAGAACATTTGGTTCACATCTATTTTGATTTGTATTAATGGGTGGGTTCCAAAGCCATGACTGGCTGAGGGAAATCTAATGAAGAACACTTGGAGGATGTGTGTTTTTAAGAGATAGTTCTTAGCTCTTTGCTGGTCACCTTTATAGAATATCATTCTTTAGGTATTCCAGTACCATTTACAGAATTTTGATGTCTTCTATTCAAACCGTTGTTGAGAAAAAAGTGGGATGAGGGTGTTGTAGAGAGTTCTAGGTATGCAAGTCTGTGAAAAGAAAGTGTATGAATATTACCCCCATTTTCCGTTTCTGTTAACATGTGCCTATTTTGTCTCATGTATGCTTCTGTCTTGCATGTTCTAAGTGTAGGTGGCCCTTAGGTTAGTGCAGCTTATCTTGGATTCTGCACTCAGCATAAGAAATCTTTTGGATTAAGATATACTGGAGAGGCTGTGGATGTAATTCAGTGTATGTATTGGCTAGTAAGCATGAAGTCCTGGTTTGTACATGCTGTAATTCCAACACTCAGTAGGTAGAGGCAGGTAGCTCAAAGTTCAAGGTCATCCTTGTATATAGGGAATTTGAGGCCAGACTGTGTTACGTGAGCTTCTATCTTAAAAAGAGAAGAAAAAAATACAGGTAGACTGGAATAAATTAGTCCTCTTGCTTCTGAAAGGACTAGGAGAAATGGTTGACTAGAGATTTTGTGGCCAGAATTCACTGACCTTCTAAAACTAATAGAGCACAAGATTTATTAATCTGCGTCTCCTCTTAGCTCTGCCGCCTCAGGCCAGCTGTCTAACATTTCTGTTAGATGGCCAGTTCCCATCTACAAAATGGCCATGGAAATGGCCTCAAGACTTGATTTTGAGTACTACATGGAAAGTGAGGGTAAGAAGCTTGGTACACAGGATAGATGTTAAATAAATAGTTGGCATCTAGTATTGCTCGTGATTGGTGTCTGTGTAGCCTTCATGGATTTTCCTAGAAATTCAAATTTCTGGCTATGAATAGGACAAACTCAGAAAAATTACCCCCGTCAAATAATCTCATTTGTTAGATGGATTTCTTACAGGGAGGAAGGGGCTGTTCATCGGAGTTTCCCCCAAACCTCTGCTTTCCCCAGAGCCTGGCCTGACCAACCACACTTTCATCTGTTGGCCTGTCTGGTTCAGGGGTGGACCCACCTCACTTTGACAACTCCTTGTATCATTTTTTTTTTTCCTCCCTGTGGTGTCTTTCTCACTCTGGAGATGCTCGCTATGAATGTTCCATACTCCCTGTAATCACCTTGGAGGGTTCCAAGACCTCTCAGCACCTCGGGTGATATTGGAGACTTGGCTCCGGAACCCAGGCATGCACCCAAGTCTCGCTGGCAGCTGCTGCTGCTGCTGGCTTTACACGCATGCAGCTGAGAGGAAGAGCACGCTCGTTCTTGGGAGCCAGAGCAACCTCACCCTTCTGGTGTTGGAGCAGAGTTCTGGGAGCGGGAACTGAGCCTATCAGTGCGGTTAGTGTGGAGTCATATACTTTTGATGTTTCACCAACCTCTGATTACAATCATGCCTACTATTCATTGAGTTTGTACTCCATGGCAGACAAACCCAGTTCCTTTACATGTTTTTGTCTTATATCATTTGATTTTAGTAATGTACCCATGGGATATGACTTTTTAAAAAATCTCCATTTTTGTAGCAAAAAAAAAAAAAAAATTGAAACACATTGTACCTGTTAACTCCTTTTTTCCTAATGGTTACAACTTTTCTCAGCCTGAGTTGTGTGAGGACTTGCTCAAACTGTGTACGGTAGAAATGGGGTTGAACTAAGCCTAAACTTTGGCCTCATCTTCATGGGTTTGGGTGTTGGCTCTGCCATTCACTAGCCATTCACTAGCATTTGCCCCTGAGCCTCAGTTTCCTTCCCTGGGGATGCTTTCCCTCCACTGCTGTGGGTACAGCGATTTTTATGGGACAGCACATGGCAGAGACATTGAGATTTTATATTTTCTCTTCTCAGACATGATGGTTTTCCCTGAATGACTTTATGAAGCCACTCCCGCCCCCTTCCTGGTGACTCTGCTGAATACCCTGTGAAAATTCTAGATACTTTCCCGAGAAAGTACATGCCAGTCAGCTAATTAGTGCTCCCTTCCTCCAGGGTAACGCTCTGTCTGATGAGCATGCTGGCCCTTAGTGATGACAGGCCGTGTGGATGAACCCTCCGAGAGGCCTGTTGGGATGTGCTTCCTTTTCGTCTTCCTCCTGGCCACTCTGTGAGGCACTGCTGCCCTGAGCAAGCACGAGGAGGAGGTCCTGTAGGAGCTGCAGTTCTTGAAGGAGGCTACAGGAGGAACCAGGAGAGCAAGGCTTTTTCTTCAAATGGAGTGGTTTCTGTTGAGAGGGAGGGAGCAGCGGAGGCCAGGATTTTAGGAATGACCAAGGTGCTTTGCACTCATGCCTTCTTATCTCTTCAAGATAAGGTGACTTCTGTTTTCCCCATTTTACAGACGAGCAAACCCAGAGCCAGGGAATTTCAGGGATAATAGCAGGCATCAAGATGGGCACCAGTTTGAGTGAGTCTCAGATTGAAATGCTTGTGTTGCCATTCTGTTTCCCAAGGTAGAGTCAGAGCTCTGGGGAGAGGGAATAACTGCACACTCTTTGCCGTTAGTAAAGGAAATGCCTTTCCTCCTGATGGTCAGACAGCCGCAGCTACTGTCTTTGTTGTGTGCTCTAGATGGCCTCCACGCCAGACTGCAGCCTCCTGTGTTTTCAGGAAAGGAAGTGACCGTGTGCACTGTTCATGCACAGGGATATCTTGGCTCCTGAATATTAGAGTCAGCTAAAACCATTGTGTGTCAGCCTGCTTAGTGCCTGTAAGCAGGCGTCTTCTGCCCAGCTGGTATTTGCTATGCTGACTTCAGGGACAAGAGTCTTAATTGGTAAAGCCAAGCTCATGGAGACCCCATAACAGTGTGCTTCTACTTGCCCCCAGGCCTGAACTTGCCGCAACCAGACAGCTCCTTCTATATCAGCAAGCTGGGCAGGCCACCCCAACATTTCTCTGCTTGTGTTGTTCTTCTTTATGTTATGATTTCTTTCCTGTCTTCCTCCCTCCTCACCCCAACTCCTTTCAGATCAACAGCATTTTGAGTTTTCATGTTCTGTTCACTGTGCTTCAGCTAACAACCGGAAGTGTCCCTGTGCCGGTGGTTAGGAATTAATTCATGGGGCCAGGCTGCTGTGCACAGAAGGGAGGGACTGCAGTGTTTAGGTCTCTGCTGTCTTCTTGCACAGCATCTCTGAATTGTTGTTGCCTGGCTGCATTTGTGACCGACTCTTATCAAGTGCTTGCACTCTGCCAGACTCTGGCTGCATGTATCAACTGTTGAGTCCTTTCAGTAGCACTGTGAACACCATTCTGTTCTGTCATTGTCTAATGGGCCTGGGAACTACCCAAGGTCATTGTGTTTAAGGAAAGCTGAGGCTCTTGTGCCCAGAGCTGGAGTCACTACAGCAGGGAGGAGGGTGGGGCAGGCCAGCGATTTCACCTCCCTTCTGCTCCCATTGTAGGCTCAGTATAAGAGAGACTGAATTTCAAGCCCTTTTGAGTATTAGTGACTCTGACTGCCCTCCCTCCATGACAAAGAGGATTTGGAAGAGATTTTTGTCTTAGTGAGGGCTGCAGAAACCGGGTGTGCTGCTTCTGTATTATGCTGTGTCATCCTTCCTCCCTGGGCTGTTTGCCTCCATCTTCTCTCTGATCCCTGGAAAGAAAGCAGTACCTCAGAGACACCTGGGAGAAAAAGACCGTGCTGGTCTGTGCGGTGCTTTCTATAGGCTGTTGAGTGGCCATCTGTAAGACACATCCTGACCTAACTTTGGTAGTGTCAGATGTCCTTTATTCTTTATTTCCTTCCTTGTTCACTTGATACCTGTTGTGTAGTATGCTTAAAGCACACGTGCGTGTGAATACTCCTCCCTTACAGGAGGTTAGTGTGGAACAATAAGGCCAGAGGAGCCAGTGTGCTGTTTGTCTCTGCATAACCCAGGGTGGGGAGAGAGCCGAAGGGAGGGTTGGGACTGTAGCAAATGGAGATGAAGGGAGGAAGTGGTGTTTGCCACCAGATCGAGAACCTCAGCTTTGATGCTTGGCTGAATCTTGGTCAAATTACAGATCGTCTAATTCTGTTTGTTCCTCTCTGAAACAGTGCCTATCCCATAGGATTTTGCAGGCCCAATAAAATATTATTCATGAAGTTTGCAGCACTTCTGGTATGTAGTAAGATCTCCATGCAAAGTGGCTTATTTTTCTTTTCTTATTGGTGTTATCTCCATCCTTTCATAATGCAGAACCCAAGCCTGGTCACCCAGCAAACACTACAGCGAATGCTGGTGGATTCATCGGCATTGGGTGGAAGGTATTCTGGAGAGGTTACTGAAGACAGTACCTGCTCTGTGTGGGTGGAGGCAGGTGGCTTCAGGGTGGCACTGGGACAACTCCTCCAGGAGCCTGAGACCTGTCCTGCTGGGAAAACTGGAGACCAGGAAGCTCAGCATTGCTGGAGCAGTGAACAGTAACCGTAGCATAGCCAGCAGCAGTGGGCAGAGAGTGGGCACTGCTGGGTAGCTTCTGACATCCCTGCGTACCCCCCAACGGGGAGGGGCTCCACAAAGATTCCTCGACTCTGTCGCTATGGATTGTGGGCACAGCTTTGGTTGTTAAAGAAGAGTCCCGGGGAAGAAAGGAAATTTGAACTGCAGTTGGAAAAGGGTTCAGAGCAGGACCTGGGACCATGTGTCCCTATGCCAAAGTACCAGTACCAAGTCTTACCTATCGGGTACTAAACTAAGTAGCTCCAGATATTAGTTTTGGTTTTTACCTGGACTGTTTGAGCTCTACCCCTAGGGCCACTTAAACGTGAGACCACAGAAACAAGTGCTTGTTTAAAGTAAATGTAAACATTTCTCTTCTTAAAAAAATTTTTTTAAATTAAAATAGAATCACACCACCTCCCCTCTTCCTTTTATCCAACCCTCCTAGGTACCGTACCTGCAACCCCCCATATGTTTCCTAAGTCCCTCCCCTGTACCCTCAAATTGAAAGCCTTTTTCTTTCATTATTACTATTATAAATATGCAGAAATATGTACATTCAACCTGCTGAGTTCTTTTTTTGTTGTTGTTGCATATATATGATTTCAGGGCTGATCACTTTGTATTAGATAACCAATAATGGGGTTCACCCCCGGAATAGGCTAATTCTCCCTCTCCCAGCAGCTATTAGTTGACTAGAATTCTTTTTATATATGTGGGACCCCATGAAATTATCCCCCTTCTGTATTAGTATGTCCATTGTTCTGGTCTTGTTTGTGTAACCGTTTCTTGGAGAGACTCTTTCACAGTAGACATCCTGGTATTCTGGCTTTTACAATCTACTTTCTCTTCTGCCGTGTTCCCTGACCCATCGATGTAGGAACTATGATGTAGATGTATCCATTTGGGGCTGGGCTTCCCCGAGACCCAATCTGTTGATCTCTGCATTGTGTCCAGTGTGGTTTTCTGTGATGGCGGCCGTCTGCTGCAGGGAGATGCTTCTTTGATGATGCGTGGTTGCCATACTTACATCTGCAGATTCGCAGCTAGGAACTAGAGAGAACGTACGTGTTTGTTTTGACCGGCCTGGGTTACTTCACTTAGTAGAATCTTTTCTAGGTCCATCCATTTCCCTGCAGTTTCCATGATGGCTTTTCTTTACAGCGGAGCATTAGTCCATGTGTATGTGCACTGTGTTTCCATTAGCCATTCATCTGTTGATGACCATGAAGGCTCTTTCCTGGCTATTGTGAAGAAGGCAGCAGTGAACATTGTTGAACAAGAATTTTTAGAGAAGGACGGTGAGTCCTTTGGGCTATGCCAAGGAGTGGTATCAGCTGGCTCCTATTTTAGGTTTTTTTTTTTTTGAGGAATCTCCATGTTGCTTTCCAGAGCGGCTGTACCAATTTACAATCCCATCAATAGTGAATGAGGGTTTCTTTTGCCCACAACCTCACCATAGTTTTTAGTTGTTTTGTTGATCTTATATACTGACTGAGATGAGATGAAATCTCAAAGCTGTTTTAATTTTCACCTCTTAAATTGCTAAGGATGTTGAACACTTTTGACATATTTCTTAACCATATTTGTTTCTTCAATTGAGAACTCCGTGTTTTGAATCCTAGCACTTTGTTTGTTTATTTTTTTTTAAATTGGGTCATTTGCTTCCTTGGCACTTTGTTTTTAGAGTTCTTTGTATATTCTGGATATTAATCCTTAGTAAAATCCTAACAATCTGAATATGAGCACATATCAAGAAGACCATCCACCACAATCAAGTTGGCTTTATCTCTGAAATGCAGGGTTGGTTCTTTATACATAAACCAATAAATATGATAAATCTACTATTATCTCAGTAGATGTAGATAAAGGCTTTCACAAAATTAAACATGCTTTCATAGTAAAATTCCTAGACAGAAAACTGGAGAGAACATATCTCGTCAAAATAAAGAATATATATGACAAACTCACAGCCAGTGTTATCCTAAATGGAGAAAAGCTTGAGTCAATCCATTAAATCAGAAACGAGACAGGGCCACTTTCTATCCCATGTCCTTTTCAATATAGCGCCAGAAGCACTAGCTGGAGCAGTGGGGCAAAAGAAGGACATTAAAGGATATAAATGGGAAAAGAAAATTTGCAGACAATATGATGTTAGTCATAAGAATTCCCCCAAACCACCAGAAAACTTCCAGAAACAATAAAAAAAAAATCAGAAAAGTGCTACAATGCAAAATCCACTTAGAAAATCCAGTAATCTTTCTACACATCAACAGCAAATGTGGACACGCTGCCATTTATAATAGAATCAAAGACAATAAACTATCTAGGAATAAACCTAACCAAAGATGTGAAAGATTTCTATAATCGAAACTTCATCTCTCCAAAGAAAGAAATAGGGAAAGACTAGAAAATGGAAAGATATCCCACATTCATGGATTGGTAGAATTAGTACTGTGAAAATGACTATCCCATTAAAAGCAATTTGCAGATCCAGTGCCATCCTAATTAGAATCACTACAACATTCTAGACCTAATACCAAAATTCATATGGAACCAGAAGACTCCAGATAACAAAAGCAAACCCGAGCAAGGAGGGATTGCTGTTTCAGATTTCAGGATAGAGTAGAGCTATTGCAGCAAAAACAATTTGGTGCTGGCACAAAAGCTGACATGTAGACTGATGTAATAAAGTAGGACACTCAAACATGAGTCTAACAGCCAGAGCTACTTGATACTTGACAAAGAGGCAAAAGCAAAACCAAACCAAACCAGGTCTCAGGACTGAAGCGCCTTACAACAGGGACCTGCTTCCTAGCTGTGTATGGTTCAGCTGTGGTTTGTGGCAATCAACCAGTGGAATCAATCGGATCTACGGGACAGGCAGCAACTCCTTTCTTCCTCTTTGCAGATGTGGCTGAGTTATCCATCCCGGGAGCAGTCTGTTATTTTTGCACTGCGTTGCTTTTGTCTTGGGGGTGATGATGACCCAAGACATGGGCTGTGATGTCTCCATCATGCTGTTCATTGGTTTCATGGTAATTCCATTCCCAACTCCAAATGCATGAAAAAAGGGGTTTCATCAGTCTTCCTTGAGTCTCTAACAGTGCTTTAAAGAGGCACAGAGATGCCTCGGTTGGTAAAATACTTGCCATGGAGGCATGACTCTGAGTCCAGTCTCTAGCATCCATGGGTTGTGGTTTCGAAAGATGATTTCAATATCAAAACTATTAAGAATTCAGGAGAATTTTCTTACTAACCAAAGCAATTAAGATTGGTTGCCATTGAGAGGTAGGTGTGGACTTTGTTTCCTACCTTTGGGTGAGACAGGTTCTCATTTGAGAAAGCAGAAACTCCAGAAACATAAATACAAAGGAAACACTGGACCTCAGATCAGGCGAGGCCACTGTGCCTCACGCCTCTCTCCTTCAAAGCGTCACTGTGTCCTTCTTGTCTTCTAGAGAGGTGAATGGTGCTTGAGAAGGTCTGTGTTTTTCAAACAGTTGCCTGACAGGTGGCTTTTAAATATTACGTGCCATCCATACGGCCAGGAGGAGAGGGGGCGCCATCCATACGGCCAGGAGGAGAGGGGGCTGTTTCCTGCTCCGGCTAGTAAGTAGCTAGAATAGCCACTTACCTCCAGAGCTGACCTTCTGCCCCTTCAGGATTTGAATTCTTTCTGCCTCTCTGGACACTTGCCCCAACTTAGTGCCCCTGAACAGCAGCTCCTCCTCTCTGTGACAAACTTTCTTGTGCTTGTAAATATGACAATACATAATTTATCTTTAAAACAGAAAAAGTAAGCCAAATCCAACAAAAGTTCCCTTTGTACTTCTCCCGCTGAGGTACCATCTGTGCCACAGCTTTCTTAAGAGTAGATTGATTTGCAGAGTATCTCAACCTAACTGCCTCTTCTGTTTTACCTTCAAAAAAATTTTTTTTTGTTGTTGTCATCTGTTGTGCCTCCAATCCTAGGTTCTCTTCTGCAGTTGCTATCTCAAAGGCTCAAGGAACCATCTTGCTAATGACACCAACACACTTGTCTTTCTGGGAGCTTTCTTTCTCATTGACTGAAGGGAGGATCCAGGCTTCCTTCTTCTCTTCTGAACACCCGTACTTGCTGTCCTGGTGGGGTTCTCTATCAACTTGACACAAACAAGAATTGTCTGGGAAGAGGAACCCTGATTAAGAACATCCTTCTACTTGTAGACAAGGCTATTGGGGCCATTTTCTTGGTTGCTAATTGAGGTGGAGGAGGGCCCAAACCACTGTGGGCAGTGCACATCCCTGGACAAGTGGTCCTAGATGGTATGAAAAAGAAGGGTTGAGCAAGCCATCAGGAGCAAGCCAGTAAGGAGCGCTCCTGTGTGGTCTCAGTTTCCCCTGACAATGGACTGAACCCGTAAGTCAAATAAACCCAATCCTTCTCAAATTGCAGTTGGCTATGGTGGTTGTTTTTTTTGTTTTATTTTTATTTTTATTTTTTTTCTTCCCACAGCAATAGAAGCCCAACTAAGACACTTACATCTTGGTTCTATGGGTCTTCCCAAGACTTTTCCTTTTGTCTCTCTTGCCACACCAGGTTTGTCTCTTTTGGTCACTCATCTGTCCAGTCCCTGCCTTCTGCAAGCATGTGGGCATGGCACCCAGACTGTCCTTCAGTTCTCTCTTGCCATCCATCGGAGTCTTATCTGTATGTCTGGTGTCTCTAGCTTGACAGATGACTACCTTTATTCTTCTAGCCTGATAATAGTATTTAAGGGTAAAATCTGAGAGTCAGACCTGTCCTTGAAGACACAGTTTTGAAGTTATTAGGTTCTGTGCTGGGGATCTTGGTATCTTGAACCTTTGCTTCTCCACAAAATTGAGTGAATGGTATCTATGTGATCCAGCTGTTGGCAGGGTTAAAGGAGACAGTGCAAGCTGATGTCAGGTGAGAGACTGTCTCTGTTGGGTTCTTCCTTACCTACTCCGATTAGGACTGCTTGGATCCTCTTGTTTTTGAGTCGTGCAGACACCTCACATAAAGAGCAGCTATTAGATGAATATGCAATGGATTTTAAGGACCCTTCAAGAGTGTTTATTATAACTGTTCCTTTAATGCAAATTCCCAGCATCAGAAAAGAGGGTGAGCTTAGTGCACAGCATAAGCCACACCTAGATTTCTGCATCACATCAGAGATCTGAGTAAGTTAAAGTAGAGATTAGTCAAGGCACATTTGATGATGAGATAACTTAACTGTTTCACACATGGGCAGTTTTTGTATTTTCGTTGACACAGAAAATACATTTTGATGTTAGTTAAGATATCATCAGCTATTAGGTTGTAATTAGAAATTACTCAACTATGTGCAGGTTGAGATTGCAGTTCCGGTAGCTTAGTTTAGTTGTTTTATGGTCGGTGATTTGGCATCTCACTTCGGCACATGGAAAAAAGCTGAGGTTTTCCTGCAGTAACCAAAAGGTGACTACCGCTGTCAGTGGATTGCTCGTGGCACTGTGCTTCTTGGTAGCTGTGGAGAATTGATTGTAGCTCTGAAGGCCCTGTGTAAGGCCCCCCTCCTTATCCTATGCTGGCCTCTCCCCTGTGATTTCTTTAGTGTGCTGCTAGCTGTAGTGGCTGTTTGCAGCCTCTGACCCAGCTTCCCTCCAGATACCCTTATGCACGGGGAGCCCTCCCATCTCCCTGTACTTCTTGAGAGGTGCAGAGAGAGTCGAGACTTGCCTGGTTGGTCAGACAGTCTCTAATTCCAGCGTCTGTTCCATACACACACCCCACCTTGGATTCACTTTGGCCAGAAATAGACACGAAAATGTTTTCTACCAATAGTTTGTTTGGGCTTGTCCACCTTCTTGCTCTTTTGGTGATAGATGATAGATGTTTGCTATCTATAGATGCTAGATAGGTAGACAGATAGATGCTAGATTGCTGCAGGAGGGCTCTCAGTGTTTTAGTGAAGAGGCAGGTAATGCTGTGCAGGGAAACATTCAGCCAAGGAAAGGTCTGATGAAGAGGCAGTGGGGGCACCGCCCGGGGGGATGGGCTTGGAGCAGCCAGACATAGCTTCTAAACAGCAAGTCTCAGGTGGGAATCTTTTAGCTTGTGAAGCTTTTCTGGTGTGGTCACACAAGTCAATATTGTTGCTGAGGATACTTGTCCTCCTGGGATAAGAACTGGCTCTCGTCCCATCCACTGCCAAGTGCACCCGCTGGCCACTGCCTTTCTCCAAAGGCATTCTTGAGAGAGGGAGTCAGCATGGCAGGACCTAGGTTTATTTAAATAAGTCTTTTGTAGCTTTCAGGATACTTGAGCGCTTGAGTTCTTCAGAGGGGCTTTCTTGGAGCACGTGCACTTTGTTTATTTTTCCTTAAATGACTAATTAGAGCGGTGCTCCTGTTAATCGCAGAGCCCATGTCTTGTAACAACAGAGAGCTTTACCCACCTCACATGCATTTTCATGGATCTGCATTTAGACTGCTTGCTGCCTGTGGACTGCCAGCAGAAGATTGCTTTTATATGACTTGGCTAAGTGTCCTGGACAGGGCAGTGGGAGGTTTCCTCTACCCAGAGGTATGCCTTCCTCTGGTCCCCTGTGTCCGTTACAGCCATGATCTTTCTCGGGATGTTTGTAACAGCCAGGCCGTGGTGGTGGATCCTAGCATTTGGGAGGCAGAGGTAGGCAGATTTCTGAGTTCAAGGCCAGCGTTGGTCTACAGAGTGAGTTCCAGGACAGCCAGGGCTATACAGAGAAACCCTGTCTCAGAAACAAAAAACAAAACACAAAACAAAACAAAACAATAAAAGACGAACAGCAGAGAAAAATGTCCCCAACAGCAGAGAAAAATGTCCCCATCAGAGTGTTGTGTACTGTTTCGCGTGGAAGTGGGGATTCGGAGATTTGAGCTGTTGTCTCTTCTTGTCTGTTGGATACCTCTGAAGCCTTCCTTCTTCACAAGTAGGTGTCAGAGTCAGTGAGTTACAGAATGCTGCAGCACTGAAACTTATTTCCATCACTTTGCCAAACCTCAGAGCTGCAAAAGGTACCCTGAGGGGAGGCTCAGGGAGTCTGGCCAGTCAAGACCAGTGCTTTTGAGAAGAGTCACTTAGGCTGTTACAGATCTTCTGGGACAACTGATGGCATTGTAGCTGGGATTTAAAAAACTGTAACTTAACATAGTCAGATCTTGTCACTGGCACTTTTCCCATTTGTAGAGTGGCTTTAAACAATAAATAGTGCCTACCTCTGAGGGAGCTGGAGAGAATTAAGTGATTAATATATTTAAAATCCTCAGTGCCTGGGCACACACCAGATTTCCAATAAAGCTTGTTTATCACAGCATTGAAATATCCTAACTCCACATTCTGACATGCTATAGTCTTCAGCTCTTCTTTCTTTCTTTCTTTCTTTCTTTCTTTCTTTCTTTCTTTCTTTTTTATTTCAATCTGGGTCCATCTTTGTAGGAAGCTCTAAGCTCAAGGAGAACTGGGTTGGGAGTATGCATCTATGTGGTGTGATGAGGAACATGGATGGCCCATTGTAGGTAATGCATTCTTCCTGAGTATGGAATTGTTATGGAATTGTAGGGTGGTGTGTTTGGTGAACTTTGTTATTCTGTGACCTCAGGAACCTTTATCACTCAGAAGATTATCCATGTAGGTAGCAAGATAGCAGGTGAGCTCAATTGTCCACCACATACCCCTCACACAAGGGCATAATCTGCTCAGTTTTCACCTCTACCTGTAAACTCTGAAGCCCGTCCTGCAATATGAGGGGAGACTCAATGCCTGTCTTTAACATATTTAGTTTCTCTGGAGCTGACACACCACTTCTAATTTGGCCTTGGATGTGGTTTTTCGTATCATTCACTCATAGCCTTCATTATCTTTCTGTTTGTTTGATTTTTTTTCCTTTTGAGACAGGAGCTCACCATGCTATCCAGGATGGCGTTGACTTCTGTCCTCCCACTTCTCCCTCTTGTCGTTCTGTGTTTCTGCCTCACCTCTGAGATGTCAGGCTTGTGGGATGCTGAGCTACTGACACACTGCTCTGGGAGGCAAAACACAGGGGTAACAGGCTGCAAGTCTGCCCTGCCGCTGGGAGCCAGAGCGCTGCCGAAATGTCGCTCAAGGAAGGTAGAACGAAGTCTAGGATAGGGGGTCTCAGTCTGTTTCTGGGTGAGAGACAGCGGGGACTGGGACAGGTGCTGTGGTTCTCAAACTTGGGCGCACCCAGAGACTGCTGGGAACTCCAAGGAGTTGGGAACAGGAGTCTGTGAAGTACAGAGGGGCTGGAAGAGAGGACCTCTACAGGAAATTAGGTGTGGCTCTATATGACACCCCTTGATGAAGGAGACATGAGGATGCGTGGTGGATGCAGGGTGGATCAGGGATTAAATACTGTCTGCAGGAAGGGATGCCCAAGAAAGGAAGCTCATTGACTGGGGCCCCTCTAGATACCTCACTAGCATGGAGAACTCTAGGTTTTATGCTATGTGACCCGTCATGGTCCTTTTAGTGGGATGCTGTGGTCATGTGCTCCAGGACAGCAATCTTGTTGGGAGCTAGTTGAAACTCCCGCTGTTCTCAATTATGAGATTTATTGGGGTTCTGAACTTGCTACAACCTTACCAGTTTTTCTGTCTGGTGGCATGGTTCACTGTCCCACAAGGGAATGCTGGGATTATAGGCACATGACACCGTACTTGGCTCATATGCTAACATTCTTGTCACTGATACTTCTGTATTAGGTTTCGGGTTTGGGGAACTCAGGGGCGAGGCAGTTTTATTCATTGTTATATTCTTGTTGCCGGTCACATTTTCTGACATGTAGGAGGAGCTTAATAATGAATGATGATGAATGAATGAATGTATTTACAGAATAAATAGATTGTTCACCATGGTGAGGCCTGGTGGGTTGTTCTTAGTATAAATTATTCTTGTGTTCAGCAGAGGGACTCAAAGTGCTTTTGAAAAGTGCTGTGGTTTGAATGAGGGCCCCCAGGGTTCAAGTGTTAGTCTTCAGATTTCTGCTATTTAAAGGTGGGCTTTTAGGTGGAAGTTAGAGTTTAACAAGGGCATGAAGCTTAGGCCCTGTTTCTCTGAATTGTTGCTGACTTTGTAAGAAGAGGAAAAAAGAGACCAGAAAGCAAACCTGACCGTTTTCTAACACCATGCCCTCTACCTTGTTGTTACGTTGTGACTCAGATGTTGGTTCAATGCCCTTGAGCTTCCCAGCCTCCAGAACTTGGAATAAACCAAGTTTATTGGTAGATGTTTTTGAGATGGGGGTCTTACTACCAGGTCTTATAGCCCTGTCTGGCCAAGGATTCACAGAGATCTGCCTGCCTGTGTCCCAATTAAAGGCGTGCACCACCGCGCCCTGCTAACTTTTATTCTTGATAAATTATTCAGTATGTGTTATTCAGTTTTAATGACCCAAAGAGGCTAACACAAAAGGCCCCGTGGGATCTGAATTATTTAAACTTCTTTGCTGATGTGTGAGATGAAGTGGATCCAGGAAATAGGAGGACTCTAACAGGACACAAGCCAGAGCCAAGGATAGGCATATGGGAATCTCTTCTGCCATTCTGGGGTGCAGCTGTACAGGGTTAAGTGTTTATGTTTGGGGTTTTTCTTTTTTTTAATTGCAAACTATTTCTCTATTCGGCTGCCATGGAGGGGACTTAATTGGGTATGTTGTTAGAAAGTACCCAGATCCTCCTTCCCTTCAGCTTGCGGTTTTCTCCGCCCCCGTCCAAACATGTGACAATGGAATAGCCAGCGTTAGCGTTAGATCCCGGCAAGAAGTCCTTCTGAAGGCAGCAGATAAAGGAAGAATCATAAAAATAATAATGTAAAACAACACAGCCCTGCAGGGCTGTATGCTGTGCCTTTTGGGCAAGAGTAAAGTCAACACTTTAGAATAGTAAATACTCGCTGTGGTGGAGGGCTGGCAAAATAGGCTTTCCAAAGCACTATAGAGAGAACAGGGAGGGGTAGGAAGCACTATAGGGGGTCTCTCTCTCTCTCTCTCTCTCTCTCTCTCTCTCTCTCTCTCTCTCTCTCTCTCTGTTGCTGAGTCCTTTTCTGCCCAGTGGTTTATAGGTGAGGCAGAATACCTAGCCCATTTAGAGTTTCTGCTTCTTTCAGATGCCGGCAGCAGCTGGTTACTCTGAGACACGAGGTGGATTGTGCACTTTGGTATCTTTTTTGCACTTCTAAGCTGTATTTTATAGACATTTCATTCCTGGTGCTTTGATATCTAGATACCCATCCATCTTTCTGTCCATCTCTGTATCACTAGCAATTGCCTGTTACCTCTGAGGCACTAGTCCATCTGCCCACCCACCTGCCCATCCATGCATCCAGCCGTCTAGTCTGTACTTCTTTCTTCATCTCCATTATCAAGAGCCTCTCTCTATACTGTGCGTTGTCTAGACACTGGAACTGAGCACTAGGTAGGAGTTAGCAGGTAACCGGCGTTTGAACAAAACCCTGGGTTCCTTTTGAGCTGTGATGTGAGGTTACTGAGGGACTTATATCCTGGACTTCACCTTGTAGTGCTACAGAGTCACAGGCTGTGTCTGTCTCTTACCTGGCTTTGTCTCTCCAGTGATTTACTTGCATGATGGTGCATACATAGATAAATAATACATTTTTGTGAATGAGTCCCTGAGTAAATGAGTTATCTTTGTGTTAGTTCACTTCTTTTATAGCAGTATTCTCACAGATGTGAGAAGACATATGGAAGACAGGCTGTATTTCTGGCCTAGTCATGAAGAATGAAGGACATTTGCATTGGCCTGTTTAGTTAAATATACATTTACTCCCATGGGCTGAGCTGTGGGGACAGCCAGCTGTGACTCTGTATGGGACTTCTCTGTCTGAGCTCTCTTAGAGCTTCCCACACTGAGGAAGTTGGGAAAGTTCAGGGAGAAGTCCAGCTGCCTCAGAGGCTAGCATGAGCCCGTAGAAGGGTGTCAGGGCCATTTTGGTGAAACCACACCTTATAGGGTTTTCTGGAGGAAGCTAGGTTTCAGTAGTATCTGGGCTGGGGAGAGGACTTTCATATCTAGGCAGAGCTTGTGAAGGCACTGGTATGAGGGAGAAGTTAGGCAGGCAAATGGAGAGCCAAGGTGAGGGGCTCCAGATGAGACTGGTACACCTTCTGTGAGAAGAACGATTCCTTTCCTTTTATTGCAAGCTGTTGGGTTCAGAAACAATATGACTTTAAGCTTGAGCTTATAAGGAAGGAAGGTCTGTTAGTATCTTAGAGCTGCCAGAAAAAATTACCACAAATTCATTTCCTTACCATTCTAAGGACAGAAATCTGAAATCAGGGTGTCAGCTCGGACACCTGTACCCTGAACACTCTAGAAAAGATTGTTCCCTTTACTGTCCTAGATTGCAGTGACTTTGACAGGTCCCAGTGTCCCTTGACTTCTAGCTGGCTCACCCTAGTTTCTACCCCTGTTCTCACAGGGCACATTCTCCTTGTATTTTTTTTTTTCCTTCTTCTACAGGGACACTAGTCACTGGATTTAAGACCCATCTCCACTCAGTATGGCTGAATTTTAATTGATGATATCATCAAAGACTCTTCCACATAAGGCCACCTGGCAGGTTTTGGGTAAACACACATTTGAGGAATTATTGCTAAAACTCCTTCCCCAGGAGAGACATCAGTAGCATCCACCTATCCTCCTAAGGTTATGGGGATAAAAAACCAAAGGTATGAATCCACCAAAGTCACCCGGGGAACCAATCAGATTACTAGGCTCACATTCAGAACTGTGTGAGGGGTTATGGAGCTTAGGTGACCTTACAAGCAGCCACACTGGAAGGTTTGCCCCTAGCAGGGATGATGGCTACTCCATGGCAGGATGAGAGGGCTTCTCTTCTCATCCTCCCTATCTACATCCTTTGGCCCCTCCCAGAGTCTCAGAGACCATGCGCAATTAGTGCAGAATTGCATACAACTGATTGGGATGGATGGATGGTCTCTCAGTGAAGATCCCATGACCCCCCTATCCCCTCATTTCAAGATGAGCCATCTATAGCCAATAAGCCCAGCCATGATGACGTTTGGCAAACATGCCCATCCTGACTGAAGATGGCAGCAATTTGGCCCTGCATAGCATGGCCCTATCACCTCAGGGTAGGATGTGATCTTTCCATTTTTTTAGTTTCTGTTGGGTGGGCATAGGGATGCTGGCCAAGGGCTGGAAGGACAGAGGGCAGATGCATCAGCAGCAGGAATTCCTGACTGTGATCAGGGCACGTGGGCACAGACTGCTTCTCTCATACCCAAAGCAGCCATGAGGATATGAGAAGTGGCCCTGTCATAGTCACCTTGGCCTTCCTGCAGCAAGGGGACCATGTCAAGATTTTTTAACCTTTCCAAGTGCACCTTGAGATAGGAGGAAATGCCCAGGAGAGTAACATGGCCAAAATAACTAATGACCCAGCAAACAATGGCCCCGGGTTTTTCCATGGTCCTTCTTTTCTGTGGGAACCGCTTCCTGCTGCTGTCTTGGAGGCCTGCTGCCAGGGACTTTCCAGGTCCACAGGAGGCCATTGCTTTCCTTTTCTTATTTCCCTCCTTTCTCAGGTTCGCCGTTGTTAGCGTCTTCCAGTTCTCTAGGATTCAGACCTTGCGTGCAGTGTCTTCCTGTAACAGAAGTCCTTCAGTTCAGTGTGCTGAAGAATCACCCGGGGAGCTGATTACAAAGGCAGAGTGTAGATACGATTCTCTGACTTTCTTATTCGTTGAGTTGGGATGACCTGATTTCAGGTGAACTGCAAAAGACAAACCACGAAATGCTCGCCCGGAGGGCACGCTTGCGGATGCTTCCCTTCAAACGATACGCAACGCATAGGAATGATGGCTTCTGCATTTACCTGAGGTTAATTGGCACAGTTTCCACTATATTAGGCATTTAAAATTCCAGCCTCGTCTACTCCATTTACTCGAGTGCAGATTTGCTCCTAGCATTAGCTGTAGCCTGAGTGGTTTGCAAGTAGCACTAGTGGCCTCCTGAAAACATCAGAACCATCTTGCTGCAGAAGAACAAGTCAGAGGGCACATGCTTTGTGGTTTTAAAGACTAAACCCAGGAAATGGGTTCAGGTTGTTTTTGCATCATGAAGGAATGGATAACATCATGACCATTTTGCCTCTATTTCTGTAACTCAACTTTCTCTTTCTGTAAAAAGAGAAATACAGGGCTTATCATTTTTTTTTTGAGTGAACCCTTTAAAAGTCAACGTTCTTACCTTGTATCTGTTTAGACATTTAAAGATATTGCTGGGCAACCGGAGAGGTAGCTCAGTAGGCCAAGGCACTGAGTTGTATCCCCAAGATGCGTATATTAGATGTATTTACAGACGAGAGTGGAGCAGGGGTGTGTAAGGATTGAGGATGCCGTGGATGGGACAGGTTTTCCTAAAAAAGTGATGTCTGTGGGCCGAGCTGCAGGACCTGGATGGAGGTGAGGAGAACTCCAAGTAAGAGGGAACAGGCCAGGCCTGTAGGTGGAGGTTTCCTGGCATACTTAAGGATCAATATGAATGCTGACCTGGGCCTATGCCATAGACAGAGGACATGACCAGTGGCTTATGGAGACAGACCTTGTAGGCAAAGATAAAACTTTGTTCAGATTCGTCTTGAAGGGAGTAGGGACAGTTACAGTCGGGAAGGGTGGTGGTGGTGGTGAGCAGCAATGAAATCAGATGTGCCTTTCAAAGCCCAGACTGTGTACTGGAGTGAGAAGTTGTCTGGAGGGGAGAAAGATGGCTGGACAGATATGAGTTAGCCAGAGATGGTGGTGTTACAGGGGTGGAACACCTTCAGGTACCACCTGGAAAGAAGGGGAGTTTTAGTTTATATATCAAAGCAATTCCAGGGGTGTGCTGCATAATCTTTGTGGCTCCTTGGGTTTTTTTTTTTTTAAACTGCAGACATCAAAGCTATAAAAGATATTAAAATAGAAAGCTTCTTTCCTGTTGACTTGTGGTGTTTTAATTTGTAATTTAATGTTCTAAAAAGAAATACTTGAGTTATCGGTATGCATTTCCTGTTCATCTTTATATCTACAGTGCCCATCTCGAATGTAAGTTTAAATGACTCATCTGCAGCATCATCCAAATTTATACAGCTCATGCTCTGTGCCTCACATGTGCTCAGTCCCATTAACAGTGGAAGCACTGCACATCTTGATGCCTGCGCATCCCCAGTCTGCTTGCTCTCGGCTTGCTGATGAGTAAGGGGGGACTGAAAGGAAGGCAGCATGCCCGGGCTTTCCAGTTCCCTATTGTCACGGTCTGCAGCAGTGCCTGGCTTAGTCAGAAAAAGCAGGAGTAAGAAAGGCTCCACTAATATCACAGGCTTATCTGAAGCCCTTCAAATGTTCTTGCCTTCTTAGAACAGAAAGTGTGGCCTTTCATGATTGTCACTGTCCCACCTCCACAGCTGTAGACCTAACAAGCTCCATTAGGATTCATTCTGATGCTTGCTAAGACCCCCCATATACTATGGGTTCCCTAGAATTGAGGGCACAAAGCACTGCATACCCAGGAATATCATCATCTATGCTTGCTCGTGTGCTCCACATCCTATGGGACTTCAGTTACCCAAATAGAAGTTCAGAAGTAAAAACATTTAAAGGTTTAAGACAGCTTCCACAGAGCAGTGCACTAAACAGCCCATTTCTGAGCATAGGGTCCTGCACAGCTATGAACACTACATGCCGGTGCCTTGGGCTTTCCTCTTGAGATTTACTTGGGTCTCTGTGTCACAGAAAAGTGCCCGGGACAGAGCCTGTACTGAGAGCCCCAGCCAGGCCTGCGATTTAAGCTTCCCAGAAGCTGAAGACAGCTGTGCCTCTGTGGGAAGCTTGGTTTCCTGGCGGGTTTCTGTGCAGCTAGCACTGAGCCGTTCATCAGCTTCAGGTGCCAAGAGCTGAGCTTTAGAAAATGGGGACCAAACAGGGGTGTGGTTCTGCTGGCTTTTTGAATGAAACAATGAAGTGCATGGCTGATTGATTGGTTGACTGATGATTGATTACATTTGTTTGGCATGTTTGCCTGTTCCCACATGTGCCATAGTACGTATATGGAGGTCAGAGGACAATTTATGGCAGTCAGTCCCTCTTCCCACCATGCGTTCCTGTGATGACATTCAGGTAGTCAGCCTTGGTGAAAAGATCCTTTACTGGCTCAGTTATCTGGCCAGCTCTTGGGAAGGTTTATTTGTTTGTTTGTTTGTTTATTTTGTCTGTTTATTTGTTTTAGATTCTAGTTTTGGAATTTTTGAGTTTTCGCTTGAATTACATTCCCTCCTCTGGTCCTGAGCTGTTACTATGGTTTCTTTTGTCTTGAGCATAAGTTGCCAACTCTTAGAACACTTGCAGACCTACGGTCAGATAGTCCAAGGTGAACTTGGCCTCAGGCTTTGCCATCAGCTGTCATTGTGGGTACCTGGTACTAGATGTTCTGAAGTTTGTGGCACTTCTTGAACTTTAGCAGGTATAAAACTGATTGGCACCACTATGGCTTGATAACCCAAGGTTACAGTAGCAGTACACAGGCACTGGCAATGGCTGACAGCTTTCTCACTGGACTTGAGACCTGCTCAGCAAGAGGGAGATCATGCATGGCCCTGGAGACCTAGCCAGCTACCCAGGGATAGTGAAATAAACCACCACTTTAATATACCAGCATAATCCCTAACTACATTCTGAGTATTTATCCTTATAGATAAAGGTAGCTCACATACTTCATCAGGTAATTTCTCTTTGTAATAGATAGAGACCATAACAAAACCATAACCTATCAAATGCAGATCATGTAGCCCAGGCCCAGTTGTTAGATCTACAACACCACTCCTTTGCCTAAGGCTCAGGGATCATAGGGGACTTGCTGTGAGATGTTTGTAACATAGAAATGTCAGAAGCTAGAACTACGATGACTCATCAACATGACGTGAACAAGAATGACACCAGTGGACATGCTAACGAGCATGGGGGAAACCCTGAGTGTCCTCAGCCCTACACAGAGAACTACAGGCAACCAAGGAATGTGGAGAGTGGGACAAAGAGCCTTCTCCAGGGAAGAGCACACCAGTCAGTTATCCGATATCAAATGCTTAGCTCTGAAGATTGTGTACATACAGACACATACAAGTAGCATTGCACAGGCGCAACAGGCTATATTTGTGTGTTTAGGAAAACACACAAACATATGTACATGCGAATAGTAACAAAGAAAAAGAAGCTTTGAATTTTAAATAGAGCCAGGTGTGTGTGGATTCCTTGTGGGAGTTGGAAGGGAAAAGGGGGAGATGATATAATAGTATCAAACAAACAAACAAACAAACAAACAAATCCTTTACTTGGGAAGCCCAGACTGTGATCTAGAGATCCCAGCCCTTAGAGGGCCTCATGATTGAGGTGGCTGAGCACAGCGCAGTGGTACTGTAGTTTGAGAAGTACTAATTGGCTTCTCTCACTGTGTGGTAGGCAGGAGTAAGGGGTGCTCTGAGAAGCACTGGGGCATGAATGGGGACTGGGTATAAGAGGAGGTTCCCAAGAAGGGATCCTCTGAGGAAAGTGGGTGTTGGCTCAACTGGGCCACCCTGTTTTGTCACCAGAGCACAAGCTCCCTTGCGGAGCAGCAGCAGCAGCAGCAGCAGGGACGTCAACATTAAACAGGGGATAGAAGGAAGCGAAATGATTTCTGAGAACATTATTAGGTGTGGCTCCTTTCAGAATTGCTGAAAGCTCTTTTTTTTTTTTTTAAATTTCAGGAAGTGTTTATTGAATCCAGTGGGGGAGACAATGGAGTTTTCTTTGTAATTGAACTCCTTCTGGTGCTGGGGAGCTGTCGCCTGGTGCCCTGTGTTGTATGTTGAGAAGCACTTGTTGAGCGGTGCCTGGAATTAGGTTGATGAAGTCTAGCCCCTAATCCTGCTGCAGGGAGCCTGAGTGGAGGAAGGCCAGGAATCAGTGTGGTGGGACCATTCACATGGCGAGGAGGCAGCAGGGTGGCTGGCTGGGCCTCACTTTGGACATACACTGCCTGGTGCTTTATTTATGCCATCAGTATACAAAGATGTCTAATACTGATAGCTCTGGTTTACTGAGCGCTTATTACAGGCCAGGCCCCGTGCTAAGCTCCTCTTCTCAGAGGAACTTTGGAGGTGTAGCTCTCCCTTTAGCTCTGTCTCGCACAGGTGGAAGCAGTACGGTGGCCCTGTGAGTGGTGGAGATGGGACTTGGCCTCCTGGGAGCCTGTTACAAAGCCCCAGCACAGACATGGAACAGACAGGCAGGTAGAAGATCTTCATTTTCTTCCTGCGCTTTCTCTTGATTACTTGCAAGTTTGTGTGCACTGCTGGTGTGACCTGCAGGACGGGTGTCTGCTACCTGAATAAGGCTGGCTTTGCTGTTCCCAAGTAATCGCAGAGTTTCAGGTAGACTTCGATTCTATGGGCAGGGTTTGTCCCCCCCCCCCCTTCTTTGTCCTTTGCTGGAAAGGCTTCAGGGGTGACAGGGAGGTTATTGGCCTCGGTGTAGCTGCTCCTGTTTTCCCAAGTGAGGTTCTTGCTTGTCTGGATTTGTTCAGAGCAGGTGTGACTGCAGAGAACTGGGAGAGGCAGGTCTGGTCTGGGGGGCGGGGAAAGACTAGATGCTGAAGTCTTCATTCACAAGCATAACTCCAATCTAAAGACCTTGATACAGAACGGTTAGTGTCCCGAGAGGACCTTCCTAAGTGCTGGAAACCCTTTACTAGCCAGACCCTACTATTCTGCAGTCTTCCTCTGACGTTTAAAAGCTTTACAGTTATTTAGGTAAACCTCCCTGGTGACTCCTCTGAGCTAGCAGTATTTGTTCTCCCTTTACATTGTTCATGAAGGAAGGCACAGAAAGAGACAAGATGTGACTTTCTTGATAGGTGTCTGATAGAGGTGGTATCCTTCAGCATGAAGATGTTTGCTGAGTTCGCGCATGGGCTCTGTCTCTGTGAGCCGTGGCTCTGTCTCTGTGAGCCGTGGTAAGCAGAGCAGAGCTGCTCCAGTCTTTCACCTCCTGGATTTTTTCTGGCTCTGTGTCCTGTCGTTAATTTATTGGCAAGGCTTTTCTTTCGCTTATAACCCTTTCCAAGAAGGTCTGGATTTTGCTGGAAGTTTATCACTGTAATTTTTCAGCTAGTACACGTCACCCTCTTAATCTAATTGAGCCAGCACATCACCGAGAAGACATCATTTTATTTGGGTGGTATTAGTTGCTATGGTTATTTGCTGAGACTAACAGAGTCTGCGTTCCCTCAATCAGCTTTTTGAAAGCTGTTCTCTCAGAACAAAGGGGTGCACCTTGCTGTAGAAATATGCCAAGTATATTCTCACCATCAAGCAAAGAAGAAAAAGCAGAAAAGGGTCTTCAGTGAGATCTCTGAGCTCTGGTCCAGCCCTTGGTTTTCAGATGAGTTCTTTTCAGTTGTGTGTGTCAAGCAGCGGCTCGCACTGGGTTCGGTGTATGTGGTGGCCTCGGGAGGTGCCTGCTGTTTCTGCTTCTGATACAGGTCCCATTATATTTGCAGAAGTTTTCTCATGCAACCATCCTTCCAGAGTCTTTTGAGATCTTGCATGTCACTATTGTGCTACAAGGGCAGGCGGCTTTGGTCTTTGCTTGCAGGTCTTAGGTGGGAGTTCAAATCCTAATTCAGAGCATATGGTGCCTGGAACACCACCTGAGCATCACCTGGGACCTCACGCAGGCCTGTAGATCCTGGCTTGCAGGACTTCGCATCAGAATGTGCCTTGAGAAGATCCTGATGTGATCTCAGCATCATAGAATATGCATTACAAGATACGCTGCCCTGGAGGGAATGGCTTTCCACAGTCGAAGCTGAGGCTGGAGACTCCAGGCAGGGCCCCATGCTTGCCACTTCCCTGCTTGCTGGGCTTCTCAGGCAGTTCTGGGGCACTGAGAGAGAAAAATTCTTCACCCTCTGGTTTTTCCTGGCCCTTCTAGAATTCTCAGCCTTAGTCTTGCTTACCTGTAGACCACTGGTCTCACCTGGATGCTCTCGTTTTCCCCATTTGAGACAATAGTCCTGGCTATCCTAGAACTTGTGATCCCCCCGCCCCAGTTCTTAACTCATCTTCTCCTTTCTAAAACATACTTAGGGAAGGGCAGTTTGCAGAAAAGCCTGGCCTTTCCAAGAAGCCTAGTCTTTGTATGTTGGCCTGGTCCTTTTACCTGTGCAATCTGGGACTGTGATTGTCCCCTTCCAGGTAATAGACAAAAGTGGTCTGATGATACCAGCACTCCACCTCTCTTGCATTTAAAGGCCCACAAACTACACTTGTCTGTTTGCTTGTTTTTTAAATAATACTGTTTTTAAAAATCATATTACTTGGAGGACTATGTGACATATCAGGTAAGTAGTGGACAAACTGTGCTAAATTCCCAGCCTCCAAATAAATTCTGCCTCATTTTTCATCTGGGAGGAAATTGTAAATTTGTACATGTTTAAAATTCTCTAAGCAACTGAAGAAAAACTTCGAACAAATTTGTAGTAGTGCACTGGAGTATGGTTATTTGGTTAAGCTGTGAGCTAGCAAGGCAAACATGTTTCATTATCATGACACTTAAGGTTCCCTCTAACTGGCTAATGGAGTTTTGCCCCATCTCTGCTCCTGGGTAGGAAGGTAGATCAACAGCTGTCTTGTGCTAGGCTTTCTCCACTTTTAATTCCCAGGACACCTCTGGGAAGTACATGTTGTCCTTATACTTTTATAGATACTTGGAAAGGTGGAGTAGTTTGGCTGAAGGCACAGAGCTAAGAAACGGGAGACCTGGGGTTTGCATCTGTGTTTGTGGAACCCAAGCAAGGCAAACTCTTGAATTGTGTGTGTGTGTGTTTGTGTGTGTGCGCGTGCTCACGAATTCAAGTGAGCGAGGGAGGGGAGAGATAGAATATTAGCATATGTGTCTATGAGAGGGAAGAAGGGAAGAAAAAGAGACAGAGATAGAGACAGAGACTGAAGAGATAGAGACAGACTGATTAATTGACCTGTACTTGAGCATCCTGGAAATACCCTCTGGTTTTTTGCGCCCTTACTGGGTTAGTTTTCAGAATGCGTTTCTTTGTTTCTAACTAACCAAGTGCCAGCTTTCCTTGAGGGACTTTTCCTTGCACCAGCTTTCTGTCTCATTGTCCCTTAGGATAGCTTTCTGAATACAGTACCCACTTCTCAGGTCCACTTCTGCTTCATGGCTGGGCTCTTGTGTCATTGACCTGATACTGATGAAAACAGTTGATGCCTTGGTCCCAGCATAGGCAGATGTTTGCTAAGCACTTCATGCAACACACTGTCTTTTAATATGTTCTGGGTGGTGGGTATAATAAAGAGACAAAGCCTGTGCCTATCATGTGTGTGGCCCTACACAAAAATAAACCCCTAAACTTTCACCCATGGCTCAGTGAGTAAGAACACTGGCTGCACTTCCAGAGGTCCTAACTTCCACATGGTGGCTCACAACCTTCTGTGATGGGATAGGAGCCCCTCTTCTGGTGTGTATGTAGATAAAGCCCTTATGTATATAAAATACATAAAAAAATAAACTACAGAAAGTTAAAAGATCAGTCATTAGCATTTAACCTCAAGAGTTCTTATGGGGATAAGCTAATATTTATAACATATAAAGCACATAAATAGTGTATAAATATAGATGTATTTGTGTAACTATGATAGCTCAACGTATTAAAGCATATAAAAGCTAATAATACTGGGGAAATGCAGGTATGTTTATATCTGTCATATCTACATACATAATTCAGTGAATCTAAGGACTATTGATCATTCCTAAGAGGACTTTAGGTTTTCAGGAGGAAGCAGTTTCTTACTCATTGCATACTCTCTTTATTGTCTGTCCAGTGCTCTTTGTACACAGGTCCAGTTGGAGAGGTGTCCTCTGTCAATGGCTATCCCTTGCCTTGATTTCATGATCTCTCAGAAAAGTAAAGTAAGCCAGAGTGGCTCCTTATTAAAGACTACACCAGTGTTGACCATGATCTTGTTACTCTTATGTGACGACGGCCTGGTCCCAGTTTCTACACGGGAGAACGTCTAGGTTCTGTCAGTTAACATGGAAGCCCTTCTGGTGGGTGATTCGGACCTTTCTTTGCATTCCTTTCTGTCTATTTACCTGGCTGTCAGTTTCTGACAGTTTCAGTTTGCTTGTTTGTGTACGTTTTTGCTCCATTTTTTTTTACTTCAGAGTACCTTCCCGAGCCTGCCTTCTGCCCACATCTCTTGCTTTCTGTATATCCAAACAAGGCTCAGCATAAACGTCCTTCTCCGTTCTTCTCTTTTCCCTTTGTGTTGTTGCTATCTCCTGTGGCCCAGCTGCAGTAGTACCCCACATGTACTTCTGTAGCTGCCCCCCTCTCTGATGGCCTTGGCATGTGCTAACTTAATTTATAGTTTTGTATGTACAGATTAGACCCTTCTACCTTGAATTCTCTTCAAGGATATGGGACATGTATAAGCCATTCTTCTACTAATATATTGACATTAGAGCCCCAAGCATTTGAGCACACGAGGCATCAGAGCATAGGAGGACCCGGTTGCTTATACTACCAGATTTATTAACTCTGTGGCTCTCAGAAGGGCTAAGCCTTTCTGAGCATCAATCTCCCTAACTATAAAATGTAAGGAATAAAAAAACCAACCTATTTTATAGGTGGCAAGATTTCATCATAATTTAAAAACCGTATCACAGCTAGAAATCAATCAACTAATACATAATCATTGCTATTTTGATGTGTATTAATGTGGGCTTGAGACGTCTTCCTTTTCTTTAAGGGAAAATTGATGTAAGTAGAATTTAATTTAGTTCCCTTATCTTGGAAGGAGTCACACCCTTCCTTGTCCCACTTGATTTCATTTCTATAATCAACCCTGGACATTTTATTAGCTTTGATACTAGAGTCCCAAACCAAATTCTTCTGGGTTAGTGCTGACTCTTGCTTCATTTAGGAAATAAAGATTTAGGGAATGGCTTTAGGAAAATCACACAGATGGATAATCAGAGTACATGTCATTTAATGCGGTTGGCTGATCTTCTTGGTGTATCATCTACTTTAGATAAGAGGTGTTTTGAGTTGATCCCAACTAGATCTGGAAGAATATTACGCCATTCATTTTTGGCAGTGACTTCATAAAATATATCCCCTCCAGAATATTCCAGATAACACACATCCTCTGAATATCAGCGCATCTCTTTCCACTGGAGGCTAGGATCCTTCTATAATTGGAATCAAGCATCCTCAGGATACTTCCTTTCAAGTTAACAAGTCTTCATTAAAAGGGCCAGGATCTTTCTTAGGTATTGTCCAGTGTGGTTGATCGCCACCTAGTGGGCACAAGTAGCACCTTGCAACACAGACTCTAGATGAATTAATTCTTTATGTCTGGTTCTGAGATACAACATAGTCTTCCATGCTGATTCATAGAGGGGTTCAGGATGTAAAATGGCATTTAGCAAAAACACTATCACCTTTCCTCTCCACAGCTAAGTACACTAGAGTGTCTGTAAAACACTGTGTTCTGAGCCTGGGAAAGCTTGTCTTCAGTGTGGTTTCTGTAAGAAGGACTCACGCTCTGAGAACTCTTAGACTGTTGACTTGAGGCTTGGGGACGTGTTGGGGCTGGCATGTGGCTGTGGTTGCATCTTAGTTTGCTTCTAGTTTATCTCCCTTGGCCCTTGGTGGAAAGTTTTGTTTAATGCTCCTGCTGAAGGTAGCTCTCCCTTCAGCCTTGTGAAAGTTGTCCGCATTGACAGTATGAGAGGAGGTGGTCCCATATTAGTGGTAAGCACATTCCGTATACATCACCCTCCACCTAGGTTCCCATTAGTCAGAAAGCTTTTACTGACCTACTAAATCTCCTATCGTCCCCCGCCTCCATCCAACGTGGAGTTGGGAAGTTTACCTTCAGTGAAAGAATCCCTACGTCTATCTGTCACTGTTCCTTCTGTGACTCTTGTTCACCGCCAGGCTTGAGCTGAATTTTAGAGCGCTAAGGGAGAGGCGTCAAGGGACACTATTCTGTTTGTGTAGAACTCACTTCTTTAAGGCATATCACAGAGTTACAGGAACTAACACCAAGTTTCTATGAAGGAGGATTTGCATAGTATTCATGAAGTCAAAAATAGGGTCAGATTTGGGTTGGTTAGAAAAGCCAACGAAGGCTTCTTGAAGAAACCTCTGATCTGGAGGGCAGAGTGGCAGGAACTGTCCCGTCACGGGAACTGAGATTAGCCGGTGGCAGCTCACATCTTCAGTGTTTTTCAAGCCTTTGAGAGGGCTTCTAGTCTCCTCTCTAGCTCTCACAAGGCTGACAGAGTTGGGTGGAGAACTTGCCATGGAAGTAGATGTAGGGAGAGCAGCGAGGAGGCTGGGGCAAGCATGTAGGCCAATAGTAATATTTATTTGGGACGCAGGGCATTGAAGGCAATGGGAAGAACTGGCAAAATTAAGAGCCATTCAGCACAGATTAGACAGGCTTGGAGACAGGCACTGTGCATGGGGTTGACAAACTGGGGTCAACATGTGTGGCAAGACAGGGAGGCCCTTCCTCACCTTTGGCTGATCTTCTTAGAAAAGGGTATATGGGTGTAGAGTTTGAAGTTGACTGCTTAGAACTTCACTTATGGGTGAAGAGGAAGAGTAAAGAGTAGTCCTTCAGGATCTCTCTCTCTCTCTCTCTTTCTCTCTCTCTCTTTCTCTCTCTCTCTCTCTCTCTCTCTCTCTGCTCATGGTGGGTCTTCTCTGGTGACTCTCAGGTACCTGCATGCTGCCTTGTGCTGCTGCGTCCAAACAAGGCAGCACAGCATAGTAGTTTGGAGGTGACTGCCTAGGGACCCGAGGCATCCTTTGTATGTTATGAGATGAAATCACTGAGGGAATGGCTTCGGAATCATCCCAAATGTAGGGTGATGGGGTGGAGGAGGGGAACCTTAGCAAGCAAGACCTAAGGACTTTGGTGTTGAGCTTTCTGTAGCCAAGAGGGCAAATCCTAGCAAGATCTTATATTAGGAGTCTGCTTTTAGGAACTACAATCACTTTCTACTTTCTGGAGAGAAAGATGTGACTAATGGAAATTCCTAACATAGTTAGATGCAATTTGAGTGACTTTGAGGGCACAGAAATACAGCATATCTACTAAAATGAAGTGGAATTATAAGGTTACTTTGAGTTCCTTATTATGTAGGTGTGTACATGTGTGCACAGTTATGTTAAGTTTTACCCAAGGAGAGAGATTGGATTGACTGTGATATCACTGATAAAGTGAAATTAAGGTGGTTTTCTACAGTGTTTGGAAAATAACGACACATTTTCTGTGCTAAGGCAGCACCGTGCTTGTATTCAAGCCTCTTGATTGCTTTGCACAGGAGTATTTGCTAAGGCAGAGCTTGGCACCCTCCGAAGGGAAGGGCACCGTCCTCTGGCCTCACTGAGCAGAAGGTTTTGGGAGCAGTTTCTCAAACGTCCAGGCTTGAAGCTGCTTTCCTGCCCTTATTTTCCTCATCTCCTTGAAGGTCTTGTATTGCTTGGATGTAGGCAGTACTCATTTTGTGCTGCCCTGCCAGCATCCTGCTCTCCTGGAACAGCAGTTATGCAAAGTGAACATTACCAGCGTATGCAAAGTAAACGTTACCGACTCTGGCTCTGCGCTGCGTCTTGTGCTGCCCGAACATGAACCAGCAAGGTTATATGAGCAGGGACTGAGCACCCAGCCCCAGCCCCAGCCCTTTAGCCCTTCTTACTGGACTGTGCATGCTTGAGTCCTGTTTACATGGAAGTGAGAGCGCCAGCAATCTACCTTTAGAGAGCTGTGTACCCAGAGTGTTGAGTGACACCAGGATAGCTACTAAGAAGCAGTGAATTTGAGTATTCTTACTTTCTATTTTCAGCATTGTTCTAAATGCCACAGAGGGGCTAAATCAGGGGACTGAGCAGTATAGAGTCCCCACATACTGCAGGGACCTCAGTCCAGAGGATCTGATGAGTCACAAGTATGCAAAAATGCTTGTATAGTAGGTCTCCCTCACCTGTGGGACATTCCCAGGCTCCACCCAATGACTGACATTTTATGTCTCATCTGGGGTCAGTTAACATAGGTAATCTGGATTTGAACCCAGGATCCAGAGGTGGTTGGAGTAGAAGCAAGAGTTTAGGACTGATCATTCTGTACCATGCATCTCAAAGCATGCAAGCGGAGAAGGGTAGTTCCCTAGAATAAACTAAAGGTGCTGCGCTTCAGGCCAGGCACAGATTCCAAGCAAGCCAAACAGCAGGTGTCTCCACTAGGTCCAAGGTAGCTCATTTCCAGGTTCCAGGCTCTGGAATTCTCATGGCGTTCAGCTTTCCGCTCTGGCCTAGAGCCCTGTATTGACTTCAGTGCATCTCATTACCTCATCTTCCACCAGGCCCAGATCTAAGCCTCTCATCTGCTGAGGGCCACCAGACAGTGAAATCAGGTTACCCTGTGCCTGTAACCTGGCAAGGCAGCACGCCTTCAGAAGGCCCACAGAGGCCCCGTTGTTCGGCACAAGCTGATCCCTCATCCTTGATGTCAGCTGCTGGCAGCATAGCCTTTCAGGTGCACCCTGGAAGCTTTCCAAACCCAGGCTGCCTTTCACTCTCTACTTTGTTGGGGTGATTGTCAGCATAACTCTTTCTTGTCCCACTGGGGAGGCAGAGGAGTGCCATGCAGAAAGTGAAGAAATCTTACTCACACACTCTCTGCTCAGGCCTTATTTCGTGAGTCCTGGTCGAGGGCCCGTTTGGACTAAACTGTGTGTGCAGCCACACTCAAAATTGTTACGCTGTGCTTTGGGGCTCCCGGGGTCTTTCTCTTCCACTTTGAAATAACTTCCTTTGTGTTTCCTCTCTTGCCTGTCCAGAGTCTTGAGTTTCCTTCCTCCCCGTAGTGTTCTGACTTTGAGGCTTGCCAGGAGTGAACTGTGCTCTGAAGGAGACCCTCTGTCCAAGAGGCCGGTTCTGAGAGAAGCCTGGTTCCCGGCTGCTGTCATGGTTGGACCCTTTATGAAGGAGTCTTCCATGAACGTGTCTGTACCAGGGAGTGATTTGAAACTGATCCTGTGTTCCTTTCCACCCTAAGTGCCTCCTATTGTGGAGTAGAACACAGTGCTTTGCCTAGGACCCATGTCATCTGAGCTGTGGGAAGATGGTCTGGGATCTCTTCAGTAGCACGAGCCCCAAACTGAGAACAGCAGCACCCTCTGAGCCCTGTGACCCTTTACTAACAGCTCTGACTTGGAAGGGACCCTAGGGGCTGGGTTTGTATATCATGCCCCTTCATCATTTGTTTAGCATACTCCAGGCCGATAGCGCTGCACATAGCAGGAAAAGAGACAAGCCAGTCAAACGATGGGAGCCGCCAGTCTTAACCTTAAGGGAGAAAGGGGGAACAAAAGAGGGAAGGGCTGAGGGTCTAGGATACTTTAAGAAAAACAGTTGTGGGAGCCGGGCGTGGTGGCGCACGCCTTTAATCCCAGCACTTGGGAGGCAGAGGCAGGCGGATTTCTGAGTTCGAGGCCAGCCTGGTCTACAAAGTGAGTTCCAGGACAGCCAGGGCTACACAGAGAAACCCTGTCTCAAAAAAACCAAAAATAAAAAATAAAAGAAAAAGAAAAACAGTTGTTTCAAAATTACAATGTAATTATTTCATTTTCCCCTTCCCTCTTTGCCCTTCCTCCATTCTCTCCCATGTGCCCCTCCTTGTTTTCTCACAAATTTATGACCTCCTTTTCTTTAATTTTATCCAGATATAGAGATAGAGATAGAGATAGAGATAGAGAGAGATAGAGATAGAGATACACACACACACACACACACACACACAGATGTGTGGGAGTCTGGGAGGGTTGGAGAACTTGGGCCTTGTCTGTCTTTAGTTGGAGGAGGAAGCCGGGTGTGTGTGTGTGTGTGTGTGTGTGTGTGTGTGTGTGTGTGTGTGTGTATGGGGTGTGTCCATCTCTGAAAAAAAAAAAGCTACAAATAAATCTACGGTATGACCTAGCTATCCCAGTCCTTGGGCATATGCCCGAAGGCCCTGGCGTCCTATATACACTCCACAGATACTTTCTCAACCGAGTTCATTGCTGCTCTGTTCCATAATAGCTAGGGAATGGAAACAACCTAAATGACCTTCAACTGAGGGAAGGGAAGCTTCTGTTTAGCAAGTCACGTTGATCCGGAGAGCCAGACCCTCCCATCTTATTAGATCCAGGCCTCGTTACCACTTGTGCCTCCTCTTCCCCTCCACTGGGAGTTTGAACTTAATGCCATTTCCCCTTCAATGTGGGAAGCCTGGATAGATGGTAATTTGGATGATTAACCTAATCTGCAGGAAGGCTGCATGTGGAATTAAGTTAAGCAGTCCTGTCTGTCAGGCCACTTAAATGTACCTTGGTGATTTTCTGCCCTGAACAGAAGCTGAGGGTTCAGGAAGGATCGTTAGCTTTTATTACTGTCTTAAAGGAAAGTTTAGTTTTTAAATTTGACAAGGGCCCCAGAGAGTCTTCATTATAGATACCATGTGTGGGGTTGGCTTCTTAGGAAAATCCCAATAGAAAACATTGGTAGGGCTTCGTTCTCCCGGTGGCTATGGAAACTGACTGGAAATTTGTCAAGCTGTGGTCTAATGAGAATGGGTCTGGGAGGGTCAGAGAATATGGGCCTGTCTGTCTTTAGTTGGAGGAGGAAGCCAGGCACGTGTATACTTTGAGACAGGGCAGCACAGGCTCTTCCTGAGTTCTCTTGGATCTACAGGATGGGTTCCAGAGTCACACTTGGGGGCAGCTATGCTGACCACATGGAGCGTTTGGCGGCATGGACCTATAGGTTACAGGGAATGATGCTGTTGCTAATGTCGCTTCTGAGCCAGGCTTCCTCCCTGGTCTCCTGAAGTGGTGATATTCCCAGGTGTCAAATGGAGATGATATGTCTCAGTGTGTGGTTATAGAAAGCAGACATAGGATTAAAACATACATGCATTAATGCATACATACATGCATACATACATACATTGTGGTGTAGGGAATCAAACCTACAGCCTTGTGCATGCTAGGCTTGCACTTGATGACTGGACTGTATCTCCATCCCATAAGATTTTAATTGTTAAAGCAACTGCAATAAAAATGTTAACTTCTAGAGCAAGTTAATACTTTATACATAAAACATTAACTATTTGTATAAAGTATTGTTCTGTAAACAGGCATTTACTATTTTGAGTTAACATTTGTCCTGTGAAATGGTCTAAGGAACAAACCTTGCTAAGTATACACAGGAGGTCCTAGAAAGGGCAATGAGTAGGAAGGCCAATTTAATGTCAGTAATTTGTGTTTTCCTCTTTTTTTTTTTTTTTTCTTATTAGATTTGTCTTCGGCAAAGCGGAAGTTTGCAGATTCCTTAAATGAATTTAAATTTCAGTGTATAGGAGATGCCGAAACAGATGATGAGATGTGTATAGGTAAGTCACAACCTTACTGAAGATGAGAACATTTGCCATTCACTCCAGCAAGCCTTTTCCTGGGCTAGGAAGCCCATAAAATTAGTAAGAGCAGAAATTCTGCAGATCATGAAGAGCACAGATGTGCGGAACGGGACGGGCTCCTCCCTGCACTGGCCTCACTCACTGTCCAGTGCAGGAGGAAGCTAGAGTTTATAGGGGATGCTCCCATCCACCTTCCTTCAGGGCTCTTTGATCTTGACATCCCACAACCCCTTAATCCAACCATGGCACTAAGGACCTGGGGCAAGAGTGAATGCAGTGGTGGAGAGTGGATCAAGGTTATACAATGTAAGCTAATGGGCTGAGATAAGACTGGCACGATGTTTTAGTTGACTTTTTACAATTTCAAACCTAATTAGCATGTCAGTGAACTTATCTCAAGTTCTTTTGGTTTTTTGTTTTTGTTTCTTTAGCTTTTAAATTTTCACAACTTTGATCTAGTGGCTTTCCATTCTGGCCTGGTAACAGGAGGCTGGAGCCATGTAACTGTCACTACCTGCAGAGTAGAAGCAGGGCTAAGTGGCTAGCTCCATGTGTCTCCACCTCTTTGTAGTTTCCTTACTGAGAGGCTGAGGTGAGCTTCTGTGTATCACCGTGCTGCCCTGCTCCCCTCTCCCCTGTTCCTTGCTTTCTTCCGGAGGCAGTTTTGCACAGTGTTGGCATGGTCAAGACTCACCACTTTGCTAGGTCTCAATGTCTATTCTTTTCCCTTACATTGGGCATCTTAATTGATGCCATAAAGGGAAGAAGAATTAAGAAGAAAATAGAGCTGGGATTGTAGCCCAAGGGTAGAGCATGGGCTTAGTGTAGGCTCTGGGTTCAATTTCTAGTACCAAAGAACTGAAAATTGAGAAACCTAAGGTTGTTCATTAGCCCATTAGGTTTTGTTTTTGAGTCTGTTGCCAAGCAGAACAGCAGGATTTGGGTCTGAGCAAAGGCAGCTGGGGAGTAGCTGAGTGCTGTGCAAATGTATCCTTGTTGTAAGTCAGCGTTGCCCAAGTATCCTGATGATTTGGGCTCTGTCATTGAGTGCCTGTTGCCTTCATGAAAGAAGGATTCTGGCAAAGACTGTCTGTGTTTGACTGCTGTGCTGCAGGCTGTATCCTATCAATGAGTGGCTTCAGAACTCAAGGTGAAGGAACCAAAGGAGATGCCAGAGATGTGGCTTCTGTTGCCTACAGAACTATTTGTTTAGTTGTCATGTTCCCCCCACTCCCCTAAAAAAGGTTGGATTCTGATGCAAAAGATTGAAGGTTAAATCCTGGACAGGAAATCTTTCAATTCCTTAGTGGAACTCTGCCCTTTCCAGCCTCAGGGCTGGGAGCCTGCCAGCACCTCCTTGGTCCTGGGAACTCTCAGGAAAGGGCGGGGCTTTTCCTTGGAGAAATCCTTCTGGCTGGTGTTCCAGGTGCAATTAACCCACATTTCTGGGTCATCCTGCCTTTAGTGGTTAATGATTAAAGATGAGGGAGTCTGAGGACAGCAGTTGACGTTGGGTGTCTCTGTATAAAGGGATTGAAATCCCTAAGTTGCTCTTGTGCAACCATCATGATTGAAATCATTAAGTTGCTCTTACACACCCATCATGATTGAAATTCCTAAGTTGCTCTTACACACCCATCATGACTGAAATCTGTAAGTTGCTCTTGCACACCCATCATGACTGAAATCCATAAGTTGCTCTTACACACTCATGACTGAAATCCCTAAGTTGCTCTTACACACCCATCATGATTGAAATTCCTAAGTGTGCTCTTGCACACCCATCATGCTACTTCACCTAATGGCCTCTTTCTTTTTCCAGCGAGATCTTTGCAAGAATTTGCTGCTGTTCTCAGGAATCTTGAAGACGAGCGGAGTCGAATGGTGAGTGTCCTGGGCTGACCGCTGGGCTGCTCTTGCTCCCAGACAGTCTGGGTACACTGAGAGAACAAGGAATTTGCTGTCAGAAGACTCTGCCTCTGTGAACTTGCAGGCTGTGAGCCTTTGCAGAATTTGAAGCTCTCTGTGACTGTTAAAGAATTACTAGTGCATAACTTTGGATGAGTATCATTGTCCTAAAAACTCACTGTATACCTGGGGATATTCACACATTATACCAAAAGATGGAGGGATTTCTTTAAGGCCGGCAGAGGCCCTCCCTTTTGTGACTGCTTCCTGTGGTTTGCTTGAACTCAGATTGGTCTGGCAGTGGCAGTGGCAGTGGCAGGTGTGGTGGTGGGTAGTTGGGGGTGAAGACTTGAGTGTGCACCTGCTAATGCCGAAGAAAGGGGAATGGACCTGCTGAGTCTGATTCTTGGCCCTGCCAATATTTGGGGCCAGGGTATAGTAAGCAAATTGCTGTGGCTTGTAATGGGAGAACAATGCTTGGATTCTACCTCTGCAAATTTATCATTGCTCTGTGCTGTCTTCATCAGAAGCCTCTTCCCACCCTGGGAGAGCTTTACCATCAGTTCAGCTCAGCTCAGCTCAGCTAGGCCCAGCAAAGCTCCACCCTTTCGGGGGAGCCATGGTTCGGTGAGATATTTGGCCATCCATTGTGTTATCATTCCTCAGATTCTGCACTTACCACGTTCCTGGACAATTACTACGGGGCACTGCGTGGCTAGTAAGCATGAGTTCCTTGTGGGCAGAGAATGGCTTTCTCTGTGCTCCACCATCAGTCCCGTTACTCCTTACTGTCTTCAGTCTCTCATTCGATAGATGAGAACACAGATAAGATAGTGCTTATAGTCCCAGATGAGGATTTGCCTTGCTTTCCACATGAGCAACTGAGTGCTGGCATATTCTGAGTCTCCCTAGGACTAGAAGCTCAGCATGGGTGCCTGCTGAAATAACCTGGGGGTGGGGAAGTACTTCACTAACACTGAGGTCTGGGACCAGGACCAGAGGTTGTGTTGTTGGTCTAAAGCTGGCCTGGCTCCTGAGATGCGTAAATGATCTCTCGGGGATTCTCACGTGCAGCTGAAGTGGGAAACCACTTATCCACGGGCTCAGCACACCTTTTCAAGCTTCAGAAACTTGCAAATGGTTTGTAGGAAAGACTTCCATAAAAGCATTAAACAGTCCCAGCTAGCAATAAAAACCAGAGAAGTTCAATTCTGTTGCTACACTGCAGCGCTGACGTGCACTCTGCCAAGGGAAGTGCTTTCAAAATTAAGAAACAGGCAGATGGGGATAAATAGGGAAACCAGCCCTTTTCTGTCCCTCCCACTGTCCGGTCCGTTCTTCACTGTGTCTGTCAAGAGCCTCTGGCATTTACTGTGTTGCGGTTGTGAAGGGCATGCATATGATTTAGAGAAAATAATGCTTTGTTGAAGTGAGATTCCTGAAATAATTAGTTGAGAGGCATGTGAGCAATGAGTAAAGATTGTAAAATATTGTGCCTCTTTAGAGAAGACTGTAGAATCTTAGAGCCAGAACAGTTTAGCCCCCTCATCCTTCGGATTAGGAAATTAGAGCCCAGAGAATTTCAATGTTGTGTTCATGGTCACACAGTTGGCAGCTTGTCAAGAAGTCATTCATTCACTCTCTAGGTCATTCAGAAAGTGTTTGAGTGCTCCTTTGTTTCTGATTTCTTCAACACTTTGGGAACACTGGGGAATGAGCGAGTATTTACAGGGTGATGTACATGTGTCAGTAGATAGTACTGAACCAGTATGTGGTGTATGTGTTCTGAAGGGTTGGATTTAGAGAGAGCATCTCTGAATTGCGGTTTTGGAGGTCAGGGAAGGCCTCTACAGAGAAGCAACCTTTAAGCTGAAACCTTGATTATAATCTGTACAAAAACATCAGCAGGAAGAGACGGAGGCAAAGGTCCTGAGGTAGCCAGATTTGGTACATTTGAGGTCCATTGCCGTAACAGTGACTCAGAGTGTGGGAACCAATGGCTGAGCACTGTAAAATGCAATTGGGAGGCAGCCAGCGGTCAGGAGGCAGAGGTCTCAGGCCCCAGTTAATTCCCTAGGCAACTCATGATGCTTGAAGGGTCCTTTCCATAGGAGATGTCCAAAGGTGTTTCGTTTTCAACAGGGACTCACTACTGATATACTTTGCCTGAAGCTTGGGTGAATGTGAACTTACATCGCTTGAAACTGGAAACTTAGACTGCCTCTGTTACCAGGTCCCTCCAACTAGTAAATGTTTTGCCTGCCATCTGGATTCACTTCTTTGAAACCTTGGAAGGCTGGGTTGAGATGATTGTGCTGGGCTCCACAGTGAGTGCCTTCAACAATAGTAAATGTTTCACAGGAAGATGGTTGCATCTGGAGCTTCTCTATTAGACACGGATTCTCTATTAGACAGTGAAGCATGGGGAGGTGTGGGGGCATTGGTGAAAGAGCTGCTATAAGTCATTACTGAACTTGCCTCTGCCCCTTGCCCTCTGCTTTTCCTTGTCAGATCGAGAATGCCAGCGAGGTGCTCATCACACCCTTGGAGAAGTTTCGAAAGGAGCAGATTGGGGCCGCCAGGGTGAGGATTTTGTAAACTTTGTTCATGCCTGAAAAAGACAGTGCTCCCCTTAGGAAATCTAAGGGCACCACACCCTCCGAAGACAAGAGAGCCTGGTTCCTCTGCACTTTGCAAGTGGTTGAGGTGCAGCTGTCTGTGGCCACCATCAACCACCATGTTAGTGTCTGTTACCTGATTAATTGGTTCACAAACCACATAAGGTAACGGTATCACCTCCGTGCTTGGTGGCTGTATGCCCGGACTGTTGACTGACTAGTCAGCCTACTCACTTTTGTGTAACTATGGAGTAGGATCAAAATTGCATTTAAGCAGAGTTATGAACAGGGCTTTGGGGACACAGGGACTCCTCGTAAGCCTCATTAAGCAAAGCACATTTATTTAATTGTATGTGTGCTTGTGCATGCATGCAGACATATGGCATAGTGCTCATGTAGAAGTCTGAGAACAACTGTCACCATATGGGAGCTGGAAAACAAATTCAAGCTATCAAGGTTAGTGGCCAGTGGCTTTGAACAGTTGAACTATCTTGCCAGCCCTCAGCTCATTTCTTGTTATGTATAGAAATGAGCATATCTTTGCTCTCTTTTTCAATTCTTCAAGAGAAACTGAAAAAAAAAACCAACAACAACAAAAAAAACCAAACAAACAAAAAATCCCAACAACAACAAAAAAGAAAACCAGAGTCTTTTGGGACATTCCCAGTGGGCAGATATTTTAAGAGAATACATATCCTTAGTCTAGGTGGGGCTCATGACTGTAGGTCTGCTTTAGCTCAGAGGTCACCATTTGTTACCACAAACCTAGAGACACAGACACCAAACAGCCAAATGTTTCTTTCTTTGTAATTTTAATTTTTATTGAAAATACTTTTTTATCATCATATTCTGATCATGGGTTTCCTTTCCCTAATTCTTCCTGGATTCCTCCCACATCCCCATCCACCCAAATCTATACTCTTTCTTACTCTCTCTCTCACTAAAAAACAAACAGGCAATTAAAAGATAAAACAACCTCCTTAAACCCCCAAACAAACAAACTAGAATAGGACAAAACAAACAAAGAGCCAAAGATAATGCAGAAGAAAATGCACATGAAACACAGGCAGGTCACACACACACACTTGCACACTCAGAAATCCCATAAAAACTCAAAAGCAGAAACCAAATTACATAAACAACCTCTAAGGTTGAAAAAATGTCCAGACAAATCATTATGAGACAAAAATCCAAAATAAAACAAAACCAACCAATCAAAAAAAAAAATCCTCCAAAAGTAGGATTGAACTTCTTTTGTGTTGGCTATCTAGTGCTAGGCATGGGGCCTCCTCTTAAGTGTGGTTTGTTTCCCAGTGAGACACTGTTGGAGAAAACCAATTCTTGTACTGTTACTACAAGAGGGCAAAGGGAAGCCTGTTCCTCTCCTTAAGTTACCAACTAAACTAGCTGGCTGACATTCAGCAGAGTGTTATGAGGCCACCTGCAGGGGAGATTTTTTTATTGTAATTAATGGTAGCAAAAGACTGTCTCATATTTTCCTATATTCTAGAGTTATGAATGAATTCAAACACAGCCCCTTGTACCATCTGCAGTGGGGTCGAGGCCTCACCACACACCATAGGTTTTACTTTGAAAACTAACCTGGAGAACTCATTAAGAGCTTGGTTCTTCCTCTCCCTGTATCCCCCTCTGCCTTCCAGCTGCTTTCTAGAAATAGACATGATTACTGAAAGGGATGATATTTAGTCAAGGCTTTCAAGGGATATGAAGGAAAAGACCAAGAAAGGATTTTTCTCCTGGCTTACAACAGATTTGTATCAGTATAAGTGTACATTTAGGAAAGAAAGAAAGAAGTACACATTGGCTTTGTTTGAGAAATGAAAGAACACTTAGTGGTACTTAGTCTTCTGCTAAGCTTGTTCAAGACTGAATCTCTCTGTGCTTTTTGAGAATGTATGGCCAGTGTACTCTCTCAGTGGTCCAGGGAGCAACTGTCTCTTGAGTGGCCTGGGCCTGTGTTGTAGTGTCCAGACACACATGGCAGAAGTTTCTAAGGAGCTGTGGCAGGGGGTGGGGTGAGTGAGTATTTACAGGGGTGGTGTATGTGTCTGTTGATAGTACAGACTGTCGTCTTTAGCTGCTTCTGAGCACAGACCCCCACACACGCTGGCCCTTCTTTGTAATGTTTGCAGGGTTACCACAGTTACCAGGGAGGAGAAGCACATTTCCCTCTGGGGTTGATGTCACAGTGATCCTATGTCAGGAACATGCACCTTTGCCAACAGATGGGATGTGTGTCACTACTCTAAGGTTCCCCCAAGGCAACTGAGTCTCCTAGTCACAAATCATTGATAATTAACTTTGATATTTGGGGTGATTTCTCATCCCTCTTCCTTTGTTATTTCTTATTTTCTTTTCCAGTATTTTCCCTCGACACATACATTTACATCATAGATTCATGTAAGTTTAAGAGAAAACAAACAAAGCTTAAAGATAACTCAAGAAGCAGCCTCAGAGACACCCAAGTAGCCACCAGGGCTCTTTGCCTGTTTCAGTCAGTGGCTTGTTCCGGACCTCCACCTATTTGATGCTAAAATTACTTTACTCACTGCCTGTTCTCTGCTGCAGCTTTTGTTGCTATAACAACCTGTTGCACAGGGGTCCTTGTGAAAGCTCCCAAGAAGGGGAATTTGTCTTCCTTTTTTTTTTGTTGTTGTTGTTGTGATCAAATACCCTGACAAAGGAGAGAAATGAACCCTTTAGGGAGAAAGGGTTCATTTCAGCTCACAGTTCCAGGATACAGTGCATCATGAGTCACATGGGTACGTGCTTGAGAAAACTGGGCAGGTCACATTCACAGCCAAGACACAGAGAGCAGTGTACCCTGCTTCTTCTCCTCGGACCTCCCAGTACTGTGCAGGGTCCTACTCTGACAGGTGACTCCCACAGTGGAAGGGTCTTCCCTGATCAGTTCACGTAATCAAGATAATCCCCCCATAGGTATGTTGAAGCCTGTCTTCTAGGTGATTCTAGATTTTTGTCAAGTCCACAGTTAGCACTAACCATAACAAGGCCTTAGAACTACTTGTGCTAGAGGCTGTTCAGGAATAAAGTGTGACCCCAGATCTTGACATAATAGTGGCCCTAAGCTTATGTTTCTAGATAGAGCAGGTTGGCTTTTTCTGCACATGAGATAGAGTTGTAATGCTGTGCTTTGTATTCAAAGTAGAACGGACACTTGAGCGTGGTGGTTAAGAGTTGACCTAGAACTAGGCTGTGTGTTCTAAATTTCACTTCTTCAACTTGCCTGTGAACTTGGTAAGGTTTCTAACCCCCCACATTCCTATTTCCTCATCTTAAAAGGGAGATCATAAAACCTTACCCTGTGGAGTTCTTAAGAATAAATGAGCGAATTCATATAAGGTACTTAAAGTATTATGTATCCATGGCTATTTGAACGGAAGGACAGTGTTCGCCATTCAGCCATTCACTCGTCGTTATGACGCGAGCTACACACTGAGAGTAGACGAGAAAAGCTGAAGAGGTGGTTCAGTGGACTAGTGCATTTTCTTTCCCAGAGGACCCATTGGTTTGCTCACAACTGCCGGTAATTCCAGCTCCAGGGTATCTGATGGCCTGTAAACCCTGCCCCCATGCACACTTTTAAAAATAAAACCAACACAAAATAATATATGTGAGAGTTAGGGTTGGTGGCTAACAAGCAGATATGGTTCTTCCTGCAAAAGAGAAAGGCATTAGATACAAAGCTATAGACAAATCTCTAGTTCCAAATTGTGGTATGTGGTCAAGGAGGGTTTCTTTCATCACGTTGATATGTGCAAGTCAAATGTTGCATTTGATGAAAGGGAAGTGGTTGTGGATGACAAGGATCTTACCATCATCAGCACTACCATTGCCAACTACCAATATCACCGTTGCGATTACCATCTCTGGTGAGAATAGCAGCAGCAGCAGCAATAGCTGCAGCAGCAGCAGCAGCAGCACCCACTACCACTAGCATTATCACCATTACCACCGTTGTCTCAGTTAGCATTTCAGTGGCTGGGGTAAAGCACCATGATCAAAGCCAACTTGAAGAAGAAAGGGTATCACCAAAGGAAGTCAGGGAAGGAACTCAAGGCAGGAACCTAGAGGCAGGAACTGAAGAAAAAGCCACAGAAGCGCACTGCTTACGGCCTTGTTCCTCCTGGCTTGCTCAGCCTTGCTTTCTTGTAGCACCTAGGACCACCAGCCCAGGAGCAGCCCCACCATCCACATCAGTCAAGGAACTGTAATGTAGGTCAATATGGTGGTGGCATTTTCTCAGTAGAGGTTCTTTCTTCTTTCTTCACAAATGGCTCCAGCTTATATCAAGTTGACCTAAAATTTGCCAGTTCAACCATTATCACCTCCACCAATCATGACTACCAATACTACCACCATCATAACAAGTGCCATCATCATTACTATGACAGTTACTACCAGCAGCAACACCACTGGTATCACCACCAGTACTATAAGTGGCCTCTGTGACCTCCATTATCACGACATAGTTGCTATTGGCACCTCAGTAATTACCTCCTCACCATCATCACCATGCCGTGGATGTAGTTTACTTCACTGAATCCAAGTGACTCTGTGAAGGCAGAATGTTATTTTATTGCAGAGTTGTGATCTGGAAGATTAAACTTGAGTGATGGTCTTGTCTAGTCACACTGTATAGAGAGAAGAACCCTAGAAAGAGATGCTTAGAATTTGCCACGCTAGAGTAGAAATTATATATATTCCAGGATCCAGACCCTGTTCTGTATCTGTCCCTCAGTGGTGTCACTCTCTGGAAGGTAGAGACTTCCTTAAGTCCTAAGTGCCTAAATAATGCACCCACCTGGGGACTATTACCTTAATGTGACGGTTAATATTGACTGCTAACCTGACAGGGTCTGAAACTTCCAAAGAGGTGGTCCTCTGGGACCACCTACATGTAGGCAGTGGTATCTCCTGAGCTAGGAACCTGGGCTACAGAAAAATGAGAACGCCAGGGTCTGGATAGATGGTTTAGGCTGTACTGCTCTCGCAGAGTACCGAGGTTTGGTTACTGGTACCCATGTTGGGCAGCTTACCATCTGTAACTTCAGCTGCAGGGGATCCTTGAAGGAAACTTACGGGTTCTTTGGAAAGTAGTTGGATGGTATTTTGCTGGGACAAACATGTGGAAGAACATTTAGTTGAGGTGGGCCCAGGTGCAAGACTAAGGCAGCCTTGTGAAGGAGTGTTTCCCTGAAGCAGTTACAGGAGACAGGATGTTCTGCTAATGCAAGCATGAGAAAGGACATGCGATGAAGGGTTCTTGGCTAACAACACACATGTATTGGTCCACCTCACATTGCATAGTTGAGATGCATTTGTTGGGACTCCATAGAGAAAATTGCACCAAGAAACTTCTGGTGTGCTGCAGTTTCATGCCTCCTCGGACTCAGGCTGATTGGCAGAGTGATGTTGCTTGAGATAGATGCCCATGCTGAAAGAAAACCCGTGCTGGGGCAAGACCCGTGGAGAACACGTGATGTTTAGAAGGCGTATAAAAAGGACTTGATGGACAGTGACGGAGGCCGAGCTAGGCATGCTGGTACAGCTGGCTGTGCAATGCTTGTGGGTCTTTAGTCTCTGCTGATTTTCACTTCCCTGAGAGAGGCACAGCCAAGAGCGCCTCCTGTTCCTCCTGGTCCCTCCTGCTGACTGGTGCCTAGGCTAGGTAGAGAGTGCCACTCCTGCTGATCCGTGTTTGCTATCCTGACTCTACGAGACCGGACTGCTGGAGGATCTGTGAAATGTTTGCGAGTGGATTGAGCTGCCGCTGCTGATCTGTGAACAGAACTGCCAGTTCCTGACAACACAGACAGGAGTTGCTCCAAAGAACCATTTCTAAACAGGCTCCCTTCCCTGTGTCCTGTGTGCTTTCTTTTTCACTACCTGTGGTGGGTGGTGGGCTACAAGGGAGGTTAAAGCATTTAAGAACCATCATTAAGAATAGGTTTAAGAAAAAAATTAAAAGTTACGGATCCTACTCCCTATTCTGGTCTCTTTGGGCACCTGGAACTCAGGTGCCCATTCATATGATGTATACATACAAAATAAAAAATAAAATAAATATTGAAACGTAAAAGGGGTGGTGCTCTATCTTAGTAGTTAAGGGGGACACACATCATCCTTCCAGAGGGCCTAAGTTCAGTTTCCAGCATCCACATCAGACGGCTCTTAACAACCTGCAACTCCGATTTTAGGGCATTCAGTTTCTATCTCCTAGCTTCCAAAGGCACCTGTGCTTATATGCACGTAGCCCTAGATAGACGCACAGAAGTGCACATAATCAAAATAATATTTCCTCAAGAAGGAAAAGAGAAAGCTAGCTGAGCTCCAGCACTCGCTCCCTCTGCATCACTAACTCTGGATGCAGCGTGCCCAACTGCCTCAGACCCCTAGCACCACGGCTTATGTACTTGCTGCACTGGAAGTAAGCCAGGATAAAGCTGTGCTTTCTGCGTTTGCTCTCGTCGAGTGTGTGATAGCAGTGAGACAGGCTGCTGCCATACTATGTTTTAGGACTTTCCCTGCAAGTCCACTGTCTCATATATGGGGACGACTGCTTTTTCTTTCCTCCTGTCTCTCTGCTGTCTTCTCTAATTATGGCTCTCCATTGACCATGGACCGTGGAGGCTCCAGTCCCCTGAAAGTTACAGAATGACAGTGACTCGAGTTTCCTGGCCTTTTCTAAGCTCTGGCCAGTGACACTGCCTGGCCCTAGGATGCTCTGTGGGGTTGCTGGCCACTGGGCCGGTGAGAGTGGATATGTGTGATATGAGCACTGAGTGGAATTGGAATCCAGCCCCAGGCTTGTGGGTTAATGGACGAGAGTTGCTTGCTGGGACCTTTCTCAGACTTGGAGGGGAAAGTGTTTCTATAAGTCTTCTCTTCATTCGTATTTGCTCGCTTCATGGTTTGCGTATGAGTAGGCTCTTAAACCAACCTCAGATCTATAGAAATGGATTCATGCCTGCTAAGTAGGTATGTGACCATTTTCTGCTCTCTGGGATGCTTAGGATCTTGCTGTTGACCAGGTAAATAAGGGTGCTTAGGAGAACTTGGCTCAGAGTGTTCTACCCTAAGGCATTAGCACTGTTTGTGGCCCTCTTTCCTGGAAGCCAACCTCCTGCCTCCTCAGGTGTTGAGCAGGTCTCAGCTTACATCTCCTCTTCCCACTGAGGCCTTACCCTTTATCACTCCCCCCCCCCCACCCCCCTTAAGCTCTTGCAGTGTCTGTCATTATATTGCTTATTTGTTTCCTGGTAGCTGTGTTTCTCTTCCTACTAGAATGCTCCCATCATGGGAGAGGAGAAGTCACTGCCTAAAGCAGAGCCTAGGACGGAGTGACTGCTCATCATGAATTTGTTACATGGATAGTGAGATGGCTTCTTTATTTGGCTGGAAACACCTTTTTCTTACAGGCTTTAGAGTTGCACAAAACATCTCCCTGAGTCAAAAGCAGGACTGACACTGAGTTAGGATAACTGAGCATTGGTGTAGGACCAGAGTGGCTTCTTATCCTCTAGCTTGCCCTGCCCACTGAAGTGTGGAGAGCAAGGAGTCAGCCTGTGACTGTGTCTCAAGTGGGCAGAGCGTGGGCAGATAGTGTTAGCTTGTCGTCAGCTCTGTCATTCTCTGGGACATTTTGTAAATTGGCTTCCTTCTGAGTTTCCTTACCTATAAAATAGGGAGTAAAAATAGAACGTTGGTGACTCAAGAGCTTGGTGGGAGAACACAGGTTGACATGTATATTATTAAATTATTTTTCATCTTTAGACAATAATTTAAGCCAATAAAAACTTCTCAATGGAAGGAGAGAGTTTCCATGTCCCATTTCCTTGACTCATAGTTATGTGAGCCACAACAGGTTTGTCCCATGCTGTCCCTGCTCTCCAGTCTGTCCTATGCCCACCCAGTTACACTCCCTGGGTGTCCGTCCCCCACGGTTGTCATCACAGGCCCCATCAGTGGGCAGCAGGGGTGCTTCTGCTTTTGGTCTGGGAGTTGCCTGCCTCAGTGTCCATCTGAGGAGCACTCATCACTGTGGGTAGAGGGAGCACACAGAGGTCCTGAGGGATCCAGCCACCTCACCCCAGTAACCTCTTATTCTTTCTCCTCCCCTTCTCCCCATCCCCAGGAAGCCAAAAAGAAGTATGACAAAGAGACCGAGAAGTACTGCGGCACCTTAGAAAAACATTTGAATTTGTCTTCCAAAAAGAAGGAATCCCAGCTACAGGAGGTAAGGGAGCACAGAGCTCCTGCGTGGTATCAGCTACGCATGGTCCTGGGGTACATGCTAATTGTTATTTGTGAGCCAGTACCTGGATTGGAGATCTGAGAAGCTAGCCCAAGCCTCCTCCGGGGCCACGCCCTCCTTGCCCCACCCTCTTCTGTGCTCTCTAACCTGCCAGTGGCAGAGGAGCTCAGTGCTGCCCCCTGTCTCCCGAGTGGCTGTGCCTGTTTCTGAGTGCCTCTCCCTTTCAGGCTGGGATCTGTCTTGCTCTTTTCTTGCCCTTGGACTCAAGGCTGCACTGTCACCCATCTAGGGCAATCTTGATCTCCTGCCTCGTATCAGTGACTTACAAGACTGGCATCTGAAACACGCTGGTTACGTTTCCTTAATAATCACATTTTATTGTTTCAATACAGTATTTGATACTTACCTTTTCCTCTTTTTTAGTTTTTACACTATTTTAGCCTCATATCTGTATTTTAAGCATTGTTAATCTTTTTTTTTAAAGAAAATCTTCTTTGATTGAGCATGGTGGCAGAAACCTGTAATACCAGTACTTGCTAGGCCAAGGGAGGAGGATTATGAGTTCAAGGCCATCCTGGGCTATGTAGGAAGGGACCCTGTCTCAAAAAACAAAGGGTTAGGAGTGTAAGCTTACAGAACATTAAGACCATAGGTAGCTCTCCATGCACCATAAAAAAGAAGGAAAAAAAAAAAAAAACATTCTCTGGCTTGCTCCTGGGTTCCTTGGATTTGAATTTAAAAGAACACCATTGAAAATTCTTTTAAAAAGTAGTTAATTTGGAAAGAAAACTCAGCTTGGCATCCACAGAGCTGCCTCCGTTTTCCCTGTTTGAGTCCATTAAGTCCATGGTGGGGGTGGGGGGTGGGGTGGGGGTAGTTAACGGGCAGCAGTGTGGAATGATGCTGCCATCTAGTGGACAATGATGATATGTTAAAAAGCAGTGTGTTCTTCAATGACTAGGAAGTTTGCACTCAAAAAAGTATCTGTTCTTCAACTAATATTTACACACTCTCTCTCTCTCTCTCTCTCTCTCTCTCTCTCTCTCTCTCTCTCATATGGCATAGTGTTCAGTATGTTCAGTAGCTTACCATTTGTCTTCAGTATCATGCTGTTTGATTTATTTTAAAATTTCACCTTTGTATATATTTTTTCCCCTGGCATTGTGAACTCCTTAGGTAATGATTTGGTTTCCTGTTAAATTCTGTCGTTTGCAGGCAGACAGCCAAGTGGACCTGGTTCGGCAACATTTCTACGAAGTATCCCTGGAGTATGTCTTTAAGGTGCAGGAAGTGCAAGAGAGAAAGATGTTTGAGTTTGTAGAGCCTGTGAGTAGCTGTTTTGTTCATCTGAACTAGCCAGCAGGTAATGATGCTGTGCACCCTACAGGAGGAGGTTGAGCAGCCCAGCCCAGGGCTGTGCCTTCCTTTCAGGGCCAGAGCCCTGTCACTTTGGCTCCCTGGACTCTTCCCAGCTCAGTGATGGAGATGGTATAGTCAGCATCTGCCTTGCCTCTGGCTACCTACTGTCAGACTATTTACTCTGCAGAGGGAAAGTGCAAATGGGAGTCCAGGGAATGCCTACCACACTGCTGGAAAATAATCGCTGTCTAACCTTTCTGCTCCGTCCCACTCTTCCATCACTAATCCAGATGTAGGGGTAACTGCAGGAAGCAGTGGAATGGACACTGTAGTGACCTCATCCTGCCCCTGACTCCAGAGCCCCTCTAACCCAGTCAAGTTGGATATAAGGTGATTTTTCACAGTAGATTTGTTATAAGCAAATAGAACAGCACAGATTCGCGTCAGGGACCATGATGGAATTCAGACTTGGCCACCATCCCACTGGGCATGAAAGAGTGCCATGTGGAAAGAGTGTGACCTTTAGGTTGTCCCGTCATCATTATGGTTTCATTCAGCTGTGGTGCCACTTTGCCTACAGTGGGCCCTGAGCATGGGTTCCACATAAGGAAAACTTCATGGAGACTCCAGGCCAACAAGAGCCGCCACTTAAAAATCATCAGGTCTTTGCTGCTGTCTGCCGCAATACAGCCTCTGATTTAGACTCAAGCTTAGGGTGTCTGTATACATTAAAGGTTTTACTTTTCCAGGTTGTCCACCAAAAACCCATAGACGGTCAAGCTTGTCAGTGTCCCTGCATGGGGCCTCCCAGGGCACACTCCTAGGTGGGAAACCACAGGTAGTCAGTCAGCAGTTATCAGGGGAGAGCATGCCAGCCTTTGTCAGGCCTCTGGTAGATTGCCCATGCTGGACACCTCTGACTGACTCAGTAGGGAGTGTGTGTGTGTGTGTGTGTGAGAGAGAGAGAGAGAGAGAGAGAGAGAGAGAGAGAGAGTCAGAGACAGAGACTGTGTGTATGTGAGAGAGAGACAGAAACAGATAGACAGACGGACATGAGGAGTTGGGAGAATGATAGGGAAAGGGACAGGAGAGAGAGGTTGGGAAGGGTGAAGACTGAACCTTGTCAAAATGCATTCATGTATGAAGAGTTTTTAAAAATTAGCTGTAAAAAGACCTTTCTAAAGGTAAGAAATAGTATTCTTAAGCAAAATATGCTTATTTTTGGTGACTATTAATTCCAGCCAGCCCATATGACTTTTGATTTGATCTTTTCAGTAGGCACATTGAGCCAATTATGTATCATGCCTATTAGTTTGGGTTGATTGGCACCCACAAACCCTCACATACAATAGGTGTTGACTTCTCACACGTTTGTTGCCTGCTGCATAGGCTTGGCCTGCTTCATTCGGCTGAACTTCTCTTCTTCCTCTTTTGCTCCCTCCTCCTCTTCATCACCATCCATCCTTACATTTTTGTTAAAAACAAAACAAAACAAAACAAAAACATTTGCAGAGGCAGTTCCAGCTCTGCTGCTTACTAGGCGAGACCTTGCACAGGATTACATCTAAGTGTGTCTATGTGTCTCCCTTTGAAAAGAGGGATAAAACCAGTACATATCCTCACAGGTGTATTTAGGATGGAGTCATATAATGAAGGAAGAAAAGTAAAATCATAGACTTACTTCATGTTGTCCTTTTGTACAATGTATTTTCAATAGCATTGCACAGCACCCTGCCTTGGGGGCTCACTAAAATGCAGATTACAGGCCCAGCCCTTCAGGGTTCAGACTGGGATAGAAGAGGACAGTTGCATTTCTAACACGTTGAAAGCCACTTTGTGAGCTGGGATGGCTTGGTTCCTCACTGTGAAATGGCATATGACTGATTACCAGCAGGAAAGACACTACAAGAATCCATTGAATGTGATTGCTGAGTACACAGGTGTCAGTCACTGAGCATTTAGGTTCCCTGGAGGGCTAACCTATAGACATATTGACCATGTTAGCTTGTTTCTTAGAAAATAATTCAAAGTCCCGGTATATGTATATGTATATGATTGGCCTTAGATAGAAAAAACAAACATAGGGCGTGGGGCTGTAGCTCAGTTGATAAAAGTGATTGCCATGAGGGCCTGGACTTGATCCCTAACACTGCAGAAGGCAGATGTGGTGGCACACATCTGCAGTTCTAGCACTTGGGAGGGAGTTCGAGGCAAGAGGATCTGAAGTTCACAGTCACCCCCAGTTACACAGTGAGTTCCAAGGAAGGAAAGTGGCACTACTGAGATCTAATTCATCTGTCCGTTTGTCCATTTCTCCCCGGCTTTCTCCTCCCCACTCTCCCGTTTGTCCTTCCTTCCGTCCGCCCATCTGGTATGTGTGCCTGAATGAAGCCTGTACCTTCTTGTTGAGACATCCCATGTTCTAGAGGTGTACGTTGCAGACACCTGATGTCATGAAGCTGAAGCCGTGTTCTGTCTGTGCCCTGAGATTCCACACCTGAAGGTTGGTTAGAGCGCTCGAGAAGTTGTCCCACTGGTCTCTCCACCTCAGAGTTGTGTCACAAGTACTTGCACCACTGTCTTCTTCTCCTTTCCCATTATTTATCCCATTGTAAGGCTTCATTCTTCCCTCGTCGCTTGCTTCCTATAGGGGGCTTCCCCGCCCAGCCTGTCCCCGCTCATAGCAGTGTGTCCTCTAACACATTCTGACTGTCTCTTTATGGAACAGCTTCTTTACACTGTATGGCAAGCCCTTCCCATCTCTGATTGACTTCCGACATCCCTGTGAAATAATACATACCATTATCCTTCCTGCTGAAGATGGGTGAAAGGAGTTGTGTGACTTACCCAAACCAGCTTTGCCTCCCTCGGCAGCTCGCTGTTCTCTATCCTTGGTAACTATGCTGGTTTGCTGGGGCTGCTGTAACAAAGTACTCCCAATGGGCTTCCTTTCCGTAGAAGTTCTGGATGAAGGAAGGCTGAGTGAGGTGTTGGCATGGCCATGCTTCTGTGGAAGTCTGTGGGGAATGTGTCTTTCTCTTCCTCTCCTAACTGGAGTGACTTGCCCGCAACCCTTGGCATTCCATGATTTAGAAATGCCTCCCTGTGTTAGGGTGGAAGCATTTTTTGGTGGTATATCTGGTCCTTGTGCCTCCTGTGGAGAGGGATATAGAGAGATGGCAGGGGGAAATGCTGTGAGGGGAGAAGAGAGGGCCCAAATGACAGCACACAAGGAAGATTACTTTTATATTGTATTTATTATTTTATATTTTTATATAAGTTAGTTAATATTTCCTATAAAAATAAGACCAATGGAAGTGAAAACCAATATAAATCTTAGCCATCCACCCCTCTTCTGCTTCAACAGGACTTGGTTGTGCCTAGGTTCTGCTATTTGAGACAGTGTAGACACTCAGTAAGACTGGTCCTGTTTACTTTCAGTGAAGGGAAGGCTCAGCTCACAGCAGTGACTGTAGCTTATCTTGGGCATCAGTCTTACAGAGCCTAAGGGCTGGAGAGATGGCTCTGTGCTGGGAGCACTGGCTGCTCTTTTAGAGGACCCAGGCTCCACTTCCAGCACCTATGCAGTGGTTCACAGCCATCTGTAATTCTGGTTTCAGGAGATCTGATGACCTCTTCTAGCCTCTCTAGGCACTGTGTGTACACGATGAGTAGACATTCATGCAGGCAAAACATCTATACACATAAAACAATAAAACAATGAAAAATGTAAACAGAAAGCAGGCTCTTAGGGCTTGGGAGCAGTGTGGGGCCCAGCCTTTCAGCTGTACTTGCAGGGAGGAAGGAGAGGGAGGAGCGGCCTTCACTGTGGATACCCAGACATCAGCAGAGCCCATCTTCTCTATTTCTGAAGTTGTGTGGAAGGAAAGGGATATGTGCCTTCTTCTCCTTGAAGCTCTCGTTATCTCTGAAGGAAAGAGTTCAGTACTGGCCTTTGGTACTCTAGGGCATTAATGCTTAGTTACTGACTTAAGTTATCACTAGATATTTTACAGACAGAGAGCCCAACAATGCCTCCTCCTTGACCTCCCATTAGAATACAAAGGGACAAAACAGTGAGAAGTCACACTACCATTTTAATATGACTTCTGGAGTTGTTAGGGACAGGGCCTAGGTTTGTTTGTTTGTTTGTTTTTGTTTATTTTCTTTATTTACATTTCAAATGCTATCCTGAAAGTTCTCTATACCTTCCCCCTGCCCTGCTCCCCAACCCACCCACTCCAGCTTCTTGACCCTGGTGCTCCCCTGTACTGGGGCATGTAAAGTTTGCAAGACCAAGGGGCCTCTCTTCCTAATGATGGCCGACTAAGCCATCTTCTGCTACATATGCAGCTAGAGACACAAGCTCTGGGGGTACTGGTTAGTTCATATTGTTGTTCCGCCTATAGGGTTGCAGACCCCTTCAGCTCCTTGGGTACTTTCTCTAACTCCTTCATTGGGGGCCCTGTGATCCATCCAACGGATGACTGTGAGCATGCAATAGTGTCTGGGTTTGGTGGCTGATTATGGATGGATCCCCGGGTGGGGTAGTCTCTGGATGGTCCATCCTTTCGACTTAGCTCCAAACTTTGTCTCTGTAACTCCTTCCACAGGTATTTTGTTCCCTATTCTAAGGAGGAATGAAGTATCCACACGTTGGTCTTCCTTCTTCTTGATTTTCTTGTGTTTTGCAAATTGTATCTTGGGTATTCTAAGTTTCTGGGCTAATATCCACTTATCAGTGAGTGCATATCAAGTAACTTCTTTTGTGTGATTGGGTTACCTCACTAAGGACGATATCCTCCAGATACATTCATTTGCCCAAGAATTTCATAAATTGATTGTTTTTAATAGCTGAGTAGTACTCCATTGTGTAAATGTACCACATTTTCTGTATCCATTCCTCTGTTGAGGGACATTTGGGTTCTTTCCAGCTTCTGGCTACTATAAATAAGGCTACTATGAACATAATGGAGCATATGTCCTTATTACCAGTTGGAACATCTTCTGGGTATATGCCCAGGAGAGGTATTGCTGGATCTTCCGGTAGAACAATGTCCAATTATCTGAGGAACCACCAGACTGATTTCCAGAGTGGTTGTACAAGCTTGCAATCCCACCAAGAATGGAGGAGTGTTCCTCTTTCTCCACATCCTCGCCAGCATCAGCTGTTACCTGAATTTTTGATCTTAGCCATTCTGACTGGTGTGAGGTGGAATCTCAGGGTTGTGTTGATTTGCATTTCCCTGATGATTAAGGATGTTGGACATTTTTTCAGGTGCTTCTTAGCCCTTCAATATTCCTCAGTTGAGAATTCTTTGTTTAGCTCTGTACCCCATTTTTTAATGATGTTATTTGAATTTCTGGAGTCCAGCTTCTTGAGCTCTTTGTATATATTGGATATTAGTTCCCTATCAGATTTAGGATTGGTCAAAATCCTTTCCCAATCTGTTGGTGGCCTTTTTGTCTTATTGACAGTGTCTTTTGCCTTACAGAAGCTTTGCAATTTTATGAGGTCCCATTTGTCAATTCTTGATCTTACAGCACAAGCCATTGCTGTTCTGTTTAGGAATTTTTCCCCTGTGCCCATATCTTCGAGGCTTTTCCCCACTTTCTCCTCTATAAATTTCAGGGTCTCTGCTTTTTTTTTTTTTAATGTGAAATGAATTATTTTTATTAAACTTCATTTCTCTGTTTTTTTTTGTTTATTAGGTATTTTCTTCATTTACATTTCAAATGCTACCCCAACTGTCCCCCATACCCTCCCCCCCACTCTCCCCCCCCCACTCCCACTTCTTGGTCCCTGGCGTTCCTCTATACTGAGGCATATAAAGTTTGCAAGACCAAGGGGCCTCTCTTCAATATCTTTCCACGAATCCAGTGTCTCTGCTTTTATGTGGAATTATTTGATCCACTTAGACTTGAGCTTTGTATAGAGAGATAAGGATGGATCAATTCTCATTCTTCTACATGATAACCACCAGTTGTGCCAGCACCATTTGTTGAAAATGCTGTCTTTTTTCCACTGGATGGTTTTAGCTCCCTTGTCAAAGATCAAGTGACCATAGGTGTGTGGGTTCATTTCTGGGTCTTCAATTCTATTCCATTGGTCTACCTGTCTGTTGCTGTACCAGTACCATGCAGTTTTTATCACAATTGCTCTGTAGTACAGCTTGAGGTCACAGAGCCTAGATCTTATTGTCCATAACATGTAGGTTTGCTCACCCATCCTTAGGATGCCAGTTAAAGCAGAGGTCATTGGGAAAGGAACAAATAACAGTTCCAGTGAACCTGCCTCCTCATGTCCGTCTTTGAGGCCCTGAGACAAGGTTTAGGTTTAAATAGAAGGTAAGAGGTATGCATAACTAAATATTTCCGGTCGAGGTGCAATCCTGCCCATAACTGCCTCAGCTCCAGTCTGTCCTGCGATTGGATGGGTTGTCAGGACTGTGTGAAACAGGTTTGTCCTCTGTCCAGCCCCAGGTTTCAGAGATATGCTTTCCTTCTCCTGGCTTGAGATCCTGGGGAAATCTGTTCCAGTTGTCTGGTAGCCAAAGGCAGGGGTGCAAGCGACAATTCCTAGAATGTACTCCTGCCATTGTGGCCACACTGGCATAAAGTTCTTTCATTGGCTGGGCTGGGCATGCGGTTCATCCTGAAGCTAACACTCCCCCTCCAGTGCGAATCGCTCCTGCCAGGAGCAGGTGCACAGAGCACAGGGTGAATGCAGTCCCTTCCCAGGCCTCCAGAGAACCGCCTCTCCGAAAAGTGGAGTGGGGGAAAATACGTACAGCTGTGTACCTAGAACAGCACAGACGACAACAGACGCATTTCTGACCAACGGGTGTGGCGGGGGCTCTGGAGGTCAACACACCCAGGTGTGCCCTCAGCAGCCCAAACAGCTGTGATCGCAAAGAATGCAGGTCCTTCCCAGCCCTGTTCTACCCTTCTCCATGTCAAAACTCTGAAAGCAGGCAGTCTGGCGAGGACTTGGTAAGAGCCTGGAGGGTCATGTGTCAGCTTTGTGAAGAAGTACACACTTGTGGTTGCTGTACCTTGGAAGGTTGTTGAGAATATGAAAAATCGTGTGAGAACTTTGGTGAGCATGTGTTTCCACCGCTCAGCATGAGGGAGACGAGATCGTGAGCATGCTTACCCGTTATTAACCTTAGGGGGTGTCTTAGTCAGGGTCTCTATTCCTGCACAAACATCATGACCAAGAAGCAAGTTGGGGAGGAAAGGATTTATTCAGCTTACACTTCCATACTGCTGTTCGTCACCAAGGAAGTCAGGACTGGAACTCAAGCAGGTCAGAAAGCAGGAGCTGATGCAGAGGCCATGGAGGGATGTTCTTTACTGGCTTGCTTCCCCTGGCTTGCTCAGCCGGCTCTCTTATAGAACCAAGACTACCAGCCCAGAGATGGTCCCACCTACAAGGGGCCTTTCCCCCTTGATCACTAATTGAGACAATGCCTTACAGTTGGATCTCATGGAGGCATTTCCTCAACTGAAGCTCCTTTCTCTGTGATAACTCCAGCCGTGTCAAGTTGACACAAAACTAGCCAGTACAGGGGGTTTAAATGAGAGTCAAGGCACCCAGGATGGCATAAGCCAGGGAGGTGTATAGTCATGTCATAGAGGGGTTCTTACTGTTTACTGTGGGGAAGTTGAAGAAAGTGCACAGAACTGCCCCTTGGCCAAAGCCTGTCCTGGGCGATTTTCTGTGATTTGACTTTGCTCATTAGGTTACAGGCTCAGAGCACACCAGCTTCCTTATCACGTTCTGACGGCATGTGATAACCTGATGTTATCCATGTTCTAGAAGGCAGCCAAGGTACAGTTCCAGCCTTTAGTTCCTAAGAGGTGATGCTCTTAGGCAGTGGTAAGCATTTGGTGCCAAGGAGAACAGAGTTCCAATCCCTGTTGACACTCACTGTGAGTTAGGGAGGAAGTTACTAGTCTCTGAGGTGCCTCCTCGCTATTAAGGTGGGTCCTGTTAGTGCCTAAAGTGGTGTGAGCACTCAGTGACGCAGCAAGGGAGGGCAGTATCCTTCCCACAGAGCTGCGCGGTGTGTGTGTGTTATTAATATTGCCTGTTCTGGGCCTCCCAGACAGCCTTGGAAACCCAGATCCTTCTCCTCTCGTCTGGCCTCTGTGACCTCTACCTTTTTCCCCCTCTCTGCAGCTGCTGGCCTTCCTGCAAGGACTCTTCACTTTCTATCACCATGGTTATGAGCTGGCCAAGGATTTTGGTGACTTTAAGACACAGTTGACCATCAGCATACAAAATGTGAGTGGGGGCAGGGGCAGAAGCGGGAAGCAGGAGAGGGTGTGTTTGCCGCAGAGCTTCCTCTGTTGGCATTGGCACGAGGTGTGTGCGGTGAGGTCCCGGCTGGGTTCAGAGGACAGTGAGGATCTGGCGTTTCCAGAATGCAAGCTAGCCCAGGTTCAAGCAGCAGTTCTGTTCCCGGAAGCGTCGCTGCTGGTTATGTGTGTTTTTCATAGAACTGTCAGGATTTCCTTTGGGAGTGGAAATCCCAGTTCAGCCCAGCCCTGCCTAGCTGCTTTCTGTGCAAGCAGCTGCCTGGCCACCCTAGGCCTTACGTGAGTGTCCAGGAGTAGGAAAGGGAGTTCACCTTAAGCTCAAATAATGTGTTCTTTATCTCCTCGTTCTTAGCAAGACCGATAAGGTGTCTAAGTCAGTGCCCACAAACGCAGTTGCCTCTCTGGCTTGAACATGGGAATTTTGGGTGCAGAGTTGATGAGGGTGTTTGGGCCCTAAGTCATGAGGCAAGCTCTCTTCTCAAACTTTGCAATTGATCACAGGTCTCAAGGTACTCCAGTGTAGGAATTAGGTCCAGATATTTCTGCATGGCTTCTACTTCGTGGCCTTTAGATGTCTGGAGCTCATGTGTTTCTTTGTGGACTTAGAGAAAAGTTGAAGTATGGTTGAAATGGTTTTATGAAGCATAATCCCACCCCTTTTATTCAGGGGATGAACACAAGTTCCCATACGTGCTAGGTAAGCTGCACGCCAGTCCTAGGGGTCTTCTGAGGGCAGGCTTTGAAACAGAGACCCCCAGGCAGTAAGGAACTCAGTGCCTCAGTGGCTGAGCATGGAGTGTCGTGGGCCATCGGTCCATCGGTCCATGATGCAGATGCACCTGAAGGCTTTAGGCTGTGCCTCTGGGGTTCTGAGTGGGCCTGGGGAGAAGCCAGAGGTTTCAGACTGCTCTTCCTGGGGGAAAGACCTAGAAAGCCAGCAGCACCCCTTTCATGCGGGTGGATCTGTGGACCATCAACCAGCTACATTCCCTGCAACTGGAACGGTGAGGACCAGAATCCTAAAGATGTGTAATGAGTGGGCCACCTGTTCTGGAATGCTTGTTTAAAATGCCCGCTCCTGGTCCAAGAGCCACCACTTGCTCTCAGGAGATAGGCTGGGTGTTTGCATTCTTTTTAAATTTCCTCAGTGATCTTGGTGATGGCTAGAGTTTGAGTCATTCGGGTATGGAACCAAAGGTATACTTTCTATTTTTCATTTTTTTGGTTTTTTGAGACAGGGTTTCTCTGTACAGCCCTGGCTGTCCTGGAACTCACTTTGTAGACCAGGCTGGCCTTGAACTCAGAAATCCGCCTGCTTCTGCCTCCCGAGTGCTGGGATTAAAGGCGTGCGCCACCATGCCCGGCCCCAAAGGTATACTTTTGCAACTGACTATTTGCCCACTTCCTGGACCATTCAGTGCCCCTTATTTTCGATCTAAGGCTGATCTTCTGAATTATTAAGAGATTTCAGCTTTCCTTCATTTGATCATTTGAGTAAAATTCCTTTCATGGCAGACAAGAAACCGCTTTGAAGGAACCAGGTCTGAGGTGGAATCGCTGATGAAGAAGATGAAGGAAAACCCCCTGGAGCACAAGACCATCAGCCCGTACACCATGGAAGGGTACCTGTACGTGCAGGAGAAGCGTAAGTGTGTGCCGACCGACTGGCACGGTGGGCTGTACTCGCAGCCGTGGGCAGGCGTTGCTTCTGGAGGTGCCTGCAGATCTGCGTCCACAATCTTTGACACCTCCAAGTGATAAGCTCTGTTTCCTCTGTGCCAGGGTTTCTTCCTAGTGTCACTCTCCTTGTGAACCTCTGTGCCTCAGTGTGCTTGTGCACCCCACCCCACCGCATGGGCAGTGCAGAGCTCTGTCTTACACACCACACCTTCTCGAGTGCCTTCCTATTTGGTGATTCTGCTTTCCATCGAGAGTAATCATGGTTTGGGCTCTTTTCTTCTTAATTCCTCTCACTCCAATACTTTGGTTTTGTGCAAAGTCAAAGCAGAAGTGAGAGGCAGGAAGACCCATCTTCTCGTTATATAGTGAAGGGAAGAAGTGCTGGGGCTGCTACTCGAATGCAGGTTTTAGTAAGGACTCACAATTCATACCTTAGGCCTTCGGGAAGGCTTAGAGGGATGCTAACCAGGGTAGCACCTCCAGGTGTCAGGAATGACGTATTGAAATTTTTTTTTTCTTTAATGGTAGCCTACACCTCTCCTTCTTAACAGGATCTTGCTAAGTAGCCCGGGCTGACCTTGAACTCAGGATCATCCGGAGTTCTCCTTCTGAGTTCTATAGTCACACATCTACCTGCATGCCACCATGCATAGCTTTTCCCCAACATGATCTTAGCAGGATATATTACTTCTGATCTGTGCTGGTTTTGTGTTTTTCTCTGTGGTCCTCTTAGGCAGTGGATTCACTCCTGAAAGCTCTAGGTAGAGTAGGCTAGAAACACTTTGTTTTAGTGATCATCTACTTAGTGCTAATGTTCACACATAATTGCTTAGGCTCAACATTGTTCCCTTCTGACCATGGAGACTGAAGTGGGGGTGGAAGTACTGGCTACCATAAGGGTTTTTTGTTCTTTATTCTTTCAGCAGTGAGCTTGAGGCAGTTTATAGGAAGCAGAAGTCGCTTCATTTGTATATTTCATTCCCTCCTTGCCCTGTGGTGGACTCCCTCACTCCATTCCCACTGCCCATTTTCGGAGGTACCTTAGAAAGGCAAACTCTCACTGTGCCCCTGGAATACAAAGGCTGTTACTCTTCTTCACTCATGCATGTGGAATCACTTTTGCACGACTCTGTTCAAACATTCCCTTTGACACTAATGTGCTGCTTTTCCTTAGAACTGTCTTTTGGTTTCCTACACATTTTCAGGCATTTCATTAGGATACAGTATAGTTCTGGAACTTACTATTTATGATCATTTCCAGCTTACAGAAAACTTGCAAGAATGGTGTAAAGAAAGCATGGATCCACCGATATAACTCCCCGGCACTTTGCTGCTGCAATCATCTCTCCTCCTTCCTGTGTGTGGGTGTGGAGTGTACAACACTCTCCCAAACACTAAGGCTTTCCTGAGCTCTTCCGCTCTAATGCTCCACCATGGCACGCATTACTCCCTGATGGTGGTTTTCCCCACCATCCAGTCTAGACATTGTGTAGTCTCTCCACTGTGTGGCCACTGTTTTCCCTTTGTAACTAACTAGCATTCTATGGGAGTCACCTTACAATAATGTAAAAATGGTTCTCCTTGCCCCATGTCTCTCCTCAGAGTTGTGGTCTATTGATCCTTGCCTCGACTGATCTATGTTGTGATGGGACTTTCCTATTTTAGCCCGTGTTGCCACATTTATTATTTCTCCCCTACCCCATCCTTCTTATCTGTTCATCTGCACATATGTCGGTCCATCCGTCCATCCCCATCTTTCCACTGCCAATAAAATTGTAAGATTCACATTTCAGTCACAGGCTGTAATCTGTCACATTACTTTACCTTGACATTCACACTGTCTAAGTCAAAGTACTTCCCAAGTCTGAGAATGTTTGGTTTGTTTGTTTTCTTTCTTTCTTTCTTTCTTTCTTTCTTTCTTTCTTTCTTTCTTTCTTTCTTTCTTTCTTTCCTTCCTCCTTCCTTCCTTCCTTCCTTCCTTCCTTCCTTTCTTTCTTTCTTTCTTTCTTTCTTTCTTTCTTTCTTTCTTTCTTTCTTTCTTTCTTTCTTTTGGTTTTTTGAGACAGGGTTTCTCTGTGTAGTCCTGGCTGTCCTAGAACTCACTTGAAGGCCAGGCTGGCCTCAAACTCAGAAATCCGCCTGCCTTGTGGTATTTTTAAAATTGCCTTTAATGACCCAATGTAAACGCTAATGTATTGCTTTCTGTGTGTGTGTGTGTGTGTGTATGTGTGTGTGTGGGGGGGGCAGGGTATGTATATATGCATATATGATCTCATGAGTATTTATGTGTGCCTATACATGTGGTGGCCAAATATTAACCTCAGGTGGTGGTCCTTAGGTGACATTCTGTAGCGTGAAATATTAAAAATGCACCACATTACTGTCAGCAAGGCACTGGCAGACTGGCTGGCCTGTTCTCAGCCCAGCAGACCTTCTGTCTCAGAGTTTCAAAGTTTTTCCACCCAGCTCGCTAAGTTCCTGTGGAGGGCTGTTGCCACATTAGCCCCCACACTTCCAAACTCTTGTGGCTGGCTAGGGTGCCCCACCACCATACCTTTTCTCTGGAACTCAGTTGAGTTGCTTCGTGAAGGAAAACACCACACAATCTTGGTTTAGAATCGAAAGGCAACGCAATTGTTGGGCACAGCAGCTAACATCCTAATGTTGTAAGCTATTTTAAGTTACAAATCCTCTGATAGTGGATCCTGGAGGACCCGCCACCTGAACCAGGGGCCTCCATCTGCTCCTGTCCACCAGCCAAGTCTCTTCTCTCCTCCATCCCTTTCTCCAATCCGGAAGTCCTACTTACTCGTCCAGTGATTGGTTCCTTGAAATCTTTATTCTTAGGGAAGGTTCACAGGAAGTCACCTGAGTCACTCCCAGTCTCAGGCAGCTCTTATGGGGAAGTGGAATTAGCATCAGAATAGGAACAACACCAAGGCTATCCATAACGCATTCACCTTGTAGTTCTTTGGAGATTTTCTTGTTGGCCTGAAGTTCACTGAGTAGGCTCAGCAGACTGGCTAACAAGCCCCAGGGATCTGCCTGTCTCTACCTTTCCAACTGTGCCCCACTAAACTTGGCTTTTTTTTTTTTAATGAATTTTTAATGAATTACTTTTTAATGTAGGTTTCTGGGATCTGACTCAGGTCTGCAGGCTTGCAAGACAAGTGCTTTATTATCTCCGCTGTCCCTTTGGCCCCTGTGTTGCTTTTCCAGGTTATTAAATGTATCCAATACTTGGAATTTGGCAGTCACGTGAAACCATTAGTAACTGTTAAGTGACTGCTCGCTCTATTTACAATGATGTTGTTAATTTTGATCATTTTTTAAATTTTCTTAAAAACTCTAGGAGAGTTTGCCTCTTTTCTTAAATTTTTTATTATTTAAATTCGCTTTATACATCAAACATATTAATAATTTGAATATTTTGAGGAGCAAATAATAAATAAAAATTTTGTTCAACTTTCATATTTATATTCTTTCATATCTTAAAAATATCATTAATGAATATTTAGTACTATCCATAACTGAGGATCCTATATCTAGTGTTGAGTCCTAAATTGTTTCAAAACATATAAAATATTCTTTGGGAGTTAAGCATAGTAAAAGAGCAAAAAATATTTAAAATGAATCATTAAGAAATATATTCAGCTGGGTGGTGGTGGCGCACGCCTTTAATCCCAGCACCTGGGAGGCAGAGGCAGGCAGATTTCTGAGTTTGAGGCCAGCCTGGTCTACAGAGTGAGTTCCAGGACAGAGAAACCCTGTCTTGAAACCACCACCCCGAAAAAATATATATTCAAAAGCCCCTATATGATATCACCTGACATAGAGAGACTATTTAAAACATATTATATATCTGTATACATTGTCTAACAATCAGTTTACTTAAAAAAGATTATCAGTGTTTCTAGGAGAGAAATTATTTTATCAGTAAGTATATTTTAAAAATTTTAAAATAGCAAAAACTCATTGAAGTTAAACATTAAGAAAATGCTAATTTCAAGCACAGTGAAGAAAATTATCAATAATATTTCCACGATGTTTGTTGAACATGATTTTAATATTTTCAACTGTTGATATTCAACAAAGAGAGTTTTGATCATTTCTGTTGTGTGATCTCTGTGAACATCTAAAACCAGTATTGATTGAAGTCCTGGTAGGTCAAAGATGTGTTCATCTTCTAATAGCACCTTGCTCTTGAAAATAAAGGAACTGGCCAGGCACTGGGTATAGTCAGAGACTTTGGTGGGCCTTGGTACTCTGATGTTGTCCTCTTTCCCGAGACAGATTGCATTCAGCTGCTGTTTAGTCACTTCCAGTCTGCATCTCTGGTGTTTCTGAGGTTTCCATGTCTGCTTTTCAGATCTTTTTGAGTTCTGCTGAAGTAAAAATTAGGGGTTTGGATATAGGTCAGAACCCCTGAGGTTAGGCACTGGGCAGCTGTGTGGGAGATATGACGAAAATGGTGATTGACACTTGGAAGAGCATGTCTGTGCTCTTTCCTCAGTCACCTCAGTCAGGGAAGAGAATGGAAACTTCAAATGGAGACTAATGGTAGGAATGTGACTCCATTTTCCCGGGGAACCCATACTTCGCCTATATTTGAAGACCCACTGGATATAGCGTTATTGGGAGTTTGGGGTCCTGTCTATCTGTGTGGGGAAAGCATTATTTTGGTTTCACTTTCGGCCTTGGGATCAGATTTCTCTATTTCAGTATAGCTGTGTATCATTACCACCCCCCAGGCCCCTCTCCCCCAAAATGCATCAGGGTGGACGAAAGCGTTATGGCTGAGCATTGCAGCCCACATCTGTGATATGGCCGTTAATGATGTGTGTGGATGTGTGTGGATGTGTATAGATGGCTAATAGGCAATGTTCCCTTGCAGGTCACTTTGGAACTTCCTGGGTGAAGCACTACTGTACCTACCAACGGGATTCCAAACAAATCACCATGGTTCCATTCGACCAAAAGTCAGGAGGAAAGGGGGTGAGTGCTCCGTGAAAATGCCTTGCTCGGTTTGCTCAGTGAGCAGATAACAATCGTGGTACATGGCTAAGAGTCCAGCGTTTCACTGTAAGACTCTTAAATTCTGTGCAGTAATTCCAGGAGGCCTCTTGCCCTGAAAATGGCTAGAATAATCATTGTTAGCTTACTTATGTAGCTGTAATTAAGAGTCTTTTATTTTCCATGTACACATTATTAAATGTGTTGCACAGCAATGACTTACTAGAAAGTCGTGGCTGATTGACGACCTTCTGTGGGACTGATTTATGCCTCTTCTGCTGGGTCCCTGGAGTTGCCAGTGGACAGTTTAGATAAATTAAGTTATTTCTGTGTTATCAAATTACCCCTATACTTTGCAGCTTTCAAAATCATAGCAGCTACCTTAATAATTCTGCATAGCCTTTGTGGATCAGGAACTCGGGGACCATCTGATGGGTAGGAGGCTGAAGCTTAGTTCAGTCTAACAGCAGTGTGGATGGAATCTGTGGACTTGAGAGCTTAAGGCTGGCCAGACATGGCTCCTTCCTCCTCTAACCTTCTCTCTATTCCTCCACCTGCCCCTCTTCTTTCTGTGGTCATGGACTTTGTGGGATGGAAGATACTCAGTGACTGTGTTTTTGAAGAGACTGCCAGGTTAGAGCAGGCTCCCTGGCACTGCTGTTGGTGGCTCCTTGTATTCTCCAGGGTGCTTCCCTTTATAGAACTCTACTGCCTCTTGTCTACCTCGGACAGTTGTCTCTGCTGGGTTCTCAGTATAGAGATGATCTGTGTCTCCTCTGGGCTGTCTTCCTACCCAGCTTCTCCTTCGTACTCTATATTTCGTCATGTCCTAGGATGGAGGGTTTTTTTGTTTGTTTGTTTGTTTGTTTGTTTGTTTTTTGTTTTTTTTTTAAAGCTGATTGCTTGGAAGTTTTTGTTCACCTTGGATTTATGGTTTTACTTGAATTCAGAACTGGAAAAATGTCTTTAGTTACTAACTTTGAATTTTACCTCTCCCTAATTTTTGCTATTATTTCCTTGTGGATATACTTAACTGTTTTAATAAGAATATTTTTGTTTTTCCTCTTCTGCCCATCCATTTTTGTAAGACAGTCTCACTTTGTAGCCTAGGCTGGCTTCAAGCTCATTTGTAGTCAGGCTGGTCTCCAACCACAGTGGTTCTGCCTCTGTTCTCAGCCTGTATATTTTTAATCTTTTTGAATATCTGGAATACATTTTGAATAATTTATCTGGTTCTATCTTTGGTTTAAGTTGTTTTTTGTTTCAGTTGTGTCTAATATATTGGTAAGTTAGCACTTTGCTAGCCCTCCTCGCCTGGCCTTCTATGGACATTTTTGTGTACCAGGTTGAGTTATTGTTTGGAGGGCATTCAAGTGAAGAAGTGGAAAGAGCACAGATTTGGAGACTAGACATGCCTGGGCTAGCGCTGGACAGCGCTGTGCTGTGCTGTGCTGTGCTGTGCTGTGCTGTGCTGTGCTGTGCTGTGCTGTGTGCTGTGTGCTGTGCTGTGTTGTGTGCTATGCTGTGCCGTGCTGTGCTGTGTGCCTTTTGCTCTCTTCAGCTCCCAGCTTTTCTTCCAGGATCTCTTCTTTTACTTCAGTGACAATAAAGAGTTTTATCAACATCTCTGTTCATTCCTTATATCCAGGCAGTAAGACAGCTCTTTATTTTTCTATTATTATTATTATTATTATTATTATTATTATTATTATTATTATTTTGGCAGAGGTGGTAGTGGCTTACAAATTATCTCAGGAAAACACACATGTTAGCAGACAGAGATAGAAGAGAGTATTACAAATTATACCTAAGTCACTAGGAGTCCCCTGGTTTTCATAGAAGCAAGCCTGCTTTGTTCGGTCATGGTCTTGGTCCTTTCCTACCTGTCACTCCTTCCGGAAACCAGCTGACTGGCTCATTCTTGTCCACAGGGTTGGCTCCAGGACTCACATCTTACGTGTTTCCAAGAGTTTAAAGAACTCAGTTGCATCTCACAGTTCCTATCTCAGTGAAGGGTGAGGCTATATACAGTGGTCAGTGTTTGGGTATCTAAGGACTTCTGTGAGATCCCACAGAGTAGCCCAGTGGGTTGTCAGTGTGGGGCAGGGCCTGAGAAGGTCCGCTTAGGAACTTGCTACTGTAACAAGTCATCCTCCTAGCCCTAACTGGCTGTATTTATGCTCCATTTCATAGTGGCCTGTATTCTTGATCGTCTTGGGTTGTGCTGCTCTTTGGTTGAGCTTTCCCCTTCTCACAAAGGGAGAAACTGGGGATCGGAGAGATCAGCTTACTTCCAAATGTAAACCTGTTGAGTTCCAGAGTGAGTAGACTAACCTCCCAGTCTGGAGTTAGCAACTCCTGCTTCCCAAGCCACATCTTCTTCTGATGCCACTGTGACCTAAGTTGTCCAGTAGAGGAAATGGGAGCACAACTGTCTAGGGGTCTGGAGGTGAAGTGCTAGCAGTTTGGGCACGTCATCTTTCATTTAGACTGTTTTCCTTTCAAAGTGCCTACACTCCTTTCTACCCCAGCCTCAGGCTTGATTTTCTGAGCAGATTTGCTCCATCCTCTTGAGACCAGACCTCGTGTATGGTTAAGAATGTCTTTGAATCCCACCCTCCAAGAGAGGCAGCCCCTGAAGCCTGCAGTAGCCAGACCAGGCTTGGTCCTTGTCCCTGGCTACCCTTTATTACTCTCCTGACCCTTACGGGATGAGACTATAATCCCAGCCTCGCTGGCTCTCCTCAGCCTCCTCCTTTCTTTTTTTGCCTCTTACCATGGGCTTCTGGCTATACTTCCTTCCCTCTGTCTGCCCTTTGTGCTAATGCCTGATGGGACTTAATAGATCTCCGTTACTTACTCTTTTTTCATGGTCCTTAATCTAAGCCTTCATAATAGAAGCCGGCCCATAGCTATTGAATTTGAACTGTAGTTGAACATCACCAAGGTCAAATTTCTTACATTTGGGTGAGTACACTCATCAAAGGACAGAGCTAGAAGCACGGAGTTGAAAGAGGTTAATGACTGTATTTTCAGTTCTAGAATTAGGCATCACTATTTCATAGAACTAAACAAGTGTCGGGTAAGGCAAGCAGCAGACTTTAGTTTTAAGGCAGAGGAAGGCTTAAGAATTCAGAAACAGCACAGAATAATTGGTGATTTCAAAGTGATTTCTCTGGTTTGGGAGTGCAACTCAGTGAAGAACTCTTGCCTAGAATGTAGGAAGCTGCAAGTTTGATCCCCCAAACTGCAAACAATGATAATATGAAACTTATTTATTTTATAAAGTGGGTACAGGAGACTATTCAGTGGGAAATATCCAGTTGATTAATATCAGGCAATTTAGGTTACTCCATGTGTGTGCATCTGTGGAATAATCGAGGCAGAGAAAACTTCCGTTTTCCTTGCTAATTGAAGTAAACCTGTTTGAGCAATTGGACTGTTCTCTCTCATTTCTGGTTTCCTGGGAGATAAACAGCTTAGTTTCATGATGGAGAATATTTGCTTGGGTGACTCCAGGTTGAATTTTAGTCTATTTTTCTTTTCAGGTCCAATGTAGGACCTTAGTCTAAAACAGTGTCCCCTGTGCGACGCTGGGTCTCTAATCTAAGGTCTCCCATATACCAGGTAAAGACTTTATTGCAGAGATAGATCTTCAGCCCTTGTCTTCTGAGGTAGATTTTGCTAAGTTGTCCAGACTGACCTTGAACTCATGTAGCCCAGACTGGCCATGAGCTGAGGAGACTCCTGTCTCAGCTTCACAAATAGCTGGGATTGCTAGACAACCTCGTGCAGCTTTTATTTAACACACTTTTGCATCTTACAGAGTGGGTAAAGATCAAGTCTCAATCTGTGAAACTAATCTTTGCTCTCTAGTAAGTCGGTATAGACGTAAGGCATATGAACAAAATGCTTTCTTCCTAGGGCTGTGTTTGTCTGCTTTGCTGATTTTAGTGGGTGGTTACATCCACCCTCTGAAGTTACACTTCATCTTATGTTGGCAAGGCAGGTGAATTTGTTAATTTTACCCTTTTAGAAAAACATGGGAGAAACAGAAGCATTAATAGATTTTTAGTGACAGGAAGAAGTTGCAGTGAGCTCTTGCTGTGTTTCTGGACAGTCAGTGAGTTCTGTGAGATTGTCATATTCCACACACTACCTAGTAGTAAAAAACCCAACTCTTGATATGCACAGCATGGACAAGCCACAGAATACTCATGCTTAATGAACGACCCAGATACTTACTCTGTGTCTGCATTTGTATAAGGTTATAGAATGCACACAAACCCATAAGAGCGGAAAGCAGACCCAATGGTTTCTTGGAGGTGATCTAGAAGGTGGGTGGGTCACCAGAGGGTGTGTTTGGCAGGCAGGGGTGGGAGTGTTGAAAAAGTTTATCTCAGATTCATCAATAGCTTGATGCCTATCTACAGATGTCACAGTAACAAGTTGTACACATTAAACATATGCAGTTTATCACATCTTATTCATCAACAAGGCCGATATAGGTTGAACAACTCTTCTATCCAGGACCTAGGAGGACTCAGAAGATACAAGAGTAGTAAGTAAAGACCACAAGCCTCTGTCCTTAGGGCGCTTGCTGCCTTGTGAACCTCCCATCAGACTTGATGGGAAGACGTTGTTTTATTCTGTGTCTTCCGTAGCAGAATGCTTTTGCTATGGTTGGTACCAGTGGGACGGAGAGGTAGTTGGCGCCACCTGAGCACTTCTTAGGGATCTTGACCTGTTTCTTGAAGAAATGATGACTAACCAAGGATCACAGTCAGTCAGTTAGGAGGGGACTGTGGTCTTCATCTCTTGTCACCTCTGCAAATCAAACCTGGTTGAAATAGTAGTACTAGATGTGCACTGTGTAATGCAGCAGCACCCATCCTCTACCTGTGTGACTACGTCCTAGGGCTTCAGGTCTTAGCTGTAGAGATGCATGCTTGAGACGCTCAATGGTCAGCATTCCCTCTCTGTAGGTTGTGACCCCACAGATTGGAGAAGTGGAAGTGTCATTCTGTCGATATGCCATGCTCGTCCCAGAGTCCCGCAGACCTGCCTGCTGGCCTCACCTTGACAGTCTGTGTGTTCCCACCAGGGAGAAGACGAGTCCGTTACCCTCAAATCCTGCACACGGCGAAAGACAGACTCCATCGAGAAGCGATTCTGCTTTGACGTGGAAGCAGTAGACAGGTAAGAGGCTTAGGCAATCTTTTCAGGAGCAGATTATTAGTATATTTGGATTTCTTTCCTTTCCCTTAAGGTTCACTGTTTGTACCCCTGCCCCCATCCCACTCTTCTGTGTCCAGTTGGAACTGGATGCTAGGTCATTGCGGAAGGTCAGTTCAGCCTCCCGTTGTTTAGTTCACGTCTGAATCACCAGGTTTGTTTGGTTTTACTTTAATGCTAGTCTTCCATGCTCAGGAATGTGTGCTATGTCTCCGGGAGGTGGGATAGATATTTAAAGAAAATAGTCTGTACAACATGATGATATCAGGTGTTTGGTTGTTTTTTTCCTTTAAAAAATTAATATAACAAATAAGAATTGGGAATAGAAGTTTTACTCAAATAACTTTTTAAGGCTTATAATTAATTTTCGTTTATACCCAGAAAATACACCAAGTCACTTCCTTAATCAGCCAATAGATAGAGAAATAGACAGACAGACAGTGAGCTTATGTGTCTTCTTTCACATCTATGGTTCAACCTCTCACTCAAATGCACACATGGTACTAGGCTTGTTCAACACGATTGCAGTTCTTTGAGACACTTTCCATGGCAGTGGATTCTTTCAGTGGAATCCGTATGTGGAGCTTATCTGAGCTGCCTATTCCATGTCAGCAGGCTTGGCATCGGGGCCCTTAAACCTCACTGCAAGGCCCACACAATGCCAGGAAGTCTCTTTCCTAATTAAAAAACAAAACAAACAAAACAAAAAACCCAAAAACCAAAACTAAAACCAAACCAAACCAAACCAACCAAATAAAAAAGCTCTATGCTGCTTACCAGACCGCCTGTGTTTTCCATGTCTTCAGAAGACTGCCTGGGTGTTACCTTAGGGACAGTTAAAATCCTCTCAGATGTCAACTCTTGATGATAACACATCCAAGAACCCTCGTTCATCATGCTCATAAAAACCCTTGGCAAGCCAAGCATGGGGGTGCCCACCTATAATACCACCTCTTCAGAAGATGAAGCCAGGAGGCTCTCTTGAGCTCAGGAACTCAAGACCAGACTGTGTTGTTAGTAAGACCATGCTTCCAAAATAGAAAAGGGAGGGGGGAGGCTTTGCAGGCCATTCTGAGCCAAGAGTAAGTGTTTCATACTCAGCATGCAGAATAGACCCGGGGCAGTCCTTTTCTTCTGTCACACTCCTCAGCGGCTTGATACAGATGGCGTGGGGAGGATCCAGAAGGAGACTGTAGAGTCTCCACGGAGGAGCAGGTGGATTGGTAGGAGGGTGACTCAGCCTTTCCTTTGTGTTCCCAGGGGACCTCATGGATTAGGCCACAGCTCAGCATTGCTTGTCGCCCCTTTTGTTTGACTCTGGTGTGTTATAGACTGCTCACATACCCACAGAGTGTGAGGTGGGGCAGTAAAGCAACTGTCAACATGACCCCTCCATTATTAAGGAAGATTTTTATTGTATGCCTATAGAGAGAATGGCCAGAGGCTTCTAGAAGAGTCCAGAGCAGAGAGAAAAAGTAGACTGAGCATAGCCAGCAGGTTGGACATGGCCAGGGCTAGGGAAGTGGAGAAAATAATGTGGCTAATAAGATAGGAAGACATAGAGAATAGTGCATAGTGAGAGCAGTGAGGGTTGGGGGAGACAGACAGACAGACAGACAGATAGACGCACAGAGAGAGAATAGTGGTTTCTAAGGAGGGTGAGTAGCAGGAATAGCAGGAAGGAGACTGGGATAGGAGCTTTAAAATGTGTAACAGGTACTGTGATACTAAGGGACCCTACCCCCCACCCCGTACTGGATGGGCTTTGATACCCAGCCATAGGCTGTGTCCTTTGATTTGTCCTTTCTGCTAGAGGTAAGGTGAAATGAAGCCTCTTGGCACATGGGAACTGGTTTTACAAGTTCCCGAGGAATGCTGGCTCTTATCTAACTGCCAGAAATCCTCCTATAGTCCTGGCTGAGCTCCTTTCTGGATATTTGGACAGCCTGAGACCTGACATTGGATAAGAAGTAAAAGGTCTTTCTGTGTGCTAAGTGACACCTGCCTGGAGAGCTTTACTGTAATCCTTTTTCTGAGGGTTCCCACCCCATGCTTTTCACCAGTGCCCATCAGCAGGGAGGGGCTGCCGGTGCTAGAGTCTAATTTTCTAGACTGTGCCTCCCCAGAGTGCTCTGTCTTGCTTGCTGTGTCTCGGAGGCACCTAGGAAATGAATGCAAAAGAGGAACTGACAGAAGGGCTGAAATGTTCCCAGAGTGCGTTATAGGAAGATTAGATACACTACTATATAATAAGTTATATAGGAGCTGCTAATGTGGTAATTTATCAAGATGCAAGTGTGATTTATATTATTTAGACTATGAAAATATGGTGTGAAATATCCCAACTCTGTAATATGTGGTATTAATGGTTAGTTGTTAGTATCAACTTGGCACATTTTTGAATCATCTGAAAGAAAGTGTCATGGAGGGGTATGGTCTAGATTAGGTTGGTTTATGAACATGTCTGGGGGGGGGGGCTGTCTTGATGATGTTAATTGATGTGAGAAGACAAAGCCTAAAAGTGGATTTGGATCCTTGACTGTATAAGGAACAGACACAGTGAGCTGAGCTAAGCATGCATGTGCACAGTGCTCTTGGCTTGTACACCCTGCATGCAGTGTGATAAGTTTGCCTTGAGCAGCTAGAGCCATGACTTCCCCACGACTATGGGATGTAACCTGGAGCTATAAGTTAAACCAAACCCTGTCTCCCCTAAGTTGGTTCTGTTCAGGGCATTTTTTTTTTCACAATTACAGGAGAAGAAATGAAGACAGGCCCTGATTCACCATAGCTGGTATGCTAGGTAGCAGGGAGTTACAGATCCATAAGCAGGCACACGCGTAGAGAAATGCCCATGAACCCGAAGACAGAGGACAGGGAGAGAATGGGACTCAAGTAAAGAAACACCCGGCTGCTAGCAATCCACCAGGCAGGGAGGAAGGCATGGAGTAGATTTCGTGGACTTCAGGAGGAGTCAACTTCCCCAACACCCTGCCTTCCTCCTGTGTGGTGCTTCATCATTGAGGTGCAGGGAGCTGGCGTAGTATTGAGCAGGGAGGACCTGCCAGCGAGGTGGAAGGACATCCCACCAAGGCCTTTTAAATGGTGGCCATTACGCACCCCCTGAGTCCCTACTTCATGAAATAGACCATTTGCATCAGCTGCCTAATCTTTTCTGCTGTTTCCTTCCACCCAACCCTTCCTTCTCCTTTTCCCATCCCTCCTTCTCCTCTCCCGCCCCCCTTTCTTCATTAGTAGCTTCAGTTCCGTAGCTTAAAAAAAAGCGAACATTACCTATTTGTGGTTTTTGTATCATCATGCTACAGCCCTAGCTTTTGAAAGTTTATATTTTACATGGGTTAATTGACTGGCTTTAACTTTCTTTCCCCCCTTGAAGTGGGTCAGCTCTTCCGTGCGATGCTTGGGTTAAAAGTGGGCGTCATGGAAGAGCAGCCTTTCTTGGTAGTCAGATGTGGATCGTGAATACTAACCAGCGTCTGTGTTCAGTCACTTGAATAATTAGCTCCATCATGAACTATCTTATGGAAATTAGTGAGCAAATGTAGGGAAAATGTTTACTTACGCTGAAGAATCACGGGGGAGTCACTTGCCAGCGTCCTTTGGATTAGTTTGTTTTAAAGAAATGTCTCACAGATGTAAGTGACACATAGATTTTCTCCCTAATGTTCTCCAGGAGCGGCCACTAGACCATATGGGAAATAATAGAAATAGAAACTAAAGGGTTCTTTTGATTCACTGAGTCAGAGTAGTGGGGTGGGGGGTAATGTTTATACTTGGGGAAAGGAAACAATTAGAATGCTTTATTTTATTTATTTATTTTTTTAAGACTAGCTGACTCCAACAGAAACTCTGTTAAAAGCTTCTTTCCAGCACTGCCAAATGCACAAGTGTGGCAAAGACAGATCGCTAGATGGCGGTGGTAGGGAATGACATTGGGGACAGGGAACTGGGGACCACAGGTGGCACAGAGACACCTATACCCTTGAACTTCTGTCTCAGCCTCCCAAGTACATGAGACTACAGGCCTGCACCCCAGGCGCAGCCTAGACTCTTCTGACAGATGTCACACGTAGGAAGCTTTACCAGTCTGTTGGCTTTTCTTCTGTAAAAGCCTCACCTGGTTCTTTGGGTAATTCTGAAGTTCTCCTGCAAATGCTGCAGTAGCAGTAGGGAGCTAGCTTTCCTGAGCCTTTCTCAGCGTTCCCTAACGCACACCCTGCCAGTTCTGTCCCTGCCTTCCCCACAAGTACCCTGCAGTAGCCGGGCAACAAAGTTTCTTTGTATTGGTTGGCTACCTGTTCAGTTTGGAATGTCTTGGGTACTTCTGTTTTAATTCTGTTTATCTCAGATGATTTGCTTTTAGAGGCAGAAAAAAAAAACCATAATTTCTTGTAGCCTTGAATATAGTACTATGTGTATGTGATTGCCCAATTTAAACTTTTTATGGTGAAGACAGTTTTGAAAGTGCATTATTTATTTTTTTTCCCTTTGGGAGTTTGGTGATGAATCTAGAGAACATTAGTTAGCTGTTAATTAAATTAAAGCTCAAGCAGGTACACACATGATTTGCTTTTGTGTAGCGATATGGTAGGGTAGTTGAAGCCAGAATAGCAGAAGCTAGACATTTATGGAAGATCTGAATTAAAAAACAAACAAACAAACAAACCATCAGTACCCTCCAGTCAGCCAGCAAGCATCTTTCCAAGTTGTATTTTCATAGAAGTTTGCAAATTGTAGGCTAAATAAAAGAGAGAGGGAGCCCTAGGTTTGAATGGAGGACTTGACTCTTACTAGCCATAGGGACAGTAGTATTAAGATGGAGTTGATTGTGACTGTCAGGATTGTTTTGAAGATGGGAATATAGCAGTATGCCTTTTTGATGGTGTCCCGTGAGTGCAAATGTTGTTTTTGTATGCTCCAAACCATGGGACTTATGTTTTCTTATGTTAAACCTTATCTTTGCCAGAAGTTCTTCCCACACCTACTTGCTGCAAGCTTGCTTCTTTTCCCCTCGCCTTGTCGATTCCTCTGCAATATGAGAGTGAATTTAGGCACAGGAAGGGCCCCCGTGAAGAAGGCCCACCAGGGGGAGATTGTGGGTGCAGTGCTGTGCTTCATAACTTGATTGCCACAAAAGAGAAAGTTTTATGTCCACATTCAGTTTATGATCTCCCCAGGAAACCATTCTAATTTTAAAGGAAGGCAGTTTATGGTCTGGCTTGGTACGAGTGTGTGAGTGGGTCGTTTTGTGTGTCTTTGGGAAACTGTGTGACTCTTGAGATTGTTTTCCAAAGAGAATCGATCCTCTTACGTAACGGACAGTTTGACTGTTCAGCCTCTAGATGGCAGTTTTGTATGTGCATTGGTTGCTCTTGGGTCCAGTTGAATGGTACTGTCATTTAGAGACTGGTGATCCGAAGACAGCTGCGTGTGTGGTTTCTGTAGAAGCGGCAGTTATATATATGAGTATTACTACTTAAGGCAGAGAGTACTTTCAGTGACTCAGGTTTTCTCTCGAAGCTCCTTGCTCTCGCCCTTTTCACAGATCATCCATACCCACATTCTGGTGGCAGCTAGCTGGCCTGCCCAGTTCGTCAGGCCTCTGAATATTGCAGTTTAGCTGGGTGAACCAAGGTGCTAGGTTCTTTGCTTCGGGATAATGCATGCGAGGACAGCAGACTTGTCCTTCTGTCCAGCCTGTGCTGAGAACCAGGCTTCTCCATCCAGTTGCAGCCTTTATCTCACAGAGCCACAGAGCGGATGAACTGTTTTTCCTGGTTTGGGGCTTTCCGCCCCTCCCCTTCTCGTTTGCCTGTTTGAAATGCTACTTGACTTTGCCTTCCTGCCCATTGGGTTGGAGTGCTGGTCTCTATGCCATTGACCTTTCAGGCAGGAAATGGCTTTTCCTTCCTCAGAGGGTGTTATGCTGCTCTGACTTCATGGCCAGGGGTGGGGTGGCCAGTGGGGGATGGGCATCATTCTTTCTGAATTGCTTCCTGGCTCTTAGGGATAGATAGCAAGCCGTCTGAGAAGTTCTTGGACTCTCAAGTTCACAAAGTCAGAACTTACTCGAGTTTTGGGGGCTTTGTTTTGCCTTCTAATTAAGTGGAAGCGCTGGCTGTTTGCACCTGTCTTAAGTAGGACGGGCTTTGGCGGTTAGTGGAGTGCATGAGAGGACGACCTAGGCAACCTGACTTCTAGTCTCTAATCAGTGCAGTGAAATTTGTTGGGAGTGCACACATTTATCTGGTAGTTTCTCAATACAGGACTTAAACTCAACACCAAAAACTTGCTATTACAGAAATCCCAAGAAAGAAAGCAAGGAAGCCGCAAATTCCACCTGTTCTGTTCATCATAAGACTGAAACCCCCCCCCCCCAAACAAACAAACAAACGAACAAAACAAAAGGAAAGGACAATTAGAAATTGTCCAAATTAATACTTTGGCAATCTGGCAGCAACCGATGCTATTTCCAAATTGACTACAAAGAAAACACCCCATGTTTATCATGTGTAATTGGTAATTGCTAGAAAATTATGTGATATGTGAATTTTAAAATGATGTAACATTTTATATACTTTTAAAAAATAAAAGTGGGTTATGAGAGGTTATAGAGTAGAATCTATGATAGATAACATTATAATTCTTTACAATGGAAACATTAAAAGACTCTCAATCAGCAACATATACCTTGTTAATACGAAATATAAAAATACCCCATTGAGCAGTCTCTATCAAGTCAATTCACTATGGCATAAATATGCATATATATTGGTGAACTTTTTATATATATGAGTTTTTTTATACCTTTTGAAATTCATGTATATGTTAAACTTGGGGGGGGAAAAAAAAGACTGAAGAGCCCAAATGGTGCAGAGGGTGGCCGATGAACCTAGGGAGAGATTTGCTTAGCTTGCTGTCAGTAGCAGTAGCAAGGATTCACATTGACCTTGCGTTGCACCCATCCCATTAGTTAGTAATGCTTTCTCCTGGTGCATTGTGGTAGCCTGTGCCTGTTGCTGTGCCTGGCACACGGTACTCACTTAGAAGTCAGTAGCAGTTACATTCATGGCCCACAAAGTTTAGTATGCTAGAAATTCATCTGTTGCTCTAGGACTTGAAAATCTTTTAAAATAACTCTGCGTGAAACTGTCCGATGGGGTTGGCAGTGTTTATTCTCTGGACTCTTTCTACTGCCAGGGCCCTCCTCATTCTCCAACCTTTGCTCTCAGAAGGTGAGTGCTGTATGCTGTTGTTGGTGATGATCCATTCATTCATTAGAATCAGATTCTTTCCAGATCATTGATTAGACGCTGCTTCGGAAAACCTCTTAGGGAGTGTGTGGAAGGAGGTTACTCCCTTCCTTCCTCTGTCTAAGCTGATAGCCTTCTTGGACTCTAGGCACATACACTCCTTACAGATAAGGTCACTGCAGCATTGGTTGAGACTTAGTGTAGGCCTTGTTTTAGTTTCTGGCCCACCTGGATACAATGTCAGAGTTAGCCCTTCATAGCAACGTGGTATCTTTCACTTTTAGAAAGAGTCCCAAAGGGCTGAAGATGTGGCTCAGTGGTAGAAGACTTGCCTAGCAAGTCTGAGCCCCAAGTTCATTCACCAGCAACACAAATACACACACACACACACACACACACACACACACACACACACACACACACACAGAGTAAATAAGCAACTGAATAAGATAAAGGGGGCCCAATTATTTTCACATTTAATTCATATATTTATTGTGAGAAAGAAGTGATAGTTGATAACATCCTTAGCACAGTGTTTGACATGTAATAATCTTTAGCATAGTGTTTGGCACATGTGGGAGTCACCAATCTATGACCTCTAGTTTCTCTCGCCTGTGATCCACCTGGGGAGTCACCAACCTGTGACCTCTAGTTTCTCTCGCCTGTGATCCACCTGGGTACCTTGATGGGTGGCAGCTGCCTCTGCAACCTGTACTTGCTCCGCTCTTTCTTAATTCACACGCCTCTGTTCACAAGTAAAAATGCAGAAGAGATGCAAGGCTACAGGTTTTAGAGAAAGGAACCCAGCTCTGTTTCCTTGGGGGAGTAAAGAGCTTCTTGCCTGGCTCCCTTTACCTGGCTGCTTGCCTGCTTTCTATAAACAGATGTGGGGTTGGTCGTATCTGTGCAGACTTTCCACTGTGGAGGAAGTATCAAGAAGCAGTTTTCGAGGCAGGGCTCCCTCTTTCTGTCATCTGATGAGCCCCTTTCACCCAGGATTAGAGAGTCCAATCCCCAAGGCTTCGCTTTCCCAACTTCTAAGAGCACAGTGGGACACATTTTACACACAGGCTATAGTAAGTTCTGTGGGTCCCATAGTCCTTCCTTTCCTGTCAGTTTGACCCTAAGTGGTGTGGATGGGAGTTAGGAGAGAGCTCATGCCACCTGGAGATTTACTATTACGAATGAGTAAGCCCTAGATCTTTGGAGGTTGATTTAGAGAGAACAGTACTGTGAGGTTCTGGTTGTGTTTGTTTCAGTGGGGTGGAGTTAGTCCTCGCGTTTCCTTGTCCAATAGGAAGTGGGTACATTGCCAAACCACTGAGATCACTGTTGTTGACTCTGATTCATGAGTGAGATTAGAACTAGAAAGCTCTCGAGGAACCCCAGAATCAGCCATGGGTGTGCTTTTTGTGTTCTTGGCTGATGGACAGAGGGCTTTGATGGACCCTGGTGGTCCTAGCCTTCTGGATATAATCCTCTCTTGGATAGTTTTTGATCTCTTTTTTTTTTTTTAACTTTCTTTTGTCAGCTTGACATTGGCTAGTGTTTTCTGGGGAGGGTAACCTCAGTTGAGAAATTGCCTCCATCAGATTGGCCTGCAGGCAAGTCCACAGGGCATTTTCCAGATGAGTGATTGATGTGGGAGGGCCCAGCTCACTGTGTGTGGTGCAGCAGGCTGAACTAGCCAGGAGGAACAAGCCGCTAAGCATCTTCCCTTCACAGCCTGTGCTTCCTTTCCTGTCACCATGCTTCTGCCCTGAGTTCCTCCCCTGAGCTCTCCTTCCTCATGCTCTCCTCCTCACCGACAGAGCCTAACCAGAACACGCAAATGCTATGTATGCTGCTTCTCTGGGGGCTCTTTTTGGAAGCCAGCCCCAGAAGAGACATGGCAGTTGGTAGCAGCTTGCCTTGAGATAAGTGAGGACTGTCTTTCCTTTATTATCCTTACCATGTTTAAGGATTTCACATGCACTCACAGGTGCACATGTACACACACACACACACACACACACACACACACACACACACACACACCTGCATCATTCTTATGACGAGACGAGAGTATACAGCGTTGAGAAACTCGCAGATCCTTGTTCGTGCTCCCCAGGCTGCCCCAGCTCCAGCACTAACAATGTGTTCCTGGTGAAGAAATGTGGCTTCTGAGGAGAAGTTTAGGGGTGGGCTCCAGGAAGGATCTTTAAATCACTTGCACCCTCTCTCATCTGGTGGCTGGAGGGAACGTCTCTAGTGGAGGTTCTCGTATTTGCCGGAGACTTCTTTGCCCCTCTCAGTTATCAGGCATTAGTTTTAGACTGGAGTCGCAGTCTACTTTGAAGCTGTTACTGGGGAGGGAAAGGAAATAGCCATGATGTCAGGGCTGGTGTTTGCGGTAGGGGCGTGATTTTCAGTCTGAGGGTGTGGGTCGTTAGGTGGACCACAGTGCCAGCACGTGGTTCCTTTCCTGTTTAAATAATTCTCCTGCCCTTCTCCAGGCATTGCTATGATGCTCTCCCATACTTGGTATCATCCTTCATTTGCCCATTGGGATTGACTAAGTTTCTGGAGTATTTACTTTTTTTGCCTTCCACTTGGAAATGTATGATGCATTTCTTTGAGTTTGCAATATAGTCAAACATGTAACTCTGCCAACCCCCCCGGGAAAAGCAACTGGACCTCTCTATCTGGCTTCCAGAACATGTAGTCTCACATCCAAAGTGTTATCAAGAGGTTGTAATTCTTGTACAGTTAAAACAAGTTCTTAATTGAGGTTCCACTGTAAAATCTACATATCTCAACTCTATGTTTATGACTATGCATAAGTCAAGTCTGAGTATACATAGCCTTACATACATACATACATACATACATACATACATACATACATACATGTACATACTTCCAAAGGCCCTGATCAAGATGAACATTTATAGCCTTGAAGTTTTCTTCATCCTCATCACCATCCTCATGCCGTACCCCTTCTTGGAGGTAAAATAACTCTTCTGTCTTGTGTGAGGTTTTTAAGGGTTTGAACACTATGAAACTCCAGTCATTCAGTCTGTAGACTTTGCCTCACTGTCTGTGAGGTTCATACCTAACCATTCCGTGCAGCACTGGTTGCCGTTTGCAGTTGTTGCCTGGTTTCCTAGCGTTTAGACACACAACAATTTGTGTGTCCTCTTTCGTTAGACATTTTTGTTGCTGAAGTTGTGGTTATTATGAATATGATGACAGGTGACCTTGACTGTGCGTGGTGGACATAGGCACACATCTTTCCTGGTGTTATATATGGGAGTAGTATGTCTAACGTGTGGTGTTTAGTTCTAGGAGATACTGAAAATGTCCTTATTCATTTAATTTCTCACCAGCAAAGCCTGAGAATCGCAACACTAAATTACTAAGTGACCTTTTAATGTTCTTCATTCAGGAGGTGCTAGGTGGGGCTCATTCAGCTTCTACATTACATCCCCTCAATGAGGAGCCATTTGATGTCTGCTTCTTATATCCACTGGCCAGTTGGATCTCCCCTTTTCATTTTTTATTCCTCTCTCTCTCTCTCCCCCTCTCTCATAAAGGCAGTTATGTGCTGCCTGACAATAGGCACCATGAAGTGAGCTGGAGCCTTCTGAAGAAGTCTTAACTGCTGAGCCAACTCTCCAGCCCTTAGATATCCTCTCTTATGAAGTGTCTATTAAGATTTTAATTGAATTTTGTTGTTAATTTTCTCCGTTTGTTAGCATTCTTCACATATCTGGAATATGGATCTTGTTGGAGATACATATTAAAAACATTAGCTCTCACTTTCATTCTCAATTTTTTTTTGATTTGAGATTTATGTTTTGGGGACAGGGACTCATGTAGCTGGCTTTGAAATCACTGAAGATGACTTTGAACTTCTGGCCCTTCTGCCTCTACCTCCCTTGCGGTAGAACTGTAGCTGTGTTCCATTATGCCTGGCTTATGTGGTGCTGGGATCTCAACTCAGAACCTCATGCATTGAGATAAACACTCTAGTGACTTAACTACACTCCCAGCCTCTGTTTTCATTCTCTTAATATTATCTTCTAATAAATGCATCTTTTTTTTTTTGTAAGGTCTAACCTACCAGTGTTTATTTTCTTTATGATAGCACCTTTAATTTTAAATTAAAATATAATTATAACACACACACACACACACACACACACACATTTCCTTCTTTTCCTTTCCTCCAGCCCTTCATGTATGTTCTCCCCTATCCCAGTTCATGGACTCTGTCCTCTTTTTCATGTTGTTACACACATGTATATATTTCTTAAGTATATAAATACAGTCCATATAATGTTACTTGCATGCATATGATGATTCCAGGGCAGAGCACTGGTATTAGATAACCGACTGGGGCCGTGTTCCTCAGCATTCCTTACTAGCGGTTAGTTCTTTGTCTACGGCTGGTCCCCGTGAGACTTACCTCTTCTTTGTTAGCGTGTTTGTTGTTGTCCTTGTTCAGGTCTTGTTTAGGCAGCCATGCTGGTGAGATTTCATGGGTGATGTTTCCCTGAAAGTTTTAGGGGATAAAGTCTCAATGGCTCTTAGAATCTTTCTGCCAACAGCACTTGTTTTGTTCTATTAAAAAAAAATCAGGGCCTCTCTTTCACTTTGTTGTCTTGAGGTAAAATGTGAAGAGCCACTGCTGCTGAAAGTCATCCGAATCCCGAGCGGTATGACTGTGTTCTGGAGGAAGAAGAGTATTTAGGAAGCACTCCGGTTTACAGCGACACTCATCACTGTCACATTTGATTCCACGCTGGGGCTCTTGGGATCCTTGGTCCGTTTTGATGCCAGGGAATTGGGTAGTACACACAAATTCCCCAGGGGCTCTGGTGCCCCCACACCGGGATGGTATATCTCATACCAGGGTTAGGAGTTGGATCTTGGTCGCATCCTGGCCCTGTAGCTTGCTGCTGCAATCAAATCAGAGTTTTTACCCCTCTGAGTCTTTGTTTTCTTGTCTTTTAAATAGGAGTAGGAAGAATGCATTTACCTCCTGTCTAGGCACCAAGACTAATTTATTGAGTGCTCAGCACAGCCAGTAGTGTGCTCTGCTGGACTAAACTGTTGTTCTCTTGTTACAACGCTGCTGGAGCACAGGGGTGTATAGAACCAGGAACATCTCCAGCCCTGCACCCCACTTCTCTTTCATTGGTTTATATTTCCTGTCCATGTCCCACGCATCCTCTCCTTTCTCCCTTACTCCTTCACTTTTGCTATGAAGAACCGACACGCATTCCAGTCAGGAGCTAAATAGATATGCTATAAGAGAAAGCCTGGAAGTTTGCTGATATGCAGAGTTTCATGTCACACAAATTTTTTTCTTGTTTTATTTTGTTTGGGGCTATGCTACCAATCTAGGAGACTTTGAGAAGGTAATTATGAGAATAAATTATTGTTTGATTCTAAAATAAAGCCAACCCTTTTATCTTGGCCTCTTAGGAAAGTCCTAAGTAAGATTTATATTAGTATTTTTAATTTAATAAATGAAAAAAATGGATATTTCTACCTAAAAAGTACAGTGCTGTATCCAGATGTACATATATGAAGCTGAGAAAGTTCTCTGAGCTTGGGGAATACAATTATAACTAAATGTGTTATATCTACTTTAATTACTATCCATCATCCAGAGTGTCACCCCCCACACACATGAAAAATAATTTGCATTTTTTTTTTCGAGACAGGGTTTCTCTGTATAGTCCTGGCTGTCCTGGAACTCACTTTGTAGACCAGGCTGGCCTTGAACTCAGAAATCCGCCTGCCTCTGCCTGCCAAGTGCTGGGATTAAAGGCATGCACCACCACCGCCTGGCTATAATTTGTATTTTTTATTTCTATTTGAAGTAAAAACAGTCATATTGGCTTCCCTAGTTACTAGTACCAAATAACATGCCCACGCCCTTACTGCCTCTTGAGTTTTTTGAACTTCCTCTTGGTGGCTTTGGGTGGAACTATTATGCCATAGGCCATGAAGTTGATGTGCCATCTGTGATACCTCTGCACTCTCGGTGTTTGGGCAACTCTTGTGTTTACAATTGTTTTCTTGCAGGAAGGGGACTGGAGTTATGTTGGCTGCTTGACTCCCAGCATAGAGAGGAGGGTGATAACACTGCTAGTGCAGAGAACCCAGAAGGAAAGGCGAGGGGGTGGAGCTGGTTCAGGGCATGAGCCTTAGGCATAACCATACAAACATAGAACATCATCTCTCCTCTCTGTGGGCTTTAGCTCTGATTTTCTAGGCCCAGCCCAGAAGTTTAGTTTCAGTAGGGTTGGGTTAGATGGGGAATCTACATTTTTAAAATTTTTAATTAATTATTTTATTTATTTAAATCCCAAATGTTATCCTCCCTCTTAGTCCTCCCTCCCAGAGTTCTTCCCTCTCTCCACCCCCTTTGCTTCTGAGAGGGTGTCCCCCTAACTTTTTCCCTGGGGCATCAAGTCTCTACAGGATTAGGCACATCCTTTCCCACTGAGGCCAGACAAGTTCCCTACTACATATATGCCAGGGGAGCCCGTATATACTCTTTGGTTGGTAGCTTGGTCTCTGGGAGCTCCCTGGAGTCCAGGTTAGCTGATAATGTTGGTCTTCCCTGTGGGGTTGCCATCCCCTTCAGTTCCTTCAATCCTTCTCCTAACTCTTCCATAGGGGTCCCCGACCTCAGTCCAATGCTTGGCTATAAGTATCTGCATCTGTTTTAGTCAAATGCTGGTTGAGTCTCTCAGAGGACAGCCATGCTATGTGTGCAAGTACAACATGGTATCAGTAATAGTGTCAGGATTTGGTACCTGCCCATGTGATGGATCCCAAGTTGGGCAGGTCACTGGTTGACCATTCCTTCAGTCTCTGCTTCATTTTTGTCCCTGCATTCTTTAAGACAGGAACAATTTTGGGTCAGAAATTTTTTTTTTGGTCCACTTTTTTTTAAAAATATTTTTTTATTATGTATTTTCCTCAATTACATTTCCAATGCTATCCCAAAAGTCCCCCATACCCTCCCCACCAGTTCCCTACCCACCCATTCCCATTTTTTTGGCCCTAGCGTTCCCCTGTACTGGGGCATATAAAGTTTGCGTGTCCAATGGGCCTCTCTTTCCAGTGATGGCCGACTAGGCCATCTTTTGATACATATGCAGCTAGAGTCCAGAGCTCCGGGGTACTGGTTAGTTCATAATGTTGTTCCACCTATAGGGTTGCAGATCCCTTTAGCTCCTTGGGTACTTTCTCTAGCTCCTCCATTGGGAGCCCTGTGATCCATCCAATAGCTGACTGTGAGCATCCACTTCTGTGTTTGCTAGGCCCCGGCATAGTCTCACAAGACACAGCTATATCTGGGTCCTTTCAGCAAAATCTTGCTAGTGTATGCAATGGTGTTAGCATTTGGAAGCTGATTATGGGGTGGATCCCTGGATATGACAGTCTCTAGATGGTCCATCCTTTCGTCACAGCTCTAAACTTTGTCTCTGTAATTCCTTCCATGGGTGTTTTGTTCTCAATTCTAAGAAGGGGCACAGTGTCCATACTTTGGTCTTCATTCTTCTTGAGTTTCATGCGTTTAGCAAATTGTATCTTATATCTTGGGTATCCTAAGTTTTGGGCTAATATCCACTTATCAGTGAGTACATATTGTGTGAGTTCCTTTGTGATTGTGTTACCTCACTCAGGATGATGCCCTCCAGGTCCATCCATTTGGCTAGGAATTTCATAAATTCATTCTTTGTAATAGCTGAGTAGTACTCCATTGTGTAAATGTACCACATTTTCTGTATCCATTACTCTGTTGAGGGACATCTGGGTTCTTTTCAGCTTCTGGCTATTATAAATAAGGCTGCTATGAACATAGTGGAGCATGTGTCCTTCTTACCGGTTGGGACATCTTCTGGATATATGCCCAGGAGAGGTATTGCTGGATCCTCCGGTAATTGCTGGATCCTCTGGTAGTACTATGTCCAATTTTCTAAGGAACCGCCAGACTGATTTCCAGAGTGGTTGTACAAGCTTGCAATCCCACCAAGAATGGAGGAGTGTTCCTCTTTCTCCACATCCTCACCAGCATCTGCTGTCACCTGAATTTTTGATCTTAGCCATTCTGACTGGTGTGAGGTGGAATCTCAGGGTTGTTTTGATTTGCATTTCCCTGATGATTAAGGATGTTGAACATTTTTTCAGGTGCTTCTCTGCCATTCGGTAAATTTAAAGGTGGGTTGGTATTCCCATACCTCCACTAGGGGCCCTGTTTAACTAGTTTCTTCAGGATCCATTTCCCCACTGATGGGCATTTTGGCTAAGGTCACCCAGTTTGAGTCCTGGGCGCCTACCCCATCTGATTTCTGAGGTCCAGCCCAGAAGTTCCATCTCAGTAGGGTGGAGTTGGGTTGGGAATCTACATTTTTTTTTTAAAGATGGTTTGCTTGACTCAAATAGGTGGTGCCAGCAAAGAAAGCACAACAAGCCAATAAGGAAAAGTAGGGTAGCACTGGAGAAGAGGAGCTGGGGCTTGCGGACTTTGCAGCAGGCTCTAGCTTCTTGGGCTTTTGATTTCAAAGCACCTTGTGCTTGGTTTTGAAAGGTGGGAAGGGAACATGAAATCTGCTCTTTCTCCAGGCCACAGGCTCGGTTCTATGGAAGCACAGTTGTGAGCAGTCTGCAGGTATATGGGGACTCTGGCATGTCACAGGGGCTGCTGGGGAGAAATGGTCATTTGAGTCTGAGGAGAGGGGGAGGGCCCTGGCAGATGCTGTGGAAAGAAAGTGAGTCTGTCCTGGACTCACCTTTCTCCTATGGTGCTAATGCCCAGTGTGGCTTCAAGGAATGACCTCCTTCTCAGGAGTCAGTCCTCAACACACCTGCCTACTCTAAATCTTACATTTCCCCCCCTTCTGTCTGCCTCGGTGGAGGAAGACGCGTGCGGACATCTCCTCTCCTCCCCTCTCTCCTTTTTCTCCTTCACCCCATGCTCCTCGCATCCCTGACCCTTGCTTTTGATTGTGATATCTTTGAAAGTGTAGATGGAAGGCACTGAGGGACAGTGGTGAAAAAGACACAGCTGTGTGTTTAAGCATATATGGGACATCTGTCCTACTGACTGAACCATGGAAACAATGGGTGAGCAGAGATGGTAGAGATTGGCAAGATGCTTGCTGTCTTGGTCCTAGGCTTTTAGTATCACACTGAGGGCATGTGGTCACAAAGGCAACTGAACTTTAGTTCTTGATTAGTTGATCTCTTTTTGTCTCCTCCAGGATTTCTCAGACTTTGAAGATGAGGGTTTAAAAGAGTTATTCTTAAACTATATATATTATATATACGTATATATACATGTATGTATATACATACATATTTATGTATATACACATGTATATATATATACATATTATATATATGTATATGTATGTATGTACACACACACACACAAACACACATATATATATAATTTATTGTTTGAGGATTTTGTACATATACAAAATGTTTTTATCCATTCACCCTCGGAACCGTCCCTCTCCTCTGGGCCGGTTCATATCCCCCCACGACTTCTCTCTGACAACTTCATGGACACAGTCTAAGCCCTCTGAGTCTAGTGGTTGACCACTAGAACATGGACAGGCTATCAGGGGCCACATCCCTGTGGGGAGAGGGGACAACTCCCTCTTCCAGCAGCCATCAGCTGCCAATAACTCCTTAGCTAAAGGTGGGATCAACCAGTGCTGGGACTTTTGAGGGTTGCTGTGCTCTTTATCAATTTGATAGACATTAAATTGTTTCATAAGAATGTACATATGTCTGGAGGGGAAATTGTTTGTGGGCAACATGGGACCAACACTGAGTAAAGAAACTACCTCGAGGAGTGTGTGACATCTTCTCACGTCATTTTATTGCCCGGCCTTTTCTGTGAGGAGTGCTATTTGTAAAGGAAGCAGGGTTTGATGCTGTGTGAACTGTCTGGAGAGGTTGTGCTCATTGTGAATAGCAAGTAGATTTCTAGGAGAGCTTGCAAAGGGAGCAGCACTGGGCTTCTGGCCTGTGGGTAGTCATTAAAACAATTTACATACATTTAATCTAATTGTAATTACAAAGCCAACTCACTACATGGATTTGGGGACAAAAGCGGTTTAGAAGGCACTGGATTTGATGCTAAGAAATACAAAGTATTCAATATGGGTATGTCTCTCTTTATGCACAGTCAAGCAATTCACTTTAGAAAATACTGCATTCCCTCCTTATACAAAGCACCCTGTTAAGCAAATGGGTTCCTGTTCATGGAACAATTAAGCTGGAAGGGAACCAGGTAGTTCAGAATTCTTGTCCTTTACCTCTAGCTCTTTAGAGAGAGAGAGGCATATGAAAAGGATGTGAGGAGGTGGTTTTGCTTTCTGAGATAGGAGGGTGGCTAACAGGAGTAGAGGGCTGTGCCTCTCTTCATGTCGTTAGTTTCAGCATTCTCTCCCACTGATAACTGGATATGTCTTAAATATTCTTAAGAAAACATTTAAGAATATTGCCACTGTCTCTGTGTGACACGGTGGTCATGCCTATGTCTCTCCTTTCTCTGTAGGCCAGGGGTTATCACCATGCAGGCGTTGTCGGAAGAGGACCGTAGGCTCTGGATGGAAGCCATGGATGGCCGGGAACCTGTAAGTAACAATTCAGGGAAGTAGAACAATAAAGACCCTGAGTAGTGCTCTGCTTTCCTACTGAGAGGGTTTGCTGTTACTCTAAAGCCTTTCGTCTTTGAAACCAATGTCCCAGAGGCATTTTTAATTCATAGATTGATGTTTGTTCTTACTGCAGTTTCTTCTGTGTAGATGTAGCTCCCGGGTTTTGGCCTTGGCTCCTAAGATAGAAGTTCTGTATGGTACAGCAGACTCAGGCATATTGTTTCTGGGCCTCTTAGAGAGGCAGCACTGGATGGCTGTTGGTCATATGTTGCTTTCATGAAGTATAATGCAAAGCGCAAGGCTCTGGTTGATTTTCATGGGATAGACAGTTATAAAAGTCTACATAGGAGGTAGAGCATCTTTATCACTGTCATCTAGTTAGGTTTCCCACTGCGATGGTGATTCATGCCTCATGGTAAGCAGTGGGACATTATCATGGTAGATGGAAGCAGTTAAGCCTGGCGACGTGATCTCTGTTCCCATTTCAGAGATGCTGGCCTCAGCAGGGTTCTGTGATCTTATGGTTGTTATGCAACATGTGGCATGTAAAAGCCATCTGAGAGCTCTGGGGTAAGTCCCAGAGCAGGGCTTTTTATCTTGATGCTGAGAATCTCAACTACAGTTTTACAGTATTAAAAGGTCACAAAAATCCTGAGTATAGCTAAGTCCCATCCTAGAAGATAGAAAGACTCTACATGGATAAAAGCATGATCCAAAGGGGGAGATGTATGTTTGCAAAGGCAGATCATGGCGTCTGCTGCTTAGAGAACACAATGAATCAAGCCATTGCCTCTTGCAGATGATCTCAGCTCCTTTGTGGCTCTTTCCTAGCCCATGCTGGTGGGATGGTACGGCTGAATAGACGAATGTGCTGTTCTACCCATCTGTATGTTAGACTAATACAGGACACAATCTAGTCGACAAACAAAAAACACAAGCCAGTATGTATATAACCTTTAGTAATATAGATTCACATTCCAGCAACTACTTAAAGTTGGGCCAAATTGGTTAAAGTATAAAGAAATAGCTGTTTAATCTGAATTCCTTTCTTGGGCCAAAAGATAAGATAACCTCAATTTTCCTTATATACATTGTTATCCATAGAAGCAAGCCCAATTGAGAACTGTGTGCGCGCGTGTGTGTGTATGTATGTGTGTGTATGTGTATGTTTTACAGATTTAGCATCTTAAAACCTACTTATTTCCTACTGTTTTAGGAAATATGTGTTGTGATTCATTTTACAGATGAGAAAACAGGTTTATGAATGTTAAATAATTCACTGCAAGCCTTACAGGCTATCTTTATATAGAACATGCCAAGATGCTATCCAGTGAAGAGACACAGTAGCACATGTGGAGCCTTACAGGCTATCTTTATATAGAACATGCCAAGATGCTATCCAGTGAAGAGACACAGTAGCACATGTGGAGAGAAGTGGGTGTGGCTGGCAGAGCTCTTATTTGAGCCCTTACCCAGCATGACTGCTCTGTTCCCTAACCCATGGTGTCCTGGATTCGGTCATTCCCCTGCTCCAGCATGGAAATGGAATTGGAATCATCCTGGGAAAACATTGTGAAGAACTTAGAGGTCACGTGCTACTTCCATTAGTAGACATGACGTGGCCATGTCTGTCCTCAGTTGACCATGAGGAAATCCAGATGCAGGTAGGCAGCCGTTGGCCCTTCCAGTCAGTGCCTAGCACCCTCCAGGGAAGAAGAGGAGAGATGGTGCTGTGAATGGCTGGCAGGGCCGCTCCAGTGACACAGCTGAGGTCTATTTCTAGATGTATTTAGGTTTCATCTCACAGAGATATATTTTCAGACTGTCTCCTCGGGATTCATGCTCAGTGGCTTCTGCATTACTTACTTTTTCTGGCTCTCTTGAATGACTCCCCAAACGCATAGAATAAGGACTCCTGTCATTGCATGATATTATTGGTATGAGTTCAAAAAAAACAAAATGAAACAGAACCATAATAAAACAACAAACACCTCGCTCCTCACTGCCCCCAGCTCAGCTTCCGATACTGCCTTTCCACCGTTTCAGGCTTCCTCTTCCTTCCACTCCTCCCTGCCACGTGATATTTGTTCTGCCCTGTGTATGGTTGGCCTCTTACTAACCACTTCAGTCTTCCCATAGGCTAACACCTGGCCTCTGCAGATGAAAGTACTCTTGAAGAGAAGCAGCTTTTTGCTCTAGAATGTACACATTAATAATAAGTCTAAACAAGAGATAGTTCTGTCTCTAAACAAAACGAAACAGAACCATAATAAACCAACAAAAACCTCTAAACATTCCATAACCTGTTCTCACAGAGGAATGTATACCTCGTGCTGGAAACTACACCTCTGTGTGCTTTTCAGCATCCTAAAGGGACAGATAAATACAGACAAACGAGGGCTATGTAATTGACAGTAACATGAGGTGTAATTTTGTCTCCCACTGCTGAGAGCACAGTAGACAATTAGCAGCTCCATTTTAATCACCTCCTCCCTAATTAGTTAAATATGTCCCCTTGGGAGTTTTGGCTTTGTCTGGTTGGCTTTTCCACAAGCTGATCTTAGAGTAATTCCCGAATATTGAGAGGCTTTCTCATGTCAGGGAGATATAAAGTTGGGCACCTGCTGGCTTAGAATATTACTCAGTATTATGATGTTCTTAGAGGTGGTGCAGGGGAATTTTAGTTTCTTTTCTTTTTGTTCTTTCATTGTTCAGTAATACTTTAGGATGACTGGTGGGGGTGTCTAAATAAACCGCAGTTTAGTTGATTTTGTAGCATGTTAATTATTACATAAACCACAGATTTTGGCCTATAGTCACAGTCTGTCTTAAAGACATGTTGACCATTTTCATGGTATTGGTGGGTATGTGAGAGAGGAAGAAGCTGAAGCTGTATTTTAACATTAAACATTATGGATTTTATCCACATATCAATGAGATCTTTCAACTCAAATGAAGGGGCCCCTGTTCAAACTTGCTTGAGAAAAAACTGATGGTGTAACTGAAAACACCACAGTGTAGTATATTTCGGCCCATTTGAATCAGTTACATAATGTTCAGAGTTGGCTGCTTTTCTGCTAGCTTTATTTTCTGATGTATTCTTTCCACATACAGCAAGAGGGTTCTTAACTATTCTAGGTGGATATCTAGACATATATCATAATCAATCATAATCATACCATCATATTCTTTGTCATCTTTATTTTCTGAGATGTTCTCACTGTGTAGTTCAGGTTTGCTTCCAATTTGCATTTGTGTGTGTGTGTGGTGTGTATGCATGCGTGTGTATGCATGCGCATGTGCGTGCACATGATATTGGAGTTTGAACCCACGGCCTTCAGCATGCTATGTAAGTGTTCTACTACTGGTGTACTGGTATTTCTATTCACTACATCTTATTATTAGGAATTTGTGACAGTAAAATTTGTGAAACTGAACAGACAGTATTTCAGACTCCGTGGGCCAACATAGTGGCTGCTGTAGTTTTTGAAGTTTCCCAAATTTGTTCAAAAGTCGTCAAAGGCAGGATACCAGTGAATGAGTACAGTCGTCTTTCAGTGAGATTTTGCTTACAAAACAAAGAAGTTGCGTCTGGGCTAAGCTTTTTGGTCTATACAAACATTGGTAAGAGATTCTTTGCAAAATAACTTCAAAGGAATTCCATATTTGAGTTTTAGTGAAGTAAGTGCTTTGTCCAGAGGATGTAGTAGATGAAGTGACCAGACTTGACATGCTCACTGAAACCGTTGTCATCATCACTAATGATGAATGTTGACATCCTCTGGAGAAAAATTATTGCAGCATGGCAGAGGAGAGCGGGCATGAGATTGGGAAAAGAAGTGGTTTCTTTACTCTGAGACCCATCTTCTAATAACCCTTCTCTTCAGAGAGCCTACTCTTTGATACTTGATCACACATGCATCACTAGTGTCACACTTAGCATAAAAGACGAGGTGCTGTCCACCAAGACTGGGACGGACATAGGTTCACCTCTCATTCAGCTGAGTCCCAGGAGTCCCAGCTGGTGCATGAGAGCAGGAAAACAGTACAAAGGACTGATATGTTGGAAAGAAAGATGTAAAATTGCCGTATTTTCATATAGCATGATTATCTATTTAGGAAATGTTTGTCAAAAACAAATAAACAAACAAACACCCGCCAATAAGCACTAGGAATTAGATGGTAAGGTCTCCGAGAGGGTGTTAGATTCTTTCCCTATTCCATCATTATAGTTTTATAACCTAGCAATAAATAAATGGTATCCAAACTTACAAACACATTGTATTCACACCCCCCCCCCCAATAGTGCCTAGGCACAGATCTAAGTAAGCACTGGAAAGTGTCATAAAAGCAGAGCCAAAAAAAAAAAAAAATGGAGAGTGTACTGCACCCACAGATCAGGGGAATCGGTTTGTAAAGGAGTCGGCTCTCCAAACAGATCTGTAGGTGTAATGCAATTCCTATCAAGACTGTGGCGAATTCTCTCTAAAATTTATATATAAAGCTGCAGAAAGCAGTGAAGCTAAAGCAATTTAAGAAAAGGGAATGAAGTGAGATGATTTATTCTACTCTATTTTAAGACTTCCTTTATAGTGACAATAATCAAGACATTGTATTGACAGAGGATAGACACCTAGATCAATGGAACAGAATAAAGAACCCAGAAATAGACTTCCACAGACATGCGCAATTGATTTTAGACAGAAGTGCAAAAGCAATTCAATAAAGAAAAAAAGCTTTCTCTCTTTCTTTTTCTTTTTCTTTTCTTTTTTTTTTTTTTGAGTCAACAGAAACCACACAAATGGTACTTTTCAAAGTAATAGATACCATAGGCAAAAACCTGGGACCTCAACTTAAATTTTATATTTTACATATGAATTAATTCAAAGTGAGTCATAGATAAAATATAAAACTATAAGACTAAGGTAAAAATGTTTAGGACTATGTGGATTTTTAAACATGACACTAAAAATGTGGTCCCTAAAATTTAGGAGGAAAAAAAAAAGAAAAAGTCTTTCTTCAGCAAATTTAAAACTTTTGCTTTTGTACACACACGATCCTGTTGAAAAGAAGGAAAGAGAATCTCTAGAATGGATGAAAATATTTGCCAGGAATTTTTCTGTGAAAGGACCTGCTTCTAAAAATCTAAAAAGGACTCTTAAAACAGTTAAACACCCAATTAGGCTATAGACAAAAGTGCTGTGCTTAAAGGCATGTGGGGTCCGTGACATTATCACACACATGGACATATCTGGCCACGCCAGCCACTATTGCAGTTTACTAGGCTCACAGGTGAGTAAGACTACTGATGTCTCTTCCTCCACCCCCGGCAGGCTACACAGCACCTTTCAGTACTGTGTATGGAAATTCAGTACTTAGCACTATGAAAATTAGTCAGCAGGGAGGGAGCTTTCTGGTCAGGAGTAACTTGATTTTTCTATGTCCTGTGGTCAGTGTTCATGGTGTGTTCACAAATACGGTCCTACCACCAAGTGCTAATGGACAACTGGGAGTGGTGGCAGTACTCTGTATTATTTGGCTGTCTCAGGGCATCTCAGACCAGCAACTGTAAGGGAGTTATCACACTCCTGGCACTGAGGCTTTGTGTTTGGCAACCTATAACTTCTAGGATGGGCATAATCTTCTGTGTGTGGGTAAATCCAATTAAATACGCGTGTATTTGTATATCTGTATATATGTATGTATATATACACATATATATGTATATATGTGTGTATATATGTGTATACCCCTCCCACACACATATGTACGTTATAAGACAGTAGATTTATGTATTATTTTTGCATCTTCCTTAGTGTCAGTTATCCCTCTCCCCCATTTTCTCCTTTACTTACCCTCTGGCATCTCCTTCTTCCCTCCTACTCTCCCTCACTCTCCTACCCTCTCACCCTTCTTCCCACCTAAACCTCCTTCTCCATCATATCCCTTTTCCTGGTCATATAACTTGTGCTCTGTTGTATAGGTTTGTTTTTTTTTCTCCACAAAGCTCTTATCAATTACTTTAGTAAACCTTTAGCTGTTTTTGATATTCAAGCTTGTCTTTTTCAGATTTTTTATTATTATAAACAACAATGTAATGACTCCCTTATGGACATTTCACCACTTTTTGGTAGGATACACATCAAGTGGAATTGCTAGGCTGCATTATACATATTTATTTTAATAGGTATCAGCAGCTTATTTCTCATATTATTGCCAAGTTGGTCCCTTACTATAGCATGATTCATACTTTAATGCTATGTAAACATAAAGTGTGATTCATGCTGTATGCAGTAGTGTGATTCCTTTTCCTCTGACCTAGAGATGGCACTCATCAGTTTTCTCAGCTCTGCCTTCAAAGCCCAGGACATGGTCCTAGCTTTTCCACTGGTCTCTCCTTGGCTGACCAAGCTTTTCTATTCATTTTTGCAGCTTTCTCTCATCTCCTAGTATCCCCTCCTGCTGCTCAGGTTTGGAACAGAGAGTTTTTGCAGCCAGATGGGCACATCTTGTACCTGAGCTGTGCTTCTCCTAGCCTTGGCTACGGGATCTGAAATGGGACCTGTGGACCACCTGCTCCCGTGTGCTCTGGCAGCAGTCAACATTCTGCTGGGGTGTCCCAAGGTCTGCCAGAGTCCTTCAAACCTTCCAGGAGAGAGAGAAAGTGGTTCCTCCTTAGGGAGCTTCCATTGCTGTGGGGCCTCATGACTAGAACTCTCAGTCCCTAATAACCCATGACATGTGATCAGTCAGCATTTCTACCTGGAGCTTCATCCAATAGAAGACATGGAAGATGCCATCAGTATTTGCATCTCCTCTGTAGGACAGCTGTTGTTCTGTCCACTGCTGTTTTGTTAACTATATACCCAGTTTGTTTGCTCCATAATTCCTTCCTTCAGGTTTGTGGCTTAGGCTATTGCCCAGACTTTTTAGAGGGGCCAACATGAACGAGGCTGTAACTCCAAGGGTTTCTGTCATCAGTTCTTCATTTGAATTAGGATTTAGGCTCATATAACAATCCCCTGATTTGCTTCCTACATCTGGACTATGGCATGTTGGCAAATCAAGAATTTATTGGAGCTTCTGGCTGTGTATGTATTAAAGTGTTAATTTTTTTTTTAAATCTTAAAATCTTTTGAGACTTAAGTATTACAAAGAATTCCAGAACATTCTTTACCTAGATAGCCTAAATATTAATGTTTTATACAATCTTATAATCATAGTTATATACCAAGGAAATTAATATTAACACAATATTATATATTTCAAAAATCTTTGCTTACTTATTAATTCATGTCTTTACCTTCTAGACTGCTGTTCAGTCTAGGATAACACATTGATTTTAGTTATCATATCACTTCAATGTTATTTGACCATTATTGTGTGACTTTCCTTGGGGACATGTGAATGAACACCTGTTCATGACAGATAGAGCATACACTACTGATCAAAGAAAAAAATTTAACCCAAGTCTATCTTACTGATCCTGTTACTTTATTGGGTTTGCTTACAGAAGTGTGGTTGAGGGCTACCTAGTTTACATTTGGTCACTGTGATAAACGTTTGGTTGCACGTCCAAAAAGCAACTTGGGGAGGAAAGGGTTTGTGTTGGCAACAGCTTGTGTTGAGCAAAGCCAAGGCAGGGACTCAAGGCAGAGACTATGGAGGAGTGCTGTTTACTGGCTTGCTTCCTTTGGCCTGCTAAGATACTCTTCTTAAATGGCCCAGACCCCCGGGAAGGGTGCCACCTACAGTGGGCTGGTCCCTTATATATCAATTGGCAATTAAGAAAACACCATCAGACATGCTCATAGGCCAATCTGATTAAGGCAATTAGTCAATTGCATTTTCCTCTTCCCAATTGACTCTGACAAACACTCTCCAGCACAAAGGTGTTACTTAAGGTCTTGGTAACTCAGTGAGAAGTGCATCACTAAAGCGCATGCTCTCATGGTTCTGCAGCTAGCCTTGCTGAAGAAGTGTTTCCTCTCCCCAGAAAGGGTTTCCTGCTTGCACAGTGACAATGGTGAGGGGCTTTAAAAACTTTCTGAACTTCCTGAGTCTCAGAAATTCCATTAGCTTTCCAAGTCTTATGAGCTCTTCTCTTAGCCCCAACCCCCAGAAGGGTGTGTGTCAGTTCTGAGGAAATAGCAGCGCAGTAATGCTTAGAGCGGCTAGCCGACCAGCCTTTGGAAGGGACATTTCCACTAGCCGATATGCACAGAGTTGAGTATTCAGACTGTATTCCACAGGTAGACCAGTCAGGTTTCTCTGTCTTCCAGAAGTTCCCTGTTGTGTATTCTGTCTCAGGTTCTTAAATCGCCTTACAGTCCATCTTCTTCCCGTATAGTATATTTACCTCTTTTTAAAACACATCTTAATTTTTGTCTAACAATCTTGCATATTTTGGGGCAACAGTGTAACATTTTGAAACATGCATAGCGCTTCCAGATGGTCACATCAGAGTGATTGATGCCCCCGTCGCCGCAGACATTTATCATTATTATCCCTGTGTTAGCAACATCCAGAGTTCTCTCTGCTAGCTCTTTTGAAATATTCAGCTAATGGCTGTGAGATAGAACAACAGAAGCCTTTCCTGCTCTACAGCCGTTCTCCTGGATACAGCCGTTCTTCTGGGTACAGCGGTTCTTCTGGATACAGCGGTTCTCCTGGATATAGCAGTTCTTCTGGATACAGCTGTTCATTTAGAGCATTTGTCTTTTACCCTGTCTGCCCATATCCTATGTTTAGCCTTGTGCAGTTTGCTAAGTTTAGTGTGTGTATTATAGTCATTCTCTTAGACACCCGAATCCATAGATACTAGACATTCTATGTGTAACCCTCAGCTCAATAGTTGTGGTAGCACTGTCTGTCGGCATCCTTGCAGATGCCACAGGAGTAGTTCATGGATAGGGAGTATTTTGGTTGTTTCCCCTCTGTGTGAAAGGCCAGTGATGATAGAGCGACTGTGTTCACTTAAATGAATGATCAGTGTAGATCTTCTGTCTTTTTCTCCTACACTCTGTACACTCAAGTGTGGTCATATGAGCTAGTGAATCTAATTAAAGGTGATACTTAAAGCAGTGTGTTGACAGAAGACTTGGAACCATTCTGAATTTTAGAATGTAAATGGGGTTGTTTGCTTTGGGTCCAGGTGTGGAGCAAGATAAGCATTAGACAAACAAACAAACAAACAGCAAACCAACCAACCAACCAAAACTCTGATTTGGATTGCTGAACCAGCTTCAAGTACAGCCCAGTCAGAAGGCTCCCAGCACAGTTATCACACGCCTTTTAGTTTCATTCCAGAAATCATGCTCCACAACCCTAGAAGAAAACACCAGAACAAGAAACATAGCCCGAACAGAGTCATTTCCTAGGATGATTTTAAAAGCTCTTTCTTAAGCGCTTTAAAAAAAGACCATGTGAAATGTCAACAGTAGATGCTTAAACAAGACCTGAACAATGACAACAGTGGTTGACATGCTACCGTGGATAGAGAATGGCACATGGGGCTCCATCCCTGGATGAAGAGCTTCAAACTATGGAGATAGGGAGAGTTAATTTTCCCCAGAGATGAGCACCCTTCATGGTTGTGTAATACCAAGTGGTCAGCCCTAAAATGTTATACAATTATACATACAAGAAATACAAAATGGACTCAACAGGTTGCATTTACACATTGATTCTCTCTCTCCCTCTTCCCTCTCTCTCTCACACACATATCTACACACAGTATACTTGCAAATATATGTGACGATATTTAACAAAAGGCTGTGGAAGGGCGACAGGATTGAGAGGGGCAATTGTGTAATTACATTTTAATAAAAATAAAACTATTAAAGTATTTTTAAAGAGATAAAAGGGAGTTCATCTTTGTGCTTATCCAGAAAACAGTGCTGATAACGGTGCTTCAGTGTTCACAGCTAACAGAGGGGCAGGACTTGAGCCCTCAGCTCTCAGCCAACCACCGTAGCTCCCACGCACTGTGTGGTCTTGATCCGTTGCCCAGGAACTCGAGCTTCCCCCACTCATTACCTCTTTATTTTTAAAAGCAAAGTAGGACAAGGAAGGGAGTGGACCAGAAACTGAGTAGAAACCCCTCTGGGCAGAACACACCCTTTCACAGCTATTACTAATTAGTGATTTTATTAGAATTTTATTTTCTTCATTGTCTTAGGGTTTTACTGCTGTGAACAGACACCAGACCAAGGCTGCTCTTATAAGGCTAACATTTAATTGGGGCTGGCTTACACATTCAGAGGTTCAGTCCGTTATCATCAAGGCAACATCCAGGCAGGCATGATGTGGGAGGAGCTGAGAGTTCTGCATCTTCATCTGAGGGCTGCTAGCAGAACACTGACTTCTAGGTAGCTAGGATGAGGGTCTTAAAGCCCACACCCAGTGACATACCTACTCCAACAGGGCCACACCTTCTAATAGTGCCAATCCCTGGGCAGAGCATATACAAACACCACAGCCATAAATCTTACAAGCTCAGTTAGAATGTAGAAATACACATTGTTTGGGAGAATCAATACCATTTTCTTGGGGGAGGTAGTATGGTAGTAGTGCCTAGCATTTGAAATATATATTTGAGACAGAGCCTCAGTATGTATAGCACAGGCTGGCCTCAAATTCATTTACTACATCAAGTTTCTGGGAATCCTCCTGTTCTACCTCCTGAGTGTCTGGGTTATAAGCGTGGGCAGGCCCCTGGCGTAGGAGACATTTTTAGCTTTGTTTCTTGGAAATTCTTTGATGAGATAAAGACTGTCTTTCTCCTGTAGGTGCTGGTCAGGCTAGACATTAAGGGGAATTAAGAGACTTTTTCTCTACTTAGTTTTTCTCTCTTCTTGTTGATATCCTGGGAGGATGTCAAGTTGCTGAGGGCAGGGACTGGTCTTGTCCTGTGTGTCTTATGAATTCCATGTTTGTGGGGCTTAGCAGCCAGAGCACTGTGAGGTGTCCACAGTTCTCTCTGTACCCTGAATGAACTTGGGGCACAAAGTGAGAAGGCTTCTGCTAGTCAGTCCCAGGTAAAGTTCTTCCATTGCCTGTCTTGGGTTCTGGCCACTATTGGACTGTTCTAAATACAAACCCTCCAAGGCAAGGGTTCTTTTTTTTTTTACCAGCTTGCTCTTCACCAGATCTCCACACTGCTCAGGACTTCTGCCTCGTTTCTCAGGATTGGTGGTATATGATAGCCCAGTGTGCTGCCCCAGGGAAGTCTCAGGTCAGAAGGTGTATGAAGACTAAGTAAGGGTCAGGAATTGGTTAAAATCTTCCCACTGGTAAACATGAAATCAAGAAGTATTCTCGTTTGCTTTCTATGGCTGTGATAAATAGCCACGACCAAATGGAGCTTCGAGAAGAAAGGCTTTATCTCACCTTACAGCTTACAGTCTGTCACGAAGAGAAGCTGGCGCAGGTACTAAAGCAGGTTAGCCTGGAAGCCGGAGCTCAAGCAGAGGCCATGGAAGAGTGCTGCTTACTGGCTTTCAGGCTCATGTTCAGCTGCCTTTCTTACACCTCCCAGGACCACCTGCCTAGAGTGGCACCATCTACAGTAAGCTGGGCCCTTCCATATCTAGCCTTCATCAAGAAAGTGCACCACAGGCAAGTCTAAAGGAGACATTCTCTCAATTAAGGTTTCTTTTTCTCAAATGACTTGAGTTTAGGTTTATTGAATACTAACCAATACAGGAGATGTGTGCACAATCATATGAATATTCACACACACACACACACACACACACACACACACACACACACTCACGAGGCATGGCCTCCACGTGTGCTATCCCCAGATTAAATCTTGATTGGGTGATTTACCTAATTTTTCTGTGCCTCAGGTTACTCAAGTATAAAATGGTAGGGAGTGATAGTTCTGGTGAGATTTAAAGCACTTACACATTGCTTTACCTAATTTGAGTAATGTTAATTTCTCAATTGACAGTAAGTCCTATTGTCTCTAGGTTTTACACATCTTGCATACAGACTGATTGTTGTTTAGAGAGTAACGATGGCTGCAGAGTCTGCTGTCTGCTTTTGGACTGGTGTTAGTCGAACTATGATTTATTAAAGACATAAAATGGTATGTCTCTGTTTCTTTGAAACTTCGAAGTGGGGCACACGAAGCAAGAAGGTAATAATAATGGTGCCCATACGTAAAAGTCTCAGGATATTTCTTAGGGACATATGATTCTGAAACTGTGAGGCTCCTGGATAACTTTATTTTCACATGAGAACAGTAAGCAGAGAAACATTCCATCAGGATTTATTTAATTTCCAGAGAGAGGTGCTTTGGTGTAATGCTTGTCGTTCTTTGTTCAGGAAGGCAAGGAGTGAGCATAGTTCTCGGAGAATGCCCAAGTCCTAGTCCTTACTAGTTCCAGTAGTAACCTGTGACCTCAAAGCTGTCTCACCTATTGCTTCCTAAACCTAATCACGAAGACGATTGCGTTTCTGCTGTTCTGCTTTTATGTCAATATTTCTCAATGTGGACCAGTTTTTGTAGGTCAAGATCAACTGTGTAGCTTGAGCAGGGCAGTGGTGGCCGCATGCCTTTAATCCCAGCACTCGGGAGGCAGAGGCAGGCAGATTTCTGAGTTGAGGCCAGCCTGGTCTACAGAGTAAGTTCCAGGACAGCCAGGGATACACAGAGAAATCCTGTCTCGAAAACCAACCAACCAACCAACCAACCAACCAAACAAACAAACAAACAAACAAACAAACAAAGATCAACTGTAGCAACAATGCGAGCTATGTTGGGGTAGATTTATCAATTGCAAATCTTACTTGGGTTCAAGACTACTGATTATAGTGTCTTAAATTCAGCTACTATGTTGCTGGGCTGGCCTATTATCATCAGACTCAAAATAGAATTGGCAAAAGCAGAGGAAGTGGATATGGACAACAAGTTCAGAGGTGAAGGGAAAGGAAGTTAGCTGGACCAGAAGTGAATCTTATGGATTTGGAGAAACATGGCACCTCACTTTGGTATTTATGGATAGACAGGGTAGGGTTAATAAATATTATTAAAATAAATATTTGGAGTAATATAAATATTTACTGTTCTTAAAATCAGTAAAGTAATAGCATATTTTTCCTTCTGGGACATTTGTGAATTTGAGGAGACTTTGGAAGTTTTAGATGCGTATATTTGTCTACTGTCTGCTTCCTGTTTGAGCTTGCCCAGTGTCTTACTTTGTTATTTAGTGTTTTAGTTAGAGTTTATATTATATAGAGACACCATGACTATGACAACTCTTAAGAAAAAAAAATTTAACTGGGGCTGGTTTACAGTTCAAAGGTTTCGATCATTAGCATCAGGGTAGGAAGCATGGCAGCATGCAAGCAGACATGGTGCTGGAGAAGGAGCTGAGAGTTTTATATCTGGATGTACAGGCAGTAGCAGCAGGAGACAATAGGCCACTAAGCTTGGCTTGAGCTTCTGTGACTTCAAAGCTGTCTCCACCCCCAGTGCACTTCTTCCAACAAAAGCATACCTACTCCAACAAGTGCCACTCCCTGTGGGCCTTTGGGGACCATTTTTATTCAAGCCACCACACCCAGGAATACAATAGATTTCCATCTCAGATGAGTTAAAGAGTGGAGAGACTTGTTGGAGAACTGAGGTAGAGGCCGAAGGAGTACAGGCGAATTGTGGTGGTGATGTCATTCTGACTTTCAGCATCACCCCTGTTGATCTTCTCCATTTCAGGTGGGATGTACCAGTGCTAGTTACACACTTCAGACCTAGGTCTCTGTTAGCATCTGGTCTGAACTGTCACCTTGAGAGCTCCAAGCAACATGTTCCTGTGTTCTGTATAGATATGAGCTAGGGAAGTGTGCTGTGAACCTGAGGGTCTTTTGGCAAAGGCTTTGGAAATAGTCCATGTTCTATCCCTGAAGGCCACCTCTGAGAGTACTGACATGACTGTGGGCTGCTGCTAAAGTCTGTGGACAGCCATCACAGCGCTCAGCTCACTCCTTCTGAGAAGAAGAGGAAAGGTCCCATGGGAGTTGTTTCCATGACTTTATTAGACCATTTACCCATGAAGAGCCCACCTGAGGCCGTACTTGTGTGCTTGGCTCCTGTGGTTGGAGTTTTTAGTTGAGCCTGCCTGTGTTCCTGGCAGTGTCCCTTTGCCGTTGGAAATTTCCAAGGCTACTTCTTCTCTTTGTATAAGTATAGATACTAACAAGTTGACAGCTCACTGTCTCGTGTCAACACCAACCCTTCTGGAGTCCTCATTTTCTCTCCTGTTCAGTTTCTTTGTCAGTCGCAGCTTTCCAAATTTCACCCAGAATTGCACCACACTCCTGCTTTGGGAACATGCTAGTTCCCTGTCTAGAGCCATAACCTTTCCCATGGTATGTATCTGGCTTACTCACATTTGGTAAATGTTGGCTAGTGTCCAGTGGAGATGTGACGTCTTCTTAAATGTATTTCAGGTGTTTTGATGGCTAACTAACTAGACGTAGTCCTGTGTTCTCACAAAGACACTGATCTATCTCTCTCTATCTCTCTCTCTCTCTCTCTCTCTCTCTCTCTCTCTCTCTCTCTCTCTCTGTGGCAGTTGTTCAGAAAATTACAGTATACCTTGTAAATGAGACATTTGATACAGGACCAATTCTTGCATTGTTTAAATGGCCTCAATTTAAAGGCACATCATCAATTTAATAGTCATTTTCAGAATGGAAGAAGGTAAAATTTTATTAAATATGGGCAAAGATTACAAGATGTACCCCAATTTTTCAGGGGGGAAAACCCAATGTTTTAGAATCCTGGAAAACAGGGTCCCTGTGAGTTCTCAGTGATGTGACAGATTAGTCTGTAGGGAAATTACATGCACAGAAAGTTCTTTGGTAGAAATATCATCAGACTCCTTTAAAAGCCAAAGAACTAGGGAAAAAAATGAATGTATCTACCAAATGAACTTTAGTTTAGCATTGGTAGGAACTTAAGGATTCATGAAACCTCCCTAGCCTGCAAATCTCTGGCAACAAGCATCATTGAATTGCATGTCCTTGTTTGACCCTGTCAGGGAGCCTCTCCAAATGACTGAGAGTGCAGTTTTGTAATATTATATATCAAGGGCCTTGTTTAGATTATTTTCAACAAGACATTCTTTAGGTCTTTAGTAGGGAAAATGGGAAGAGACAATGACAAATCATAGATGTTAGTCCCCTTGTTACCTATTCCCAGAAAGGACACATTTCGTGTTGTCGCCTGCAGCATTAAACACCACCAGAGAATCTTCGCTACGCTCATTGCCTGCTTGCCTTTGCTCCCTTGGAATGCCTGAGTTCTGGCTACAGCGAGGAGTGGAGTCCAGCCAGCTTGATTTCTTTTTTAGAACAGTCTCTGGAAGTTGCTTTCACTTAGGATTTTTGAAGTCAACAGAAGTTTAGTTGAGAAGGCTTAAGCCCACATTGTGTAATGATGTCACACTTGGCGGTCAGCACAGATATGGGGAAGGGGCCTTCATTAATCTTTGCTGCCATTAAGTGAACTCCTGAATTTTTGCACTCACATTCTGCTGAACTGCAGTCTGGTTAACATAATCCCAACTCCAGCCGTAGTCCCCTCGGTCAATACTTTGTCCTGCTATCCTGGGGTTAGCTCCTTTTGTGCTCATCTGTCTTTAAGTGGCAAGCCGAGGCTCCAGGGCAGGGCAAGGAGCAGCACAAGTAATCTTGCAGATGACGCGGGATGTGAGGATCAGTGGTATTAGAGTGGCGTTAGGGATGCTGATGCTGGTCTCAGAGTACAGCGAGTATCCCATAGTTGCCAGGAGAGACTAAGGCCCAGAACTCAGAAGCAGGGGAAGGGGTATGATGTGGATAGCTGGCTTTGGGAGGACTCTGGGAATGCAGAACTGGCTCTCTGCTAGTTTCCCAAAAGTTACCATCATAGCCCCGTCCTCCCACCAAATAATAGTCTGAAAATTAAATCTAAAGATTATCTTTATAGCATTACTGTTACATTCTGCAGTGAAGTTTGTTGAAATAACAAATTTTACATAGACTTATTTTGATTTTTCATTTTTTATTAAACTAATAAAATTTATTTTAAAATATATCACTCAATATTGAAATTTTTAAGTCATCAAAAATAATTTATAATAGTTAATTGCTTCTTAAATATACATGATACCTTCTAAAGCTAAAAGTAATATGCACTCAACCAGTTTTTAAAATCTCTTTGGAACATTAAACACTATAGAAGTAGAAAAAAAATCTGTTATGAAGTCATCTATGAAGGAAATTGTGACAAGTTCCTGACTAGACAGAAACTGTCCGATATCCAAGGGAGAATATGCAGTGTAACTGTGATACCATAGAATGGATTGGGGAGTGTTCCTTCTGTTCCTATTTTGTGGAATAGTTTGAAAAGTATTAGTATTAGGTTTTCTTTGATGGTCTGATAGAATTCTGCATTAAACACATCTGGTCCTGGGCTTTTTTTTTTTTTTTGGTTGGGAGACTTTTAATGACTTCTATTTCTTTAGGGACTGTTTAGATGGTTTATTTCTTTAGGGACTGTTTGGATGGTTTATCTAATGGTATTTGGTATCTTTCTAGAAAATTGTCTATTTTATCCAGATTTTCCAGTTGTGTTGAGTATAGGCTTTTGTAGTAGGATCTGATGGTATTTTGAATTTCCTCAGTTTCTGTTGTTATATCTCCCTTTTCATTTCTGATTTTGTAAATTTGGATACTGTCTCTCTGCCCTCTGGTTAGTCTGGCTAAGGATTTATCTATCTTGTTGATTGTCTCAAAGAACCAGCTCCTGGTTTGGTTGATTCTTTGTATAGTTCTTTTTGTTTCTACTTGGTTGATTTCAGCCTTGAGTTTAATTATTTCCTGCCATCTACTCCTCTTGGGATTTGTGACCTTATATGGTCATTTTATGTTCAATTTTAGAGAAGGTGCCATGAGGTACTGAGAAGAAAATATATTCTTTTGTTTTAGGATGAAATGTTCTATATATATCTGTTAAATCCATTTGGTTCATAACTTCTGTTAGTTTCACTTTGTTTAGTTTGTGTTTCCATGATCTGTCCATTGATGAGAGTGGGGTTTTGAAGTCTCCCACTATTGTTGTATGTGAGGTGCAATGCGTGCTTTGAGCTTTAGTAAAGTTTCTTTTATGAATGTGGGAGCCTTGTATTTAGAGCATGTTCAGAATTGAGAGTTGTTCTTGGTAGATCTTTCCTTTGATGAGTATGAAGTGTCCTTCATTATCCTTTTTGATAACTTTTGGAAGTTGATTTTATTCGATATTAGAATGGCTACCCCAGCTTCTTTCATGGGACCATTTGCTTGGAAAATTGTTTTCTAGCTCTTTACTCTGAGGTAATGTTTGTGCATTTCCTGTATGCAGCAAAATGCTGGGTCCTGTTTAAGTATCCAGTCCATTATTCTATGTCTTTTTATTGGGAAATTGAATTCATTGATATTAAGAGATATTAAGGAATTGTGATTATTGCTTCCTTTTTTTTTTCCTGAGGCAAGGTTTCTCTGTATATTCCAGGCTGTCCTGGAACTCACTTTGTAGACCAGGCTGGCCTTGAACTCAGAAATCTGCCTGCCTCTGCCTCCCAAGTGCTGGGATTAAAGGCGTGCGCCACCATGCCCGGCACTTCTTGTTACTTTTGATGTTATTTTTATGTTTGTGTGGCTCTCTTCTTTTAGGTTTGTTGAAAGAAGATTACTTTCTTGCTTTTTCTAGGGTATATTTTCCCTCCTGTGTTGGAGTTTGCCATCTATTATCCTTTGTAGGGCTGTATTTGTGGAGAGATATTGTGTAAATTTGTTTTTGTCATGGGATATCTTGGTTTCTCCATCTATGGTAATTGAGAGTTTTATTGGGTATAGTAACTTGGGCTGGCATTTATGTTCTCTTAGGGACTGTATAACATCTACCCAGGATCTTCTAGTTTTCATAGTCTCTGGTGAGAAGTCTGGTGTAATTCTGATAGGCCTGCATTTATATGTTACTTGACCATTTTCCCTTACTGCTTTTAATATTCTTTCTTTCTTTTGTGCATTTGGAGTTTTGACTATTCCGTGACAGAAGGAATTTCTTTTCTGGTTCAATCTATTTGGAGTTCAGTGGGCTTCTTGTATGTTTATAGGTATCTCTTTCTTTAGGTTAGAGAAGTTTTCTTCTATAATTTTGTTGACGATATTTATTGGCCCTTTAAGTTGGGAATCTTTGCTCTCTTTTATACCTATGATCTTTAGGTTTGGTCTTCTCACTGTGTCCTGGATTTCCTGGATGTTTTGGGTTAGGAGCTTTTTGCATTTTGCATTTTCTTTGACTGTTATGTTAATGTTTTCTATGGTATCTTTTGCACCTGAGATTCTATCTTCTATCTCTTGTATTCTGTTGGTAATGCTTGCATCTATGACTCCTGATCTCTTTTCTATATTTTCTATCTCCAGGGTTGTCTCCATTTGTGATTTCTTTATTGTTCCTATTTCATTTTTTAATCCTGGATGGTTTTGTTCAATTCCTTCACCTGTTTGGTTGTGTTTTCCTGTAATTCTTTAAGTGATTTTTGTGTTTCCTCTTTAAGGGCTTTTAGTTGTTTTCCTGTGTTCTCCTGTATGTATTTAAGGGAGTTATTTATGTCCTTTAAAAAGTCCTCTATCATCATCATAAGATGTGATTTTTTAAATCAGAGACTTGCATTTCTGGTGTGGTGGGGTATCCAGGACTTGCTGTGTTGGGAGATGATGATGCCTTGGTTTCTGTTGCTTATTGTCTTGCCTCTCACCAGCTGGTTATCTCTGGTGTTAACTGGTCTTTCTGTCTCTAACTGTGGCTTGTCTCTCCTGCAAGCCCATGCATCAGTATTTCTGGGAGACCAGTTCTTTCCAGGATTTGGGTATGGAGAGCTGTGACATAGGTGCAGATGGAAACCAGAAGGATCCTGTTTTCAACTGTTCTTTGCTCCTGTGTCCTGATGGTTCTGGGCTTGTCCCTCTTGGGACAAGAATTTGAGCAGAAGTGGTGGTCTTACCTGTGCTCACGGGTGTGTCCACACTCCTGGGAAGCCAGCTCTCTCCCAGTGGTATTTTGGTATGGAGCGCTGTGGCACAGGATCAGCTCTGGGCACAGACAGAAGCCGGAAGGCTTGATTTTTCATTTTTCATTACTTCTTTTTATCCCGTTCAGTGCTTCAGCCTTTTTCCAAGACTAGTATCTAACCACAAAATGGTGACTGTTACAGTAAGGGATTCAATTAGGTGGCTGTGTGTTAGCACTCCAGAGGTAGCGGCAGGAGGATGTGGAGTTTGACCTTTGCCTGAGCTGTGTATGGAGAAGGCACATAAGGCAGGTAGTTTAATATAGATTTCTAGATCTCCTCCCTGTGAAGTCTCTCTTGAGTTTTAATCTCTATCTATGTGCACCACTCTTGTTTCCTGCTGCCCCCTCTCACGTCGTTCTATGCACCGCTTTTTATTGTCTTGCTCAGCACTCTGTGCTGTGACTCAGAGTTCAAACTAAGTACAGAGAGTTGAACAGTTGAACAGACTTGTGCATGTCAAAACACCGCAAGCCATTTGCTCCCAATTCCTTTTCCTTTCTCTTCTTTCTTTTCTCCCTACCCCCTCTTTCTCTGCCCATGCCATTCTCTTCCATGGCTCCCTCTCCTCTCTCTCACCTCCTCCTGCATGCCAGCCCCCTCCAAGATCACTCTGTCATTTATACAAGCTTGAGTTTTCCACCCACAGAGGTACTGGGTAGCCAGAGCCTTTGGAATATACTGCCAGCCCCTTTTCTAGAGGGGCCTTGAATCCAATCAGGTTTCAGTTAGGAATGATGGGAAACCTGAGTGAAGCTCATATACATTTGAAATATCAAGGGAAATTGTATAAGGCTCTTTTCTTCTGTTTATTTTAAACTGTAAATCAGTAGTGAAAGATTCAAAGAATAGGTATGCAATTTTCAAAAGACTTCAAATATGTGTAGTTAAAGAACTCTTTAGGGCTGAAGGTGTTTTGAGACATATCTCCTCGGTCCATGATTTGGCCTTCAGGTTATGTCTTAAATAAATTTTAAGATCATGTTAACTTAGCTTTTGTGTAGTCATAAATTCCTTTTCCCCCCTGGGTTTTTTGAGACAGGGTTTCTCTGTGTAGTGCTGACTGTTCTGGAACTTGCTCTGTAGACCAGGCTGGATGTGAGCTGACAGAGGTCCTCCTGCCTCTGCCTCCCAAGTGCTGGTTTTAAAGGTGTGCACTCTTATGCCTGACTACGCTGTGATAAATTCTAAAAGGCCTAAATGGTTAACTACAAGATTGAAAGTCTCTGGGACGTGGTTATAACTAGAATTAAAAATAAATGCACCAACCACATACTGAATATATTTAAAATAAGTAAGATCAGCAATTTATTTTTTTCAGAAGCTACCCTTAAATATCATGGCCTTGAGGCACAGGTGTGCTCATGTGCAGGGCAGAGCGAGTGTCATTGGAAAATGATACATAGAGAAAAGACTATGCATGCCTGCTTTTAGTTTCCTTTTTGAGTATATAGAACTGCTTAAATCCACATATAGGAAGGGCTAGAAGAAGGTTTGGCAACCATGAACATTTCTCTGATTCATAGGAATAAGGTCACAGGAGGAAAACGAATTCCCTAAGGCACACAGGTAGCTGGTGGTGACACAGCCAAGACCAGAACCTTTACTCCCAATGTCATGCTTTGTTTCTCTCTTGAAGGCATGGTATTGTGTGGACATGGACGCAATGATGCAGTAAATGCTCATCTGTGTGTTTGCTGACACCTGGCAGCCTTACTAGATGCCTGTCTCAGCTTGCACATGAGTTTTCTACCTGGGCAACCAACTGTCACCCTAACAGGTAGCTTTTCACCCTGTAACCCAGTGTCTTAGGTTTCGGTCTCTGTGATAAAAACCATGACAGGATGTAGTTTTTTGGGGGTGGGGTGGGGGGAGATTGTTTGACTCATGCTTTCTGATCACAGTCCATCATTGAGGGAAGACAAACTAAGAACTCGTGCAGGACAGAGACCTGAAGGAGGAGCTGAAGGAGGATCACTTCCTAGCTTGCTCTTCCTAGCTTCCTCAGCCTACTTTCTTACATCTCCCAGGACCTCAAGAGTGTCACTAGTGACAGCGGTCTGGGACCTTATACTTCGTCACCAGTCAAGAAAAGGCCCCAAGGTCTCACCTACAGACAATCTGATGGAGCCATCTTCTCAATTGAGATTGCTCTTCCCAGATATGTCTAGGTTTGTGTCAAGTTGACAAAACCCAACCAGTAGACCTTGAACTTGCCATCTTCTTTGCTTGTACCTCCCAAGTGCTATAATTACAGACATAATACCAGTTTAAAACAACCCCTGTTTACTGACTCTTGGTCTGTAGGGCTGGTCTTCTTTTGGTTTCTAATGACTTCATGAGGGAAATTGCTTTTGTACAGTAACATCTGTTATAGAATGCTTACACTTGATTGTAGAAAGGCAAAGTCCTGAAGTTTGGCAGCCAGGACCACAGGATGTAATAAGAGAGGAATTGTTGATAGAAGGATGAAAAGAAACAGATGGTTTTTTTTAGACGAAGAGCTACAATTAACAGTTACTGAGAGAGTAAGAATCAGCCCCCTGATTGGTTATCCAATACCAAGGTGTCAGACCTAAAAACAAATACCTACAGGTAACACTGAACCAAGTTGTGTTTATATGTAAGTGTAACAACAGTGGTTAAAGAAATGGAGGCCTTGAATTTGGGAGAGAAGAAGGGTCAGGGGAGTGACATGGGAGGGGCATGAGGGAGGGGATAAATGGTGTAATTATATTTTAATTAGATAAACATTCTATGTACTCAGTTTCAGAAGAGGGAGTCTGTGATATGTGATAGTCCAGTGTTGTCTCATCACATAAATAGAATGGCTAGAAAGGGCAGCCTTATCACCCTCTTCTCTTCCCCAGCATGCCAGGCACTTTCCACTTAGCATTTACCAGTCAGTCTGAGATGCTGCTGTTTCTTAAGTTTTAGTCCCCACACTGTTCAGTTTTTCACGCATCTCAGCCTAAACATCCGATTCTCAGCCTTCTCCCGGTTGTACATATTATCCCCACCTAACTTCTGATGGATACTTCCAGATCGGCTTCTGGTCTTCTCTACAGTTGACCTTGTTTGTTTTCCTCCTCTATGTTGTCTCTGTTTGAACAAAACTATCTGTAGACTCACCTCTGAGTTACAGTATCTAGGAAGAGCAGGGCAGGGCACATGTAGACTCTTGGATGTTTAAAAAGAGGTCCAGATAAGTTGAATGTTCTGTTGTCATAAAGGGCAACCATATCATCACAGGAAGTCCTACTAAGTTTTAGTAAACTGTAGCCTACCTACCCTTTGAGCGATTGGTTCTCCTAATTGCCAGCTCAGCAGTCCGGTTAAGAGTGGCTTGATGACCAGCTCAAGGTCACATGGTTAATCTCATTAAGAAATAAGATTAGCTCCCTCAGTGCTGGATAATTTTAGCCATTGTCTCATAAGGACTTGGTCTCTGTTGTACTCAACTTTTAGTGTTCTCTGCTTTTAAAAAGAAAATTAAATAAACAATATTCTTCCAATTTTAACTATTTCCAGTCTAGTCTTTATACTTCATATTTCTTTACATGTAGATTCTATTGCAATATTTTAATTTTTCAGTGTCAAAATTGATGGCAGACTCATCTCCTGCTATAAATTGTATATTGCTTGAATTCCAAAGAGTGGTCTGAACTCTGGTGTTTGTTTTTGTTCAGATATAAATGGGATGGGAAGACAGCTCACTGGGTAAAGTGGTGGCCATTGCAAACATGAGATCTGAATTTGAGACCCCAGCAACCAACTAAAATCTGGACATGGTAGCATGCATCTTTAACCTAGCCTACTATCTTCCAAAATCGTGAGCATCAGGTGTAGTGAGAGACCCTTCTAAAAAAATGGTGGAGAGTGATGGGGGAAGACACCCTGTGTCAATTTTTGCCCTTATGCACACGTGTGGGCACATGTCACATGCATACAGTGTATGCTTACAAAAAAGACCATTGACTTTGAAGGTCCTGACATGGGTAATATCAAGATTGAATTACGAGAAGCTCCAAAGGTTCCAGCCAAGCTTCAGACTTGAGTAAAGTGAAGGAAGGCAAGGCTTAGGAAATGATCCCAGAAGGCCACTTGCTCTGGGCTTGTCTGCTATAGATGGAAACAGATGCCTCATTCTTTACTGAAGTTCAAGGGAGGCTTGCTTCATTGGGCAAGATGCATGTGAATCTTACTGTGACCAATTGCAAGAAGCCCTGCATATTATTGTTGACTTTTGTGTTTCCTACATCTTAACATCCCTTCAGTCTCAATCTTGAGTTGTCTTGATGCAGGAATCCTGATGTACCGTATGGCTGCAGTTGCTTATGGCTTTTATTACTTGATGCAGAACAACAAAGGATAAAGTAAAAAAAAAGAAAAGAATTAAAGAAAAAGACCCAGTGAGGCAGTGCTCCCTTCCCTTTGCCAACCAAGTATTTATGTCACCTGCCTCATCACAGTGAGCTATGCTTACACTGGATGTCAGCCTTTTCCAGCTCTGGCCCAGCTAGCCTGAAGCTCACAGATTTTCCTTGTTTGACAGGCAGCTGTAAATGGTGACCTTCTTTGTTGTTTGTTTGTTTTGTTGGTTGGTTTTAAAGTCTCTGGTGATAAAATTCAATGTACAATTGCTTTCCCTTCACTTGGAAGAATTAACAGAGCCTAAAACAGCCAGATGAAACCCAAGCAGGGAGGGACTCCTCTGTGTCCTCAGGCAGGGTACTTGCTCTGAGTATTTGCCTCCGAATAGCAGTTTGTTTAGGAGGGTAGTATAATCCATGTCAGAATGAGTGTCCTTATCCCTGGATTATAAAGGGATTGCTATTGTTCTAGTATTTAAAATCTGCAGCATGCTTCACAGACCATCCAAGACTTAACAGGTAGGAGCTGAAGGCTCCACCCATTCTGAATCATTAAGGATTAAGAGGCAATTGGAAGTAAAGACAAAGTTAAGTCATAATGACTTTCAAGTGGATGCCCGGATCAATGAGGACAATCAAGATAAAGCAAATATGAAATTCTATCTTGATGATTTAATGTATCTAAATGTTTTATTTAATGGGTAGAAATCTGAAGAGTTAGACTGTTTGCTTTATATAGGATACATGGCAAATAAAATAAAATTTATTAAAATATTTACCCTTTTCCTGTAAGAGTAAGGATGCATCAGTCAGGCTGAGGAAATCAAGACTGTTAAAACATAACCAGGATGAATGTAAAAAAGCTCCAGATTTTAAATTTTGATTATTTTCCTATCACAAGTGTTTGCTCAGTATTTTCATTGATTCATTTTACTGAAAAACATTACTTTAAAAATAAGTGCATATTCTACCACATAAGTCAGTTTTACTTCCTATGTAATTAATCCCTAATATCAAACAAAATAAAACTACATTTTGTATGTGTGCACATGTGCATGTGTGAACTTGCACACCGAGGCCAAAGGTTGACATGGGTTGTCTTCCTTAATTGCCCTTCACATTGCTTTTTGAGGTATGGTCTTAGGGAGCCTGGAGCTCATTGATATGGCTAGTCTGCCAGGGCAGAGAGCCTGTCTCCACCTCCTCGGCTCTGGGATCACAGTGCCTCTATGCCCAGCCTTTCAGTGGGCGTGGGGGCATCTGAATGCTGATCCTGATGCTTTACTATCTGAGCCATCTCTTCCACCTATATTTCTAAGACTATATTTCTAAGTTGCAACTTGATGCCTTTGCTTACTAAAGTCTTTGAAGTTATGCTTGCTTTCTCCTCTCCCCTCCCCTCTCTCCTCCCCTCTCCCCTCCCCTCCCCCTCCCTTCCCCTCCCCTCCCCCTCCCCTCCATCCCCTCCCCTTCCCTCTCCCCTCTCCCCTCCCCCCTCCCCTCCCTCCCCCCTCCCTTCCCGTCCTCTCCCCCTCCCCTCTCCCCTCCCCTCCCTCCCCTCTCCCCCTCCCCTCTCCCCCTCCCCTCCCCCTTCCCCTCCCCTCCCCTCCTCTTTCTTTCTTCCTTTCTTTCTTTCTTTCTTTCTTTCTTTCTTTCTTTCTTTCTTTCTTTCTTTCTTTCTTTCTCTTTCTTTCAGCAGTTAGCACAACTCTTGAGGAGCCCACCACAGCTTGTAGGCACAGTTGGGGCTGTCCTGCTTCTTCAGCTTTTGTTCTTCTTCTTCTTCCTGTTCCTCCTCCTCCTCTTCTTCCTCCTTCTCCTCCTCTCCTTCTCTTTTTCTTAAGATTTACTTTATTTATATGAGTACACTGTAACTGTCTTCAGACACACACAAGAGTGCATCAGACCCCATTACAGGTGGTTGTGAGCCACCATGTGGTTGCTGGGAATTGAACTCAATGTCTCTGGAAGAGTGGTCGGTGCTCTTAACCGCTGAGCCATCTCTCCCTGTCCTGCTTTTGTCTGTATTAGTGTACAGAAGCTTAAACATTTGTTCTGAGGGTTATGTAAGTGGGTCTGCTGAAATACCCTGACAGTTGACAGTGACTGGAGAAAAGGCTACAAATTTATTACCAGGCATGTGTGTGCAAAATATGAAACTCACATAAGGGCCAGACAGTTGTGGTTGAGACTTTGAATGAGTCTTCTCTTAGGGGAGAGGGAAGTGGAGGCTGTAGGGTGTGTGTGTGTGTGTGTGTGTGTGTGTGTGTGTGTGCGCGTGCGCGTGTATGTGTGTGGTATAAGTCTTAGAGGAGAGGGTGGGTGTAAGTAAGTCTTAGAGAAGAGAGGTCTTGAAAAACCAGACCTTAGTCTGGGTCAGTATTCCTTTGGGCTTTGGGTGAGGTGTTGAGAGTTAGTCTCTTCCTCTGTGATGTGAGTTTCATTCCTTTGGTTAATGGAATTTTAGCAGGCAGATTTAAAGGCAGTTAGTTTCTCCAGCTCAGGTTCAACCCCTTCGACAAACCTCTATCTCCCAAAATATTCACATTATGATTCCTAACAGCAGCAAAAATTACAGTTATGAGGTAGGAACAAAATAAATTTCTGGTTGGGGGGTCGCCCCAGCATGAGGAAGTGCATGTATCCAGGGCCGCAGCATTAGGAGGGCTGGCTCCTCTAGTCAAAGCCTTGGCCTCTGTGGGTAGGAGATCTTCAGGGAAAGCTCACCCTTTGGTTCTCTGCTCCCCACACACTCTCCTCTCGCTGTTCTTATCTGAGCCCCAAATGCTAGCAGTTGTCAGGTGTTAGACAACATGCTAATAGCAAGTGCGACTGCTAACAGATGATATCACAGAATGTTGGCTAGGATATTTTTCTCAGGCTGTGACACTGAATCCAAGGTACACCCCAGTCACTCTTGCATGGCATTGTGGGATGCTGCCTTAGCAGAATGATGCTGAAATCCTTAATTCTTAATTTATTTATTTATTTATTTTTTTGTCTTAGATACTAGCAATACAGCCACATCTTTGAAAGCTATGTAGTATAAATAAGTAGAGCATTGTTTAGTAATTTCAACTAAACTGTATCTTGTGTGTGAGCATGCACGTGGAGGCCAGGGCGTGGCCTGGGGTTCTTCATTATTTGCTTTTCACCTTATTTTTGAAATAGGCTCTTAGTGAACTTGGAACCCATTGTCTTGGCAAGGCTGGCTGGCCTTGAACAGTCTTCTCATCTCACCTCTCCAACTTTCTAGCTTTCCAAACAGGCTGGTAAAACATGTGTGGTTTAACCCTTAGTGTTCATATTTTCTGATGCCCTACTAGGTACTGAACTGGGGCCTCGTGCATACTTTGCAAGCACTTCGTCATAGGCCTGCCATCTCGGCTCTGTTCTTACATATTTCTAGTAGAAGCCTTTTCTTTTCTCTCTCCTCATTTCTCCTTGTATTTAGGGACAGTGTGATTTCTGCCTTGCCCCATGCCCCACCCCTCACCGAGAATACCAATTACTCTCTAAGATTGGGATGGTGGAGGGAAGAGCACACAAGAAAGCCAAACACTGGCATGTATGTGCTTTCTCTTTCTTTGCAAGGACTCGGCTTCCAGTGGAGTCACAAATAGAAAAATTGTTGTAATGCTGCCTATAAGGTAGTTGCAGGCATGGGTATATGTGCAGAAAACTCTCAGAATCTTTGTGGGAATGACCCTTAGGCCTCTGTAGCTCTAACTTGTTCCTGAGAAGGGTTCGTTTTTCTTGTTTAAGAATACTTTAAGAGATTTATTCTATTTTGAAGTGTGTGTGTGTGTGTGTGTGTGTGTGTGTGTGTGTGTGTGTGTGTGTATGTGTCTGCCTGTCTGTCTGTCTGTGCACATGAAAAAAAGGAAATCCCTTGGAGCTGAAGTTACAGGTGCCTGTGAGCCACCTGCTTGGGTTCTGGAAACTGAATCTGGGTGCTCTACAGGAGCAGTGCATAACCTTACCCCGTGAGCTGCTGGGCCTCATTGCTGTCTGTTCACCTGCCTTCTGTTGGTGTGAGAACTTTAGCAAAGAAGAGAAATATTCCTTAAAAGTTTGTGGAAAGAGTCGGTATTAGCCTCCCAGTTGCAGAGAGATAACTAGGCTTGGCTTTGATCTGCTTTCTTTCCACAGTGTGAGTAATGAAATGTTGGTCATTTGCATTTCTTTTTTTTATTAGATATTTTCTTTATTTACATTTCAAATGTTATCCCCTTTGGTTATTTGTATTTCTTTCTTGAAACTTTTATAATAGTCATCTGACTTAAAATCCTATTTTTTCATAGCATTGGCTTGTCTCATTGCTCAAAATTATTTAAAATCTCTAAGTAAAATGATAAAAGTTTGGAAGGCCATTCATTAATGAGCTGTATTTTAAACTGGAAATAATGTGTGCTTTTACCAGTGGGACAAGTATGGTGAGCTACTGCTCTGAATGTCTTTCTTGACATTACAACAAAAATACTGAGTTAAAAATGTTTACTCTGTATATGGAAGAAGTAATATGAGAATGTATGCATACTATGATTACAAATCTGTGTTTGTATAAATGTGATACAATTGAATTGTATGTATTTAATGTCATCCACCTACTTACAAGACAATAAAACAGCTGCTGTCAGGGTTGTGAATTTTTTTTAAATCTTATTATTGGTGTAGTTAGTAAGTATTTGGAAAATATGTTATCAGAAACAAAATACAGATATAGAAGAAGAAAAAAAAGAAACCTAAGAACCAACTCTGTATGGAAACAAATGCTAACAAAATAAAATAAACTCCAGTTGTCCAGAGGAATCAAATTATGACTCTAAACAAAGCTGGTGAAGTTCAAGGCTCTGGAAGGCAAGTGTGGTTTCTACTGATAATGTTCTGACCACAGATACACACCTGCCTGGCCAGCCTCCTACACAATGCCTGGCTTCTCATCATTTTCTTAAGGGTAAATGATGTGTAGTTAGGATGGACGCAAACAGCTTTCTACAAACACAAATCTATAGGTAGAGTCTCAGTATATGTCATGGATAGGGATGTAGCATCATATGGAGGTGTGGAATATGGAGCATGGATGGGTTGCAGTGGCTGCGAGGTGGACAGACTGCAGCATGGGTGGGTTGCAGTGGCTGCGAGGTGGACAGACTGCAGCATGGGTGGGTTACAGTGGCTGCGAGGTGGACAGACTGCAGCATGGGTGGGTTACAGTGGCCGGGAGGTGGACAGACTGCAGCATGGGTGGGTTGCAGTGGCTGCGAGGTGGACAGACTGCAGCATGGGTGGGTTGCAGTGGCTGCGAGGTGGACAGACTGCAGCATGGGTGGGTTGCAGTGGCTGCGAGGTGGACAGACTGCAGCATGGGTGGGTTACAGTGGCTGCGAGGTGGACAGACTGCAGCATGGGTGGGTTACAGTGGCCGGGAGGTGGACAGACTGCAGCATGGGTGGGTTACAGTGGCTTCGAGGTGGACAGACTGCAGCATGGGTGGGTTGCAGTGGCTGCGAGGTGGACAGACTGCAGCATGGGTGGGTTACAGTGGCTGCGAGGTGGACAGACTGCAGCATGGGTGGGTTGCAGTGGCTGCGAGGTGGACAGACTGCAGCATGGGTGGGTTGCAGTGGCTGCGAGGTGGACAGACTGCAGCATGGGTGGGTTACAGTGGCTGCGAGGTGGACAGACTGCAGCATGGGTGGGTTGCAGTGGCTGCGAGGTGGACAGACTGCAGCATGGGTGGGTTACAGTGGCTTCGAGGTGGACAGACTGCAGCATGGGTGGGTTGCAGTGGCTGCGAGGTGGACAGACTGCAGCATGGGTGGGTTGCAGTGGCTGCGAGGTGGACAGACTGCAGCATGGGTGGGTTACAGTGGCTTCGAGGTGGACAGACTGCAGCATGGGTGGGTTGCAGTGGCTGCGAGGTGGACAGACTGCAGCATGGGTGGGTTGCAGTGGCTGCGAGGTGGACAGACTGCTGGGACTGGGGATGAATTGGAGTTTGATGAAAACTTCTGCTGTCTGGAGAGGCGGAGCTGCTGCTCTGAGAGGAATGGATTCAAACAATGGCCAGAAGAGTTTAAGCCAAGCATGAACGTGGGTGTTTTCGGATGAGGGTCCTTGTCTGTGGATAGTGTGTTATGTACGGTCCCGGGAGCCTCCCTTTTTTTCTCTTCCCACCATCTTCTTTATTACCAGCTTGTTTAATCATCGTGACTCTGAGGCAGGCCTTATTTTCTCCAGGTTGTGGTTTTGGAAACTGAGGCTCATGGGGACTGTGTACTTTTCCTAAAGGCACAAAGATTACAGGGCAGAGGCAAAATTTGAATCCAGACTATGTAGTATGAGAGCCAGGGCTCTTAAAAAGCCATATAATCACAACCATAGTTCCAAATTGAAAATAAAGACCAACAGCTTCTTCCCCCTCTTAAAAAAAATCACATTGGAGTTCTAGGGTATGTATATGTTTCAAAAAATGCTTAACATAGGAATATATACTCAACAGTACTCAATGCTATAAGGCTGGCTACTGAAACTTTTTAAAAAAAGATTTATTTATTTATTATATGTAAGTACACTGTAGCACCAGATGAGGGTATCAGATCTCATTACAGATGGTTGTGAGCAACCATGTGGATGCTAAAATTTGAACTCAGAACCTTGGGAAGAACAGTTGGTGCTCTTAACCTCTGAGCCATCTCTCCAGCCTTGCTACTGAAATTCTTACTGCCAGTGATGAGCACAGGGAACAGGTCATGCGCATGCTCTCTGTCTCTCTGTCTCTCTCTCTTTGTGTGTGTGTGTGTGTGTGTGTGTGTTAACTCTCTCTGTGTTAACAGGATTCCATACCTTCATCATTTGGTACTTGTTTCTTGTCTATATTGCTTTTACAGAGATGGCACACAGATGTAGTTTATGTAGGTGTATTTGCATGCATGTGCATGCATGTGTATGCATATGTACACGTGTGTGCATGCCATGGATGTGTGTCTGTATATCTGTGTGCACATGCTAAGAGACTGTTCCACATACGGCTTTGCTCCAGTCCTTTATGCATCGCTGTCAGAGAGGTCCTCCCACGGCAGTGAGTCTGAGATGCATGCACCCCTGCAGCCCTGCCATTTGCTTTTGGGCCTCTGCTTTCTGTCAAGGCCCCTGCATACGATAGCTGCTTATGTTCCCCGAGTCATGCTGAATCCCTCATCTTGAGGTGTGATCCTTAAATTTCTGACTTTTCAATACAGACTCTCTTTGCTCTGATCCACACTGTTATAAACAACACCAATTCCTTGTTTCATTTGGCCGTTTATTTCTTTTTAAGGCGGTCTCATTATTCCAGGCTGGCCTCCAACTTTTATCTGTTTGCTTTAGCCTCCAAAGTCCTTGGGCTGCAGGTGTGTGTACCTGCACCCAGCCTATGCTTGGCATTTATGATGAGCCTTGGTGTGCTGGCGAGCTCCTAGCAGGGTGAAGAGGAAGCTTTGTAACCATGGAGAGGGTAGATGCTGACCACTTCTCTGCTTACTGTAACAGTGGAGACAGTCAGTCACTGGAGAAATGATTCCCTTCTTAAAGGCTTCATTTCAGCAGCAGCAGCAGCATGACAAAGCTTGGGTTTCTGTTGCCTTCTTCTTTGGGGACTCTGTTGTAGGTCAACAGACTCCAGTTAAATAAAGTCTTGTCCTTTCTTTGAGTAATGTTCACTTTTCTAAGTTAGCAGGGGAGACCAGGGGGATGCTGGGGATGTGAGGTGTACCCTGGGGAGCAATACCCCACTCAACTTTCCTCAGGCCTGCACACTGAGTCTTAGGAGAGGAAGGGGCCTAAGGTTAGACTTGCTGCCCAGGACTCTCTCGCTCCTGTTCTCCTGCCAGGCTAGCTTTGCTCCACATGTGATGATGTTTTCTTGACCTTACTTTGAAAACCTTGGTGGCTTTGTATTGCTTTTCTTGAAGTGCATGATGCCATGGGTATTCACAGAGTTATCTGTGAGTCATTGTGGACAGAGAGGAGAATGTGCCATTGTGTTTTTCAGCAGTGTGTACAGCCACCACATAGGCACTTGTAAAAGGACCATTAGTGACATTAAGTTGAAGGAGAGACCACAGGAAGCACTCGATAAAGAGGAAAGTTGGTTAGAGGTAAATTCCTCCACGCCTGGTGCTGCGGTGTATTGCCCACTTTTGAATCAGGTCTCTGCTAGATTATGGGGTCAGATAGTAAAACTGGAGGATTTCCTAGTTAATAATGATTGCGGCCAAGGCCAGGGGAGACTGTAATATTTGGAAACGGCCTCTCACTGAATCTGGTAGGCTAGTGCCCAGCAAGCTTCAGCCACCCCCCTGCTCCCATAGCACTGGGTTACAGGTGCACGTAGCCATGCCTGGCCTTTTACATGGATGCTGGGGACTTGAACTCGGGTCCTCATGTTTGTGCAGCAAGCACTTGTACCACTGAGCCATCCCCACAGCTCTGCAAGCAAAACTTTATTAGTATCATTTGCTCCCAAATGCCAGAACCTAGTCAAGTTAAAACTGGAAATTGAGGGCTCATGTATCCGAACACTGCAGAGACAGGCTGAATCCTTCTGCTTCCGTGTGTGTTCACCCCGTTCTCAGGAGGATGTACCTTTTTCCTGGTGTATGAGCCACAGCCAGACACGCCATCGGTGGTGGCTGCATGCTTACTACCACCTGTACTGCCAGCACTCCTATCGAAAAGACCTGCTTTCCTCCTGCTGTAGCAACAAAAGACTTCAGTTTATGTGGCTTCTGGCTTCAGGATATTATCTCGTTGGGTTTTGAGTGGTCACAACTGCGAAGTTGGAACAACACTTGCACTTCCCTCTTTGAATCATGCAGCATGTGATGTATTCTGGGCTGAGGAGTGGTCCACAGTAAGGACTCCAAAGTAGGCTGTGTTTCACATCAGCAGTTGCCCAAAGCAGTCACTGTCCATTCGTTAACTTGCTTGTAATTTTTTATTCTATATTTTACTTCATATGTGCGTATATGGATGCCACATACAATAAAGTGCCCAGCAATGCCGGAAGAGGCCATCTAATCACCTAGAACTGGAGTTACAAGTGCCAGTGAGCCATTGTGTAACTGCTGGGAACCAAAACCAAACCTGCAGGTGCTCTTAATTGCTGGCCCACCTCTCCAGCTCCCATTAGTTTCCTTCTCATTTAGAGGCAAAGAAAGCTCAGCCTAGGAGGGAACTGGAAGGACAATAGTGAGGGGTTGCTTTAAAAGATGATTAGTCCTTCGGGCTGTGAAGGCATGCTCTAAAACCTTTGTGTAGTTACTTACAAAGTAAGTATTTCTGTGTATTAGACATAAACTTTTCCAAGTAAATTTTCCTTTTATTATGTCACATTATAGTAAGTTTCAACTGATAGCATTTCCTGATTTGGCATGGGTTTAACGAGGTGTATCCCAGCCCTTCCAGTCCAGAGGTCACTAACTGCAGATCCTAAGTGTTCACAGTCTCTTAGGAGAAATGGCTGCACTGGTTTGCAGTCCCACCAACAATGAATCTAGGATCCCCTTTTCCCACATCATCACCAGTATTTACTTCTGAGTTGCTTTGTTGATTTAAGCTATTCTGACCAGGGTGAGATGAAATCTCAGACTTGTTTTCTTTGTATTTTTCTAATTGCTAAGGATTGTGAGCACTCTATGAAATATTCCTAAGCCATTTGTATTTCTTCTATGCACATTGCTTTGTTCATGCAAAGGTGGATCATGAGTAGACAGATTAAAAGGTATTTTGAGTAGTGCTCTTCTGGTTATTGGAACTAGTGCCACCTCTCATCAGGTATGTACAGCAGATGGTCATTGACCACAATTCGCAAAACTGTGAGTTTCCGTAAGAAAAGGACCGGGTCACTGGAGACAGCCAAAAACCTGTGAGAGGCATGAGTAATTTGGGTAAATAAGAGGATGTTTACGAGGTCTGTGCAAATGCTCTTTCTAGTATATAAATGATTTCTGGGGATGATACCCAAAGCAACTACAGCCACTGGGGAAAGAGAACACCAGTCCTTAATTAAAGTAAAGCCATGCCTGTGTGTCTAGGAAGTCCTTATGTGCTTTTAAGCCATAGACGATGCCCTTTCTTCTCCCTCTCCTCTTCTGAGCTTTCTGAAACTACAGGTAGTTATTCCATTGATTTTCAAAATGTAGGTCAGAAGCAAACCAATGAGGCACCCCTCTGTTAGTTGAGGGCAGTGTGTGTGTGTGTGTGTGTGTGTGTGTGTGTGTGTGTGTAGCTTTACCTCCTTGCCTCTCTTTGCCCATTATGTTTGATCCTGGCTCCTAGTCACCCTTCCCCCCCCCCTTTTTTTTTACATATATCTAGAAGGATTTATCATGTTTTCCAGCATGCATTTAGAGTCCATTCATTTTTCCATTTTTTGTTTGGTTTGTTGCAATGTCTAGTATCACATTGGCCCTCTTCCTGGTGGCTGCTGGTGTAGACTGGTGCACATGCTGATCGTGTTCTTGCCTGTTTTCTCCTGTCCTAGCCATACCTCTTATTCTGTGTATTATAGAGGTTGCTTTTCAGATATCAAGGTAATTGGGTGTCTTTGACCAATGTAGTGAATGGAGCTTTTCTTAACTGTTCTGTTTATAGTATCTGAGGTGGTATAATCAAGAACCATTGAAAGAGTTGTCTGTTCTGACCTCTCCATCTTCAGCCTGAAAGGATGATGTCTATAAGCCTCCTACTCAGGTCTGAAATGCCCAGGCAAGAGCCCTCTGCTCCTGTGGGCTTTTCATGGGAGCAGATGAAGTCCTATGTAGCTACTGCCTAATGCCTTAAGTTTTAGAGTGAAGTTGAGATTTTATTAAAGATACCTTAATAGAGGCTTAAGGATGCTGTGAAAACACCACATATGCAATGGTTTGTCTTTCAAAGGTTAAAATCTTTACATACTGATTAAGTTTGTTTGTTTGTTTGTTTGTTTGTTTTTAATGAGTATGCTTTTCCCAGAACTTAAGTCACAATACCTTGGCTATAGCCATTTTTGTCACTAGAGGACAAGGAAGCTGGACTCCAGCTTGGAGTGCTTGCTCCATCACCATACATTTGCAAGGAGAGGGAGTATGTGGCAGGCTTTCATCTGGGAAGATGACGCTCACTTCTGCTTGGCTATGTAGCTTTTATGGTGTTTCCTCCTCTTTTCCATCTCTATTTCAAGGCCTTCTACTGAGCCCTGCTTGCCCCCTTTCTACCCACACTTACCTCCAGTTCTCACATTCCTGCTTCCTCCGAAGATCCGAAAGCAGCCATTTCCACTGATCTGTGCCACACTTGACTTTCCTGTGAGGTCATTCCAGAAGTCTTCTTGTCTTTGTAAACCTAGCTCTGATCGGATCAAGTCTCAGTTAGCTCTTTCCACATCGTTTTGAACGAGCACATCCGACACCATGGGTGATGGGTAGATGGGGAGGCAGTTCTGTAATAGAAACAGTGCAGACTGAGTCAGGGTTCTCCTGGTTACGGCATCACCACTGAACGACACAGCTTAGAAAAAAATGGCTTCAGGTCCTGTGTTCATCCCTGCTGCAGCCACTGTGCCTGAGGTCACACTGGAGTCATGTGCTGGCCCTAGGGGTGGCTGCAGCCCACATAGGAGAGATGAGATCATGGGTCACATTCAAAGGGAGGTTGAGGACTAGTAGTAGAAAGGGAAGGGACTAGATTCTTGGCAGACAGAAACGAGGTTGTCTCATACGTGGCCATCAAAAAGAACCATACAGACAACTTTCAGAGGGGGTCCCTGGTGGTGGTGGGTAAAGAAAATTGTGTAAAATTATAGATCAGTTCTGGTTTTCCTTGAAATTTTCATTTCTTTTATTTCACAGTTGTCCTTTGTTTTCTGAAGTTACTGAATCAGTAACTTCAGACACCTACTAAGCACCGGGCCTTATCCATACACAGGGCATCATGCTTTAACCTTAATTTGAAACGAAGGAAGGCAGAGAAAATGTCTTGTTTTGGTTTCTTGGTGTGCTGGATCATATTGGCTGGAGGTCCTAGTGTCAGCACAGCAGGATGTGACTCTTCTGATGTTTGTCTCAGGTTTCTCTGCTGAGCCCAGAAGTTCCTGGTTAATAACCACCCTTTGCCTTCTCAGTTCCCTCTAAAGCTGTGTCTCCAGATGGCCTCAGCTATCTTGAGTTAGGACATAAAAGAGAAGGTAGTAGGGAGAGGAAGCAAAGGCATTCTGCACTCTGCCTGTCTGAAGGCAGATGCTCTCTCTCAGCCCCCTTGACCACAGAACTTCACTGCGGAAGTCAGCAAGTCAGCTGTTCCAGGGTGTAGTCACCAGTGCCTTTCAGCCAGTCCCCTGGTGCCAGGTATTCTGCTGTGTGCACAAGCATGAAGGAGGAGACAGTACCTTGAAAGCTGGCCTCAGCCCATAGGTGGCCAGGTGGACAGCCTCCTGCCTCCTGACCTCATGGACTTATCTTCAGTGATTCCCCCAAATCTTGGGAGTATTTTCCTTCTTGTCCTGAGTTCTAGCAGCGTTTCCCATAATGGAGCATGAGTTTTTATTATCTGCAGGAATTGGGATGGGGTTAGCTTTTGTCTTGCCAAGCTCACCTGTGGTATGTCTTGATGAGAGGGTGTCCTTTTGTGTAGCCCCAAATTTGCCTTTCCATTGTTGCGCCTTCTTCTCCATTGATAAAGAATTATGGCTCCCTGTGGAGAAAGAGGCACTGTGCATTTCTGCTTGTGTCCCCATCTATAAAACACACAGCAAGGGTTATCCAGTATCCCTTCCTGCTGTTAATCTACTTTAAACCAGGCACAGAAGCACCTGTGTGGAGTGGTGGCCAAGAACTGTAACCTAATGTCAGACTATCTGCTTTAAGCTCAGGCCTCAGCCCCGCCCGAGAATTCGAGCGAGCGCCTGACCTGGACGCTTTATCTGTTGCATGGGATGGCTTTGACACTGACTTCATGGCATTCTCAGAATAGTTCCCTGAGGCAACCTGTGAAGTCACCTGATGCAGGGATTGTCACACCCTGGGCAGTCAACAAAAGCTAACCATTGCAGTGGTACTCCCGGAACCTTGGACCGCCAAGGAAGTTTGCTGTTATTGTAACCTTTGAAAGTTTTCTAGGCAGAACACCGGGGAGGGCACTGCAAAGAAACTGAGTGACAGAAAGACCAGCCAGGTCTCCCCATTCTACACCGTCAGATTTCACCACTCTACCACACTGCCCTCGATTGTTTATGGAGGAATGAAAGTGTGACATATTCCTGTCTTTTGATAAAATGGTGCTGTGTAAAGGGAGGTGGAGGAAGGGAGACACGGTGACCGGGAAATAAATGTCATGTGTACCCCGGGTTGGGACTAGAACTGAACAATCCAGCTACAAAAGACACCTTGATGGTAGTTTTGGAAATTCCAGTGTGGGTTTTCTCCCAGAGGATGTTCAGGAATTATCATTGATTTTGATAGGTGCCTCATTTGAACTTGGGTACAAATCTACTCTTCTCATGTGATTGGCTGCTTGGCCAGGTTGACAAAACTTCAGCAGCACAGATGCAGTCAAATGTAGTCTTCCTCCAACAGTGCCTGCACATAAGTGGTGAAGCAAGGGTTACACTTGACGCTAGACCCCCTGAATCCAGCAGGCTTGACATGTAAGTAAATGATTGCTGAGTGTTTTGAAGGCCTGAGCAGGCCCATGCAAACGATTGCAGGTTTCTTCCTTCAAGGGCAGAACTATCCTCAACCAAGTGAACTTTCCATAGTCTTTCCACTTAAAAGGGCCATTGCTTCTTCCTTTCTGCTTCCTTGCCTCTTGACTAGAACCATCCCCAATCACTATTGAGATGTCTTGTCCCTGGCTGGGTAGAAGGTATATATCATCACCCATGGCACCAGCACATCCAGCCTGGCCCTTCCCACTCCCCCTTTACCCTCAGGGGTCCCTTACTGTGAAGGCAGCTCCCACTTTCTGCCCTGGGCTGATGTTACAGTGTCGTTTGCTTACAGGCAAGGAACTCTTAGCCATTCAGTGATCTTTTCTCCAATCCCTTTGACTGCGAGCCACCTTTTCCGAAGCTGCTGCATGTAAGCAGCCTGTTCCTGTCTTGGAAACGGAAAAGACTCAAGATCAAATGCTTAGGCTGTTCAGGCATGGTGGAGTGATGGCTAGGTATAAGTATGTTTTCTGCCTTGGACTTCCCTTCTCTTCCCTTAAGGCGGAGGTGGAAACCCCAGCAAGTTACATAAGTTGCTGGAGCAGAGGGCTGGCCAGCTGCCCAGGCCTGCTCAGCTCTGGAGCTCTCGGGAATGCCTGCACTGGCAGTCAAGTGTGGGCTCTTTCTTAATGAGGACAATCATTTTGCTTATCCCTGTAACTCAGAAGAGTGGCGTGAGATCAGGGCTGGGATCCCTACACATGGCTGCTGGCTTCGTTCAGGCTGGATGGGGAGTGTGCAGAGGTGGGAGGACGTCTGTCTTTTCAGTTTGAATGTTACTGACCAGGCAAGTGTGGGCAGGGCTGCAGAGCAGGAATGACACTATTGCAGCCCACGTGGAGGACGGGAAGGGCTCTGGAGAGAAAGGATCAGAGCACGAACCAGACACACTGCCGTCCTCTTCTGTCTGCACTGTGTGTCCACCTGACTGTCTGCTCTGTGGTCCACCTGACTCTTTGCTGTCCTGTTTGTTATCCAGAGATTTTGGAATGGTTTCATTTCCTCAGCTTTGAGGCCCTGCCTGTCTACAGTTAGGGGGTCTATCTCCAAACCACAGGCTTGGGTTGTTAAACCCACCACTTCTACAGTAGGAGGAAGATGCACTTGCATTCTTAGGGATGCTCTGGAACCTGTCTGGGCTATCATAGTGTGGCTCACAGGGTGGCCATGTCAGGCTCTGATTTCCTCTATGTGTTGTCCAGATGGCACCAAGGAGTACTTCTGCTATGCATTAGTGACACATCCATGGAACACTGGTGAATGATTTGACCAGTTCACCAGAGAGCTGTCTATAATTTCTGGGTCCGTTCTCCCAGAGCAGTGTCAGAGAGGTTGGTGGTTGATGGAGTAGAATGACCTGCTATGGTGACTCACCTGAAGTAAAAATTATGAGTATGTCTCGAGGTTGGAGGCCAATCTCCCTGTGCTCTCTAAGGTGAATTAGCCTCCAAGATGTTCTTTGTTCCTGTTTTCATACCTATAAAACAGGGAGGGAGCTGGGCACTAGTCTCCAACTAGTCTCTGAAGCTGGGTACTAATCTCCAACTAGTCTCTGAAGGGCTCTGAGGCTGATTCCTTTGTTAACTACTGGGAAAAACTGAAGGCAACCTCTAACGTCTCCTACGCAGGGGATTTATGCATCCAGTGCCATATCTCAGAGGACCACGTACCTATGCAGGGGAATTTCACAGCTAGCACCATCTCTCAGTGAACTCCCTTCGTGCTCCTTCATCTAGCATGAGTTCGTAGAATTAATTTGCATGCTGAGCACATATACCCATTCATAGAGAACCTCATAAAGAACTGCCTACTCTAAGCCTACATCGATATCAGATACTGCTAATTTTTAAAATAATTTATTCCCAAAAAGGAAAACTATCACCAGTGTTAGAATTAGATTTCTTTGTTGACTTTGGATATTTTAATGATGAATGAATATTTCTCTGTAAGCAGTTTGTCATTTGTTCACATTTTCTGTTTGGGTCCATTTTCCTTTCTCATATTTATTATAAGGGCACTTTATGTAAAGTGGGGAGTGACTTCATTTTTTTTTTCTGTCTTTCCTTGAATGAATCCCTACTCTAAAGTTAATGTGCACCTGGTTTCTATTTTGGTATCAGAGTATAAAATAAGGCAGGACTCACCCTTTCTCTTCTCCCAAATGATTGTTGATGTCACAACCCTGTTTATTGAATAATTCATTATTCCCTGCAACTTGAAATGAACTCTGATTGGGATTGCCACACTCCTGGGACATGTGACAGCCTTTGAATTGCAGAGGCCCATGAGTGGTCATAATATGAAAAGCCCTGCTCTGCTCATGCCTGACAGGAGGCGGGCACTGTTGGAATTCTGTGCTAAGCCCTGCTGCCGAATGCTTAACCTACTCGGTGTGAACACAGCTGTAAATGAGCAGTTTAGTGTTTAAAATGCTGGAAGGCAGATGGCAGTTTGCTCTTCCCAGATTTGAAGTGCTCCTTTAAGTCCTAAGTTCATTTTAAATTACAGAACTGCTCAGGGTGATTGGATTGCCACTTTTAGACGTTAATGTTAAGTAGATCCTGGGCTGTGCATATTTAGCACTTTCTGGGTCCTTGGTTCCTTGCGTCATCCCTCTAATGTCTGAGAAAACCCTACTATATGCAAAGCCTTTGGGGGTCTGTGAGGATAACCTACTGCTTTGGTATTACTTCAGCGTGGAAGATCACTGTCAGTCATGCACGCAGTGTACTAAAATGAAAAGGTGGTCTGAGACTGGGGAGCCAAAGGCTGCATTCCAGAAGAAGCACACACAAGCAGGGTGCTGAAGGGGGTGTGCTCAGGCAGCAGAGGATGCAAGGGCTTTCTCCGCAAGATGGTGGGAATGAAGACATGTAGGAGATCATGGAGCAAGCCTGAAAAAAATAGCCAGTGATTGCACAGTGCTGCTTATATGGTGAAATTGAAAAGCCAGCTGAGAGATAGTGAGGTCAACTTGTCAGAGGCCTCACAGAAAAGGACATTATGCTGTACGGAGGGATAAGACCAGGAAAGGTTTTGGACAACTGTATTGTAATCACATGGGGAGAATGAAGACCAGGAGGGGGTAGAAAGGAAACGATTATTATGGTATGTTAAGCCCCTGATGTTCCTTTTCCAAGTGGGAGACGTGGGATTTCAGATTAAGTGCCTTTGACCATCATGTTAAAGGCAAAATCAAGTTATGGTCATCCAGTCTGCGGTGGAAATCAAGATGCAGGCTTTTGAAGTTGTAGGCTTAGGTTACTGGGGTAAAAGCAATGCTGTGAGTTTCTTTCTGCAGCATTTCGAAAGTACCAGGCATCGGAGTGGTAGGCTACTCCGCTGCCACTGTCTAATTCCTTTGCTTAGGTGATACCATCTGCGTCTAATGGGTAGGATGATGAGGGGCTGACATACGAGATGGAATGTGATACTCTTAGGAGTGGAGGCTGGGTTGGAGACTTAGGGAAATTTCCAGTCTGCTGAGGTGAGCACGGGGAGTTTGGAGTCGCAGGCCTAGAAGTGAGGCACCGTCTGTGTACAGGCACCCATGGCGGGAGCTTCGAGAATCTGTGAAATGTCCAGATCTCTCCAGGAGTGAGAGAGAAGAGGTCTGAAGAAGCAGCTTTGGGAATTTTTAAGGAGTGATCAGTATAACTCATAATACTTCTCTCTTTGGAGCATAAATTGGTACAACCATCTAGAAAACAGTGAAGTGGATTAGACATGTCATCTTACAGCAAGCAGTCTGTTGGCGCAACTTGGCTCTGCTGTGGTCTCACAAAACAGATACAAAGTAGTGTTTGAGTGTATGAAGGTAGCTGTCTTGTCAAAACCTTCATAAGCATAGGCTTACATGTGTATATATATGAACATATATAATGCCATGTGTCTGTTTCATACTTATATCCACACATGTACAGTTGTTCCTCATTATTCATGACTGTGAAGTGAGTTCATTTTTGCTATCTCATGGGTAGGCATGAGTAGACTGATAAGATGTGATTTCCCCAATGGGTGTGTCCCCTTCTTGTATAAGATGATACTTCACTTTCTGCTCTTGGCTCTCCACCTGGAGATAATTGTCCTTTTCCTGGTCCATTTAGTGGCATTTAAAAAATGTCCATGTTTTCTCTTAGTGTTGTTTTGATTTTAGTTGGTCTCTTATGCATAGTGTTCAAGTGCTCTTATGGTCCTTAAGTGGAAGAAGGCTGTTTTGAGGCTTTTGACATCGTACACAAGTACACCTTGGATGAGCTTTGCTTGGGAATTAGTATGCTGCTGGCTGTGAGTTTGACATTAATGAGCAAAAAGCATGTATTAAGTAGCTGTCTTTAAACAGAAACATATAGAAAACAAGGTTCCATATTGATTGGTTAATGAAAACATTATAACCAGAGACTTAGGAACAACGATCTACTACATGCATGTGGGTGCACATGTGGAGGTTGGAAGACAACTTTGTGGGTTTGAGTCACTCCTTCCAAGGAGTTCCAAGGAGTGAACTCAGGTTGCCAGGGCTATATGGTAAATGCTTTAACATGTTGAGCTATCTGGGGGGGTCCCTACTTTGTACTTTCAATGTGAACTTTGTAAAGGCCTCTTCTATAAATGTCTGATATTTTTCCTATTATTGAATTTTTTTCGTATAATATATTTTAACTATAGTTTCCCCTCTCTGTACTCCTGTCAGTTTCTCCTATTTTCCCTACCATCCAGATCCATCCACTTTCTCTTTTTAGAAAATAAAGAGGCAAGTAAGGGATAATGATAAGATAAAATAAGATAAGACAAAGAAACAAAGACAAATCAGAATAGTACAAAACAAGGAAAAGGGCCCAAGGAAAGGCACAAGAAACAGATATAGACATAGAAACACACTTATTCACATACTCAGGAATCCTGTAAGATGCAAAACCAGAATCTATAATATATACACAAATGTCTTAGTCAGGGTTTCTATTCCTGCACAAACATCATGACCAAGAAGCAAGTTGGGGAGGAAAGGATTTATTCAGCTTACACTTCCATACTGCTGTTCATCACCAAAGGAAGTCAGGACTGGAACTCAAGCAGGTCAGAAAGCAGGAGCTGATGCAGAGGCTATGGAGGGATGTTCTTTACTGGCTTGCTTCCCCTGGCTTGCTCAGCCGGCTCTCTTATAGAACCAAGACTACCAGCCCAGAGATGGTCCCACCTACAAGGGGCCTTTCCCCCTTGATCACTAATTGAGAAAATGCCTTACAGTTGGATCTCATGGAGGCATTTCCTCACCTGAAGCTCCTTTCTCTGTGATAACTCCAGCTGTGTCAAGTTGACACAAAACCAGCCAGTACAACAAAGGACCTGTAGGGTAAATTAATACTAATAGTAATCATCAGCATTATCATCTAAATATAAAGTTAAAAGAATGATAAGAAGTCCTGACATGAAATTATGAGACAAAGAACCTCCCATGATGTCATTGAGTTCTTTTTCTGTTGGCCATCTGCTGGTGGGCATATGGCCTACCTTTAAAAGTAGTTTGTTTCCCCAGTGAGACTCCCTTGGAGAAAACTAAATTTTCATTTGCAACTAGTGATTGATTGGAGATAGTTTCTGGGTTAGGGATGAGAGAACATGTCAAGTTCTCCCTTTAGCACTAGGATCTCATCTGGTGCAGACCCTAGTAGGCCCTGTGCATGTGGACACAGTCTCTGTGAATTTACATCTGCGTCAGTCCTACTGTCCTTAGAAAGCCTTGTTTCCTTGGTCTCGTTCATCCACTCTAGCTCTTATCCTCTTTCCACCTCCTCTTCCTTTGGGTCAGGGTGGTTCTCTAGCTTGGGGGTGGGGATTTGATGGAGAAATCACATTAGAGCTGAGTGTTCTTAGTTTCACACCCTCTACATAAAGTCTGTCTTTGGGTCTCTATACTTATTCCAATCTGCTGCAGAAGGAAGCCTCTTTGAAGATGGCTGAGCAAGGCACTGATCTATGAGTATAGCAGAATGTCATTGGGAGTCATTTTATAAGGATGTTCTCTCTCTCTTTCTCTTTCTCTCTCTCACTCTCTTTCTTTGATCAGTAATATTTGATTTTACCCTAGATTCCTGGGCTATCTATCTAGTCTTAGGTTCTTGGTCACCTAAGCAGCATCAGGTATGAAAAACACGGAGTAGGATTTAAATCAAATCAGATTTTGGATGGTTACCTCCCACAAGCTTTGTGCTGTAATTGCAGTAGCCTGTCTTGCAGGCAGGACACCATTGTAGGTTGGAAGAGTTTTAGCTGGTTTGTTGTTTATATTTCTCCTTTGGTAGCATGCAGAATACCTTCCAGTACCAAGAACACTAGCCATGGGAGTGAAGGCCTTATTTAGGCGACAGCTCGACTTCTCCATGTTCTGTGAGTTTTATGGAGTTGTCTGCAGCAACAGGGATTTGCTGTCGTTTGTAGAGAGCAACCTCAACAAATACCTAGGTTGTTTGGAGGTTCCCATGGGACGCCTTTGGCCAATGACTCAATTCGCTGTAACTCATTCCCAATACTGGAAGCTTTGATTGGTGACATATGTCTAGTTGGAGCTCTGCCTCCTCTGTTAGTTGGCTATTTCATTTAGATTGCCTTCATATGTGTATATATTTCAAGAAGCTTCTATTATATCAGGTTTTCACACTACCACTGAAATGGCTCCTGATTTTAGCTGTCTCTCCCCATATTCCCTCTTTCATTTCCTCTTCTCTGTCCATCCCTTCTTGATCCTCTATTCCAGTGCCTGACTCTATCCATCCATAGCTATCTATTCTGTTTCCCCTTCCAAGGGAGATCTATGCTTCTATGGGTTGTAGCTTGCTTGTGACTTAGCAGCCAATATCCCTATATAAGTGAGTATATACCATAGTTGTCTTTCTAGGTCTGGATTACCTCAGTCAGGATGATAGTCTTGTTCCTTCCATTTACCTGAAAATTTCATAATTCCATTTTTAACGACTGAGTTCTATTGTATTGTTGGTGGAAATCTAGATTGTTTTCAGTTTTTTGGTTATTATGAATAGAGCAGCAGTAACAGGGTTGAGCAAGCACCGTTGTGGTAGGATGAAGTGTCCCTCCTTTGGATATATGCTCAAGAGTTGTATAGCTGGATTTTGATACAGATTGATTCCCATCATCCAGAGGAACTGCTACACTGATTAAAATAGTGGTTGTACAGCCTTGCAGTCCCACCCCTGATCTGTTTGATTCACATGGCTTGGTAAGTTGAGTGGTCTTCGGTCAACAGTCTCCACCCAGCCTCCCTTCCTTCTTCCTTGTTCCTCTTTGTTCCTAACCAGTTGCTAGCAAATCTCAACTTAGCTGTTTGCTGGTGGCATTGAAGGTTTGCCCTCCTAGTGCAATAAAAAACTCTCAACTTCACGGAAAGCTCTCCAAGACTTAAAGTGGTCCATTCCAGATGATGGGATGTTAAATATGACAGGACATGATTGTTTAGAATATCAGAGTTCGCCCATTGTAAGGCTCCTTTTGATACATTAGTAAAATAAGCTTCAGAGAAAGGGAGGCTTCACCAGGGAACCTAGTCAGTCAGTGACTCACTAATCAAGACCACCAAACATGTCAGCTTTCACAACTCCCTCCAGACTGCAACTACAGCTAGCCATGTAGTCAAAAGGGCATCCTGAAAATTAGCCTCAAGCACATGTGCACCTTAGTGTGTCACATTTGTTCTGTAAGCTGAGGCAATAGGGAGTAAGTAGCTTTAGGAATTGTTTGTGCTGTGGGAGTTGCTAAAAGCTTCTATGAATGTATTCCAGAGTTACATAACTTTCTGGAAGCGATAGAAGGGGAGGCGGGAGAGAAAGGAAAAAGAGAAGCTAAACAGGCTAGTTTTTCATATCCCTAAAGTTTTATTATTTATTTGTAGTTTTTTGAGGTAGGGTCTCACTATGGAGCCCTGGCTGGCCTGGAACTCACTGTATAGATTTATGGCATCTAATTTGCATTGATCTGCCTGCCTCTGCCCTGTAGCTGCTAGGATTAAAGGTGTGCATCACTATGCTCAATCCGAAGTTTTATTTTTAAGCCAGTGAATTTCAAACGTGAGTTATTTTTGAGCTATGTTTACAAACTTCAGTAACTAAGGGGGAATTAATTCAAGACGAACCATAAGCATAAAGACCAAAACTAAAAAGTCATCAGAAGGAAATACAGGGAGATTTTAGCAATCTTAGATCAGCAAAAGTTTCTTCATAAGACACAGAAGGCAGGGACCCTGCCAAACCTTGGCTTTCTTAAAATTAAAAACTTGTGTCTATCAGAAGGCAACATTATGAGATTCATAGGCTAACCTTCATGTTGGTAGACATATACTACACAAATGCCAAGTCTAGAGTATATAGAGAGTTTGTAAAACTCTGCATTAATAGAACAACCCAATTCGAAGACAGACAGAAGTTTTGAAGACACACCATAGAGGAAAGCTAAGAATACCGAATAAACACATGAAAAAGTGCTTGCTACGAACAATAGGGAAGTGCACAGAAAACCATGGTGGGTTTATTCCCTCACATACCCGAAAAGGCTAAAATTGCCACCGATGCTCAAGTGGTAGATATTGGTACAATCACACTGAAGAAAGTTTCCTATTTGATAATAACAAACAGTATTATAACCTGTAGTTCATCAGTTCTACCTTTGGGTATTCAAGAGAAATGAACATGTGTGCTCTCACAAATACTTGGAGAAAAATATTTGAAGTGGCCTTATTTATGATACCCAAACTTTAGTAAATAATATGCACACTGGAGTGTTTTAATGCCAATTCCTGATCTCAGTGCTTATCAAAGAGTCTACAGCTGTGTGATGATGGTGGGCGGAAGACCATGCAGTAGACTCTCAGTGGTGGCAAGGGTTGGTTATGCATGTGCTCACCCCTCTCTAGACTTTCCTGTGTGTTTGAGAATGTCCTTAGTAAACTGTTGGGATCTAATGGTGTCCCTTACTGGCCACACTGACTGTACATTCTTAGCTTGTATTGGAGGAGGTTGGTTTATGGAGGGAGAACAGAGTGTAGTCACTGAAAGAAGTATGCATGAGGCTGGTTGGCCAGTGAACTGGATCTGTTTCCAAGGCTGGGTGGTTTAGACCCAGATGTGTGGACGTCCTGGGGTGATTTGGCTCTTTCCATATCACATGGAGGCAAAGAAGAACTCAGCGTGTGCTTTTTCTGCTGCCTTTAAACTGTCCCTGAAATCCTTTCTTAACTTGAACACAGATTTCTTTTTTCCTCCTTTGCAACCAGTTTTTATTTATATTGGCGGAGATACTGATCTTCCGTTGAAAGCTAGGGAAGTTGCTTGTTCAGGGGTTTTTAGGATTTCTGAATATGAAATGCAAGGAAATTGCATAACACTGCAACACACTGTTTCCTCTGCTTGTTGCCCAAAATACAGTAGTTCCTTCTAGAAGCTTGAAGGAATTTGGCAGCTCCTACCCCCTGATGGTCTGCTGTGGTGTTATCCTGATTTGAGATCAAGTTTTTCCTGAGGTCAAACAACAAAGCTTCCTGAATTATAACTATGGCAACAGTGTTTATGCAACACACGAATCAAAGTGGGGGTGGGGGGAAGGTGTACCCACAACATTCAGAGTAAATAACCACAGAGACCTTCTCCTCATGCCTAAATCACCAGGACTAGAAACTAGCAGAAAGAAAGGCCTACCTTATCCCTAGGCTCTGGTGATCACTTGCTACCTGTGTGCCACCTCTCCTTTGGGAATTATGTCACCTTCAATGGTGATGTCTCACACTGAGAAGCCCAGGTGCCAGCTGCACTCAAGACAGGAAGGGAAGGCTTTAACATATAGAAAATCCACTCACCCAGCTCCTTAAGTCTTGCTTCTGGGGCAAAGAGAAGGACCCAGGAAGGAACGGCACCTTCTGTCTTAAGCCCATCCTGTCCTCTAGTGATGAATAATTTCTTGGACACTGATTCTATGCTTGGCACTGTATTTGGTGCCATTTCCTCCTACCCTGCTCTCCATACACACAGTAGAAGGATCTTTTCCTCAGAGGAGAATGGAAATAACGAAGAAGGAAAGGCTGTACTTGGAAGTGTTAAGTTCTGCAGAACTGACTTGTAAGTGCAGTGGGAGGTCAAAGGAAGGAGCCATTCAGGTGGTCTGTGAGCCTCAGGGGAGTTAGGAAGCCTTGTGGAAAGCGTAGACAAAGGCAAATAATATTTGAGCTCATTGGGCTCCAGGAGAGCTATTTTTACTTCTCACAATGCTCTCATAAAGTGTTGTTTCTTAGCTCTACTTTACAATGAGAAAACAGATTCAGAAATGTCAGATATCATTTGAGGGCACAGAACTTGAAAGTGGTAGAGCCAGGCATTACTGTGAAGTCTCTTAAGCCAACAGTTCACCTCTACCGCCTAACTGCCCCACTTACACTAATTTCCCCCTGTTCTGGAGTTTGTCCAAGGCCTATATTGTGATTAAGTCCCCCAAATGTGTCAAACCCGGGAATATCAAGGGTTACCCTTAAATGAAGACAAGCTCAGTCCTGTAAGAGTGACTCCACGTTAGTCCCAGTGCCATAGTGGCCATGAAGAGCTCTGCAGCACCAGTGCAGTATGGGTGCTTGCTTGTATCGCACCTTCCCTTCACCTTCACTTCATTTGAGGAAGTGCGTATTCTCTGTCTTCCACACAACAGCCCTTGAAAATTTGAACACTGATACTGTGACATCTTAAAGACTCTTCTCTTTTTTCTTCATCCAAAGCTGAGGCTTAGGGAAGCATCTTATAAGAGTGATATATGCCTCAGACTAGAACAGTGACAGAGACAATGGAGTCAGTAAGTCCCGAGGGAAGGTCAATATCCAAGTCCAAGTGAGAAGTCAAAGAAAATCTGACTTAGGGCAATAGAGAAAGGAATGGGGTAAGAAATTAGCTCCAGATAAGTGATAGCATTGGAACTTTTTTTTTTCTCCTGAGGGTTTTGCTGTTGCTTTGGTTTTATTCCACAACTCTTGGCTGTAAGCCACTGGGTCACAATTATAAAAAGAACTAAGATGTTCCTGGCTCACTGTGGAAAGATCAAGAATGACCCCTGGACATGTTTAGATGAATAGGCTTACATGATACTGGAATCCAGTGTCCCTTCATAGTGTGGCTTTCCTTATGTCCTTATGTTTGCCTGGTTCCTTTCACTCACTTCCATGATTGGTAGGCTTGTCCATAAAGCTTTAGATAAGTATCTCACTCCTTTAGCAATGTGTATGCCTTCCTTTCCAATGGTGGTGGTAGTGGTGGATGTTGTTGTTGTTGTTATTTAAATAGTAAGATCAAATGCTACTGACTGGGTTTCACTTGGCATGAATCCCATGCAGTAGATTTTAGAGTCTGGGTCACATGGATGGACCTGAAGATGCAATTAGGGTCTGCCCCAGGTGAAACATACAGACTTCGGGGCTGTGGTTTCTCTTGGGATGCAAAGATGAAGCCAAGCAAAAGAGGAGTGTGGATACTGAGCAGTGGTGGGAGCTGCAGGTGCTCTTAGTTTTTCTCTAATGTAGCTGAGGAATAATTATTTCCTAGCTGTAAATGCTTGAATTAACAAGCATTAACTAGCTGGTAATGCTTGAATTCGGAGGAAACCAAGCTTATTTTCTACCCATCATCCGTGTCCTAATCAGGATGAACAGCAAGCAGCAAGCTTTACGCATCACATGGTGTTGTGTTGGTGTATAAAAAGGCTTCAGGGATTATTGACAGACTTTCCATGGCTGTAGGAGTCCAGTCATCTGGTTCACCTTTTGCTGCGCTCCTTTCATGAGACTGCCTGAGTCCCGAGTTGCTTATGATTGCATTGGAAAGGGAACTTAACCCTGTCCTGCAGACAGCCCCTTTCTCAGCCCTCATCCTAGAGCTTCCTAGTGACACACTGGACTCCACAACCCTCTGCTGCCTTTGTCACCTGCAGGATGCAGAGCAAGTGTGAAGCAAAGAGCCATAGAGAGAGAGTAAATAGCTTTGGAAGGGAGTTTGATAACTTTGAGTTAAGCCAAACAAGAAAAGCCTGCCTTTTATTTTCTTGTTATAAGTACGGAGTTCTATATATATTTACATTCCCCTGTCAAGTAAAGATTCCTAGAGAATTTTCCAGAAGAACGAGACACAGTCCCCAGGAAATAGTAGACCTGGCTTACTTTTTAGGTCTAGATAAAACTCTGTCCTTATCAACTCTAACACAGGGATTAGGGGACACATCATTTTTTTTTTTTGACTTCTTGCACTTAAAACCTACCTTCCTAATCAGTGCTCTTTAAGCAGCCTGCTACATGCTAGCTACTGAACCCTATTTATGTGTACTTCTGCTGGACAAGAGCTGGGATTTGATGTTTGTTCAGGGTCAGATTCTTGCAAAGTACTGTCAAATATGTTTTTATTGGCTCTCCTTTGAGAGAGCCTCCCTGAGACAGCAAGCTGTAGCTCTGGAGTGGGGATGTCAAGGGTAGGTTGCCCACTGAGGAATGGAAGAGAAGCAAGAGCCAGTTCTTTCTGCTTCTTGAGCAGGCCTGTCACTCAGCCTGAAGCAATGAGAGGCATATTTGTGATGGGAGTGAGGCACGAGTACTTCCCATTTCTGAGCTCTGTCTTTTCTAGTAGCGAGTCATCCTTCTTTATTCTAAGTTGCTCAAACAGGTTTTTATATACCTCTGCTTCAGACATGGCTATTCCTTACACATTTCTCCACGTGGCCATCCCTGTATAGAGAGGTCTCCCTAGCTCAAACAATTCCTGTCTCTATGGGATTTCATGGGTGGTGGCCCACAAATGGATGGAGTCTGACTGGTCACTTCTCAAGGGTGACATTACAAGTCTCTAAAATGGTCTGTGTCCAGTCGCTCGCTCTGCTGAGAATCCTTCCGTGTCTTCCTCTTGCCATTGCTGGCCAGCTTTCTTTGTGTGCTCATCATTTTTAGGAAGGATTTCCCTTGGTATCCTAGATGTCCTCAGGTTGGTTGTGGTTTTCATTATTTACTGCCATACTTTGTACTAATTGGAAGTTTGTAAAATTACTGTTATGTTTAAATAGGTGGAAAGTGTGTGCTTACATAATGGTTACTCTGCTGTCATTCTAACTACTGACTAGCCCCCACCCCTTTATTAATCTCCAGGCTATTTGCCAAGCTGGACCGAGCATAGATATTGTGGCTGGCTGAATTGGAATTGAACATAGGCCCTCTTCAAGATTATCATGTGCTTTTAATGGCTGAACCATTATCTGGTTGTCTGGTTGTTTTAAAAGACTGAGGCCTAGGAATATATAGTGATGTGTGTGCAAATGGTAAATCTACAGTTTGAACTATGGCAGATTACTGTGACCTTGTTAACACTGAGGGGCAAATACCCCAAAGTGCAAGTTCAAGCAAGGGCAGATGTATGTGGGAGTGCATACCTGTAGCCATAGTATTCAGGACGTGAAGCAGAAGGGTCTACAGTTCCAGCATAGCACAGGGGGAGCCTGTCTCAGCCACACACAATGTCCAGTAATACAGAACCCTCCTGAGCACTGTTCAAAGATGTTAACTCATACCGTGTTTATGTTATGTCCCCACAATGGATACCAGGGGACAGACAGTCAGGTGGGGTGAGCGCACATATCTTCGGTTACTTGGAAGAGGCCTCAAGGAATCAGAGTTTGGGGCTGAGTTTAGGTAAAACAGTTTAGTTCATGTAGAAACAACAGGGTTTTTCCATAATAAAATACACATTTTAACTGCTTTTTCATTATTTATTTATTCATTTAACATCCTGATTGCTGTCCCCCCCCATCCAGTTCCCCCTCACAGACTGCATCCCCTTCTCCTGGATATCCCCCTACCCTAGTACATCGACTCTCTGCAGTATTAGGTGCATCCTCTCCCACTGAGGCCAGACAAGGTAGCCCATTTGGGGAATGGCTTTTACAGACAGGAAACAGCTTTAGAAACATCCTCTGCTCCTGTTGTTGATGTACCCACATGGAGACTAAGCTGCACATCTGCCATATATGTGCTAGAATCCTTGGTCCAGCCCATGCGTGCTCTTCAGTTGCTGGCTCAGTCTCTGATAGCCCCCAGGGGGCCAGACTAGTTGACCTCCTTGGTTAAAACAATAGTTTTAAATAAGTTTGCCTATGAGCCTACTTCTCTAATGACTTCATTTGTATAGAGTTTGTTCTGAAGTGTATGGCCAAGTGCTAATGCAGCTATGCAGCCAAAGTCAGATTGGTTCATCAAATTACTATTTTACACATGCCTTCATTTATATATTTTTAAAGAAGTACCTGTCTGTGCTTTCTCAATATGGCTTAGATAAGATAATGGTACCAAAGGGTTACCCACAGAAAAATTCTGAGAATCCAAATGACTGTGTGCATTTTATAAAAATTCTCTGGGGACATGTAGATTGAATTGGCCCAGCAGTTCAGAAAATCTATTGCCAAATCACATTGGTCGCAGAGAAAGCAGATGAAGGTTTTCTGCATCCTGTGATTTATTACATTGTTCCCCCATTGTAGTTTCTGGGTAAGGACTCGGGCACCTGCAGGGCCCTGTGTCTGTGAAAGTCCTGCCTTGCCAGCATGGTGATTATCACAGATGGGAGTTCTCTGGTTCTGAGGGTTCATGCAGTGTCACTTCCACGTTAGCCACCAGTGGGATGCATGGACGGGCGGTGGTTTTGTCAGGCTGGATCTCAAGAGCATTCCCAGTTCCATCTTCTCTCTGACTCAACAGTAAGTTATTGCTGACTCAACAGTAAGTTATTGTCCTATGACTCACTTGTTCTGACTGCCCTTGATATCACTTTAACTTTATTATTGTCGCCGATGTCGTCTTCACCGCTGTCAGGTTACGCATATGCACAGTGATAGTGACACTAAAACGAATCCATTTGGCCTTTCAAGCATTGGATGGGGACTTTGTAAAAGTCCATTCTCTAGTGCTGTTCCGAAGCCATTCTCTATTGTGAAGTTGCTGCCTGCCCTGGTCTACCTTGCTGGGTCATGTGATCACATAGTCCTGGCAGGATTGGTCGTTAGCCTTATTTCAGAACCCATTGTCTTTGGCTCATTTACCCAGACGAGACAGAGATGAATGGCACAGCCTTGGAGGATAGGGGTAGCACATACTTTTGGTGTCTTTGGCTCGCTGATCAGACCTCTCCAACTCAGCATGCCTGGGTGTTCTAGGCAGGGGTCTCCCGAGACTCAGGAAACCTGGAAGGAAAGTAACTTGGCATGGTTTTGCCTCTTAATTAAGGAGAGCCGAAAGCTCTTTTTGGATTTTGCCTTTACAATGTGAACACATTTCTCTTGGATAGACTGTTCGGATTGAATTGGAGAAATGCAGTGATCAAGGAGGGCTGGAAGGAAAAACAAATAAATTGGCCAAAGGCTGTCTCCTCCCGTGTTGCCCTTACTCGGCTTTCCGAGGTTATTGAGTGTAGTCGTGATGGGTCGCTGCCAATCAATCCCTGAGCAAGGCCCTGGTGGGACCTGGCTGTACCTCCCAGCCTTGTCCTTAGTCCTCGTGGTTGTATGGCATTCGGTGGTTGTCAACTACACTGACCTTCTCCCCAGTAAGATGGCACTTACTGGGCACAAGTACCTAGCCCTTCCTCTTTTATTATTTAAACTCATGGGGATAGTTTCTCTCCAGGGGAGCTTTACCCCATACCAGACCCACATTGCCTCCTTTTCGGACCTCCATTGTACTTGTCAATATTTGAAGGAATCATATTTGTAAATTTGTTTTCTTCACTGGTAGCAAAGTTTCACGTGAGCACCTAGAGTCTGCCCGTCTTTATCCGTGGCACTCAAATCACTGCCCGGCTGTTGCATTTGTTAACACAAGCAAAAGAATTGCAGAGGACTGGAAAATTTTCAAACCAGTATCCCTTATTTGATAACCACTTGAATAAAACTCTTCTCATCGAAGCCAAAGGAAGCCATGGCATTTGGCTACCTAGAGTCCCTGCTGTTCTCCAAGTCTCTCTGTCACCTTTGTGTAATGCCATGGACATCCATTATCAAAGACCAATCAAGTCCAGACACTTCATTTATCCCAGTGATGGATGCTGCTCATAGAGCCACCTGAAACTTTGTTTCAGTTGGGAATCAGCACAACCTCCGTGGAGGCCTTCACCTAGACTTTGTGGGGTTTTGTCTTTTGCAAAGTCTATGAAGTTTGAGCTATTCTTTTTGGCAGAAACACAGGCCAGAGCTCCCTCATTTGTCTTGAGCTGTTGCAGGCTATTCCTCTTGACATAATCTCACTGAATGTTCACGGCAGGCAGGGGAGGCATATGCCAAGCAACTATTATCACCCCCATCTCGGAGATGAACTAATAGGATCCGGCCAAATGAGCTGACTGGTGGGGAAGTCCAGGCCAAAGCCATTCTTGTGATGCCTTGTTTCTCAGACTCTTATGTTTGTCCTCTGATCTTTAAGTGGCTGTATAGCTTCAGTCTTCTATAGAGAATAAGTATAATACACCTGATATATAATAAAGCAGGATGATCTCTTGGATTTGGGGTTTGACATGGGGCAATTCCTAGACAGAGCCATGAAGACCCAGAGAAAGTAAGGCCAGCTATGGCCTACTTGAGCCCGTTGCCCCACCCTTGACTAGCCATTCCTCTGCATTCTTAGTAGAAAACTCACCTTCGGGGGTTCAGTGCATAGATTTCAGAAATCCTTGGCTTAGTTCTTTTAGGGATTAAATATTTCTCAGCTGTGAGTGACCGTCAGCATCCCGAGGGATGGTTGAATAGATAAGTAGATATTTAAGTTATGATGCCAGCTTCCTCCCAGGCCTTTCCATACCTACACGGGCAGATCTGGCCCTGGGATTGTTTTCCTAAGTAGAGGCTTCACCATACTTCTTTTCATAGCAACAGCACCTCAGGAATAGACGTGGCCAGCAGCCCAGCCCAGCCCACCCTTTGCTTTTGTGTGGACCCTAGGCCACATGTGATATTTACAGAATAATTTTTGCAATTGACAAGTGATAGAGCCCTGACACTGCATCCCAAAGAGGCAGAATGCCAGCCTCCCTTTGCAGCATAGGCAAAGAATATTGGTTCTGCTAATTAGACATTTTTTTTGCAATAAGTTACATTTTTTAAATTTTGTAATAACTTGTTTTCTTTCCTGATATTTAAGTACCTCTTGGCACTTTTTACTGTTTACTGTTTTCTATCTTGACCTTCATAGAGCAGCTAGCTGCCTTTTGCAGTAGCCACTGTCTCCTCTATAGTAAGAAATTTCCCTTCTTACCATCGGACCAGTGTCTCTTAAGATGATTTCTAGCAACCATTTAAGAAGGTGTGTTGAAAATGTGATAGCTTCTCTCTACAAAATTCTAATCTACATACAGAATAAAAGGGACTGGTCTCACCCCCAGGGTCAGGACTCAACAGTTTATAATGTCCCTTTGCCATTAACCAGCTGTGAAACCTCAAGTCCTCTCACATTTTCCAGCTGTACAACAGTGGAGCAAGTGCTCTTGCCAAGCATGCAGTGGTGTAGATGGAGATCATTTCTGTGAAATGCTGAGGACATTGTCTTGTGTGCAGTTAATGCTTAATGATCTATAACTCACTTTGAATTCTCTTCTTCTGATGTATATACACAAATCAGTTTATTTGCCATTTAAAAAAAGATGAGATAACCCACTACCACCACACCACCCCCCCCCACACACTAGTGTTTCACAGGTGGTTCTGATCCATGCTTATTTGAGAACAGCTAAGTGCATGCTGGGAAGTAAGTCATTTCTTGAGGGGGTTTTTACTGGGGCCAGGGTGCAGAAATCTCCTTCCATCTTTGGGTTTTCTGCAGTGAGTCTGTAGACCAGTATAAAATGCACATAGAGTAAATTTTTATTTCTATTTTTCAGGTGTACAACTCCAACAGAGACAGCCAGAGCGAAGGGAGTAAGTATGGCCCGTGGGTAATAGTCTGCAGTCAGAGTTGGGGGTGGGAGGGGAGGCCTGGAGAAGTCGCCACACCAAGGCTGAGCCACCAGGAGGTGCCATGGGCATTTTGGGTCAGCCACATTTCAGAGGGTTATTCCAGAGCAAGATTAAGAGTGTAGTGACCTCTTGGATTTAAACAACCCTTCGTGCTTTCTGTGATGCTCTTATAAGCATTATCTCACGTGGTGGTCCCAGGCCTTATTAAGATGGTAGCTGCAGTCACCACTTATAAACGGCTTAATAACCAGCAACGGAGAGCCAAAGCCGCTGGCACAGTCTGCCATCCCAGCAAGGGCAGTAGCCAAGGTGGACTGCTTACTAATTCTGTTTCCTATATGGCTCTTTGAGAGGAAAGAGCAGAGAGCAGTGAGGGGAGGAGATACTGTTCTTTGATAGAGGTGAGCAGCAGCCTCTTAGAACACAGCACTTTCCTGCAGCAGGCCAGTTCCCCGCTTCAGCACCCTGGAGGGCACCTGTGACTGCAAAGGCAAAAGTATTAGAGGAGATGCCTGCTGGGCAAGCCCAGCAACCTGATTATTTCCTTGGTTCATAAGACAAGAAGCAAATTCCTTCTGGGGTACCCCAGGGGCACAGAGGAAACTGACTCCCGCCTCAGCTTTGCTCTACAAAAGCCCTGCCCTGAACTGTGGTAGTGCCGGGAGATTGGGAGCAGAGCAGCCCATCTCTCTCAGTAGACAGAAGTGTGAGCCTTTCACTGATGTTGTTGCTGCTGCTGATGATCTTTTTCTTCCTCCTCTTCCTCTTCTTTTGTGAAGGCCATTAGCCATTGTGAAACAGATGTTTCTTTCTGAAATACTTTGCCAAAAGTTTAAAATAACAACAAAAATTAAACAAAGACTCTTTAGCCAAGGCTGGCCTCAAATACCCATCCAGGGATGAACTTCTGACCCTTCTGCCTCCCTACTGAGTGCTGAGATAGTGTAACTGGGAAACCCAGTTTATGCAGTGCTGGGGCTTGAACCCAGTACCTCATGGATAAAATAAGCATTGTACCAACCTGGCTATATCAGCCATTGCCAGAACATCCAGATAAAATATTAAGTGATTTGTAATGACTACAACTGACAAGATTGTACTCTTCGTTATGCGAGGAAAAGCCAGGTTTGGTTTTGTTTTCTCTTCAAAAAATGGAGTAAGGAAAACATTTTAAGCAAATGTTCAAGGAAACAAAGAAGTAGCTCTCCCCCGACCCCAATTTAAGTAGATTGTTTAAAGTGTCTGGGGTTAACTTTGGCTAAGGGGTAGGGAGCAGGACTCAGAGATTTAACAGCAAAGAAGCAATAGAAGGCTGTAGTGGGCCTTGGTGGTGGAGCAAATGAAGACACAGGCTGGCAGACAGACCAGCTCTGGGGATGCAGGAGCCAACAATAAGGGGCCTTCTGGATGCTGTCGGCAGGATACAAAGTGAAGAGTGAGATTCCCAGGAAAGATACCAGCCAGTGAGTATAGTGTGTGCCTCTCCAAGGAAAAACAATATACTATGATGGATGGTGTCTAGCATATTGTATGAAATGGGAGCTGGAAGGCTTCTCAGGGGAAATTAGGGAGGCCACTGGGATAGGAGGCCTGCATGGATACCCCACAGGCTGAAAGCATGTCTTCCCACTCCTGGCCTCAGGCAGGTCATTGTGCTTCTTAGTAAAGACTCCTAGAGACCCCAGGAGCTGTGGATGAGTGCATACAGAGTTCTCTGCTGCATGCTAACCTGCACCTGTTGACTTTATGAACCTGCTTCTTTGTGTAAGTGTCAAGAGGTGGAAAACATTCTAGTTGAAATGATTTTATTGATGGGTATGCTAATAGGTCCGGCTGGTCCACAACTGTTTCAGGAGTATGATTGGAAGTTTTCCGGAAGTGGCTAGCCTTTGACTCAGTGATCATTTCTAAAATACAAACTGTTTATTTAAAATGCAAGAGAGCAGTTAGGGAATCTATTAAATGGAGTAAATTTTAGAGTAGTACGCAGCCTTTAACAAGATGAAGGATGCAAGTGGTGTCTTTCCATAATCAGAGTCTGTAGAATCAGCTAGGGAGGGAGCCTCTGTAAAGAAATATGTAGGTTTGGTTAGCCTGTGGGTATGCCTATGAGAGAGTTTAATTGGATGAATTAATTAATGAATTAATTGGGTTAGTTAATTGAAGCTGGGGAGATCCCCTCTGAAGTGGCAGCACTGTTTTGTGCGCTAGGCCCTGGAATGGATGAAAAGAGAAGGGTCAGAGTACCATGAATTTTTTCATTCCCAGCTCTCTGCCCTTGACTGTGAATGTGATGTGACTAGCTACTTCAAGTTATGGTACCTTGACTTTCCCACAGTGTTAAACTATAACCCAAAATTATGTGCCAAATAAACTTTGTTTTTTAAAGATTTGTTTATTATGTTTTATTATGTATACATGGTTCCGCCTGCATGCATGCCTGAGAGCCAGAAAAGGGTGTCAGATTTCATTATGGATGGTTATAAACCACGATGTGGTTGCTGGGAATTGAACTCAGGACCTCTGGAAGAGCAGCCAGCACTCCTAACCTCTGAGATATTCAGCCCTAAATTTAGTTTCTTAAGTTATTTTTATTTCAGAGTATTTTATCAGAGCAACAGAGGGAGAAACTGAGGCAGGAGGACTGTGGCAATGGCTCAGCAGTCAAGGCACTTGTACAAAGCAAGAGGACCAGGGTTTAGATCTGTGGAGCCCACAGACATGTCAATGTGGGCATGGCAGCCGTGTGTTATCCCAGCCCTTGAAGGCAGAAGCAAAGGATCTCTGAGCAATCTGGCTAGTGAAACTAGGTTAGTTGGAAAGCTCTGGATTTGATTAATAGATCCTTCCTCAAAGGATAAGGTAGAAGAACGAACCAGGAACATTGCCAGCCACAACCTTGGGCTTCTTATGCACCCCCCCCCCCACACACACATGCAAATGAGCACACACGCAAACATACCACACACACACCAATATGTGAAAAGGAGAAAGAAAATATTGAACAAGGAAGACCTTAATGTTTGATGCCTGCAGCACATTTATTGAATTTTCAAAATAAGGGCAGTGGAACAAATATAGGGCAAAGTCATGGGATTGATCTGGGTGTTTGATAGGAAAGTGTCTTAAGCTACATTGATCATCAGATACTATCAGGATGGCAAGTGGCTTGCTGGGAATGTTCAGATTCTAGTGTGTTTCCGTGTAAGCTACATTGTCTACTGTTAGAGTCGTTTACAGCCATGGCTGTGAAGTAACCACTTGATATGTGTGCGTCAGGTACTAAAGGTTTCTTAGACTAAGTTTGTCGGGGACCTTTGGCTTGATTTGTAGATGAGGAAATTGAGGCTAATAAGCTCCCAGGATACAAGTTAGTCAAATTTGTACCCAACCCCAGTGGTTGTATTTTTGACCACAAGACAAATTTACTCGACTTTGCCTGAACAAAGGGTAGTGCAGAGTCCTCCATGAGGGATGCAGACTCTGCCGGAGCATCTGTTTCTGCCTCCGGTTACTCACAGCCTGGGGGGATTCGCCTGTGTCCGTCGTGGAGCTCACCTTATGTAGGAAGAAGGAGAGGTTGTGATGGAATGAAAAGTAGCAGCCACCTTTTCAAGGCTGCTTCATTTTGTTTGGCTCTTCACTGACTTCCAGGCCAGTGAGGGATTAGTGGTCTGGGTTGGTGTTGCCTTCCTTTCTTGGTATTAATATCCTCTGCTGTATCATTCTTTCCCTGTCTTCTATTTAGGAATTGCACCCAGGGCCTTGGGCATGCAGGGTAGATTCTCTCCCACTTGGCTCCAGCGCACACCTTGACACTGTTGTCTCTCTCCATCTTTACTGGGCTCATCTGCCACACATAGCGCTCACTATTGCTTGGGATCTTGGTCTTTCTACCATTTTTTAATGCCCCAGTTTAAGCTCTTTTAAAGGTAAGAAGTCAGTCTGATAGGGATTTGAGGATTGATTATTGCTTTTCTGACCAAATTCCAAATGTCAGTATGCAAATAAAAACTATGTAAGTATTTTGTTTCCTCAAATGTTTTGGTGGGAGTTTGAATGCAAACCTCTTGTTATAGAGCCAGCGGTGTTCGGAGGGGAATTCTTTTGTGGACTTGTCAGAATTTGTTGCAATGATGTGAAGTTTCTCTCAGGGCATACAGTGCCTGAGGGCATTATACCGATTCATAATGACATCTGTTGGCCGCTATATTTTCGCATTGCTCACTTGCTAAAGAGAAGACGGCTACAGACAATACTGGCACATCTCTTCCCGGCTCTTTTTGTTTTCTCTTCTGCATGTTCTGTTTACATCACAGGTAGAAAGCCTGCATCTTCCTTCCCTGTACATTATCATAGTGAATCTTCCATTTTCTGTATTAATTTGTACTCTTCTCTTTCCCCTCCATTTGTACTTTAGTTTACACTTTAGACCACTAATCTAGTTTGTACTTTTAAAGCACATTTCTTGTAAAAATGCATCTTCTATCTAGCCCTGCCCTTAAATGATAAAAAACAGCCCTGTGTCTTGCTCTGATCTGTCTTTGTCCCCCTCAGCATGCGTTGGAAGCCATCTACATCATTCTTTGTGGTCTGCCACCCACTGGAAGGTGGATCATCTGGTTTTGAAGAGACGTGCTCCCACCTCCTCAGCTGTATTCCGCTCTGAAGTTCTCATCACCACAGCACATCTCTATGATGTGACCTTGTGTGATGCTGTCCTGGGGTTAAACTCTCTGGTCCATGATAGGCTTAGTTTGCTCTCCATAGTGGTCTGTCTACCTTTCCAGTAGCCTTACGTGCCCATTTTCCCATTCCTGCCAACTCTGTTCCTCAGCCCTGTGATTCCTTACTAGCCGAATATCTTTACGTGCTAGCACGTTCCTTTCTCTAGTAAGTAGAGTTTTGAGCTTCTGCTCACATTGCCTGCCAGTCCTCTGGGCATCCTAGTCTCTTAATGTCTTGCTCATGTCCTTTGTCCATTTTCCCGTGACAGCTTGCCATCTTTTCCCCATGTACTTGCAAAGTTATTTCTATTTAGATATTAATCTTTATTAATTGTAGACATTTTATCTTATTTTTGTGGTGATAGGGATTGAACCAGAGCCTTGCACATGCTAGGCAAGCCACTGAAGTGAGTATCCAGCCTGCAATTAGATATTTGAAGTACACTTTCCCGTCTTCTTACCTATTGATGTTATTTGTGCTGTCGTTCTTTGGTGCTGGGATTGAACCTAGGGCCTTGTGCACATTACAGAGCTGTATTCTTTATACAGTCATTGCATCTTTTAAATTTTGTCTCTGATTTCTTTTCTGGTTCCTAGTTTTCAAATCTTATTTGAAGAAGGCCCTTTTAACCCAAGGGCTGACGATGCACCCGAGTCTTTACTTTCTACTCTCTTCCCTCTTCTGTCCCTTCTTCCATCCTTCTGTCCTTCCATCCATCCTTCCCTCCCTCCTATTAATGCCATTTTAGGGTTGACATTGCTACTTGTAGACATTTATTCTTTGAGAATAGATTTAGTAAGTTCCTCAAACATGAGACCTTCATCTGCATTTAGGATTATGTTAATTAAATAGATCGATTTTGAGGAAAACCAACACTTTTATCTGTAATCCCATCCTCTGCTCTAAGAACTTTGAATGTCTTTCTGTTTATTCAGACGAACATCCTTTTATTTTGTTTTGAGTTTTCTGTCTAGAGGTCTTGTATGTTCTTGGTTGAAGTCTTCCTAAAATATTAAAGACAGAAGACAACCTTCTCTTTTAGCTGCTCATCGAGTAATCAGTAGTCCCGGGAACAGAGAATTTTCCTTTGGTTGTTCGCACAATGTCAGAAGCTCGGAGCTCTCCAGAAGGTCAATTCTGACTGCACAGAAAAGGAAAAGGGGAGAGTGGAATTACAGCTGGTGAAGAAGAACTTGATTTCCTGCTCTTTCCTGCTCCCTGAGCTTCTCAGTGACAGGGCAACCACCCCCAGTGCCACCGTCCAGTCTCCAGATCCCCGCTCCACTCTTACAAGAGGCAGGGAGGGCTCTGCACTAGGCCAGGTCTGTTCTCCTCGCCACTCTGCCGGCTTCTCTGCCACTTTGATGCTTGGTTAGTCTTGTTCTACACCAGAACTTTGGCTACAGTTATGAGATTTGTTCTTCAAAAATTCAGAGAATTGAAATCAGGTCAGAAGTGAGAGACTCTAGGACTTTTAGGATGTAAGTTTTAAGTAATAAATGTCACTAACTGTTCACCTCCTCAAAGGTTAGCTTAAAAAATAAAACTAGCAACAAAAACAAAACAAAACAAAACAAAAAAAAAACCAAAAAACAGAACTGCAGGTCCCCTCTGCTTCTCCAGCAGTTTAAAGGCTGAAAGCTGATGGATTGGAGTAGAGAGGGTCCAGTTTCTTAATCTGGTTACTCATAGTTCTGCCTCCCTCTATGTGAGACTCAACCCAAATCAATAGCCTAACTAGGTTTATTTAATATCACGAGTCCTTATTGCGGCAGGCTTGCCTCCTCATAGACATCATCAGAGCATAGCCAAATGCCGAGCACTTGGCTTTTCAGAATATCATGGCAGCAGTTCACTCTGCCTCCCACTCTTGGTTAGCACGTCCCTTTCACTCCTATTTGGACTAATTACTGGATGGAACCTTAGGAGTTCAGGCTTCCTGAAGGTCCTCATCTAGCAAATCCCCATCTGAGTCCACAAGGGCAGATGCTACTGACAGCCGTGAGCACAAGGGGAGAACACCTTCAGCTGGAATAGATAGCTCTACATTGAAGCAGTTATGATGTGCAGATGTGCAGCAGGGCTGGGAGCACCATGAGCAATAGACAGATGGCCCAGTTCTGTTGGGGGTTAGGAGGCGTGTATAATATGCATGTCATCAACAAGTATACCTTTTGTGGAAAATGCCCCAAACTGATGGATTTGAAAAATGAGCCTCAGATGGGATTTCATCTAGACCGAACAGATTTAGAAAATGCTAACCTCCAGGCAGGGCCATGGCTCATTAGTAGAGGGCTCGTTCATATAGCATGCGCAAGGCTGTCCCTGCAATCAGCAGAACAGCACATGCTGAGGGACCCACTGTGCTCTCTAAGGTGGTTATTCACAGTCGGAGGAGGGGGGGAGAGCAATGATTAGCAGGGGAATGCTCTGTCTGGGAGCTAGAGGTGTGGTCTCTTGTTTGTAGGATGTGGACACGGAATCTCCAAACTGAACTCTGAAGCAGTTTAAAAATATATATTCTTTCTGGCTATTAAATAGTATGAAGTTACAGTAGAATATTAAGGAACTACAGCAAACCGATTTTTCAAAAACAGTAAAACTAATTTGTAAGCCCACAGCTATTTCATTCTTGAATTTTTAAAATGATGTCTTATAAGTATTTTCCACTATTGCTATGGATCTTGGCTTAATTGGCATTATGGCGAATAAACTTATTCCCATTTTGTTTTTAAGAATGTCCAAGAATTATCTGTGCCATATAAGTTACATCTTGATAAAATTTGTGGTGTTTATTTAATATTCCATAATAGGATTCTATCCTAATTGCTCTAATGGTCCTTTCCAGTTGATGGATATTTTGAGGCCTATACCTCTCTCTTCTCTCTCTTCTCTCTCTTCTCTCCCTCCTCTCTCTCTCTCTCTCTCTCTCTCTCTTTTATGTGTACGGGTGTTTTGGCTGCACATCTCTCTGTATATCACATGTGTGCCTATTACCCATGTTGGTTAGAAGAGGGCATCAGATACCCTGAGACTAGAGTTACAGACAGTTGTGAACCACTGTGTAGTTGCTGGGAATTGAACCCAAGTCCTCTGGAAGAGCAGCCAGTGCTGTTAACTGCTGAATCACCTCTTCAGGACCCTGAAGTGCTTTGTTTAGGGTAAATTTGGCGGTGTTGATTAGTGCTTTCATATAGGGTGCTGTGGAGCTGATATAGATTAGCATGTTGGCCCTTGACTCTTGGAGAGAGATGACCGGGCCCTCTATACTTTCATTATCTTTCCTATAGGAATTTTCATTATCTTTCCTATAGGAATGGAGATATCAACATTCCTGTCTTACAAACTCAATGTGAGAATTAAAGTTGAGCACAGTATCTGAAATGTTAATACCTAATCACTCCCGGGTTTAGTTCTTCCCATCACCTGGCCAAATGAGGATAGAGAGTTCCAGGCTAGCCTGGGTAACATAGTGAGACCTTGCTACAAAACCAAAAGAACAACAACTCGCACAGAACAAGGAAAACCCAGCGTTGAGAAAAGCCATTGGACTGACAGATCTGCTCTTGCAGGGAACAATGAGGAGAAAGAGGGAGGTAGCCATTTTCTCTATCTTGAAGCCCCCTGAGGGCAGTTCATTCAATTCTGGTGGCTGCATGTCTCAACGCTAGTACCTCTGGAGCGTTCTAAGTAGCTGTTTCTGATATGTACTTAGTGTGGTATGAGTGGGAGGCACAAACACCATAAATTTGTTGATTTTGTAAATGCCATCATTTACCACAGAGATCTTGCTTTTCAGTAAAGGGGCAGAGGGGAAATACTTTTAGTTTGCGGAATTGTTGATTTCCTCTATGGCCCTAGTGTGAGAGCAGCCACTGATGCTATGGGGGTGAATGGAGGAGTACTGGCCAGTAAAGCTTTATCTGTAGATCAGGCAGTGGTGACTTTTAGCCATGGAGGATAGTTGGTTAGCTCGTCACTTAACACACAGGGAACTTTTTAAAAACCAGTCTGTTTAGAATGGCATGGGATTTGGCAGAGGGGGCTGATGGTAAGTGAATGCGAATGGCCATCACTTACAGAAACGGAGTTCAGTGTATCTAGATTTTAACTGAGCCAATGGAATTCAAGAGATATAGCCGAGAAGTAGGAAAACCAATGGCCAGGGTCCTTTGCTTCTGCTCTTGACATGCATGGAATCTTTGCTTTGTTTCTTTATGCAGTCATATGCAGCCAGACTTGGGAGACTAGAAGCAACCTAGAGCAATTCTATCAGCAGTCTTTTAGCATCTGACCCAGTGGTTCTCAACCTGTGGGTCATGACACACAACTCTTTCACAGGGGTTGCCAGAGACCATTGGAAAACACAGATAATTACATTGTGATTCATAACAGTAGCAAAATTATAGTTATGAAGCAGCAATGTTCACCACAATGTGAGGAACTGTACCAAAGTGTCACAGCATCGGGAAGGTTGAGAACCACCACTGACTGTAACCCGTCAGATTATTTTTTTTGCCGCTGTGTGGACACACCACATGAATCTCCGTATTAGAACCATTAGAATCAGTCTTTCCTCAAATACCTGTGCTCAGTTCTGGGTGAGCCAGGGCCACAGGCTTTGGTGGCTTTAAAGACTCAGGGTTGGGTCTTTACAGTGGTACCGTGGCATCCCACAGAGATTCTGGAACAAATGGAGCCACTCCCTGTGGTCTCTGTTGTTTATATTCTCATTCTTAAGGTTGTCACTCAAATCCAAGCTCACGGCGGTGCTTTATCAAGGCTTGTCTGGATTTATGAGCCAAGACTGAAGATCAGGAGAGGAGATGGGCAGGGATGCATTTCCATCTCTCTGTGTTTACCTAGTTCTGTCCCTCTGATCCTCAATTCTCTTCATCTCTGTGCATTGGCTTCCCTTCATCTGCCAGACAGAAAAGAGATTCAGCCTTGAAGATCACCGTGGAAACCTCAGTGGGTTAGCATGGCTACTATTTTTAAGAAGGTTCTAAAGCTGTCAGCCTTCATGATCAAAGGTCCACATTCTCATGAAAGCAGTAAAGGGCAGGAAAAAGGGCTTCCCTGTCCCCCTTGCTTCCAGTCACCTTTGGCCCTTTGCTGTTAGAACACCCACAGTAGAGAGGCAGGAAGAGGCAGCCATTGGTAACAAGGATCCCTTTGGGATCAGAGCCATCCAAAAGCTGCCAGGTCTCCCCTGTTGGGTAGCTTTATAAATAGAACATTTCCCCTTTTAAACCTGGGCAGAGTGGAAGCATTAATGGGCGCAACGCCTGGCCTCCTGTGCACTGGTCCACGAGGCCATCAGCTGAGTGTACCTTCCCCTCCAGCTTTCCATCCTGCCTGCCAGGGATGGCCCACGGCAGATTCTTCTCCACACTGCCTGCTCCCCTGTGCCCTCTTGGCCTTTCTTCTCCCTGCTGGTCCATGCAGGTTTCTGTGGCAATCCCTTTTGTCTTCTGAGGCTCAGTTAGAGTCAGAGGAGAGGCTGTGCAGGCGCCGGCTTTCTGCACTTTGCCTTTTGCTAGGAATCCTGCCTGCGACATGGTTGCTGCTTGCGGCTGCACTGAGCTACAATTACGTTTAGTGAAGCAGTGATGTCTCAACTACATGCCTTAGCTACAGGCAGAGTCTGGGGGGGGGGGGGGGAATGGTTCTCAGATACTTTCAGTTCCCAGCTGTTGTGTGTGATGAGACCATCTTCCAAGGACAGCATTGGCAATGGGGCTCCTTGAACTTGCCCAGGCAGTCAGAAGCCTTTTTGCTTATCCTGGGAGACATTTCAGAAATCCATTCTTAGCTTCAGACTTACAGAGGCAGCCAGCATGTAATTTTGCCGTGGCCTAATGTTTGCCTTTCCCTCGTGCTGTGGAATCTGTACTAACAGACTGGTAAAGCTACCTCCTGACAGCCCAGGCTGGGCTTCAAGGCAGTGATGCAGGACTCTGGATACCTCTCTAACCCCTATCAAGTGGCAGCTAAGACAGAGGTTGAAAGATTGTCCATACTGTCACCAAGTCCAGGCTTCTAATGATTATACTTAATACCTATTGAGTTCACACTACACATGGTACATTGTGCTAAGTGTTTGACACACACTATGTCACTTGATAATTATTATAAGGGAAGTGGTATCATTGACCTCGTTTACAGATGCCTGAGGCTTCTATCTAGGTTCAAACTCAAGTAATTTCTTCAAGTATGGTCACTCAGTAAACTGAACAAAGATTGCAGATTGTACTTCTTACTCTGTGTGTGTGTGTGTGTGTGTGTGTGTGTGTGTGTGTGTGTGTGTGTGTGTATGTGTGTGTGTGTGTGTGTGTGTGTGTTGTGGTATGTGTGTGTGGGTGTGTGTGTTTATGGTGTGTGTGTGTGTAAGGGTTGGCAGAGGCTATAAGGTTTCATTTGGGGTAGGGTAGAGTCACATATAGGAGTTTTAACTCTGACAGTCTACATAGATTGCAATCCCATTGCCATTGCTGTAATAATATCTGACCTTGGGAAACTCCAGGCCTCAGTTATTTATATGAGAGACTGGCTTCACTACATACATCTTGACTTTCCAGGTAAATAGAATAAAATTGCGACAGATACCTTTTGCTCAGTGGTGGCTGGTGCTGGATGCTGTTATTAATCATCACTGCTTGCTCTATTATCAGTAGCATCCTTAGTATCCTAAGATTATTGCCTGCCTCTCAAGTTCCCTAGAGTGTCTGAAGGTAGGTAGATGAAGTCTGTCCATCAAAGTGTGTTTTGGGTCTGAATATCATCTCCTTCTTCACCTTTGCTTTCTCACAATATATTTTGACAAAAAGGGGGGGGGCATTGTACCTGGGGCATCTGGAGCTAGCAGGTAGGTTTGAAAAATAAATGGCAGGAGAAAGGGTCTTGGTAGGCAGAGGCATTTGGATCTGAAAGTTTGAAATACTCTGTCTTCATGATTTTTTGTTGTTGTTGTTGGTTCAGAAGTCATCGCAAAGCACCTGAGGCCTAAATAAAAGGATTCGAGACCAGTGGACTAAGATACGCTCAGGATGCCCAGTCTGCTAGCAGGAGATAATGATGCAGGTGATGCTGGGGCATTGGCTGAGACCTGTTTTTTCAGTGTCTCTGTCCTGAGAAACACTCTTTTCCATGGCAGATGTGCAGCCCTTAGTTAGCTGTGCTCTGCAGCAGCTGACATGGTGCCATGTGGGCCTCTTGACTCCTGTTGAGATGAGCCTCTTTTGACAGCTGTCCTTGGGCCTCCTTGATTTAGGCAGAGAGCTGAGAGGTTTATTACAGGCAAGCAGTGATGTCTCTTCTATTTATGTTCCTTCCATGACTGTATCTCTCTTCCATCTCAGTTTTTCTGTTTGTCCCCAGAAACTTTGGGAAGCGGGGTAGTGGCTGTGTGTCTGTCAGGCAGGGAGGGGGCGTTTGGATTGTCAGGTGTTGCCTAGAGGCCAGGCCATGATGGAGACGCCCTGTGGGTGCTCCCTGACTTCCTCATATGCACAGATTCCAGTGTGTTAAGTCAGCTACGCTCTCCTAAAGAGTCTTTGGAGTGCTGAGAACATTTTTTCTATTGGTTCTTGGTCTTTTGGCTGGAAAACTATAAGTTTATTTGTTTCCTCATTCAGGAAACATTTATGAAGATAAAGGCACAAGTGGGCTGATTGATCCTCCACCCTTGTAAAGCTGGCGCCATTTTAAAAACTTTAATTGAAAAATTTAACTGATGTGTAAAAAACTACAAAGTGTGCACATCAAATAGACTACCACAAAGTGTCGATATTTGTATACATTGGGTAATATGGAGGCTATATACTCTAGAGAGATTGACAACAAACTATAAACAAGTAGACTAGGGTATACTTTGTGGTAGAGGCAAATCCCATGAAGAAATATGAAGGAGGAGGAAAATCAGGGGAAGGCACTTGGTCAGATGATCAGAGCCTCCTAAGAAGTGAGAGAGGGCAGGATGCATATGAGAAGTTGACAGGATGCATGTGAGAAGTTGACAAGTGAGTACTGTCAACCAAAGGGCCAGCCACACACAACCCCCCCTAAGAAGGGGAATGAATGGAGCTCTAGAGATGCTCAAAAGGACCATTGGGATAGATGGGAGTAGGCCCAGAGGAGAGCAGCCAGGTAGGCTAGAGTTAGACTCATGCACTCACAAGGTAAGATTGTGGTCTTAGCATTGGAGAAACTCCTAGAGTATTGTGATAAGATAAGGTGGGTTGTCTGTGCTGCTGTCATTTGAAAGGATGGCCCTGGAGGTCGGTAAAGAATAGACCTAGGGGATAAAAGGAGAAGCATGTCAGAGATGATTGCAGCAGTCCAGGAAAAAGTCTCAACAGACTTGGGTCCTGGTATTAGCTGTAAGTCTACAAAGAAGGAGCTGGGTTGGATATAGGTGGCTCGTCCTTTTAGCTAGCTTGAATGCAGCATAAGCTTGGGGCACTGTGAGACATGAGCTCAGATGTGTTCCTTATGTCTCACCTTTACTGCTTATGTTTATGTACACACGTATCATCTTCATTATTATTGCTTTTCTTTAAATAAATTTCTTTTTTAATGTTTACTTAAGGTATAAATATATCATGCAGTACATTTTATGTCAAACAGATTCCTAATACTCAATACGTAGGTACATAGATCTAAGAAATATATGTGAACTTCTTGGAATCATTCCATATACCACATCAGCAGAAGCTCATTTTACATATTAAGGCCCAGAGTCGTTAGATCCTTCATACCCTGCAGGGAAGGTAGTAGTGCAGATGCTGGCAATTGGTTGAGTTAGCGATCAAGTTTTTGTCTCTGGCCATGATAGTTTAAGGTGCTGGCTGCTTTTCAACGGGTTCTCCCACTTACCAAAGCACAATGTATAGGAGAGGGCTCAGAATTTGTGTTACAAGTGTACGTACCCTGCTTCTCTTGACTCCTGGAATTGACACTGCTAGGAGGAGAAGAGAAAGAGATAATAGCAGAGTGAATGAAATGAGTAAGGAGAGATATTTATGAAGCATTGTCTTCATGATTGCTTATTTTAATTTGGTACTTGTCATTATTTTTCACAGAGTCATACAAATAAATATAAACTTGACAGCTCATACTGCCTATTCTGGAAGAGGTTGATAAGACTCATGGGGTATTAAGCTAGGAGAGAAGACTAAAGAGACTTTTTGAGAAATTTATACCTAAGGAGAGTTCTGTATTAAACAGGCCAAGTGGATAAGGTACAACTCATTGCTTATGCAAAGGTTGGAGAATGTGGTTAATTAGATGTTCAAAGAAAGCCAGTGTGGTGAGGTGCTGAGAGCTAGGAGAGTGGCATCTTAGGAGGCTGGGTCTGAGCAAGCTAGGGCTGGGCCCCAAGGTTCCCTTGGTTCATGTTCAGGATATGTGTTACCTCCTGGACAATGTTGACACTGCAGGTTGAATAAATAAGCTGATAGTTTCAATATCTTGGAAACATAAGAATAAGAGTGAATGCAGTTCCTTAAAGTAAGAAATAGGCCAGACACTCTTTTGTTGTTGTTGTTGTTGTTGTTGTTGTTGTTGTTGTTGTTGAAAAGCTTAAACCAAATGGGTCTGTCTCACAGGGCCATACCTATATAGGGAGTTGAGTTGTCAGGGTAAAGTTTGTGGCATCAAACCCAGTGGGTGGGTTGGCTCAATACCTATAAATATAGTAAGAGATCATGTGCTTCCTTTTAGAGAAGGAATGAATATCATTTTTGTTTAATCAATTGGACAAGCCAAGGTAGGAAAGAGAAAGCTAGGTTGATGGAGTGTGCCATTGATGGATGGTAAGTAGGGAAGCAACTTGGATTTTGTTGTTGTTGTTCTAGTTTTTTTTTTTTTTAATTCACTCTACATCCCTATTACTGTTGCCCTTTCCAGTCCCTACCCTCCCACAATCCCTCTTCCCATTACTTCCCCCCCCCCTTCTGAGAGGGCGGAGCCCCCCCCTGAGGATCCCTGTACTCAAGTCTCTGCAGAGCTAGGCTCATCCTTTCCCAATGAGGCCAGATGAAGCAGCCTAGCTAGGGGAATGGATTCTACAGACAGGCAACAGCTTTAGGGACAGCCCCTGTTCCAGTTGTTGGAGAACCCATGTAACAATGGAGCTGCACATCTGCTACATATATATGGATGGGGGTAGGGAGTGGGTGTAGGGCCAGGAATAGGTCTTCCAAAGAGTCCCCGAGCTCTGGCCAGTGTTCAGCTGTGGGTCTCTGCATCTATTTCAGTTTGCTGAGTGGAGCCTCTCAGTGGACAGTTACACTAGGCTCCATCTACAAAAATAACAGAGTATCATTAATAGTGTCAGGGATTGGTGCTTTGCCATGGAATAGGTCTCTAGCTGGGCTGGTTATTGCTTGGCCATTCCATCATTCTCAGATCCATCTTTGCCCCTACATTTCTTATAGACAGGATAAATTTTGGGTTGAAAGTTTTATGGGTGGGTTAGTGTCCCTATCTCTCCACTGGGGTTTCAGCCTGGCTATAGGAAATGGCCTCCTCAGGTTCCATATCCCCAGGTCCCTTTGAGCTGCAGATTTCCATGCATTCTCCTGGCCCTCTGGCCCTCTCTCTTGTCTCTCCTCACACCTGATTCTCAACACCTTCCCATTTTCCTCCCCATCCCCTCTCCTACCCAGTTCCCTCCCTCCATCTGTCTCCTGTGACTATTTTATTCCCTCTTCTAAGTTGCATTCAAGCATCCATGCTTGGGCCTTCCTTCTTCCTTAGCTTCTTTGGGTCTGTGGATTATAGCATGGATAGCCTGTACTTTATGGCTAATATCTGCTTATTAGTGAGTGCATACAATGCATGTCCTTTTGGATCTGGCTTACTTCACTCAGGACGATATTTTCAAGGTCCATCCATTTGCCTGCAAAATTCATGTTTTTGTTTTTTTTTTTAAGTTGAATAGTAGTATTCCATTGTGTAGATGTACCACATTTTCTTTACCTTTTATTCAGTTGAGGAATATCTAGGTTGTTTTCAGTTTCAAATAAAGCTGCTATAAATAATTTGAGCAAGTATTCCTTTGGTATAGTGGGTCATCTTTTGGGTATATGCCCAGCAGTGGTATAGCTGGGTCTCGAGGTAGAACTATTTCCAGTTTTCTGAGAAACTGCCAACTTGATTTCCAAAGTGGTTGTACCAGTTTGCACTCCCGCTAGCAATGGTTGAGAGTTCCCTTGGTCCACTTCTTCACCAGTGTGTGTTGTTCCTTGAATTTAATCTTAGCCAGACTATTCTGATGGGTGTAAGATGGAACCTCAGGGTCATTTTGATTTGCATTTCCCAGTTGAGTAAGGACTTTGATCATTGCTTTAAAGTGCTTCTTGGCCATTTGAGAGTCCTCTGTTGAGAATTCTCTGTTTAGCTCTGTATCTTTTTTTTTTTTTTTTAAATTGGGTTGTTTGGATTGTTGGTGTCTAATTTCTTGAGTTTTTTTGTTTTTAAGATTTATTTATTTATTTTATTTCTATAAGTATACTGGAGCTGCCTTCAGACATACCAGAAGAGGGCTTCAAATCCCATTTACTGATGGTTGTAAGCCACCATGTGGTTGCTGAGAATTAAACTCAGGACCACTGGAAAAAGTTGGTGCTCTTAACCACTGAGCCATCTCTCCAGCCCTGAGTTTATTTACACACACACACACACACACACACACACACACACACACACACACACTTATTGAATATAAACTCTCTCTCTGTTGGATGTAAGGTTGGTAAAGATCCTTTTCCAATCTGTAGGCTGCCATTTTGTCCTATTGACAGTGTCCTTTGCCCTACAGAAGCTTTTCAGTTTCATGAGGTCCCATTTATTAGTTGTTGAACTTAGAGCCTGAGCCGTTGGTGTTCTGTTTAGGAAGTTGTTTCCTATACCCACTTTCTGTTTTATTTGATTTAGTATATCCAGCTTTATGTTGATGCCTTTGATCCACTTGGTTAAGTTTTAATGCAGGGTGATAGATATGGGTCTATTTGCATTCTTCTACCTGCAGTCATCTAGTTAGACCAACACCATTTGTTGAAGATGCTTTCTTTTTTCCATTATATCATATTTTCCTTCTTCAAAAACCACCTGTCCATAGGTGTGTGGGTTTATTTCAGGGTCTTCACTTCTATTCCATTGGTCAACCTGTCTGACTCTGTACCAGTGCCATACAGTTTTCATTACTATTGCTGTGTAGTACAGCTGAGGTCAGGGATGGTGATACCTCTGGAAGTTCTTGTATTGTACAGGATTGTTTTTGCTATCCTGGGTTTTTTGTTTTTCCATATGAAATTGAGAATTGTTCTTTCAAGGTCTGTAAAGAGTTGTGTTAGAATTTTGGTGGTATTGCATTGACTCTGTAGATTGATTTATGTTAATCCTACTGGTCCATAAGCATGGGAGATCTTTCCATCTCTGATGTCTTCCTCAATTTCTTTCTTCAGAGACTCGAAGTTCTTGACATACAGGTCTTTCACTTGCTTGGTTAGAGTTAAGCCAAGATATTTTATATTATTCGTGGCTATTGTAAAGGGTCTTGTTTCCCTAATTTCTTTCTCATCCTGTTTATCATTTGTATAAAAGAGAACTACTGATTTCCTTGAGTTAATTTTGTATCCAGCCACTTTGCTTAACATGCTTAACAGCTGTAGGAGTTCTCTGGTAGAACTTATTTTGGGTCACTTGAGTATACTAGCATGTCATCTGCAAATAGTGATACTTTGACTTCTTCCTTTCCATTTTCTATTCCCATGATCTCCTTTAGATGTCTTATTGCTCTGGCTAGAACTTCAAGTACTATATTGAATAGATTGGGAGAGAGTGGGCAGTCTTGTCTTGTCCCTGATTTTAGTGGAATTGTTTTTGTTTTTACATATAGGGACAACAAGGTAGTAGTGGAAATATAGGAGGAAGTGAGAAGAAATATGAAGAGACTAGCTTGGAAGTCACTGGAAGCACGCTGGCACACAGATAACAGAATTAAGATTGCTATGGAAGAGAAGAGGTGCTACTTCCTCTTGGATGCTCTCTCTGCATCAAACACATCAGTAGTTTCCATTCTTTGGCTTCCAAAGTAGAATTCACATCATGACACAGGCACAGTAAATCAGCAGTCAAGTTTTATTTCTGCCCCTAAGAAGGCAGAATTGGGAAACTTCCTCCAGAGTGGAGAACACTCTGTCAATCTATATAGCAGCCTCAAAGGGCTGCCTCTTGTGTCTGAACTAAGAAATTTTGGTCTCTCATTTCCTCTTGTCTCAGCCACCCCTGGTATGGTATGTGCTGGTATGGTCTTCTAATAGGCAAAGGTTTTCTTTGAATTTGTTCTTTCCCACAGTTCATTCTGTTAGTTGTATTAGATGTTAGAGTATATGCAAAGATGCAACTACTCAAAGTTGAGAACTTTACCAGGAGGAAGGGCAACAGTGCCTTGCACATGCTCCTCAGGGTTCCTTTAGGGGAGATAGGAGCCGAAGGAGACTTTGTTCTCCCTCTAATCAGGTCAGCTTGGGTATCTTATACTCCTTGGCAAGCTCTCTTATTTATGAAGTGGTGGTTTTGGTTTTTTTGTTGTTGTGTGTTTTTTTTTTTTTTTTTTTTTTTTTTCCCCGAGATCAGGTTTCTCTGTGTAGCCCTGGCTGTCCTGGAACTCACTTTGTAGACCAGGCTGGCCTCGAACTCAGAAATCCGCCTGCCTCTGCCTCCCAAGTGCTGGGATTAGTCGGTGATAGTTTGGATGCATATAAAAGGTGCAAAGGGGGAGAGAGGCTCATGATTTTTTTCGAGTTGTCACATACAGTCAGATACATTCACACACTACCACCACCTCCTCCACCACCACCAGCACCTACACAGGTTTTTATTTATTTATTTTTTTCTTAAATTTTTTTAAAGATTTATTTTATGTATGTGAGTGCTCTGTTTGTTTTTGCCACTGCTTGCCAGAAGAGGGCATCAGATTCCATCATCGATGGTTGTGAACCACCGTGTGGTTGCCGGAAATTGGACCTCTGGAAAAGCAGTCAGTGCTCGTAACAGCTGAGCCATCTCTCCAGCCCCACAGCTTTTTAAAAGATGAGTGGAAGTTATCTCAGGGGGTACCAGAAGCTTCCATCAGTGGGTTTTGTTTTGTTTTGTTTGTTTTTTATTCACAGTATAACAGTGTTAGTTATGGTAGAACCCTACCTTTCTGTCTGGACCTTTTAGGCAAGAAAGAGAATTGATTGTGCCTTATCTGGTGTTGTTTTTATAATTGCATGGAGGTAGAACAATTCTGAGTCACCTAGCTTCTCTTCCTGGAGTTCATCTTGGCATAGGAACCCAAACCCACACCACTGTTAGGTACTGATCAGGGTTTGCCCTAAGATGCACCAAGTTGGCCCAGCATGTACCCAACCCTTCTGTTTTCCCATATTCTTTCAGTGCATCTGCAGAATGGAGTTCTGTGATTCTGGCCCTTTCTTTTCTCTGAAAAGGAGAGATAGATACAAGGCTCCAGAGGTGGAGATGGAAGGTTGGATGGTAGCACCTTTCTAACTTGGGAGGTCAGCTTGTGTCGTCTGTGTGTACTCTGCCAGCACTAATTATAAGGAATCAGCGTGGGCTGCTGATGTAAACCTGGGCGCAGGGAACTGGAGGTTGTGGGAGGATGAGAAGCCAAGCTTTAACCGCATCACAGAATGCAGAGCCTGCGAGCCACAGCTCCCTACATCAGCTCATTGCAAGTCAAATTAAGGGAATAATACAAACCTAGTAGATATTTAATGAGAGATTATTTCTGGAGATTATAAGGATACAGAAATTGCAAATAAATCCCTGACCTTTTCTGAGCCTTGGCTCAGTGAATGGGCTGAATCACCTGCTCAAGGGGATTAAGGACAGCCGCATCCATCTGGCAGGCTACTTTCTCAGTCATTTGCAAACTCTGCTCCATGGTGATAGTGTTCCAGACCTTTTAGTGGGAATTCACTTTGCAGACTAGATCTTAATTACTAAGATTATGAACCCTGTCGGGCCAAAGTCGGAACTAATGTTCTGCTTATATATACAGCAGCGGAGTCCCTGTCAGATCAATGACACTTAGGCCAAGTTAAATAATATGCAGTTGTTAATTATTAGTAACTCAGTCATGATGTCAGCCGGAAATTCAAGTTGATGAGAGTAGAAGTCAAACTGCATGTGCATGTGTTGATGTGTGTGTGAGTGTGTGTGTGTGTGCACGTGCGCACACGCACATGTGTATAAGGGAAAGAGACTGAGGACAAAAGGCAGATGGAAAAGTTCAGGATGTGGCAGTGTCTCAATTCTGGTTTACAGATTCCGAACATCAGTGTTAAACTGTATTTTACGAGTTCTTGGGACTCTTGTTTGATGTGGGTTCCATTTCTTAACATAATTTTATCTGTTTATAAAACTAGGTAGTCAACTCAATGTACAAGTCTAATAAACTAGGCTTAGCAGAGTTATCCCCGAACTCCTGTTTGGCTCTGCAGCATATAAATGCTGTGTAGATTTGACAGTTAAGATACACTGATAAATAGAACGTGTGTGTGTGTGTGTGTGTGTGTGTGTGTGTGAACTGTAAGGCTTTTTAGTTTAATATCAGTATGAAGGGTGTTTGCTTGCTTTTAACAAATTAGAGAAATTGCACCAGCATAGAGAAAACCAATCTGAATATTCAGTGGGGTCTTTGCCATTAAAAAAAATTACAGTTAATATAAAAATCGGTAGAATTTGTTTACCTCTCAGCTATCTGGAAAGTTCCTTTGCAGTTTTCCCTTCCATGTCCCACTTGCCTAGGAACTGCCCTTATTTCCTAGCTGACCTGGTAGGTCATCCAAGCACCGGGACTTTCTCTCTCAGTTGCCAAGTTCTTTCCAATTTTCCCAAACTTTTGTTGGTGTTTCTGGGGTAAGGAAGTGGTCTCTGTCCCAGACAAAGTTCGTCTGTGCTGGGAAGGAATCCGTGTTCACAAGCCTGCTGCTTAAACCATCCAAGTTCAGAGTCTGTCTCAACAGCTCCCAGAATTCAGTGCACAATGGCGGGTCTTTCCCCCAGACTTCTGACCACCATGCCTTTAAAAGATACTCTGAAACACTTCTCTAAAAACGAAGTGAAGGGTTCCATGGACTCCAGAGTGACAGTCATAAATGTTTTGGAAAGTTTCTCAAGCACAAGAAGATAGTTTCCTGTCTGATACATACTTTCCCAGTAGCTTCTGAGCCCTTCATCGAAGAGGGAGAATCATCCATGCGTGCGAAAGGATGCCCAGTGTCCTTAGTCACCTGATACAAAGCAAAAGCACTGCAGGAAAGCTCTGACCCCACCCAGATGGCTGTAAGGAAAAGAGACAATAACTGCTATCTGCAGGATGGCTCAGGTGCTCAACTGACTCACCTCTGCAAGCTACATGTCTAGTATCCGTGGATAACTAAAGCTTGGGGTGGAGTTTTTATGGATGTCTGGCCTCTTTATTGCTACTTAGAAACTTGTTTACCCCTGGAAAAAAATTGTTCCTGTGGGTTATCTCATTTCCCGAGTGGCAGTGGAAGGTACTGGAACAGATGGCGAACCCATTGACCCCACTGATGTGCTATGGAGAGAGGCTCTCCTGCTTCTGGGTCTGGTTTAGGTAGCTTTGTTCTCAGCTGTTTCAATGTTCAAAGCTGGGTCACTTTTCTTTCCTTCATTTCCCCCTCATTTTCTGCTTTTTCTAATCAGCAGAACAGAATTATTTTTTTAATTCAAAGTTATAGTTAAAGCAGTTTGGTGAACTGGCCCCTGGAGCAAGTCTCTACATGTTAACTTGGCAACTTTGCTCATATGTAGCTTATTCAAGGCACAGTTTTTTCATCTGTGATGTGGGGCTAATAATACTATCATTCAAGAGAATTTGCTGGCATTACAAGACATAATCTAGGTAAAGCACTTATCCATTGTTTTCAAAGCACTTTACATTTGCTTTATGTAACTGACTACAAGCAGTTACTCCTGTGACTCCAACTGGAAGGAGTCTGATACTCTGTACTGCCAATTCTTGTTAGAAACTTAATGCAAAAGTTACTGTAAGAACGAAGATAACACATGCAGAACACTTAGCATGTATCTGTCCTACAGTAGGCTCTTTGTCAGTATCACTATCTCTAAATCATCTGTATTTTGCACACATGTATGCTGTGACCACACCATGTAGCTTGCTTTCAGCATGCTGGTTTGCACACGCGTGGCCTGACCACACTTCTCTTGTTCTTTCAGCCGCACAATTGGACAGTATCGGCTTCAGCATAATAAGGAAATGCATCCATGCGGTGGAGACCAGAGGTAAAGTAGCCTACCAGACAGACAGATGGCATTGTTCTCATGGAAGGTCATGGGTCTGTGAGGCAGAGAACCTGCTACCTGCTGCTTCTGATTTTAAGTAACTCATTAAGTCCCCTGGTGCCACTGTCCATGTTTCTACAGGTCATGTTGGTCTGAAGCAGGGGTTCTCCACCCGTTTCATGTCACCCAGGTCTCTGGCTGATCACAAGGATGTCTTACATATATACTGATAGAATTCCTAGGTTTATGGAAACCAGTTCTTGAAACCTGGTTATTATTAGAATAATTGAAAATATAGCCGCAGCAGAGTGGTAGATATGCTTCTATGTTAACAACTTCATTCACAGCTGATAGTGGTAGCTCTCATAGCAGGTATAATCTGGGAAGCACAACATTGTAATCATCCTGTAACAGTGTAAGGAGTTATGAAAATATCTCTGGGGCTGGTGAGATGGCTCAGTGGGTAAGAGCACCCGACTGCTCTTCCGAAGGTCCGGAGTTCAAATCCCAGCAACCACATGGTGGCTCACAACCATCTGTAACAAGATCTGACTCCCTCTTCTGGCGTGTCTGCAGACAACTACAGTGTACTTACATATAATAAATAAATAAATCTTTAAAAAAAAAAAAAAAAAAGAAAGAAAATATCTCTGATTTTTGACCATGCTGCAGGTATTGCTAATACCACTGTGGTTTAAGGAGGGAGAGAAACACAACAATGTTAGTAACAGTGAAAATAAAGGCTCTTTTCCCATCTAGTTCATAGACCCCGGAGATCTCTCCAGGGATCATCTTAGAGTCTGTCAACCCCAGTAAAGACCTCTGCTCTGCAGACCTGGACCTGAGAACCATCAAGGACAGAGAAGGAAGGGGTTAGCTGCCTCCTCCACACTGAGGTTTCCCGCATCTATTGGAGCAGGCCATGAGATAGGGGAGGCTGGGTTACTGTCACAAACCAGAGTCTTTATTGCTGGCTTTGTAGGGTTCTAAGTACCCTGGATCTGTTGTGGCTTTGAGAAAAGCTACTCTCTCTCCACGGAGATTGATCAAAACCAAGGGACTGAGTCTATTTATTCTCCAGTGATCTAACTACTTGTACTTTTTATTTGTTTGAGAGAAATTCTGACTTTTAAAGCAGATAACCTACTAGTGGTAAAACAGAAAGGGAAAGGGGCATACACACACACACACACACACACACACACACACAGAGGCTGGCTGGGGGTAATAGAACATCTTGAGGTCCTGTGCCTATGGATCCTATAAGGCTTCTTCCAAAGGAGATACTTTACTGTATAGAAGCAGGTTTGTATATGTTTCTGTTTGTTTAGTTTTCCTTCCTTGATTTCCTCCATCAAAAAATGAAGACAGGTTCTCAACAACTGTACATAAAATATACCCAGAAAGGGCCTGTCTTGAAAAACCAAAAAAAAAAAGTCCACAGGGGATTTGGAGAGGAAGCTTAGCAGTTCCTGAGAGGTATGAGATGTGATGGACGTGGACCAACATGAAGAAACCATTTCTAATCACTCGGTCTTAATTGTTCCCTGTTGGAGTTGAGCATGAGGTCTTGGTCCAAATGCTGGGCATGGTGGCACACACTTGTGATCTCAGTACTGGAGAAGCAGAAACACGATCCGTGGGCTCACTGGCCACCCAGTGAAACCATATTGATGAACCCTAGACCAAGGAGAGACCCTGTGTCAGAGGAGGTAGATGGCATTCTGACGAATAGAGATTGTGCTCTAGCCACCACATGCATGTACACACATGTGGGCCCACACGTGTGAACAGGCATAGATCACATACATTCACATATCACATACATGCATCCGGATTGCCTCCTTTTGTAAGAGGCACAGTGACGCTCTAATCCGCGCTTTTCAGTAAATGGAAGTTCTGTAGTTTGACTTCTTTGTGTAAGTAGTTCACAGTAAACACCTTTGCTCTCACTGTGATGGATTTTCTGATTTCTCAGTCTTGACAAACATTTCCTAAGATGGAAAAGGTCCTTCCCCTTCAGGATTTTTTATGCTGTGTGTAAAAATAGATGGAAAGTGATTTATCTTCTCCTGTGATTGATTTTTTTAAGAGTCATGCCACTTTGGATTTTTGAATGTAAGAGTTGGTTAAATACTACATCTTTAAAATAATGTATTTTGCATCTTTAAAAATCTTCATCTGCTGCCTTTGGCAAGAGAGGAGGGAAAGTTTCTTTCCTGCCAGCGACCCGGCTAAGGCGAGGGCTGGAGTGTGGGGCACATCCGTGAATCCCTGGGCAGCAGTGCCAAATCCCACTCGTTTGCTAAGAGCTGAGTTGAGTGACAGGGAACTTTAATTACAGCAGCTTTTAGGAGGAGAGAGAAAATGAAGGGAAAACAGAAGAGCATTTGGCCTGGTTGGCCTGATTGTGTTCTGATGCTCATCTAATTAAACCATCCTCTTTCCTCTTCTCAGGGATCAATGAGCAGGGGCTCTACCGAATCGTGGGGGTCAACTCCAGGGTGCAGAAGTTGCTGAGCGTCCTGATGGGTGAGTTCCGCAGTGGCTTTGTCAGGCATGTCCCTTGGGTAGCTTCCTCTGTGCCTTCCTGGTTTCTAGGTGGTCTCTGGGTTAGAAATTAAGGTATGGGGATGCCCATGCCCAGCAACCTGCCCTGCTAGCTAGTTGTGGCTATAGGCAGGAACAGGAGAGGCTAGGAGTGGGCCTTTGTAACATTGAAATGAAATGGCGGGACCAAGCATCTCACAGTCTTCAAACTCAGCACTCCAGTCCAAGTGCTGCTTGCCCACTCAAATCACAGCCACGCCCTGCTCTGTTGTTAGTAGCTCATGACACTGTCTTCTTCTGAGGCAGGTATTCAGTAGGACATACCTCATGCCCCAAAAAGGGCGTCTTTCTAGCCTGTGAGGACCTCAGGGTCTCACATTCCTGATCCCTAGAGTATCATGTAACGTTCAGATAAAATGTATATATGCAGATCAAACTCAAGATCCCTCTTGCTTCTGGATTTCAAGCCGTCACTTGATCAGGAGAGCCTCCTCTGTCTCCCGGCTGATGTATAAATAGAAAGCCACTGCCTCCAAATGTGCAGTGTTTGAATCAAAATCCATGAGCCAAAGTTGCCTAGGCTGCAGATATCCTGTATTTTTAGCCATGCAGCCAGCTTCAGTGAGTCACATGGATCTAAATGGCAAACAGATCAAGTTTCATAGATCAGTGGCTGTTGTCCATGTCCACAAAAGCCGTAGCCTGGTACTTGGGAAGATTAACTCTCAGTCCGGCTCTAACGTGGCGTTTCAGGCGAGGGCCTCTCTCCTGTGTTTGTCACTTCTTTGTCACTCCAGTTTCTGAAAATAGCTTTTGCATGTGCAGAAGTCTATTCCTTTATATGGGCCAGAATGTGCTACTCACTCTGCAGTTCGGACTCCTCGGTGTCGTGAGTTACACTCAGAGCCGCTGTTGGGAGGCATGGTGCACGGGAGGCTCAGTCTACACTCACTTCCCGCTCTTCAGTTCCAATGCGGGATGCAGTTTTATTATTTTTAAATTTTTGAAATAATTGTGAGAGACAAATGCATTGTACCCTTTACTCCGATTCCTCCAATTAATCCTTCTTAACAGGATGTGTTTCAATACCACAAGAAGATACTGGTATTAATACAGCCCAAATGAGAGAGTTTCAACTCTCATAATGGCCTTGGGTTCCTTTTTATGTCTACTCCCTGCCTTACCTCCTCACACACAATCCCTAACCCTGGTGACCAGGAGTTTATTCTTTTTTTTTCTTTTAATTTTGTCACTTTGAAATCATTTGTTATATAAATGGAATAATACATTGTGTAAGATTTGAGTGTTGAGTATCTTTTTTTAGTGCACTTAATTATTTCTAGATTTGATTAACTTGTATGTATCATTGCTCATTAATTTCTTTTTACCTGCTAAGAAGTATTCTATTATATGGGCATACCACAGTTTAGCCATTCACCTGCTACAGGATTTTGGGTTATTTCCATTTTCAGGCTATAGATATTTAGAGAGAATTTTTATATGAGCATATTTTTATTCTCATAGAATAAGTACCCAAGGGTTCTATTGTTGGGCCATATGTTAATGTGACTTAATTTTGAGAAATTTTAACATAAGAAAGAAGTAAGAACTTAGCAGATGTCAGCCTTCAGTCTTTCATTTCTGCTTAGGATCTGGAATGGATTGCTAGATGATAGTGATATTAAATTTTAGAAAGAGCTCTCTCGCCATTCTGCAGAATCCTGGTAGGGGTGAGATATGCATGCACCTTAAAGCTGTTATCTTAATGTGTTGTTAGCACTTAATATGACCTGAATCTGGGGCTGGAATAGCAAAGGAGAAAGAAGAAGTCAGATTGAGCAAGTATGAGCAGTAGCATGGGCAGAGGCAGGTGCAGGTTAAAGGCAGAGGCTGTTGATGCTGTGGGCCTTTTCTTTAATATCTAAGAGAGCGGCTTGAGGCTGGAAGAGGACAGTTAGTACTGAGAGGCTAAGGTGGCCTTTTCTGCTGACAAACCCAAGCACTGTGCTAAAAAGCTTAGGAGCCCTTTTTTCTTCACAAAGGAAATAATGCACTCTTAAAAGTTCTAAGTGGTAGAGATAGTCAGGAATAGGATTTAGACTAGTTCACACAGTAAAAGGCACTTGCTTATGTGGCTGGTTCATCCTAAGAAACAGCTGCATGCAGGGTCTAGAGACTCTCTGCCATCCTTACTCTGAGCCCTTTCCCTTCCCTTCTTCCTTCTAGTTTCCCATCATCCGTGTCCTTTGCTGTCCTCAGCTTTGGCTTTGTTCTCTCTGGGAGTGTCCCAGATAGATCAGTCTCTGCAGTCTTTGGAGCTTGCATCACTCAGAAGAGTGTCTTTTGGGTGACAGTTTTGGCAGTAGGCCACAGGGAGGACTTTGATTGGCCAGTGTGGGCCAGTCACATGATGAACTTTTCAATTTGGAGCCAATCACATTATCCTCAACAGATGGATGCGTGTGGCCTGGAGCTCATGCCTGTGACTGGGCCTGAGAGTAGGAATAAGTTTATGGATGGAGCAGGATTATTGATAAGAAAAGGGAGGAATACTTTCCCGAAGTAATGAATGTTGTGCTAATGAAGTGTGCCCAGCACAGCAGTAGCAAGATTAGATTCAAGCATTAGGGGAGCAGAGTAACAGAATGTGGCACACGTATGTGGTCAAGGGTGGGTCCTGGAAGAAGGCAAAAGGTGAGTCAGAGAATACCTCATGTAGGGCTAGACCAAAGGGCTGTGGCTTAGTAGCCAGTATTTTGTGTAGAGAGAGCACCAAGATGAAGCTTCCAATAGAATTCAAAGATGACAATGTGAAGCTATTGAAAAGAAATGCAGAAAAGACTAAGTGTCTGAGGCGCTCCACTTCGGACAAACGAGATGTTCTGAAAGGCAGCGGTTCTAATAACTGTTCTCCGTAGCCTCCCAAGAAGGAACTGCACTTGCTCTCTTCCTTAGTCACCCTAGATAGAGAGGAAAGTAGTCACGACTGTCTGAAGAATGTCATGAAAGAGTAACAGCTAGCGGCTGACAGTCACAAGGCCAGCTCCTCTGCCAGGAGGGCATTCCAGATAGACTGGAATATAAATGATCCTCTGGGGTAGAGCTGACTACAGTGTAAGGTCGAACCTAATGCCAAGAATTCGACCTGTGAGTCTCTCAATCAGTCAAGGGACTCTAGTACTCTCGAAGTTGTCAGGCCAGTGCACTAGGTCTGCCTCCCTTCCCTCTTCTGAGTATGTTGTTATAGCATCCTTGTCAATCCTTGGTACCACTGCTGTTCTGGCCTAGCCAATGGTGTAGAATATAATCTGCTGTAGACCACAAACCCTCCAGGGTGCAGAGTGAAGCCCATACTCACTCCCATCTGTCCTCACCCTTTTCGTACCGAGCTACGTGCAGATTCAACATTGCTTTCACTTGTTCCAGTGCGCTCCTAACTGGATTTGTGTGCTCTGCTATTGTGTGCAAACATGGCCTGGGATTAAAATCAGATGCTAACTTCAATCACTCGTTCATTTCTTGTATTCTTGCTTCACTGCGGACTGTAGGAGGGATGGGGGATGAGAGCCAATGTGTTGAGAATATCTTTGTTTTACTGATCAGAGTTCCTTAAGAAAACTTATTAGAATTCCTCATAGCCTCTGCAGGGTCCCTTGCACTTCATACTGGTGTCCTGCCAAGAACCACCCTGTTTACTTCCTAGCAACAGAGGTTAATAGTCTTTGAGTAGTAAAAAAGACTCAGAAAGACTTTCAGACTTTCTGAAACAGAATATATGTACTATCCCGGCCCCCCATACTATTAAGTGAAGATAAATGTTTACAAATTTTTTTCCAAACACCACATATACAAACATTCTCACATTCTCCCCTTATACATACCCCAGCTACATTCTTACTTGTTACATGTCTGTTTCTCTTCTTTCCATATCTGTATATTTTTTAAATGAAGCTACATTGTGTGTATGTGCATGCGCGTGTGCACACATGCATGTATATGTGTATAGGGAGGAAAGGGGACAACATGTGGGTTTGCGTTTTCTTCTGTTCTGTTTGTCCAGGTAGGAACTCAGGTTGTCAGGCTGAGAGGCAAGTACAATATACTGAGTCATCTTGCTGACCTCTATCCCCTTCTAATTATTTTAAGTAATTTCCCTTCTTTGTTTAAAAATTATGAGTAATCATTGGTGAAATTTCACAAAAACACAAAAATCATAAAGAAGAAAATAAGAGTCCCTTAGAGCAAAGACAACCTTTATTGACTGCTTTATTGTATATGAAACCTTCGAATTGTAGCCCCCTTTAAACCATATATACTAGCATGTAGTAAGTGAATAAGCATAGCGTTCTGTGTAATATGGCTACAACACAGGGCACGCACACTCTAGGCTTTCCAACAGGCTGTATTCACATAACACTGCAGCGTCTTTTCCCATGGTAAGTCCTCCTGTGGCATTGTTCTTGCAGGTATATTCCTTGTAGATGCATTAGTGCCCCTGAATCAGCCTCCTGCCCTTGTGTAGTTCAGATGGGAGTCCTGAGAGGCAAAGGAGCAGAGGACTGCGTGCGCTTTGGAAGTAGACACACTGCTGATTCTTTTCACTGTAGACAAATGGTTTCAATGGTTCATTCTCCCGTCTCCTGCTCCATCTAATAGCCTGGCCCACATAGAGGCGGGAGCATGAGATGAGAAGATTCATGAAGTTGCTGAGTCAGAGCCTGCACATGCTAAGAAATGCTCGTAGGTCCCATGTCCTTGCAGTTTGACTTACAATATTGAGTTGCTGGGTTAGGCTCTGTGTCTGCCTTCAGCCTCTCCACCCACTGTTGCCACACTCACTGTCAGCAAGCCGAAACAGCCGTGCTCTGTGGTACTTGTTTTATGTGAATGGTACATGTGAAAGATGTATTTTCCTCTTAGTTAGCCTTGCATTCTTTGGTTTTGGATTAAGTTGGATATTTTGGATATTTTGAACATGTCCATTGTTGCTGATAGAAGTAGGGTCTTTTCTTCTTTTTTTCTTTCTTTTTTTCTGCCTGATTTTATTCTTAGCATTATTTTTCTGTTTTAATTGTTTGATGGAAGTTTTACACTCGGAAGCTGTATTAGCACCGTTTGCATCTAAGCTTTCACGTCCTAAGCTTTTGGTTTCCCTTTTTCTTTTTGTCCCATTGTAAATTTATATGAAGCCAATCTCTCATTCCTTATTCTTGATGAGAATTATATGTTAAGAGACCCTCTCCTCATTCCAAGATGATAAAAACGTTTTGCCTTTCTTAAAGCCCATCTGTGGCCTGGCATTACAGCTCAGCAAATAAAGGTATTCGCGGCCAAGTCTGAAGACCTGAAATTGATCCCCTGAGCATGCATGGTGGGAAGAAAGGATCAGCTCCCACAAGGTGTCTTCTGAACTCTATACATGTTCAACAACACGTGCGTGCACACACACACACACACACACACTTCCCAAAAGAAATGACTGAATTTATGAGTGAATGTAAACCAGGTTTAAAGTCCTTTGGATTATATTCACACAAAGTGTAAACTCTCCTTTCCCTCAGAAATGTATACTGTTGACTGATACCTGCAGCAAGAGAAGCCTTCCCACTCTCAACTACTTTAAAAATCACCTCTGAACACTTTCAGCAGTGACTGGGTCCTTGAGGGAGCTTTTAGAGGTGGATTTTCTAAAGAACAAATCCCGTTTCACTTTGTTGTTCTGTAAACCTGACATGAGTCCTTTCCTTGGGTTTTTTCTGTTCCTCTTATTCTTGGTGTCCTCAGAAAGTTATCAGGCTTGCCCCTGGAGTCCAGGTCACTCACCTAGGCTTTGGTTAACTCCTGTTGTAGCCTTGTCATGAGCAGCGTAGTTTGAATCTTCAGGATCTCTAATGGCGCACTGGGCTTCGGTTTGCCCTGCCAGCCGTCGCCTTTTCTCTCACATTCATCCTCTCGCTCCGGCAGCTCGTTTCGTGGTGCCCACCCTTTCTTTAATGAATTCCTTTTACATTGCGGAGTAAATGCTTTCAGGGCTTGGCTCTCTGTATTCTGTACCAACAGACTCGCATGGGCTTCCACAGGAAGCTTAAGTCTCTTTGCTGCTGACTTCACTCTGAATAGATTCTCCTTGGTCTGCATCACTTCCCCGAATCCCGTTTCAGAGTTGCTCTCTTCTATGGCGTTGCAGGGCTGTTGTACGCGATGCCAGCCAAATCCTAGTCAGTCATAAATCTTGTATCTTGTATGGCTCTGTAGGCCTGAATAATTCCTCCTGGCCCCACTCTGCCTAAGATCTTGGAAGAACTGGAGTATGTAACTGTGAACCCAAAGCCTGCGGTTCGTTTCTTGTTTCTTTGCTGATTCTTTGAAGATTACCTCCTGCCTCTTTTTTTGTGTTTGTTCTGTTTTGTTTTTGGGTCTCTCATGTAGCTAGGTTGATATCAGACACATGCACTTGTACACACACACACACACAGAGAGAGAGAGAGAGAGAGAGGGAGGGAGGGAGGGAGGGAGGGAGGGAGGGAGGGAGGGAGAGAGAGAGAGAGAGAGAGAGAGAGAGAGAGAGAGAGAGAGAGAGAAAGGGAGGGAGGGAGGGAGAGAGAAACAGTATGGGTATATAGTTTGCCAAGCTAAAGATGACCTTGAAGCCCTGATCCCTTGGCCACCTCTGGAATGTTGGGATTAGAGGTATCACTACCACATCTGCTGATTTTCCCCTTCGGAATTCACTCCTCATGCTATAAAATTGTTCTTGCATCACTGCTGCCCAGCCCTACCTCAGTGTCTAGGTTCTCTTCTCAGGGCTGTGATAGGCCTATGGAAAGCAGCCTCCCTTCCAGCTGTGCAGGGAAGGAATAGGGCCTGACTTTTCTCCTAGGATGGCATGCTATGCTGGAGGCCGGCACCTACCACATGGTGCTCTCAAAGGCGTTCTCTGGGCCTTCTCTGACCCCCAGCTCTGGCAACATTAACTAAAAGGCTTCTTTGCTGTGCTGTTGAAGCCTCATGTCCCTTTCTTCTGTGTGTTTTTATTAATGTTTAACTATGATAGCAAAGAAATGCAAGTTCAGCATTGCCGGTGGTTTTCTCCTCCCATGCTGTCCAGGTCCCTCTAAGTTAGAATTACAGTGAGCACAAAGGAGGTGGTAAAGGGCGTTGCTTTAAGTCACCAGATCACAGACACTATTCTTCCCCTCCTGTCTCCAGCCATGAGTTAGCCTACCCTGTCCCTCTGGAACCTTGAAGGTCTGCATTCCTTTCCTCTGCACCCTCATTTCCCACACACTTTCACGCAGTGTCCTACATAAAAGCAATCAAGGACTTCTTTATGAAGAGTACCACAAGGACCAGGCGATTCTTCACGATGCCTTCTGGGACCTGAAGCTTACACCATAACGAGTGGAAACAACCCAGACCGAAGACTGTGAGCCAGGCAGAGGGTGGTGTGCCATGATCCTGAGTTCCCAGAGAAGGGAGATCACAGATGGAGGGTTCCCTCCCCCTCCCCCTGCTCTGGCACCTGTCACCACCCTGCCTATAAGGACACTGCAAGAACCAGTAAGAACCCCAGACAGTCAGAGCTTTCCAGTCCCAAAACACAAGTGGTTGTGGGTGTTTTGGATTCTTAGACGTGACATATAGGAAATTGCTAGGTTTTTTAAGTTTTGTGACTTTTATAGTCAGAAAAGAGAGTAAGCAACTTTGCTTCTCAAGTTGCCAGATATTAAATCTAGCCTCAGGGGAATGACCTGTGGGGTAAATGACGTCGGATACACAAGGAGGGAGTTGTACAGGTAGCAACTGTTTTCCTTTAAGTTGTTATGGAGATGGAGACCATGACACGCTCAGGAAGAGTTGATACTTCACAGTTTATAGCCGACAAAGCAGGAGGCACGTCTAGCGTAAGGCGGGGTGGTATTTTGGAAGGGCAGATGTCTATCAGTGCAACAGGCACAAGGTCCCAGAAACAGAACCAGTACACGCTTGGATCTTGGATGAAGGAGTCTGGATAACTGAATGGAGAATGGAGTCTTTTAAGCAAGTACTGTGGTACAATTTAGCATCCATATGAGGAAGGATGAAATGGGCTCTCTTCTGACTCCCTATGTGAAAAGTATCTTGAAATGTATCCTAAGAGCAGACACTGTAGACCCTCTGAATGGCAAGCACAGAAGAAGTATCTCTGGGACCTTGTTTTTAAAGAGCTTTCTTAACTAGAGCACAAGAAAGAACTATTAGGAGAGTATGTTAAGTTGAGCTGCCTTTAAATAAAATTTTCTGTCTAAAAAAGGTATTACTCATGGTGGACCTACTGGTACAGCCTCTTAACCCCAGCTATTTGGAAGGCTGAAGGAGGAAAATGACAAATTCAAGGCTAGCTTGGGCTACTTGGTATGACTGTGTTTTAAGATTACAAAAATACAAGAAAGACAGGAGATGTAACTCAGTGGTATACATTTGCCTGACATGCATGAGGGCTGAAAGTCAATCCATGGTACTGTAGAGGAAAAAAAAATCTTTTTTCAAAAAGCAAAGGTAAGTTATAGATCTGAAGAAACTATTTATACAAATGTATTTATCATCAGTGATTTGTAGCTATACTTACTTTAAAACTCTTGATTCTTAAGACAATACCCCAGTTTTTAAAATAGACAAAAAATATTGAGAAGAATGGTTGATTAAAGCAAATAAACAAAGAAAAAAAAACCACATGTGAAGATGGCTCATACCATTGTGTGTGTGAAAGGACAGTGACTTGTAGGACAGCTAAAGTTGAAGTGACTGACTGATATGTCCTGTGATGAGAGGCCCGAGGTGGCCCTTACTCTCATATTCTGTTGGTGGGAATGCAAATGGCCCTGAGATTTTTGGAAGGCAATTGACCATTTCATCTCAAGGAAAACATTCTCATTATTGGTCTGTTCTTGTAGCTTTTGACCTAGCCTGCTTGTGGATGCAGCATTTACCAAAGAGATAAAAATGTAGCCTGTGGAAAGCCTCTGCGCAAATGTTTGCAGTAGATTTAGTCATAGCAGCTACAACTGGAAAGCTCCCAGATGTCCATCATCCAAAGAATGGATAAACAAATTATGGCACACCCAGAACTCTGAATACGGCTCCACAATAAAAGGATTAAACTACTGTACTTGTAACAATTGGCTAGATTTCAGAAGTGCGATGCTATGGGCAGCTGTTGCCAGAGGTGCCTGTGGTGGAAGAGGGCCGAGTGACAGAGTATCCAGAGTTCTGGGGTGTGGGAGCACCTGGCTCGTGGTGGGAGCTCCTTGAATGTTTACACCATTCAGAAAGTGTGGGACTGTACAGGTGCTGAGGAGTAAAGGGTACCTCAGGGATAATCACTCAACACTTACATTCGGAAGAAGGCTCTGCATTTGTTCTCCCTGTCAAAAATGAAAATTAAAACATTGGCATAACCTACACAACAAGCAAACCAACAAACCTCTTTGACTGGAGAGGCTCATAGTCTGAGTGCATGCTGTTTCAAGGGTGTGAGAATTACTCACTCAGCCTTAAACCTCTGAGAGCAGCTTTAGTAGTATTTTCAGAAACTTAAAACTCACAGATTTTTGATACAGAAAGTCCACTTTCAGGAATTATTTCTGCAAGGAAGCTCTGCAAAGAAACATCGAGTTTATGTCCGTGTCTATCAGTAGTAACAAGGGTACAGCTAAAATTTTCTTTACAAGAGGACATGAAGTCAAGAATGATGCAGTGTATATGTAAAGTGAAGTACTCAGAAGTCCATATATTCGTGTGTAGATGTGGGATAGTTTTTATAGGGAATTGTCAAATGAAGGCTCTATGAAAATGGCTTGTGTTGTGTGCTTCCACTTCTGTTTTGTGATACTGAGGATCCAACCCAGGACCATTTGTTTTCTAAAATGTGTGTGTGTGTGTGTACTAGAATATATGTATACACACATACACATATACATATTTTAGTGATATTAGAAGTTGTCTATATGGTAAAAAAGATTTACTGTTCACTGTATACATGTTTTCAGTTTCTTCTCTTTTGTTGGTGTGTGTGCATGTGTGTGTCTGTCTTCAAGCTGTGAGTGTCTGTGTGTGTGTGTATGAGTGTGTGTATGCCTTGTATGGGTGTGGGTAGACCAGAAGCTGGTGCTTGGTGTCTACCTCTATCACTTCACACCTTATTTTTGAGGCAGGGTCTCTCTACTGAGCTTGCAGCTCATAATAGTCCGCCTTTTCAGCAAACTCTAAGGATCCTCTCGTCCCTGCTTCCCCAGTAGACTATAGATAGGCTCACACCTTCATGCCTAGCTTTATATGCAGGTGCTGGAGATACGAACTCAAGTCTTTATGCTCACATTTCAAGCACCCTAACCATTAATCCACCTCCTAGTCCTTCATTGATTTTTTTTTTAAATTAAGTGTATAAATGAACCTAGCCCAACCAGAAAATGTTTAACTGACACAATGGTACAGTGGGTCATTTTTGGAAAAATATAAGCTTGGGTAGTGACTTTGAGCTTCTTTTACTTTTGGAGTACCAGGTGGTGCTCAGAAACTAGATGACCTAAGTCAGCTTCCTGTTAGGATCACAGCTTCCTTTGGCTCGGTGTGCCCTGATTCTCTGGATTCCTGTGGTGGCTGGTGGGAGAGAGTCCCTAGTCAGTGCTTGTCACTCACATGCCCTCTTCAACACTGCGCTACTCTCTCAGTGCATGTTTATCTCACTAAGTTCTGCAGTGGTCGGGGGCAGGGTGGGGAGGAAGGTCCGGGTCCTATGGACATGCCCAGATGCCACCAGGACATCTCCTTAAGCAAGGGACAGGAGGGAGGGAGCGAAGGAGGGAGGGAGCAAAGGAGGGAGGGAGGGAGGGAGGGAGGGAGGGAGGGAGGGAGGGAGGGAGGGAGGAAGGAAGGAAGGAAGGAAGGAAGGAAGGAAGGAAGGAAGGAAGGAAGGATAGAAACAGGCCAGTCTTTATGGAACTGGGGTAACTTGGGTGGTTGTATTCAATTTAGTTCGGACATTAAACGAATTAAAATGGACACGTTCAAGTTATGAGCCTTGCCTCATCAGCGCTATAAAAAGCCTTCCAGCCGGACTGTAATTTGACTCTCCTCCCTGTAATGTTATGCAATATTCCTATGGTTACAGAGCCCAAAAAAAGTGGAAGCTAATGATTAGTTTGCTAAATGCGGTTCATGGAACAGTTCACAACTCCCAGACCTGCCAACGGCCGCTGATGTCCTTGCATGTTCCCCTTTCTGGGATGGAAGTTGGATCGTTCCTCAGAAAAATGTACAGTAATGCTTGTCTTGAATCCAGAAACCAAGGAGGGCAGCAGTGCTCATGAGCCTTGGGAACAGAGTGGGGGAAGGTCACAGCGCCTGGATGCCTCGGGCTTCAGCAGTTTGTGTCCGTGTCTATCTGCAGGACGAAAACAGGAAGCCTCAGATGACAGAGAAGGAAAAGAATTAATGTCTCAGAGGCTGGGGCACTAAGAAAACAACATTTTTAAACCTTTAAGGACATTTGCCATAAGAGAACTGGGTGGGATTTACTATTCTATGAATATGCTTCTTCCTTGTTTGTTTTTTTGCGTCAAGAAAGTCATATCGCCCTTGGTCACCTGTGAACAATGCACAAGCATCCTGCCTTTATGAGCTACAAAGTTTGTGAGCTAAAGCCCATCTCTGCTTCATCTGTAAATATATGTCAATGGAAGAGCCTGAGCAGGAGGGGCCAGCTGCAATTGTGTGTTCTTTCTTAAGAATTATAGGTTAAATCCTTAAGCCATTCACAAGTATTTGACCTCATCTCACTAGCATGAACGTGGGTTCTTTCTCATCAGACAGAACAGTATGCCTGGTGACTCATCTCCTTTCCCAGTGGAGATGCACTTAGCCCTGTAGGCAGAAACCCTTGCTTGGCTTTCAGTCTTCGGAACTATTGAGAAAGAGCTAGTCCGGTTTCAGTCTCTATTTACCTGACATGTCATTTAAATATCAAACTGGAAAACCAGATCTAAGTCACCATGTATCTTTTCTTACTCTTTCAAAAGGTGGGGAATATGAACTAGGGACAACCAAATAAAGGCACATCACTTCTCTGTAGTCCTTGCCACTGGTTCAGATCCGAGCCAGTCCAGCCACTATGAACTTAAGGATTTTTCCAAGAGATGAGAGGTATGGGGCTGGCTCGTTTGACTAAAAAGGCATGCCTAGGTTCACGTGCAGAGCCTGTCATAAAGAACCACTCTCTCTTTCTTTTCTGGCTTTGTTTTGGAGGCTTTCTGTGAGGTTCTTAATGGTAGCACTTGGCACTTACATAACCTTCTCGAATCAAGCACACCAAATGACACCTTGTCTCCAAAAAAGTCATGAGCTTGGTGACAACTTGAGTAAGGCCAGTCCTGAACCATCCCTGAGTTGGTTCATGGTACCCTGAGTTGTGCCTTTGAGTTGTGTGTCCTGACTTCACTTCCCAACTGTAGATGGAATAATAAGAGAGGGAGTCCCAGTGAAGAATGAGGTGCTGTGCAGAGCAGGAAGGGAATGTGAGCTGGGCTGGCTGGGCACAGCTCCGTCTCAAGGCTGCTTGTGCAAGGGTGGACTTTGCCTCCACACACCTAAAGGCTCTACTATCTCCATGTCCTGTTTGTATGTGGCCTGGCCTATCTTGCCCATGACAGTGGTCCCTGATGGCCCATGAGGCTGTTCATCTTGCGGTTCTCTGCCTTTTATTCTCAGGGGTCTGCGAGCTGCTCTGAACAGCTATGTGAATTTTCTCTGTCAGTAATGAGTTTACTTAAAATTCATTTGCCTAAAGTTACATGCAAGAAGAGGCCGAAGAAGAAGTTATCCGGAGCCAGTGGGATTATGGTGGTACTCATTGTACTTAAGTCAACTGAGAAAAAAATACTATAAAAATGATGGAATCAAACCATACACAATTCAGAAAATACAAAAACCATAGTTCTTACCACTTTAATACAATCATTATTATAATTTGAAACTGTTTGCTATCAGCTATTTTTTATGTCTCAAAAATGTTTGAATTTTGTTTTTTTTTTACTTACCATTATAAAATACAAGCAATTTCCACGTCATAAGTCATCAGTATGAATGTAATGTTAAGTTTATAAAATGGCCATGTAATATTCCATCAGGGAGGTATACCGTAATTCACTTAGCCACTCTCCTCTGATTAAACATGTAGGCTGCCTCTTGCTTTCCTTTTCCCCACTGAAGAGTGTGTGTTGTACATGCCTGGTCTGCACCTTGATGCATGCTTTGTTTTATTCTCTCAGGCAAAATGGTGAGAAGTGGAATTGCTAGTTAGCAGGATCCAAGTGTTTCCGGACTCTTGATGGTCCATATTGTCAAATTCCCTTTCAATCTGTCGCGTTGATATCAGCTGCCTCTCGGAATTTATAAGCCGAGTGCCTTTTCCCTATTCTTCTAACAACAGATATTTGCATGTTTAAATGTTTCTCTTATGCAATAGGCAAAATAAATATCTTATTTTTTAACTTGAATATTTCACTTTTCTAGTTAGTGATGAGGTTGAGTGCTTACTATCATATTTTTCATGCTTGGTTTTGTTCATTGCCTTTTCTCCATTTTAGACCCCAAAGCAGCTTCTGAGACAGAAACTGATATCTGTGCCGAATGGGAGATAAAGACCGTCACCAGTGCTCTGAAGACCTACCTGAGGTAGGGATTTCCACTTGTAAGCAGCAAGCCATCTAGCTAGCATGTGGTCAGGAAGAAAGCAGTCTTATTTGCAGCCTCCAGAGAGCTGCTGGGCGGGTGTTTGAGATGTGGAAACTGCCTCTGTGTGGGAGCATTAAGTTCAGTGGGTCAGGCCGATCGTAAATCGGCCAGGGTTGATGGGCTGTCACTATGCTATGGTGCCATGAGTGATTTAGAAAGCCCTGCTCTTCATGAGATGTATTAAGATGACTAGCCTTAGTCATACCCTAAACGGTGGCCTTCCCTGAATGATCTCTTATAAAAACAAGAACTGATATGTCACTGGATTGAGCAGACTTGATCATTTACCCAGTTTATTACAACGGTTTGGAGCTTTACACACACACACACACACACACACACACACACACACACAAATATTGCTTATATTGGTTCTTAAAAATGAGAGGGTAGATGTGGAAAAATTGCTATTTGAAAACTGCTATTTGGGGGAGGAGAAAGGAAATAATTACCTTGTACTATTATATACAGTATCATTGGTCCCCTCTGTCCCTCACTTGGACTGTTGGCTTTCTGCTTACCACTACCCCCACCACACCCACACAGACACACAGACACACACGAGACCCTGAAACCTACACTTAGTAGGAACACTGTAATTCTGTGTTGTGGTTACAGGGAGGAGAAGTCTCACACAGAGGAGAAGTGGAATCACATGGACTGAGCCTCTATACAGCCTTAATGAGGCCTGGGTAGCACAGGAGCTCACAGAAAGGAGTTGGTAGTGCAAACTTTATTTGGGACATTGTAACAAGTGAGGTGCAGTGCAAGGGGTGGCTAAGAGTTGAGCTAGGGAAGCTAGGGTAGCTGATAGAATGAAATTGAAGCACAAATGATGAAGAGTCTGCTTGATTCTTACCTGGAGTATCAGAAAAAGCTCATTTGTAGTTTGTCAGGTTCACACTCCACTGGTACAATGTCCTATAGCCCACTGATACTTGGAAGTAATAACCTTCTTGGAAGCAAATTGCCAATAAACATCTTTTATGGAGTTTCTAGAAGCTCTGATTTCAACAACAAGCTTCTAGAGAGATGAGGGCTAAAGGCAGCTAATGCAGATATGCATACTTGTTTCTCAACATGTCCCAAAGCGCTCTTGTTCATGGATGACTAACAGAGTGAAAGGAGGTCTGTGGGTTTGGCCCGCACTTCTGCATTAGCTCTCGATGCCCATTAGCTCTTGGTGCCCTGTGACTGATGTGTATGTAGCTAGAGCTATCCACTTCAAAAAGAGAGGAGGGCAGAGCCTTGCACACGCCAGTAACCCCAGCCCCTGGGAGGCGGAAGACAGTGAGTTCCAGTTTAGCCTTGGGCACATAACAAGATGTGGTGGTGAGGAATCTCTGAAACTGAGGGTCTCAGGTGCAGTGCCGTGTGCCTCCAGTCCTGCTGCTACACCCAGCTGCTGTTGTGTCTCTGCGTCCTGAGTATTTGAAAGGTGCCATGCTGTTTTGCAGTATTCAGGGTACTGCTTAGCAAGAGAGATCATCGCACTGTGGAACTGACGTGTCTATACATTTTTATTCTAGAATGCTCCCAGGACCCCTCATGATGTACCAGTTTCAAAGAAGTTTCATCAAAGCAGCAAGTAAGCATCTTTTAGCTGAAGTTTCAAGGAGAAAAGAATAGATTCTTCTATTTCGAGGAATACTCAGAATCCCAATATAAACACTGCTAGCCTCATGCGAAGTGTCTGCCTACCAAGCTTATGAGACCCTGTCACAGACTAAACGATGAAATGGACTCAAGACTGCCAAGGGCCTTACTAACACTACCGTGTTAGAAAGAGAAGAGAAAAACTTAAGAGCCAGTTTTCTTGGCTAGAAGGGAGGGGAGGAGAAGGAAAAAGAGATGAGACAGAAAAGCAATTTTGCCTTTCTAGTTTTGACAATTGGTTTTTCTTCCCATCCTTAAAGTAACATTCTGCAAAATGAATTGGACATTGGACATCTCCTAAATTGAGCAGTGGAAGTGTTTCCTTGAGCTTGGCACCCTTTATGTGACTTCACAATCCTTTTTCCACCATGTCTTCCATCGAAAGGCTTCTGATCATCCCTTGGCTATATCATCTAGGTTCTTAGTTCATATTACTGTTATTGAAGTACATAGGGATTAGGTTCAAGCTACCCTAAGTATATTGGAATCTGTCTACGTGGGGCAGACCAGCAGTAATGTGGCAGTTAGATTCTCTATCAGATTTAAACCTGGCAGGACCGCTCTTGGTATTGCGATGCCCATAGCTTGTGCCTCTCCTTGGATACTTTTAGCCTTTAGGGTTTGTTTACCCTGGTAACTCCTACTGGCCTAGTTTTATAGTACCTAATGTTCCGCTAGCCTTATGCTTGATCTTGTCCTCACCAGCAAGGAATAGAAAGGCATGGGAGAAAGCTAGGAATGAAGATGGTGTGTATGTGAGTTCTTTCTCAAGAGAAATTCCAAGCCCATGTCAACCATTCTCTAATTAAACTTCACATCAGTTCTATAAATAGATATGGTGAGTATTAGCAATTTATTTCCCAGAGAAAACAAAGCCACTTCCCCAATTTGAATCAAAAGGTAGCAGGCTATAGAGTGACAGAAAGATTTAAATGTTCTGTCTGCCACTGCATTCTTCATACTCCGAAGGTGTGTTACACATATTGTGGTGTGTGTGTTTGTGTGTGTTTGTGTGCGTGCGCGCATCTGGATGCATCATTTTGAAACACGAGACCTTGGTGATGTTCACATAAGATCTGTTTACCACTTCACAAGTGCATAAAGTTCCTTCTTTCCTTGAAATGAAGTTGGCCCTCGAGGGAGCCAGCTGCTCCCGTGTTTGTTCCTTCCCTGGGTGTGCAGTTGACCAGCTCCGTTTCATCACAGTCATTAGTTGGATGAACTCTGATACAGAGAGCACACTGAAAGGCCTTTAGAGCCTGCCACACTGGTCCTGGGCACGCACGCAAGACAGGGTGGTAAATCCTCAAGAACATCTCCCCTGTGTTAGTGCCAGGCCTTTAGTTCCCCTGGTCTTGTCCAGTAACTTAGCTGTGACTCCAATACAACATTACCCCTTTTCTTCCCAGAGCTGGAAAACCAAGAGACTCGAGTGTCTGAGATCCACAGTCTTGTCCATCGGCTCCCGGAGAAGAATCGGCAGATGTTGCAGCTGCTCATGAACCACCTGGCCAAGTAGGTTCCTCCCCCACTATTGCTCTTTCCTTACCCAGGAGAGTTCTGGCCTCCGCAGGAAGTCACTGCATGTCTCTCCCACTGTTACAGCAGGTAGGCTGGAGGCCCAGGAAAGAAGTATGTGCAGTGGTAGCTGTAGAGAACACATTTAGTGCCAGGTCTCCCTTGCCAAGGAGCCCGCAGAGGGCCACAGCGCAGCTCACCAGAGCTTGCAGGGGGACTCTCCAATCCAGAGTATGTCAGCCATTATTCCTGGTTACCGTGAAGTTTTCAGGGTTCATATGTTCTTTGGATGTCTGAGGAAAAGCAATATGTTGTGTGGTTACAGAACTTGGATTTGGAGCAAGAGTGCCCTGATTACAGAGGTGTCTGTTTTAAACCACAGTCAAAACACGGGTTTACCCACTTCTTCAGTTCCACATTCATCAAGTGTGGATAATAGACTGTCTTCATCTATAAGGCCATTGATTCTCAAACTTACCTTATTAGAGAACAGGGGACTTATTTCTGGCAAATGTCCTCCTGCCCTGCAACATCACCAAAGTGTTGAGTAGCCCAGTTTTTGTGCTAGAAGTTTTAACAGCGTTGCGACACTTTTGAATTTTAGTGTTTATTGTTGCCTCACCTGCTTCTGAATAATCTTGTTGAGTTGGTTTGTGTTAGTCATTATTTGTATGCTATATTCTGACCTTTCTTTTTTCTTCTTTTGGTTTTTCGAAACAGGGTTTCTCTGTATAGCCCTGACTATCCTGGAATTCACTCTGTAGACCAGGCTGGCCTCGAACTCAGAAATCCGCCTGCCTCTGCCTCCCAAGTGCTGGGACTAAAGGCATGCGCCATCACGCCCGGCTTGTTCTGACCTTTCTTAAATGGAATATTCTTTATTATAGAAAGATGGTGGTGGCATGGTGTCAATATGTCGAGTTTACTCAACTCATTAAGTCCCATACTTTCTGAACCGACGTGCTGCAAATCCGCTCTTAGCCAGTGGTTTGCTTGTGCCATTAAGCCAGACCTTTTGGGTAAGCCGATGCACATTTATAGATGATTGTTATGGTTAGTTTTCCTTCATCTGTTAAGCACTTGGTATTACCTTCCATTGTGGGCACACATATATATACCATAAAGGTTTACAAGGCTGTTAAAAAGAACCAAGAATGTTTTGTGCATTGGTGAGGAACAAGTGAACAGAATCAAGGACTTGTCCATTATTGATCACTTTTGTGTGTGTGTGTGTGTGTGTGTGTGTGTGTGTGTGTGTGTGTGTGTGTGATGCCATATCTGGACTGCATATTCAGAAGTATTTAGGAAGCATGGTCCAGGACATGCAAGTTTGCGGGGAGAATGCCTCCAGAATGTCAAAAGAACACTGTGATGTTTGCTTACAGTAATGGGAGCACAGGCTCAGAAAGCAGCTCCTGATGTTCTCAGACGAACTTGGTGCTTGCTCCATACAACCCAGAGTTGAGCATTTGCTAACCTAGAAAGTTGGTTTCTGTCATTACAAACAGAACTCTGCATACTTGAGGTAGACATGGAAATACGAGGTTCCAGGCGCACTCTCTGCTAAGGGTGTGAGGGGTGCTTGTGACTCTGCATCTTCAAGTGGCCGTGAAGCCTGCTGAGAGCAGGTAGGGGAGAGAAGGGCTGGACACTAGCTGAAGGCTGCTGCTTTTCATTGCAATCAGTTCACAATGAGCTTAGTTGGAAAGAAAAAAGTTAGTGGTGATCCATCAGAACCAAAATTGAAAATTTTCCATTTATAAATTGCCCCAAGAATTAATATTCCTTAAAGAAGAAAACAACTAAAGCAATAAAACAGAACAGTCTATATTCTTAATACAACTAGAGACTATGCAAGTTGTGCCTGTGGTGTTGACTTCGTGCCTTGTTTTCCCTGACCCCTGCCTGGGGGTTATTTATTCCATGTCTGGAACCTTTTGTGTCACGTGGTGATGATTTCCTTGGCCTTCTGACATTATTACCTTGTTCCTTTAAGCATCAAGATGTCTACCAGTCACCCAGCTCCTGCACCTTACTGTGGGTTAGAACTGCTGAGGTAAAGCAGTGCCCTCGGTCCACAGAGCTTGCTTCCAGATGTAAACTGGCCCTGAGTTTTCGTTAGTGCTCAGGGGAGTTCTCAGACCATATTTGAGCTGTGCTCTGCTTACACTACCGGCCTTATTTTAGAGCCCAGCTGTAAGGGAAACTGAACTTGGGGCAGGAGCTTTGTTTAATTCCACTGTTCTCAGGTTCAGACTTAGCCTAGGGCTGGCCTGGGCCATTGTTCCCTCTCCACTCTCTTAACGATCAGCTTCCTTCCTAAGTTTTGGTTTCAGGGTCTGACTGCTGGAAAGCCCAGTGTTTACTTCTCTTCTTACCTATTCCCTGCCTGGAGATCTCAGCCTGTGGTTCAAACTCGGACAATATGTGTTATAGCTGTTTATTTTATATTTTATAAAGTTTTATATTCATATAAAATTTCTAGGAATTTTATATTTAATATCAAGAAAAAATACATTTGGGGAATTGGCAGAGGTTTTTAAGGAAAAGCTAAAACTCCTGACCTCTAAAGCAAAATTATTACTAAGATGTATCCAAGTCAGGGAAGAGGTTGGGTCTATTCCAGACCTCAGGGGGAACATCAAAATTACAGACAGCATGTTTGTGTTGATCCATCTTAAATCTACTATGATAATTAGATGTTTTCTACCTGTGCCTTGGGATCCAGTGTGCAGTCTGGAGTCACTTGCCTGCATGTGTACTTGGAAGCACTGCAGATGCTTGTTCATGCTGGCACTGCTGGGCCATACTGAGACCCTTCTAGTAGCCTCTACATTTCTGGGTTGTTTTCCAGATAGCTAAGGCACAAACAGACCTTTGAGACCCACTGGCCTGCAAGGGAGGCCATACAGAAAGAGTTCTGAGGAAAGGGAGATGGTATTGAAAGGAATATGAGTTGGAATTTTGGAGTACATTAATGATGAAGAATCAAATTGACTCTTCAAATATAAAAGGTGCCATTGTTGTCAATAAATCGGTCTTTTAAAAAATCTTAACTTGATTATCCAGATATGGTATTAAATTGATCTCTAAGCACATGGACTTATTTTAAAATAGTACTCAAAACATTTTCACTATGAAGGAAGTCATGTCCCGCTAGCTTTGGATCTCTGCAGTTCTCCTTCCTTAAGTGTCTCAGTTTTCTGATTTGTGTGTGTGTGTGTGTGTGTGTGTGAGAGAGAGAGAGAGAGAGAGAGAGAGAGAGAGAGAGAGATTTTCTGTGTTTTCACCAGGTAGGCGTGGGAGCAGGTATGGCTCTAAACAGAAACAAGAAAGAAAATTCCTGATCTTATAATGTTATAATTGTGGAATAAAAAAAAAAACAGTGGATGAGTAATAAGCACAGACTTCATGGTAGTTTCCTAATGTTTACATATTTGATGACTCCAAGTATGTTGGCGATCCCCACACTTATCATTCACCGTGGCTCATCCTTAACTTTATTACAGTGTCTGTGCTCTGTAGGAGGATTTCAAAGCATTCTCTATATATCAGGGGCCACTATTTAAAAAACCCTTTCAGGGCTGGTTTTCCCAAAACACTTCCTAAGAAATAAATCTTACTCTTTCATTTTTGATACAGTTCCACTAGTGTGGTTGTGCCTACAGATCTTGTTACAAGAAGCTCTTGTGTTTAGGATGTTTTAAGATTCAATTAAGAGAACACCTAATTCAAAATGGCTTAATAAAAAGGGGTCTATTATGTCCTTACAAAGACTCGATCCTGAGAGCTGGTTAATTTGTGGTTTCTGAAAGATCCAGGTCATTTCCGGCTCAGCCAGCCTCCTCTTGAGGTCATGAGAGGTTATATTGTATCCGTGCACATCAGTGCTCCGCAGAGGCAGAAGAAAGTGTTTCTTCTTGAGCCTCTTTAGGAGTTATAATGATGATCCCCAAGATCTCCACAGACTTGACCACACATTCCTCGGCCCCCTTGGTCCAAAGCAACATGAGTAGGTTACAACAGACAGGATTTAGCAGTTGCTAAGGGAAGCACAGTCTCTAGAATGAAAACAGAACAGGAGTTTTCTGTAGGCAGCCGCATGTAGGCAGCTCGTCATGTCTGCTCCAAGGAGCCTTAGTGAAATAACAGTGAGCAGATGTTAGGTTCACTAGAGATCTTCCTGTGGTGTGATGACTCATCGGGACACGTGGGACCAAATGGCCAATTTCTGTGGTTTTGGCTCATGTATACCAAATTATGAGATTTGGGGGTAAAAGACTAAGAAAGAAGGGAAATACAGCTCTGTGCTTATGTCCCTCCCCCAATCCCTGGTTATTTTCAGTCCCATTATTATCTGATGTTTATTTTTTGATCATCTGTCATGTTGTAACTTTCTAAAAGGGCAACAGTCTAACAATTACAGGGATAATGAAAGAAAAATGTGGGGCATTTTCTTTTTGGCAGACATTTCTAAGGATCCTATGACTGAAGCCTGAGAACTTGCATCCTCCAAACCAAGAAGGGAATATCCAAGTTTCTTTTAGGATCTAGAAGCAGTGGGTTGAGTTCACATAGAAATATCATTGTTACAAGCCAAGGTAGGCCTTGGCTCCAAAAAGGGTAGCACTTAATGGTTAAATAGCATTCAATGATATTCTTTAAGGGTCAGAAATAAAGGAGAGGAGTACTATTACACAACACTGGTACCTATCTCCCATAGAACTCTCCTGTGCTCTCTCCATCTCTCCCAGGCTTCAAAGATAAAATTCAGAATGAGCTGTTAACTACATGGGAATTGCTAATGTTTTCTTTGCCACCGATGGTACTCTGAAACAAACAGCTGTGAGAATTTGCACTCATATTCACTGCACTTAATGTTTCTGATGCAGTTGCTGCTGGAGACGGATGCTCCTGTGGTTTCTCAGGCTGCTGTCCATCAGCCATGTCCCCCACCTCCCAAACCTATGTTCTCTCTAGTAGCTGTTAGACACTCTACTGCTGCCATTTGTAGGATTGCATGGCTGCTGGGCTACTGCTGGTTGTGGCTTGATATCCCGAAGAGCCATATTATGGCATCTAGTCCCAAGCTGACCTCACACTTGCCATCCTCCTGCCTCAGCCTCAAAAGGGCTAGCATATAAGCATGTGTCACCTGGCCCAGCTAGTTCTGATTGAACCACTTTATATTTAAATCCACATAATTCTTTCTATTTTCATCACTAACTCCCCAAACTGCCTGTCTTTTCCAGGCTTCTTACAAAGCCCCTTCCCTGATTTGTACTGGCTGGTTCCCTTCTAGTCTACAGAGTACATAGCCCCTGTAGGTAGAGAACTTAAAACACTTTCTGTTCCAGCATATGATTCATCTGCATAAAATACAAAATGATAAAAACACCAAAAGCAGTTTCTCCATTGTCATTATAATAAAACCCACTATATCATCTTCATCCCCTTTGGACTTTGCCACCCTGTCTGTGTTTCTTCTAATCACCGTTGCCTCTATATTATGGACTGCACTGTAGACAGCACTGTGGGGTAACAGTTGCACTGAAGCATGTGTAGCCTGTTGGTCATTTCTCAAACATCTTCCCTATTCCATCTTTCCCCTTTGGCAGTCATTTCCTCGCTTCTGGAATAGCTGCTTCATAGCCTCTGCCTGCTCGAAGCTACCTCATTCAGCTTTGGCAGAGATCACATTCTCCAATCTACAAGATTCCATCCTGCCTCAGGCTCCTCTCACTTTCCTGAGCTCCCGTTATCTTCTCTGTTTCCCCTGTTAGGTGTGTCACTCTCTGCCCGTGGCACAGTTTGCTGAACGTCTCTTTCATTTCTGTGAGATCAGAAGCTTCCAGGGGATGTGCAGTCCAGCTCTCTTGACATTCTTTCTTACCCAGATATTGCAAACCAGCCTCTAGCTGGAGCATCCCACATGTGTTCTGTCCTGTGGTACATTGCTGGTTTAAAAGTTCGAACAGTTTAGACACTTTTAAAGGGGGTAATTTTACTTGGAAAAAAAAATCCAACATCGCTGGCTAGAGCTGAGGAGAAGCCACACTATCCACCAGGGTGTGTGTCTCCAGTTTCCCATGGTCCTCCACGGCCCTGTTGTCTCTCGTGCCTGGCCCAGTTCTTATGCCTAGCACTGCCTGGTCATAATGCAGGTGTTAGGGTTTTCTGCCAGTCTGCTTATCTGTAAAGATAGAGTTTGGGGATGGGCGAGGAGAATTGCTGCCCTGATTGCGTCCTTTATTCTTTTCCTGCTATTTATGATAGGTCAGAGGTCCCTGCAAGAACCTAATGATACTGTTTCCAATAGGTTTCTTTTTTTTCCAGTTTACAAGGCAGGGAGACATTGTTCTATTCTGTTTTGTTTGTTTTAAGACTAATGGATCTCAAAAGAGCCTCTCAGCTATTTTTGGTAGAGTCAAAGGAAAACCTGTTTAAAGGGACACAGCAGAGAGAACAGCCACATAATTTAAAGCAAACAGACCCCTGTCACTTTAAATCAATGGAAATGCAGGAGTAATCATAGGTCAATCCTTATTTAGCCTACTTGCCAAACCGGCAGCCTAAGAGTTTCATGGTCTGTGGCCTTCAGGAGTAGGGTAAAAGAGAGACATAAGTTAAGTCTATGTATGTATGTATGTATGTATGTATGTATGTATGTATGTATCTATCTATCTATCTATCTATCTATCTATCTATCTATCTATCTAGTCTGAAAAAGAAAAATCAGCAAACTTTTCAGAATTCACCTTCCTCATTGGTCTTCCGCTCACATTTGGACTGATTTTTCAGTGACTTTCTTGTCTTATAGTTTATCTTTTCTAAATTCAAGGAGTCAGCCTTGGAATTCCCTCTCACATTTTAGAAAGGATCCCCTCTCTTTTTCCTTCTTGGTTTTCTGCTAGTGGTCTTGTAAAAGCAAGAATAACAACAACCTGCTGCCTTAGTTCCTTCTTTGCCAAGCATAGCAGAGCCTGGACTTCTGCACTGACCCTGGGAACAGTGATGAACTGTCCTTAGAGGAACTGAAGGCCTCTCTTACCCAGCACCAGCACACTACATTGCATTTTTTGTGAGCTTTGTTTGCTTGTTTGCTTAGCTAGGTTTGTCTGCCCAGCCTGGCCTTAAGTTCCCTGAGTACCTAAGAGTGACCTTGAACTCTTTGTGGGGGTCAGTAAGGGTACATTGAGACAGTGTCTTATGGAACCCAGGCTAGCCTCAAACTTTCTATACAACCAGAGATGACCTTGAACTCCCAATCCTCCTGGGTTTCCACCTCCTGGGTACTGAGATTATTGGTGTGTGTCATTATATTTGGTTTACTGATGATCAAACCCAGGGTTTTATGAGTGGTAAGTAAGCATGCTATCAACTGAGCTATATCCCTACCACATAAAATGCTTTTTTTTTTCTTTTACACTGAGTGGTTTCTCACCAATTCTTCAAGTAGTTGTGGTTCATATGTGGTAAGGCAGACTTGTAGGAATTTGAAGTTCATCTGTGGGCATTGAGAGCACAGGGATTAAGAGAGAACATACTGGAGCCAGACTGCCTGATTGGGCTCTGTTCTCTCCTATAACCTTGCAGGAATCAGTGGCTACCCCCAACCTCTCTCTGTGTATGAATGAATATATGGCCGTGCTAGGGATGGAACCCCTAAGCTATTTCTCTGGCTCCATATGGCCTTTCATTGTATGTTCAACACTTAAGTTAGAACATCTTCTAACTCAAGTTGTGCAGCTGTAGCCTGATAACATAGTTTCCTGATCATAGTCCTAGACCTTCATAAACTCTAACAGCCAACACAGAGAAGCATAAGCCAAAATGTTGTCAACATACACACAGCACTGAAATCAGGTTAAAGCACTTCACTGGGAAAGCCTGCAGGCAATGGGAGGTGGTACATGGGTCGGGGGAGCGAGCCCAAGGTTCAGTCAGTATGCAGCCACATATTAAAAGGTCCAAGAGCTTGGGCAGACGTTGACTACAGAACCTGTATGCTCAACTCCTACTGTCTCTATTCTGCCTGATAACTACTAGTAAATCCATTTTTTCTTAATGGGAAATCCAAAGTAAGGCGATAATAGTACCTGCTGTCCTGAAGTTGTGAGAGTTAAATTAAGTGTACAGAAAGCTGTGTTGAGCATATGGAACATCTGCTGCAGATATCAGCTCCTTTGGTCTGAGAAGTGCGGAGACGGCAGGAAGACGGGACAGTTACTGAAGCCGTTAAACCCAAGCCAGTTGGGTTACTGTTATCGACTGGACGGAGCTTTCTTCACAGTCACATTGTAAGGGAAGGCTTTGGGGCTTGATGCTGACAATATCACACATGGCCTCTTCTGCCCGAGAGAGCATCTGTCTTTCTGTCTCTCTCTGTCTCTGTCTCTCTCTGTCTCTCCCCCCCCTCTCTCTCTCTCTCTGTGTGTGTGTGTGTGTGTGTGTGTGTGTGTGTGTGTGTGTATGTACTGTTTTGCTTCTTTTTATTTGGATCCTGGTGTGTATTTAGGCCAGAGGGCTAAGCGTCTCACTCTTCCTATCGAAAGATGAGCTAGCCCAGTGCCAGCTGGGAGAAAGAGCTGTTATATCTGGTTTCAGGTCCCACCTTGCCCCAGACCTCACACTTCTCTGTGAAGATTCAGGGCCTCCAGGCTTCAGTGCCAGGGAGCCAAGCACCTGTTCATCAGAGCTAGCAGAGCTGATTTCCATGGTGGCTCTCGCTCTCTCACCCCTCCCGCCTCGTGCTTGTTGGTGTCACAAGGCTGATTTCATCTCAGAAGCAGCTGTGTTTACTGAAGTTTAATAATTCTTAATTTCCTGAAGGGGGACACATTATATCACGAAGACTCATCTTAGTCGGCAGAATCTGGAAATTTCCACCCTTCTCTGTGGTATTTGAAATGTCCCTGTTGGTGGGGGACTGACTGTCTTTCTGCATGATTCTCTATCACTGCCCTGTCGGATATAACCCTGTACTAAACATTGCTGCCGGGTGTACAGTGCATCCTCTCTGCTGCCCAGCCTGCCACCAAGCACAATCTTTTTAAGTCATTGAAATTTCCATGTATTTGCAAGGAAGCTGTATATGTGCACACATCTGTGCAGCTTCATTCTCCCTTAGTAGATGCTTTGTCCTTTTCCCAGTATAACTCATACAAGGTGAGGAGAAAGGCTAAGATATTGTGAACGGCCCCGTGAACCCTCTCTGCTTTGCACAGGACATTTTTTTTTTTTTTTTTTTTTTTGAGCAGTGCCGCATCCTGATCTTGTGTATCCAAACCTGGAATATAAATATAAGCCTGTTTTTCTTCATCCTACTCAATGGGTGGGAAAGGAACCCAAAAATAATTGGTCTTGCCAGTATACTGCAAGGTCTTCCTGTATCCTTGAAGATACACACAATTGGGTCCAACATTGTTAAAGTCAGGCTCAGTGAGAAAATAGAACATCCTTAGGGTCCCCAATGAAGGAGCTAGAGAAAGGACCTAAGGAGCTGAAGGGGTTTGCAGCCCCCTGGGAGGAACAACAATATGAACCAACCAGTACCTCCAGAGCTCCCTGGGACTAAACCACCAACCAAAGAGTAAACATGGTGGTGCATGTGGCTCTAGCTGTATATGTAGCAGAGGATGGCCTAGTTGGTCATCAATGGGAGGAGAGGCCCTTGGTCCTGTGAAGGTTCTATGCCCCAGTGTGGGGGAATGCCAGGGCCAGGAAGCGGGAGTGGATATAGGGGGGAGGGGATAGAAGGAGGGTGTTTTTCAGAGGGGAAACCAGGAACGGAGGATAACATTTGAAATGTAAATAAAGAAAATATCCAATAAAAAAAAAATAGAACATCCTAGGCCTCAACCTAGAGGTGGCATGTTAGTTAGTTAGTTAGTTAGTTTGTTTTTTGTTGTAAGCAAGAAAGTTTAGCTTTAGGTAATTTAAACTGTGTTAAAGAAGGAAGGCTATTGGGAGGTTTCTAGGGCAGCAGCAGAATTGAAGCAGAGTTGAACCTCCAGGTATTACAAAGCGCTCTCGTAGTTCCTGTGCGAGCTGGCATCACTCTGTGTTTTCCTCAGCCACTGCCTCTTCTTTTCCAGAGGATTATCTTAGACTTTAATTCTTATTTGTCAGAAGAAGTAGATTCACTCAGAACCTCTCCAGGGTTCTGCCACCAGATTAGCACCTATGCCTGCATTTGTGCCAGCCACCCTTTCGTCCCCACCTAAAGGTGGTCTGTCACTCTCCCTCTGTGACTGTAGAGCCAGCCACTTGGGACTGCGTTCATTCAGACTCCTCTCTAACACTCTCTCCCTCCTGTCCTTGAAGCTTTCACATTGACACACTTGCATGAGATTCCCTCAGGTCTTCAAAAACTAAGAAAACCAGAACTTAAAATTGCCTCCCCAGCCCCGTGCCCCCTGTAGACAGCGTCCCACTTCTCCGTGCCCTTAGAGCTCCCAGGTAGTTGTCTGTGCTCACTGCTCACAAGTCCCACCTTGCTGTTCGTTCTTCTTGTGCGTGCTTTCCTACCCAGGCCTCCAGGGAAGCACCGTGTACAATGTTGCCATGACTCTGTGCAGCGGAATCAGCCTCATCAGACTTTCCTTCTTTCTTACTCTTTCTGCTCTGAATTCAAGGCTCTGCCCCTCCACCTCCCCAAGGAAGCTTCAAGAACATCCGTCTCATGCTTTTCTCAGCTGCTGTTTCTCAGGCTTGGTTGCAGTGTCCAGGACATAGCCCTTCAGCTCCCCCTCCCCTTGCTTCTGTCCCTGTCTCCAAAGGACTTCCTCAGTTGGTTAGAGAATTGCATCCTTCTGTCCCAGCAACCCTCACCCACCTGCCTTACTTAATTTTTTCCCCCACAGCCTGTGTCACCATTAAATACGCTTTGTATGGGTCTTACTTGGTTATTTATTATTGCCATCTTCTCCTGAACCATGAGCTTCCTGAGTTGGCAGTGTCTGTCTGCTCTGTGTCCTTGGCATCTAGACAATGCTTTGCCCATATACTTGGTGATCATTTGTTGGGGGGGGAGAGAGAGAGAGAGAGAGAGAGAGAGAGAGAGAGAGAGAGAGAGAGAGAGAGAGAGAGAGAGAGAGGGAGAGAGAGGAGAGAGAGAGAGGTATCCAGGGGAAGTATCAGGGGTCACCTGTTGGAAAGCTGACTTTGCAATGTCTTATCTCCAACCACCTTTCTTCTCTGTCTTCTCTGGGATTTGCCAACCCATTGGCAACTGTGTTGTCCAGGATGACGGATAACTAAGATAATCTCTGATGAAGGAGGCATGGGCAGAGTTAAATGGAGAGGAACGCTTGGCTTTCTGCTTCACTTGTAGTTGTCTATTGTAGCATTTGCTGAGGCTAAGGCACATTGCTAAGTATTTCTTTCTTTCTGGTAATAGAGGAAAGCTTGTCCTGACTGGCTTTCTCCTCCTGTTTCTTTTCAAACTCATTGTATGCACAGTTTTGAGATAGTTTACCAATCCTTCAGTTTCTTCAGCAAGAAAATTAGAAGGCTTTTTTTTTAACTTAAAAAAGTGTGTATCTCTCTCTCTGTGTCTCTCTCTTTCTCTCTCTCTTTCTCTTTCTCTTTCTCTCTCTTGTACACACACACACACACACACACACACACACACACACACACACACACACTGCACTACTTGAGTACAGGTAGCCACGTTATTCTAACTTGGGTTTTCTTCTCTTGGCTTCTTTATTTTGGAATTTTTTATATAATAATCATGTGTGCTATTTAAACAGTTGTAATTATTTTTAATGAGAGGAGCAGACTCTGACTCCGACCCCTTTTAACTTGGGAGATATCTATAGCTTCATGTAGTAGGACTGGGTGAGACAGAATCCCTTTGTCTTCTTGTCCTTGTCCTTTGTCTGTACCTTGGCTAGGGAGTGGGCTGAGAGCTAAGCAGTGTTAGAAATGGGAAAACCTTGTAACTTAGGAAGATTTGCCCTCTGTTTGCCTGCTTGATTTATCTCAATTAGTGTTACCATGACTATTAATTATGCCAGCTTATTTTTCTGACTTCTTTAGCCATTAGTTTATATGAGTTTTGAATAACGAGTTTCAAATTAAAGTAAAATAACAATGAAGCTGTACTCCTCCTTAGTTCCGTTTCTTTTGGTCCTGCTGATAGGTCCTAACAGGTCTACTTGCTTTTTATCCATCCTAGACTCTGCTTCTTGTCCTGGCTAATGAGTCCTTTGCTTTTCTTCCTATCTACTTCTCTGTCAGGTCAGCTAGAGCAGGGATTGGAACCCCTGCTGCTTGTGTTGGTATGACCTATAAGCTAAGAATAGTTTTCTTTATTTTATAATAATTTTAAAAACTATAGGAGAACAGCATTTTATGATACATGAAAATTATAGGAAATTCAAATTTTAGTGTTTATAAAATTTTACTAGAGCACAGCCTTGCTCATTGGCTTCCATATTATATTGTCTGTGGCATCCTTTAAACTACAGCAAGGGGTTAGAATACTGTAATAGAAGACATATAGCCTGGAAAGACAAACCTATTTTCCAACTAGTTCCAACCAGCAGGAAAAAAAATATGTATGCTACAGGTTCATTTTTCATTGAATGCCTTGTTGCTAACCCTCATCCTTGTTGCTAACACCCATCCAGAAAGGTTGACTTGCTTATCAGCTCTTTGATTGACTGATTGACTTACTGCTTCCAGACATACTATGCTATACAGGTCCCCAAAGATTAGCATCAGAGACAAGATATTAGCTCAGAGGGGAACCAGAGTCTGTCCACAGATAAACTGCATTGCTGTGATAGCTACCAGGGCTTAGGTGTGAGGTACATGGTGTAAGAGCTCAGGTAGGGAACCCAACTCTACTTGAGAAGGCAAGAAGCAAAGACCACATAGTGGCAGCTAAGGCTATAGTTTTCCTCTTGGTTACTTTTAATTATAACATTAGCATTGCTCTAATTATCACCTAGAACAAGAGTTGTCATAATCTTAGCAAGAATTCCTTTAACATTTCAAATGTGTATAACAATTACTTTTCTGTTAAGAGGGCCAGCATTTTACAGAGCTACGTAAATAAGCATTGTATGTACTGATTAGAATTCGTGATCATCAAAATATGAAGTTTTTTTTTTTTTTTAAGAGTCCTTACTGGTTATCTACTTAAGAGATGAGACAATAGACTGTTAGCTTGAAATTTACCGCTTGAATTTGTTTTGATGGTTTTTAAAAATGTATCTTGGTTAGTTTACCATTTGCCATACCACTAGAGATAGTCATATGTGCATAACAATCACTGTTCTGTTAGAGGGTCAACAGTTTACATCACTGTATAAATAAGCATAGTGTTGACTAGGGCTATAAAATATAATTTGGCTCATTTAACTTTGACCATACTACTAGGGTGTGTGTGTGTGTGTGTGTGTGTGTGTGTGTGTGTGTGTAAAAAGGAGTTCACTAGGCCCATTAGAGATCCCCAGTCACAATGTGGCAAGCTGAGCTTTCTAATTTTAAAGAGCTCCCATTTGATTCCATTTACACTGATGTCTGAGTGCTGCTGCTAAGGACAATAGTGACCAAACACACACTTTGAACCTTTACTGGATTTACCTTTTAACCGTTTTCTCTTTTCTGTAGTTGTCTATCTGTCCTTGAAATACTCAGAACGGTCTAATGTTTCTCAACATCATGGGTAGGAATTCTTCCGGATTCTCAGCTTTCCCCCTGTTCTGTCCAGCCACCACTGCAATCAATGACTGATTCACTGTGGGGAGTAAATTGTCAGTATTGAGAAAGGCATAAACTCTGCATACTTTTTCAATTCTTTATTGGGCATCTTCCCAAACCACACAGGTGTGAGAGGGTGTGTACAGTGTTGGTCACTGCAGGGCTGTTTAGAGCATACAAGGAGGAAACAACTCCAGGTGCCTGTTAATGTGGAAGGGGATAAATAATGTTGGCCTCTTTACAAGGCATTTGAAGGAATGAATAGCACTTATCTTAGAAGATAAAATGAAATGAAAAACATAGGCTAAAAAGGCATATCACTTAGATAACATTTTTGGAAGTTCTCTCTGTCTCTGTCTCTGTCTTTCTCTCTAGTCTCTTTGTCATATCAGATGTCTCTAATTGGACACACACATAGAAATCAGTTTTAAAATATCAAAAGATAATTCAAAATCATAAACATTGATTGTACTGTTGCCTTTATAAAACATATGGACAAGGTAACTTTACAGAGGAAAGGATCTATGGTCTCAGGTTCCTGAAGGAGTGGCATAAGAGCCTATCGTGGCGGGAAATTGTGGTAGCAAGCATGGTGGCAGGGACAGCAGAGAGCTCATGTCTTGAGCCACAAGCAGGAGGCAGAGAGAGTTCACTGGGAATGACACATGTCTCTGGAACTCCATAGCCTGTATGCAGTGACACATACTGTCTCCAATAAAACCATACCATCTGAGGCAGCACCACCAACTAGAGACCAGAGACATTCAAATACCCAAGTCTATGTTGGGGAGGGGGGCATCTTATTCAAAGTACTACACTAATATTCATGTTAATGTTTTCCCCTGGAAGTCAGAGGGAATCATTTATATATGAAATGTACTTGAGAAGTTTTAGCAAACGTGTGTGTTTCAAATTATCTTTCTCTCCATCTTGCTTTAGTGTCTTTGTAAAGAGTGTTAAGTTTAAGAGAGTGGGTGATTATCAGCCAACCTGTAAGATGATTAACCAGGCTATAGGGGCTAGGGTGGAGGTTGGTGGAATGTATTCCAGGATGAGAATTGGAACAGCCTAGCTTAAAGCCTACGGAAATGAAGAACCAAGAAACCAAGGCATCAAAGGGGTGAGTCTCTTCACAGGATTCATAGGGCTGATGTTAAGCCACCTAGAGAGAGATGACACAGAAGCACCATGCCCCTTTGCTACATGATTCCAGGTAGGGCTCTGGCAGATCCTTTTTATCGCAGAGTATAGACTGGGAAGCCTCTCACAGATATTAGCTCCCCTGGGGCTGAGCAATAGCAAACACAACAGTTAGAAAGGGCTCAGTGCTCCTAGATGCACAGGTCACCCCCTCTATAGTGTCACTATTTCTGGCCAGCATTTTTTTAGAGGACAGGTCTGATCTTTCTGAGTGGTATGAGGAATTTGGTGAAGTAAACTGTATAGTCAGAGAGAAATCTCAACCCAGCCCCAAGTAGGCAGAAGAAGAGAATCCTAAATTCCAGGCCAACTTGGATTATATAACAAGACCTAGTCTAATACTAGCAAGGAAGGAAACAAAATAGAGAAGTCTCTTCCAGATTCTGGGAGTGTGTAACTGTCTAGATCACCTAGCAGACTGGGGCCAAGCCTGGGATTGAGTGGAAGCGCCTGCTCTCATTGATTAGGCTCTTGTTTTCTTGGCTCCTCTATTCACTTTTCCCCATCCAGCACTTGTTTCTGCCTTTAAGCCCTGATTGCTTTTTTCCTCTCTTACCCACTCTCATTGTGGGGAATAAATTGTCAATATTGAGAACTGCATAAGCTCTGCACACTTTTGCAGGTCATTATTGGGCATCTTCCCAAACCACACAGGTGTGAAAGGGTGTGTACAGTGTTGGTCACTGCAGGGCTGTTTAGAGCGTACAAGGAGGAAGCAACTCCAGGTGCCTGTTAATGTGGAAGAGGATAAATAATGTTGGCTTCTTTACAAGGCATTTGAAGGAATGAAAGGCCAGTTAGCTTTTCAATACCCTTAAACTAGCTGCTTGGATGTTAGTCTTGTCCTAGCTGTCTTCAGAATAAGAGATGGAACTCTTAGCTCTTCCAGTCCCACATCTGCCTGGAACCTGCCATGCTCCTGCTTTGATAATAGTGAACTGAATCTCTGAACCTGTAAACCAGCCCCAATTAAATATTGTCCTTATAAGAGTTGCCTTGGCCCTGGTGTCTGTTCACAGCAGTAAAACCCTAACTAAGACAGAAGTTGTTACAAGGAGTGGGGCATTAATGTGATAGGCTTGACCATGCTTTTGTTTGGAAGAATGTGGATTTTGGGACTTTGGACATGGAAAACAGTGGAATCCTTTAGGTGGGGCTCAATGGGCTATCTTAGTAGGAATATGGAAGACTTTGTTGGTAAGAGTGGTTTGAACTGGGTGGACCTAGTCCAAAGAGGTTTCAATGGAAAATTTCAGTATGTGGTGTAGAGACTGGTTTTTGTGGTATTTTGATGAAGAATGTGACTGCTTTTTGCCATTGTCTGAAGACTCTGCTTGAGGCTAAGATGAAGAGATTCATATTAATTGCTTTGAAAAAGAAAGCCTCAAAACAGTCTGGTATAAATTTTGTGTGTTTATTCAAGTTCACTCTTATGAGGAATGTTTTAATAAAAAGGAGTAAGCTGAGAAAGGAAAAATACAAAATATATGGCTCAAGTATTAAAGGGGCATCAAGAAGTAGAATGGAGCTGAATCCTATGTTCCAGGAGTTAACAAAATAAGGGAGTGGTAATCTTGAGGCAAGATCCCACCCAACTAAACTTATGCATTTGCAGTTGAAGAAGGGATAATATTATCTGAGCATTATTATGACCTGGATAGTGTTTTCATTTCTACTTTTAGTCTGGAATGAACTACAATCCAGAAATATGGGGTACACTTGTGATCCAGATCTTGAGGCAAGAAAACACAGGTTTTTTATCTGGTTCTTTAGGAACAGTGGCCATGAAAAGCTTAGGTCCAGGCATGGGGGTATACACCTTTAATCCCAGCATTACAGAAGACAGAGCCATGCAGATCTCTGAGTTCAAGGTCAATCTATAGGACAAGTTCCAGAACAGCCAAGTTTAGGCAGTAAGGGAGTTGGAAACCCAAAGCTGGTAATAGAACAAGAGGGCCCTAGCTAGCAGCAGAACTCATCAGTTTCACCATGTGGCTCTGGCTTTAGAGTCAATAATAGAAGGGACTACTGGGACAATTGATGTTAGTTAGCTAGAGCTGAGAAGTTAGTGGTGATTAAGAAGAGACCAGCATCACTGAGGTGAAATTTTCTGGGAAGTGTCTTCTGAGATAACAAAGAAACTGTGTTCCAGAGATAACCAAGTTTGTATCCATGTTGCAGCTATATTTGATAATGTTTAAGAGTTATCCAGGTAGTACTGGTTTTGAAGGTATGAAGGGGTCATGAGAGAAACTGAAGCTTAGCATTGTAAAAGGCCAGGGAAGGCCCTTGATAAAGGTATAGCCTCAGTTGCAGTTGATGGCCCAGTGGGTATCATGCAAAGAAGTTGAGGCTTGGGACCATAAAGAGAGCCTATAAGAGGCTATTGGGGAATCCTAGTTGCAGCAGAAGACTCCAGAGTATTGGAGATGCCACTACCATGGGATGGTCACTAAGAACAGCAGCAGCAGTGGAATAAAGTCAACCAGAGCCTAGAGTTCAACAGAGGGCAGAGCTGGAGATGAGACCCAAGCCCTTTAGAGGATCCCAGGAGATCATGTGTGGATCCCAGACATTGGAACAAAAAGCTGTAGTGTTGAAGTTGCCTTGGAGACCTCAAGATGTTGTAGATGCCAAAGCAGTGGGCTAGCTACTTAGAAAAGCTGCTAATGGGGAGTGGAACCAGCCTAGTAGGAAGAAGTTCGTTGTAGTTAACCAAGATGAAAAAGGAATTGGAGATTTGAAGACTGCTTTGATGTCAGACATGGACATGCAGAGTTTGGAGTTTGCCCAGCTGGTTTCCTGTCTTGCTTTGGAGATTCCAGTTAAGTGATTAGACAAATCTCAGAAGAGACTTTGAACCTTGGACTTTTAACATTGTTGAGACTGCTATAGACTATGAGGACTTTGGAAGTTGGACAAAATATGTTACTATGCTCTGGCTAGGTATGGCTCCCATAGACTCATGTGTTTAAATAAGACTATGGTGGCCAGGGAGTGTAATGTGATGGTTTGTATATGCTTAGCTTAGGGAGTGGCACTATTAGGGATATGACCTTGTTGGAGTAGGCGTGTCACTGTGGGCATGGACTTTAACACCCTCAACCTAGCTGCTTGGAAGTCAGTCTTGTCCAAGCTGCCTTCTGAACAAAAGATGGAATTCTCAGTTCTTCTAGACCCACATTTGCCCGAGTGCTGCCCTGTTCCCACTTTGATGATAATGAACTGAGCTTATGAACTTGTAAGCCAGTCCCAACTAAATGTTATTCTTATAAGAGTTGCCTTGGTTACAGTGTCTATTCATAGTAGTAAAACCCTAACTAAGACAAATATCAAGTCTTGAAGACAAGGTCGAAGTGAAAGAAAATGTCAAATCTGTAAAACACAAAACAAAGCAAAACAAAATAGGGGAAGAAAAGACCATGTAGGAACTCTGGCTTGAAGCTCTGTTTCCTGTTAATCCAGTTTGTCATGTGACTGACAGCTCTACGGGGCATAGGGTTCAGTCTCTAGACAATTTAGTGTTGATGTTCAAATGGAGTATGAGAAGTAGTCCTGGCTCAACTCCAGCTAAGTAAAGTTTCTAGATTGTTACAACTGATCTTCAGGTGATGGATTACTAGGGGATGTGAGTCTAGGAACCCTACTTGAAGATTTGGGCAGAAGGTGGAAGACAGGTGCACATCATGTGGTCCTCAGGCAAGTGCATGGCGCTGGTTGCTAATGTTAGTCTAGTGATCCTTCTTGGTCATGCAGGTAGGTGGAGTTGGCATCTGACTAGAGAAAGGAGCAAGCATACACAGGGGGAATGGATAGAGATGGTTGGGTTGGTCAGAGTTGTAGTAGGAGTTAGGTTTCATGCCTACTGCTAGGGGGTTGGCTAAGAAGCAAGGGCCTTCAGGGAGTTGGAGAGTTAGCTGTAGAAGTTGGGCCTCTTGAGGAAGGCATGCTTATTAGGGGTGCTGGAAGGCAGGTGCAGGCAGGAGTTCGTCAGGCAGGATACAGGATACTTCGCAAGTTCTTAAGCATAAAGATGTAGGTGAAAGGTTACTTATCACATTTGGACATTAACAACTAAGTATTTTACCATATTCTTTTCAAAAAAGTTCTTCATTGTGGAATGTGCATTGTATTGGTCAGATGCAGTTCCTAGGAGTCTTAGCAGAGTATATTCAGTAGTTAATGGCAGGCTTGATGTTCTTGGGGAAGCAAGAGCTAAAGTTTTCTTTCTTTTTTTTTAACCCCCCTTAGAAGATATATTGTTTTCTAAATATGATAGGTTCATATTCTTAGTGATCTGAGCCATAGTCAATATTCCTTTGGGAGCTACATAACCATTTAGGAATAGTACTAAAACCCTGACATAGGTGACTAGATCTTGCTTTTCTGTCTATCCCTGGCAGGAACTCTGTTGGCCAAATACATGGGGTGTGGGAAATACATTCTCTTTCTTCTTAGCTCAAATGTAGCATAACCCTTTCCTGTCTTGTATTTTGGCACCCCTTGCCCCCGTCTCTCTCTGATAAGAAGATCCTGTGATACTTTATATGCAAAAGTCCAGTTTTAAGTCATCTCGTGTAAGAGATGTACTGAACTGTTGCTATGCAGTGTCCAGTGGCCTGTCTCATGGATGTCTCTATCTGTGATGTTATCAGTCTAGCCCACTGGGAGATATTCAGAGTACAGTGAGAACTTTAGTTAGGTGGGAATTCCATAGCCAGAGAAGATGCTGTTAATGACCTAGCTGACAGGGATGGGCTGCTTTTCACGAAGACTTAAGATCATACGTCACCACATTCATTATTCTTTATCATTGAAGCTCTAAAACTTTTAAAAGATTTTTTTCCCCTTTTATTATGCCATTAAAGTCAAAAGAGAAAAGAAGCGAGCGGGAACCAGATTCCACTCTGCCTGGTGGATTCCCATCACCCTGTACTGATTGATTCGTGATGGCTCTCATGGAAATGCATTTGGAATGCATGAAAAAGCTGCTCACTCTTTCCAGAGTGCGTGGAGTGTTTACAGGAAACTTGGCAAGAGCAGAGCAAGGCGCACGGCGTATGTTTTCACAGGTTTGGAAGGAGGCATGATTTTAGGGGAGCCTTGCTCTCTGCGTTGCCTTCACCAGAGCTGAAGGCCATTCTCTCCAGCATAAGATAAAAGACCTGTCTGCCCATTGCTTCCTCCCCAGCCTCAGTTTGTCTGTCCCACCCCTTGGGCATGCAGTTCTGGGAGTCACCAGCCGAATGCAGTCCCCCTAACCCGTGCCCTCCTGACTTTGCTTGTGCCATTGTCTTATGCCAGTGTCTCCATCATAAAGGCTCCATCCCTGTGAACTCTGCACGTTGTGGCCGTGGCCCTGGAGATATTGGTTTATTTGTTTTCTTTCTGTTACTGAACAGGCTTCTTAATGATAAGTCAGGGTCGATTACGTCATGTGTCCTACACCAACAATCTTGCTCTCTGTAGATACTTCAAAGAAGATTCTGTGATGGGTGAGACTTGTAAAGGACCAAAATGTTGACTGTGTTCTTGGTGGAAAAGTGTTTTCTCTCTCCAGAGTTTCAGGAAAACGAATTGTAAAGATTGATGTAACCATCCATGGGAATAGAAAAGTACCAGTCCCTTCTGGTTTTCCTTAAGTGACAAAAATGCAGTGTTGATCATATATCCAGAGTCTTGACTATGGGAGAAAACTCTTGGCCCTCCATTTTGATTTTCACTGCATTATATAAAAACCAGCTAACGTATGCAGATCCCTGAAGCTATGAGGGAAAAAAAAATCAAAGTACCATAAATCAAAGTACCATAGTCCTGCATTCCCTTCATGTTTTCATATTAATTTCAAGAGTGAATGCTTGCCTGTTCTGGGGTCTATTGCCTAGAGACTGAGCCAGTCTCCCTGGATGTTTTTTGCCCTTTCTAACACTCTCCACTGCTGCTGTGGTACTTTAAATTTAAATTCCCTTATTAAGCCTGAACCTGTATTGTGATTCTTTCTTCTCAGTGGGGGAGGGGAGTCCTCTTACCATAAAGCTCATCTTAGTCTCTATGTAAGGGGTTGCCCAGGGTGGATGGCTTTTCCTATGCTCAGACAACCGTGAATGCCTAGAGCCACACTAGAGTTTAGATTCCACATCCTCTCTCAACAATATTTATTGACATTGTCTACTTAGTACAGCTTCTTGAGTGCTGTCTGCTGAATTTTACAAGCTGTGTCATATTCCAGTAAGTTTCTCAAGCACTAAAGAAGGTATTCAAAAGGGTCACTGGCATCAGGACCTGTGTTGGCTATCAAGGGTCTTGGGTATCATGTACTTTAAGGTCTGGCAGAGTTCAGGGGACTGGAGGCTGTAGAGAGCATCTCTTATCAGCATAACCTGTCAATAAAAAAGCCTATGGCCAATGAATTGAGGCAGGAAGTTGGAAGTGGACACTGGCAGGAAGAGAGATGGTTTTGGGAAATAGTAAGAGTATAAAAAAAGAGAGACTCAGGGAGAGCCAAGGGAAACAAGATGGAAGATGGACGAAACCAGCAGGTAGATGAACTCAGGGAAACACCGAGACACTGCGATGTGAAAAAAGAAGTGGGCAGGGCCTGAGGTAGCTGAGGTAGGATGAACGAACCCTGTTTTGTAATGTCCAGCCCGTTGGCATTTAACATACTGGCAGTGCTGCACAAACCACCCTTATTTAATTCCAGGCCATTTCCTTGCCTCCCAGTGGAAGCCTTGCCTGTGGCACTGTAACCTTAGCCAGGATTCCTAAGCAGTTTCATCTCAGTACCTAAGGTCATCAACATCTTGGTTTACTTAAGTGGCATTTATTAATATTTACAGGGTTAGAAATGAAAGCTGAACACCTGTTTGAAGAGTTATCTATGAATCCATCAACATTATTTTTATTAAAAAAAATTCGTAGTCTCTGACTTAGCAGGAGAGAACTGAATAATTGATGTTTTTTTTTAACCCATTCAGTCTATATCATAGCCCAGCCACCAGACTCCATTTTCAGTGGTCAGTTAACTGTGGTCTGAAAGTGTGAGGTGGGGAGTCTTAGGACTGAACTAGTTATGAGTTTTCACTATCATGCTAAGTAGCATGCTAAAATCAAGGCTTAATAAAGTTTAGTAACTTGCCAGATTTTTAAGGAACTCTCAAACTAGGTATCTGTAATTTTAGTTTTAAAGCTAGGAGCGCATGACTATCTCAATTAATGCCAAGGCACCATCAGCTTTAGCTGTGTTTTCTTGTATTGTCCCTGGGACCAGCAGCACCTTGAGAGCTGCTATCCCGGCGAGTAAGGAAGAAAAGAAGGATAGCACAAATAGCTCCACAGGGTGCTCACCTCATAAAAGATATCACTCAACCCAAAAGACAAGTTCTCTGTTGACTGCTAACAATATATTTACTTGATTCTGCAGAAATATTTATAACCATTCCTGAGAATTTGAGAGATTTGATCATAGTAGAAATAACTTGAAAGTTCCTCCCATGTCATCTACAAAAAAAACCAAACCAAACCTAAGCAAAACCCCTAACATTGTGATTCCAATCTTTTTAATATGCTTGATTTGATTGAACATTCACTAGAATGAATTAAAAAATTTTTTATATAGAATTCCAAGTCTTAAAAAACTATCATTCAGCCAGGTGTGGCAATATGATTCTTTTATTCCAGTACTTGGGTAGCAGAGGAAGGTGAATCAGAAATTCAAGGTTATCCTCAATTATATATGAGTTTGAGACCATCTATGCTATATGAGACCCTGTCTCCCAAACAAAAGATTTTCAACAGAAGGGTCCAGTTCAGAACCCTAGTGTTTCCTTTTACTTTTGAGACTAGCCCTGCTTGGGAATCTACATAAAGTGGAGCTCAAAGCTTAGAATCCTCATTCCAGGGGCCCCTTTCAATTCTCCTTTTAAAGAGCTAAGCTTGATGCTCTCCGTTATAATTTATAGTGTCAGGAATAAGGACATGCACTTTCTCCTTACATTAGGTAGAATAACTTGTGTATTTGTCTAATGTTGATTGCTTTCAAACATATAGTTTCTAATCTGTCGTTTTAAGAATATCAATAAATAGTTTTAGAATTGTTACTATTTCACAATTATTTTGCTTTACAAAAAGCATTTTATTTACTTCTTGAAGATTCCAGGCATGCATACAGTGTATCTTGATCATATCTGCCCATTGCTCCCCACTCTCTCTTCTCAAGGATCCCCTCCCAACTCCTGCCCTATATTTATTTATTCTATTTAGTGGACTGAGTTCAGTTACAGTATCCATGTGTGCCTGAGTGTGGGGGTCACCCACTGGGGCATGGCGAGCCTATCAGGGGCCACATTCCTAAAGAAAAGTAACTTTCCCCTGCTACCCCCAGTAAGATCAGCCTTCCACAGCTCCTCGGCTAGGGGTGGGGCTTTAGAAACCCTTCCTCAATCCATACTATTTTGCTCTCGATGAGTTCAAACTTGGCTTAAAACCAAGCCATACCAATAATTAATAGGGGAGATTTATTGCCTGCAAGTTGCCTACTTTCAAAAGATAGAGTGGTTTTAACCTGTTTTCTTGGATTATTTTATTTAAAAAGAGAAACAACAACCCCTTGATCTTAGCACCAACCATGTACTGATAGCAAAACAAGAGTGAGCCACTGTACTTGGAGAGAACGGGGCATGAGTACTGGTTTTCCATCTCATACACAGAAGTGAACAAAAGGCTTCATTGTCTTCGGCTTGATAGGCACACAGTGGGGTTGGTAATAAAGTATAACTTTCTAACGCTTTCTCTCAACTGTCTGTTACCTTTTGTGCACATGCCCATGTGTTGCACACATGAGTCATGCATAGGGAGGGTAACTTTAGAGAGTTGCTTTTCTTCTACTATGTGAGTTCTGGGATCAAAATCGGGTTTTCATTCATGGCAGCAAGCACGCTGATCCATCTCACTGGTCCCCAAATGCTTTTTAGACATGGCTTAGGAAAAGTGTAGAAAGGGCATGTGCCAGTATTTTATGAGACTTCAAGAAGAAATGCAAAAGAAGATGAGACTCATTTGGATTCTATAAAATAGATATCTTATATTCAAACCTGGCACATTCTACAGGGCAATTAACCCTTAACTTTGAAGATTACATTTTTGCTAGTATAAATAACTTACGAACTTACCAAAATTAACTCACCTTTAAATCTGTCTTTGAGGGCATATACCTCATTGGTATTAAGAATGTGAGTGAAGAAGGAGCCGCACGGCCCTAGAAGATCATATTGCTAGATACTCATGCTAAGGACATGAGTTGATAATGTAGCTGGCGGTGACTGGAGGAACAAGAGTCTCCAGGGTTGTTACAGTGGGCTCCCAGGCCAGCAGGAGTGGGAGAGAGGCCAGGAGAGCACTGGAGGATGGAAGGAGTTTGAACTGAGATTCTGTCCGCCTACTCAAGGAATCTTCCCTAACATTTAAGCATAGACTAAGAAAAAGCTTAGCTAAGTACATAAGATATTTTCTTATCTTAGCCTGAGATCAATAATGAAATTGATAATTACATTCAAATTTATCCTGGCAGTATTACTCTGCAATATCTCCTAAGTTGAAGACTAGACAATCAACCTAGGATTTTCAAAATGAAAGTGACTCTGAAGATAAATTTAATATTATAAACAAAATAATCTACTATAGGCTACTCAGTAGAACCAACATGTGGGGATATTAAGACCGTAGAACTTCATATAATAAGACAATAAGAGAAAAAAGTTAATAGAGACCAAATATAATTGTTTAAAATATAAAGATGGGATTGAAACCAAAAAAACAGGCAGATTGGAAAGAAGTTTGTACTGATCACAGAAATAGAAATGATCATTGAAGTTTAAAATTCCCTTAAAGAAATACAGTATTACACTAAACAAATCTGGGGAAAGACAGGACGATTGGTGTTAGAAAATCACCGCAGTACAGTACAAGGAAATAATGGAAATATTTGAAGAGTGGGGTGGGGACTTAGTTTAGTATGGCACTCGTACAGCATGCACGAACCCCTGGGTTCCAATCACCGCACAGAAAACAAACAGAAAGTCAGAATGAGATGATCCAAATGTGCTCTCCTATACAGCTGAGATGACAGAGTATGAACGGAATTAGTTGTATTCAATAGTGTTTCACACCAGGAGCAGGATGCTTTTAAAGAAAAGGGTGTGCATTTAGCTTTCAGTCTTGGAGATTCAAAGGTCACAGTTGGTGAGGCAGTAGAAGACGATGCATCATGGCAGGAATACACTTGGTAGCAAATGGTTGTAGCTCGGAAAGCAGAAGAGCCTAGATGAGCCCTGTGGGCACATCACCAGCAACCTGAGGACCTTCATTCTGTCTCACTCATGGAAGGCTTCACAGTACTTTCTAATAGTATATCATGGGGGCCAGGCCTCTAGCTACAGTGGACTCCTGGTAGGCACAGAGCATACTCAAACAGCAGCAGTAATTTTTTTTAAGAGAATGGGTGAGGGTTTTCTGGAGTTGAGAGGTATAGATCTCTAAAGACAGTAGTCATAGGCACTTCTAAAAAGAGGAACAAGGCCACGTCCACACAGACATGTACCCTAAAGAAGTTATAGAACATGACAGACAAAGGGACATTTCACAAAGAATAATGTAGCTCATGACAGCTAAACAGTGTGGCCTGCAGTGTATTGGTAAGAAGTGAGTGGGTGTTCTATCACTTGCCTGGGTGGTGCCAGCTTGTTGTGATTTTTTCCCCTTCAACTTCTTTGCTGAGAAGCAGTTTTAGATTGCTGACCCCTTGGGTGTAGCATTACAGCTGGACATTATTCCCTGCACTCATTACCGTCTCTGATCTCAGGGTTAATCACATGCAATGAGCTGATCTCCTCCTCCTCCTCCTTGCCCTCTCCTCCCCTCCCCTCCTTCCTCTTCCCTTTCTCCCTCCCCCCCTCTCATTTCCTACCTTCCATTCCCTCCCTCCCTCCCCCTCCCCTTCTCCCTCTCTCCTCCTCTATTCTTTCTTTCTTTCTTTCTTTCTTTCTTTCTTTCTTTCTTTCTTTCTTTCTTTCTTTCTTTTTTAGGTCTTGGTCATAAAACCCAGAATAGTCACTGCTTGGCTATACCCTTGGGATTTTTCTGTCTTTGTAGACAGGAAATGAAGAGCCAGGACTTGGTTTTCCCAAGCTCATTCCCTGTCTGTGACTGGACACTCATCTCTCTGTCTCTAGGATGTAAACATAGATCAGAAGCAGCCCCTCGGTTGGAAACCATCCCTTGGAGTGAGATGTGTATGCCAGGCTCTCTCACTGTGGACTGTGAGCACGGAGAGCTGGGCACAGAGAGTGAGCATAGGAGGGAAGAGTGCAGGCTTGCAGAGGAGGACGCTGAAGACAGTTGCTCCGCTCCTCTTTTTCTCTGTTTTCCCCTTCGGTCTCTTGATGTAGCTATGTGACTTTGTGTGTGCCTTTCCTGTCCCTCCTCTGGGGAGCTGTGCACCAAGTCTTGTCTGGGTCTTCAGACAGCCCTTCATTTCCATATAGAAGCAGATTTCTCAGCCCCATGATGTGCTATCAGATAGTGCCCTGAAACCTTTCAAGTGAGACTGGAGGAGATGTGCCCTCATGGGAGGCCCTGGTCTGTCTCTCTTCAGTGTCACTGGTTGCTCGCTCTTTCCCTTGGCACCTGGGCACACATTGCTCTGTCATCTGTCAGAGCTCACGTTCTTCAGAGAATAGGCTTTGTTTCTTCCATCTCTTCCGTTTTCTCTTTATACTTCCCCAGCTCATAATACACAGTGTTGCTTTGAAAGGCCGTTTCCTACACTCTTTTGTCTGAAAACTAGAGTATAAAGTTCTTTGTCATTGCTTAGACAATGGAAAATCCAGCATTTCAGTTTTTTGTTACGTCTTCTTCGCAGAATTTAATTTAAAAGAAAAAAAAATGGAGGGAGAAGCAGGAGAGGAGAGGATCTGGCACACAACATGAAAGCATTTTATTTTCATAGTAGTATGGTGTGTTCCCTTCCCAAAGGGGAACACATCTGCCATGTCAAGAGGTTCATGTGTGTGTTTGTGTATGTGTGTTGTTGTTGTGTATGGAGGCAAGGGTCTGGAAATCATGGAACAAGCTGAGAGCAGCAGTAACTTCATGCTCACACTCTCACAGTGGTCCCTGCTTGAAGCAGTAGGTTCTAAATCGATCAGTGGGTCCTGCTGGTTCTGGCCTCGAGACAGTGGGTAAAGGGAGCAGATGGCCCTAAAGCCTACTCCATCCCTCCGCACATCAGGGAGCCTGCCCTGCCCTACCCTGTGGATGAACCTCCATCCCACCTGTCTTCTCCATCCCTTGCCTCTCAGGGTGGGGCTCCCTCCTAATACTCCAGTCGGCTTCCTTAGCAATTGCAGGCACCAGGAGGACTTCCTAGAAATGTCATTTGAGTTGCTTATAGACGTTTACCTTCACCCAAAAACTTCAGGGTTGGCCCCAAGCATGCACGGAATGGGTGTTCTATAGGAGTTCTCACCACAGATCTTTCTCTTGCCCCAGTTCAGAATGGTGGTTTTAGCAAGGCTTCTGTGACAGTCCTGCCTTCTGCTAACTACTGATTCTCTGGTACCCAGCTGGGCCCCACAGCTAACAGTGCCCTGGTTATATACCCCGTGCTTGTTTCATTGCCCATCAGGCTCCAGGGAGGCACTCACATTGCACAGCTTATGGGTACCAACACAGGGAGCCTCCTATCTCCAGTAGCCTCTTGTCTCTGAGGGCCTCTCCTACTGAACTCAAGAACACTGCATCATCTTCCTCCTCATCACTGTCCCATCTTGCAGAACACTTGATACTTCCCTGAATTCCCTTCACCTTGACCTTTCAGTGAGCCCACATACCATGGAGGTAGCCCAGGCCTCCAGAGCGGAGCAGCAACAAACTTGCTCCAGTGTGCAGCACTTCCCAAGTTCTGTGATACACACTGGAGCAAGCTGGAATGCTCTGGGACTGTTTGAGCTAAAATCTTGAAGCTCATGCCTCTTCAAGCCCACTGTGCTAGATCCTAGGTTCCCAGCAGCAAACAAAACTAGCGTGGTGCTTGATAGCATGGAGCTTCTAAGGCGGTTAAGAAATTGGCATCATCTTTATTTCTGTCTGAGCCTTGTGTATGGTTGTGAGTAGATCTCAGACTATTGCAGTACTGTACACCAAAGCAGGGAGAGCAATCCCTTCCCAGCATCAGATGCAGGGATTGGCACAACCAGTTTGTAATGTGTGTATTAATTGATAAAAAGGATAGGTAGATTGTAAGACAGAAACACTGTAATAGTTTTAAAGTGGTTTGTTTTTTATAATATAGAGTTAAGATGCAGCTGTACCCAGTAAATCTTATAACAATAATTACCTGCTGCTGTTGGTAACCTTTGCAGATTGTTATGTGCATGGCCTTTAAGAAGTCACTATACTTTGGGAAAAGGTCTTGTATCGTGGGACATTTGGAAAGGATTCAGTGTTGTGACTAATCAAATAAATGCACCTTAAAATGAGACAGGTGCAAAATTATACACTGCTTATAACAAATTTGAAACTAATAATGCCTTATTTTATGCAAGAAAAAAAAATAAAGGACTTATGAGAAACAGGTACCCTAAAATATTCTATGAAGGAGTATAACTAGATACAGGTCTACCGGGTGACATGCTGGCAGTGTGCAGTAACTTTTTAATCCTTATAATAAATTCTGATCCCATGAATTTATTCTGGAGAAAAATATGTATTGGTATTTATGTACCTGGAGTTTGCTGCAGTGATTCAGTACTGGGAACAATCTGAGTAGGTGATAAATGAGGTTTGACAGCTACTCCATCAGAACTTTCTCCCCAGATGCTAGCCTCTCACTGAGCCTTGATCTTCTCTCCCCTCAAGTTAGGGATTAACTCTAAGAATCTGTGTACAGTTTTCCTCTTTGTGTTGGCTTTGTCTTCTACCCGTGTTTAATGATAACTTAGCTTTTAACATAGCCCAAGTGAATGTGGTTTCATATAATAGATTTCCAGTGTTGCTTTCTCCTGGTACAGAAGTATCTGAAGCTGTGGGATCCATCAGTGACATGTTTTAGGAAGAGCCGCTTCCTAAATGTGTTGAGACCACAGATGTGGGAAACGGGGACCCGCTGGAAGCCTCAGGGCGTTCCCATCATCATGTGGGAAACCACAAGAGTGACAAGGGTTCCCGGGCTTCCTGCTCTCCCCAGCAGCTGCTGAGACTGCCTTCTGAATCCCTATGGCACTTGTTTGGAATATAGGTTTGAGTTCATTGTAGAGAAATCGAAGGAAGGCCTGGCTGATGCTTGTGGTTGGGAATCTAAATTACTGATCCCTTGTTCCTTTCCAAGTTGTGGGTTTCAGCTCTGTGCCTTTTGTACTCTCATCCCCGCCTCCAGAAACCTGTCCACCTGCCCTACCCACGTTGGTCCTCCTCGGCAATCTCGGTGCTGTGTTATTTCTTGGCGGCATGGCCTAAGGTTAGATTGCTGGACAGGGTCAGGCTCTGGGGCCTATAGCGAAGAGCTGGGGTTACTGAGGACCTGCATTCACAATATATTAGCTCTGTGGATTGACCCAGACCCAGACAGGTCTGTTGAAGCAGGCAACTGGAGATTTTTCTCCTAGAAAATGTGCAGAGCATAGTTCTTACCATGCTGTGGCCCACATTCTACCACTCTTCCCCATCTCTGCTGCCATCTGAGCGCAGCACATCATTAGGCAACCTTGCCTACTGAGCATTCAGGGCAGGATGACAGCAGCTAGGGCGTCTGGCTTTGATGCTTGTACATTGTAACACTTTAGCATTTTGTCACTAAACACTGAGTTCCTTTAGAAAGCAACCTTTTGATTGGGGCTTTGCAAACACGAACCACGACACTTGCTGAGAGCCTGACTATTGGAACACAGTCCCAGATCTCAGCTTCCCTCTGTGACTCACCTGGTGTCTGTTACCAGACACTGCCTGCTCTTCTTTGCCTAAAGAAAGGTGCATTTTCTCAGCTTCGATCTTCACTTCCTGCTTGTTGATGGTGAACTTTAAAAGTTGTTTCCAGCTATTTACTGCATATTTAAATAAACAAGAGGAGCTGTTGCTGCCCTTGAATGTGAACTTGACAGCTGAGGGAACCTGGGGCTGGGGGTTGCTGATGCAGAAATTGGGCAGTGTAGGGCTTATGAGGTATAATACACCACCTTTTACAATGGGCTGCAAAGATTGGGTTGTCTTCTTTAGTGAATTCTATTCACCCAGGCTGAGTGCCTATGTAAATGTGTTTTTCCTTCTCAATAGCAATCTGCTAGCCTCTGTCTCAGACACATAATCCCACTTATAGATTTGGAGTCTTGGTCATCCCTCAAAAGGGTGGTTTTCATTTCCTTAAGTGGGAATGTGTGTAGGAAATAAGAAGCTCCAAGGGCTGAACTTCAGGCTGCCTTCTTTGATTTAGTATTTGATTAGCATTTAGTATCTTATCTGTAAAATAGAACTAGTGATAAGGGGCTGTCTTCAGGAGGCTGTTCCCCCCCCCCAAGTATATAAAGATAGGTGTACTGATTAAGTTCAATTGATCCTACAAATGTTCCTTGGAAACATTTAATATGTCCTGCTCCTGGTGACCAACATCTAGACACACCTTCCTTGTCCCCATACCTCCCTCCCCATCCTGTTTGGCTAGACCAGCATTTTAGGCCAGTTAAAGAACTCAGTGGGCTTCCTGCAGCGGAGCTCCTCCACACAGTGACTAGGGCAAATGGCTGCAGGCGCAGAGACCTGCCAGAGGAGCAGGGTCTGGCACATTAAACTGCTCAGATGCAATACGAACAGTGCTGTACTGTGCTTTGTATGTCATGATTCTCTACTGGACTTGATGGCAGTTTGTGTAGCTTCCTCCCTGCTCCCTTCTCTGTGCATCTCTCTGTCTCTGTCTGTCTCTCCGGAAGATGAGAGACCCATGGAGTTTGAGCATTTTGGTGTTAGTAGCTGAGGCCTTTCAGAGACTGAGAGAGGCCCTGCTGGTAGATTTGGAGAGGCGCTGCTGATATTGGGTTTCCCCTCGGGTGGGAATTTTCTAATTGCTTTTCATCTCACTCAGTAAAGAACACCTCGCTCACAGTGCCCTGCCAAGCCCTCCAGGCTTTGCTGGCCCAGGTCCGTGCCTGTCTGACTTTTTGTTCCTTTCCCCTCAGCTCTCTGTGCTCTCCTCACCTACTGCTCCTCTGCATGAGACTTCCCAGGCGTCCCCAGGCCAACATCTTTACTTCCTCAAGATGGTTACTGCATGTCTCCTTCTACCATACTTCCCAGATCACCGTTTAAAAGTGCGCCATGTCCCCAGTATTCCCCACCTCTCTTCCTAGTGTGCTCTTTGACCACAAGACCTTACACTTTATTCATTCCCTTTCTTACCATACAAAGTGAAAGTTTATCTAAGGCAAAGAACCAGGGGTTGCGGGGGAGGTCGTTTTATTTAGTGCAGCATCTCCAGGGCTTAAAGCAGTCCCCAGCACACGGCAGACACTGGGAATCATTTGATAAGAGAAGAATAGGTAAGACCTTGAGACTTCTCAGGTGGGTCAGAGTCCACCTCGGTCCGTAGCCTGCAAGTTTAGACAGTGGTGGTTTACAGGCAATGGGCCCATCACTGAGGAAAGCGTCATACTGACAGGAATCAGTGCATAGCAGGCCTTGATGCTGTCATTTACATATATGCATATGCAGACAGTGTCCTGACCATGTTTTCCATTTAGCACATCTCTCTAAGTCTGAGAAATAACTTTTTAATGGTGTTTTAATGAGTATGAAAGCATTTTATAAATTATAAAGTGCTTTGCAAGCGTTAGTTACATTGGACATTAGAAATCAACTGATAGATGACTTGAATAGTTAAGTAGTTTTCCAGAAAGGCAGTGTCCTGGGTCAGTTCCTCTCCATTTTCCTTTTGCTGGTCCCTATCTGGGCCTGCAGACAGCGCCTACAAGCATAGCTACTTTGGCTGAAGCCTACTTAGGAAAGGTGACTATCTTAACCTCTGAGATCCAGCTCTCTAGTTCTAAACAATGCACTTTCTTTGTACAAGAAAGAAATAAGAGAAATAAACCGAGGCTGATGAATTTGGGTGCACTAAAGGCTGTGTCCGGCTGACTAGTGACAATGAGAGTTACAGTTCTTTTCCTGACTGAGCCACACCCATTCCATGGGAAACAGTAATTCCCATGGCCTAGTTTAGTGTATTCCCATTAGAGAAACTCAGGGATGTTCAAGACTGTTATTGGCCATAGATGAACTAATATCCTTGATTGCTTTAAACAACCTCCAGACAGGACTACACGACCCAGTTTCCCTTTGCCACATGAGCTCCCTAAACATAGGCCATGTGGAAAGGAAGAATAGCCAGGGAGGACTGCACCATGCCCAGACCACACCATCCTCGAAGAACCCTGAGGATCAGTAGCTCTGCTGTCAGACTGGCCTCACATTCCACGTCTGCCACTTACTAGATATGTAATTTGTCAGAGTTGTAACTTTGTAGTGCTGAACAATATTAGAGCCTAATTCATGGGACAATTTTCAAACGAAGTAATTGATGAAGTAATTAATGCCCACGTTGCAGAAAACACGTGACTAATACTGCTGTTAGTTATTGATGGTAATCATTGTAATAATTAAAGGCAGGCAGAAGAGAGAGGGATTTGAGAATGAAAAAAATTAATATAGGGTACTCTATCCTAGAAGCTATGAAAAATGTTTGGAAGGAGACCAATATAATAATTTGTGCATTATACTATATTATACAATACACATTAGGTAATTCATATAATAATGATTATTATACCCTGTAAATATCTGATGGCCTTATACCTTGCAGGCTAGTGTAATCAACAGTGATACCTGGTTTGTCATGTACTACAGCTGTCAGGGCAGCTGCCCTGGTAGCCTCTCCACTACCCCTGGCACAACTGAAGATCTGAGACCCTGATAGGTTACATGCAAGTTTGAAGCAGGAACTGAGTACTGCTGATCTTCTGTGCATTTTCAAGATGTCAGCCTCCACAGCATCCGCATGTTATTCCTTTCTTCACACTCCACAAGTTATATGTCGCCCTGTACCTGATACTGGGGTAGTCATAGGGAGGCTCCCACCACCGTGTACTCTTGAAACTTTTGCTAAGTGGAAGGAACAGCCATAGACCCCTCAGTGAATGGTGACGCCGTTATTGTGCAGCAAGTGCTGACACAGGATAATGGAGGAGCTACAAGTTTAGTGCAAGACCTGACCTACTGTGGGTAGCCAGAAAAACCCCTCTGAGGAAGTGAGAATGGCCTAGAAGAGAGCCAGGTAAAGAGGGCTGTTGGATTCCCAAGGCATTGAGGATCAGGAAGAAAGAAGGCCCAGAGGTGAAATAGCAAAGGGCAGTGGCAGAGAATCACCTTGGTGTCACCGGTGCATAGGACTTAGTAAAGGTGTCTCACACATTCTCTCCTCTTCCCATTGGATCGCCAACTTTTAGTATTATACAATATATGTAACATTTTTATCACATCAGACATTTTAAAGACTATAGCGGAGTGGTATAAATACATATATGGCATACACCTGTCAACCTGGCCATCTGCAAGTGTTTCCTTTTGCAGAACCTAAAGTCTGCACCATGGAACAATCTCTCCCTTGTCCTCCCCCATCCTGCGCTGCTCACAGTTCTGTCCCTGAGTCTGAATTGGAGTATCTCTGTAAGTGAATCAGACAGTACTCACCCCTCTGGCTGGTTTGTTTCACCTAATATAATGTCCTCAGATTCTGTCCCCGTTGTGTTTGCCAGAAACCCATCTCTTTTGAAGGCTGTGCAGCACTCCACTGCAGGTGTAGATCATGTCTTGCTGAACCGTCCATCTCCCCACAGGCTCCTGAATGTGTTGTAACAGTGGTTGAAGAGAGTGGTCATGAAGGTGGATGTGCAGATACCTTGAGTCCCTGCTTGTAGTTCTTTTATGGATGTGCCTGGAATTAGAATTACTGGACCAGATGACAGTTTTGTGTGCAATTTTTGAAAACCCATCATACTTCCTGCCAACAGCTTTCAGCTTGAAGATTAAAATATCGAGAGGACCTTTGGTGGATTTTGAAGAGAGTAGTATTGACTTCTAGGGGAGCTGAGTAGAAATGGAACTGGCTGTGTACCTGGTCCTCAGAACACCCCTGCTTAGAGTGCAGACTGTGTGCACAGAGCCTCTCGTCTCTGTTTCCCCCACAGCTCTCTATTTCTCTAAAGAATGTCTAGGATCAAGTGGGTCTCTGCAAGTGGGCCCAAAGTTGACATAAGTTGTTCTGGTCAATAGGGACATCTTAGCAGGCATCTTTGTCCATCCAGAAACATGGACATTTATGCCACCAGAAGCAGGGGCAAGTTATTCATACCCAGGGAGCCTTGAGACATCTTGGAGGAAAGAGCATAGCCTGGGTTGGCACCCCTTAGCTATCATTTTATCAGTCTGGGGCTATAAAAAGCATTTTGCCAGCCCCCTTCCTTTTAATTTATCTACCTAATGGCTTTATTCTTACACCACTAGAAAGCAGCTCTCTGGCTGTGCCAGCCAGCCATAAATACTATTCTGTCACATTCAAGGATCAATTCATCATTTTACCAAGTAGACAGCCATATGTGTGGTAGGAAGGGGAAGAAGCGGTGTAGTCTGATACATTGCTTTCAGAGGGAGTCACAGGGTCCTTCCTGTTTCAGCTCAACAGTCTATGTCATGGATGAAGGACCAACCTTTCTTCTTTCATGCCTCTATCATAGCCCTGGGTGACTCTGTGATATGTCTATATTCATTTGTATGGGGTTTCTGAGGAATAAGGATACCTCTTGTCATTGGTTATGTGGAAACAACTGAGAGCCATGGCTAAGAGGACAGGCTCTACTGACTTAGTTCCATCTTGGCTGTATGAGCACAAGTGGCGTCTTCACTTCTCAGTGTCTCAGGGTCTGCAGCTGTATAATTGTGGCCAATAGAGGGCCTGTCTGAGAGTGCTCTCATGGAGGGCAAGTGGGGCTATAAAAAGTACTCTTCAGAAATAGTACTTTATTAATTATTCAAAGCTCAGAGTATGGCCATTCACTAAATAACCATTCCCAGGAATTAATGTGACCGTGTGGGCCATATAGAGCTACTTCTGTTACTCTTTCCTTTGGGGACAGCATAGAAAAGCTGTATTTATGACACTGATGGACTTTCTTGGCAGAATCCCCCAACACCCTCATACTAGTCCCACCTCAGAAAGTCCAAGTGGTATCTAGGCAACACACACTTAGGGATTCGAAATTGGTGAAAGCAACCAAATTAAAAACCCTGGAAACTTAACACTTAGCTGGTTAACCACAAAATAGCAGCTTCGTTTCTAGCGAATCCTCAGCCATCCTCAAGCCCAGCCTTGGGGCTTCCCCCAAGAAGGTGTTAGCAACTAAGGTGATATTTACTGTTGCTTGATCTCCCACCCACTCTCTCACTTTCAGGAGTGTTAGCCCTAAGCCTGCCTGCATCCTCTGCAGGAGGCACTTCAAGGCCGTCATCCAGCTTTAGTCTTATAACGCTTGAGAAAAGGGAGTCGTCCGTCCGTGTAGAGGCGCCCTGAAAGATGGAATGGGAAACTTGGTTTGAAGGAGCAAGCTTGCTGCAGCTGCAGTAGACTCGCACTACCCCGAGTTGGTTTTCCAGGGTGGTGAGCTTAGGTTGCTTGTTAGGTAGATTAGGGCATGAAGCTGTTGGTGTCATGAAGTAGCTCTGAGCCTCTCAGCCTGTTGTGCCAAAGATGCTGATGAGTAAGTGAAGGAAAATGAGTGTGTGGTTTCCTGAACATTTCTATAGATTTCAAATGTGTCATGGTTTTGTTTGTTTGTTTGTTTTTGCTTGTTTGTTTTATAAAACACAATGGGATAAGTACTTATCCTTGCCCCCAAACAAAGCAGCTATTAAACATTACTGCAGTATGGCTTTAAACTGGTACCTGCTGTGAATCATGCCCTAGCACCATGATAGAAGCAGCTGTCCTCTGTTAGGCTGATAAACCATCCCAAGAGAGTGACAAGTTACCTGTGCTTTAACAGCCTTCCCGTTTATATGGTAGGTGTCTTCATTCCTGTTTCCTGCCTGAGAAGGCCATGTGACCTGAGTTTTATCCAGCCACTCTTTCTCTGACTAACCAATGGGTGACCATCTCCCTCTGCCTTATTTTCTTTTTTCTATGTAGGAATTGGTATTTGCACACTATGCTCCTTGCAAATTGTAGTTCTTGGTGCAAAAGTGGGTTGCAAAATCAATTTAGTAAAATTTAAAAGAGTATATAAAATATCAGATGCATCCCACTAACTGTTGGGTATATGTATGCTGTGCATGTATATGTGTGTTGTATGAAACATCTCTTATGGTCAGAAAGATCCAAACTACTAATCTAGAGTTATTATAAAAGCCAAATGTGCATAAAACATTCTAGGTCTTTTTGTAAAGCCTCCAACATCCTTAGGGTCTGAGGTTCTGTATAGTTGGTACTGGAGGCTGGAGCGGGGAAGGCAACAATGGTTCTGTGCTGTTATTAGAGGCTTATTATAGCCACAGGATCTGTGTAGACCCTGCCTGCCACTACCACATCAAGTCCAGGATACACAGGCATCCAGGACTCAGAGACAGCCAGATTGCAAACCTTGCTCTAGGCTTACAGGTATTTGAGGCCTTTGTGGCAGTCTGTGGTTGTAAAGAACACAGCACTTACATGGCCCTAACTCCCATTTCAACTCAAGGAAAACAGACGTGATCTCTATGTAGTATGAGGGCCTTTCTTAATGTGCCTCTAAAAGGGTGGGCTACTGCCTTACCCGTCATGATGCTCTCTGTATTACAACCCCCTTCATCTGGAAGTGATTTCCCCCTTTCTCTCTCCCCCAGAGGGAGATCCAGACTGTCAAGCTAATTCCCTTGAAACAAAGATGACAGGAGTCCCTCGAACATGCGCATTTTCACTGAAACATGTTCATCACTTGCTAACTGTAGTCCAGTTGCATGGAGCATAGGGTGAAGATTCCCAGCAACTTCCCTGAGGGTCACAGAAGGAGCAAGGGCTTCCTTCCCTCCCCTGACAGGTGAACTCCTCCCCTGCACCCTCAAAGGTGAGCTTGCAATGTTTGTGGAAGGCACCTTAGCAGAGTAGCCCATGTGGACACAGTGGACTGAAAGGCACGTGTCAATGAAGAATTTAACACATAAGAAGCATGTGTGTGTAGATGCTAAGACAGGATTCAACATGACATTCTGAACTGTGTGAGGAGGAGCCCAGGCAGTACAATTAAGAGAACAGAAGGCAGGCCTAGTGTTTTATGGATCTCACTAATGACTGAGTCCCGAGGCTTCTGCTGGACCGGCTTCCCAGCACCCTGCCAGCCTGCTACCCACACATCTGTAAATCCGTCAAGCTATAATTCATGACTGGTGCCAGCAGAGGCTGAGGTCTAGGCCTTCCTCTCTGGAACACACAGAGATCTCAAGTCGTTAATAATTCACTCCGGAGTAATGAACAAAGCTGTACCAAGTTGTGAGCCGAAGTTATCAAGTGACAGACCAATTTATTTCTGCAGTGCCCAGATATAATAGCAGCAATGGGAAGGTACAAGCTTGTCCCTAAAAAGTTTCTCAAGACTTAGATCAATGTGTTTTAAATTCCAGAAGAAAATGGATCATTAAATGGGAAATTAATTTGTTGGGTAGCCTCAAGCCTATTTATATTCAGAGTTGCCAACCCAGAATTTCTATACTGTTTTTCCAAATGCCTTTGGACCTCAGGGCCAGCAAATCAGAGTAATTATTACTCATTAATTAAATCTAAGAAGTGGAACACAGCCTGAGACTTTGAAAAGGGAGGTTGGGATAGTTTAGGTACAATTATCCCCACATTATTGATACTCATTAGACATTTCTCAGTTGGGCTGAGAATATTAGTCTTACATCTACCAAGAAGTTCCCACCATGCTTTAAGTTTCATCACGTGTCATCCTGCTTGTCACTGGCTCTGTCAGGTTCAATACGTTAGTCTGTGTTCATTCTCATGGTGGAGACGCTGTCACTGAGTGAGAGCATCTGTCTGAGTCCGGGATGGAGACCAGGACAGTGCACAAAGCAAGGGACCATGTGAGCTGAGCCTTACAGAGAAGATTTGTCAAGCACAGAGCTAGCAAGGGCGTTCTAGGCCACAGAGTGACACGGGCAAGGGCAGAAAGGTGGGAGAAGAGGAGGAGGGCGGTAGAAAATTATTCTCATCAGTGCACTTCCCACCCATGATCACATTAACCCACCCAAACCACAGGCAATGAAGTGGACATGCCATCCACCCTCACTACTCCTTTTAAAGAGAGGAGGAACCCAATACCTTCATGTTTGCCAAAGTACATACATGCTATTTGTCAATGGAAAGTAGCAGAAACGTAGAGAGGAGTTGGGGCAAGGTATGCTTTTTCTATGAGTATCCACAAGTGTACACCAAATCTAAAAAACTGCACATATCCAAGAGTGTACATCAAATGATAAAATTGGTTGAAGTAAAATTTCAGTAACGACGGGGTTTAGAAGCAGACATTTAAAGTGGGTGAATCCTTTCTCCCACACAATGGAAGTCTTCAGGAGAAACAGCATAGGCAGTGCTAGGCCTGCATGCAAGATACTGAGTGTCAACAGCCCTCAACCCTGGCGACCTCAGTCTATGGGAAGTGTCTCTTCCCAGACTTCTCTCTAGGTTTGAGTTAGTAATGAATAGCTTCCCTCTTCCAGCAGGCGATTAAGGAATCTTCTAGTATTCTCTAACAGTGCTGAATGGCACTAACTTGTGTATTGCCAGTGACCCATCCCTACGTTTTTATTCAAGGGGCTTATGAACCACTGAATTTTATAGCTTGGGCATGGAGTTCAGATATATGTATTTTGAATAGTTTTTTTTTATCTAAAAATATGCATGTATATTTAGCAGATTACTCTGACATAGCCACTACTGACCTCATCCCTTCTTTAAACGTTGAGTGTACATGCAGTATAAACACACAGATAAACAGTAGTGCATTTTTTATTTCTGTTGATGCCACATGTTTCACTTAATGCAAGCCTTGTGTTTAATCAAACGAGTGTTTAATACTTAGGGTTTAGAGTACCGAATTTCCTGACATGGTTTAAATACCAGCTATTTCCTTTAGAAAGAAAGCTATGTCTATCTTTGCAAATGAATAAAACTAGGAGCTTCTTGATCTGCATTGGAGACAATGCAGAGGGAAAACCCCTTGACAGGTACAGAAGTTGTAATCAAGACGGATGGGGAGTTACCTGGACTTAGAGAGTATGACTTGGGTGAGCAAAACTTCATCACCTGGCAGATGGCCTTGGCTCGTTGGCTGGCTGTTTTAGGCCAAGTGGAAATCACACCCTGAAGTGAATGCTGAATGAGATCTGTGAACACTGTAGTTGAAGATACAAAAGAAAACTTGCTCTTTGATTCATGGCATCCAGAGATGTCCCGAGTCTTGCCTGCTCTAGATGCAGGCAGGGAGGCCAGAGGCACCCAAGAAGGTGAGCTGTCTGTGTGTGCACGACATCTCTCACTTGTTCTTTCCCCTTTCCAGTGTTGCTAACAACCACAAGCAGAATCTGATGACTGTGGCAAACCTGGGCGTGGTGTTTGGACCCACCTTGCTTCGGCCTCAGGAAGAAACTGTGGCGGCCATCATGGACATCAAGTTTCAGAACATTGTCATCGAGATCTTAATCGAGAACCATGAGAAGGTGAGGCAGAAGTGTCCCTGGCGGCAGAGGGTCAAGTTCAGCCTGCGGGTGGGGCCACACACTGGGACTTACCTTCAGGCTAGGTTTGCATTGCTAACGGCACTTGAATAGTGATGATGGTGAAGTCATGGTCCTGGTGTTGATAAATGTGAGAGGACTGGTGGAGGGGACCACCATAGCTCTTAGTGGCTCTAGAGATGTGGGGATGGGTACAATCTCATTGAGTCCTTATTCTGTATCAGGGACTGCGCTGGGCACTCTTTGTTGCTGTTTTTCTTCGACGTCCAGTGAAGGGGTACCGTTTTACTTTTTACTTGATTATCTGTATGGGCTTGCTACTACTAGGTATGCTGAAGTTTTCCCATTTGTGCTGCAAGTATTTTTTCTGTAGTCTAGTTTCTGATTATGTAGATAGTACAAGTTCCATACACATGTTCATGCATGTATTCATGCGTGTGCATTTGAAGGTGTTTATATATGCTTGTGACCTTTGCTTTTAAGTCACTGGAATATCTCGTCTATTGTTTGTTAAGCTTTTTTTTTTCTTAGAGAGCTGTATAAAGGTATGAAGTGCTCTTCCCTTCCAGCTCTCCCTGGACTCCTCAAGTATACCCACTACCACCTTCATGGCCTTCTCCCTTAAAATCCAGTTTAGTCCAGTCAGTCATTACCTGCATGCATAGCCGTGTGACTACATCCACTAGAGCACGTGAAGCCTCCAGAGGCCATCAATGCCAGCAGCTCCTCAGTAGCCTGGGAGGCCCCGCCCCTCATCCTTGCTGGAATTCTGACTAACTTGACCTTGTCAAGTGAACACAGTTACTAAGAGCTCCGGAATACAACAGTGTGTCTCAAGACCACCCTTCACCCCCATTCATTGTGAAATTCTTTAGCACCGTTTAAGTCCTGCTCAGTCCTCTTTACTCTTAGTAGCAAATCCCTGAGAAGCTGCTCAGAGCCTGTGTCAATTACCCCAGGTGGCTTTTTCACATACATAACTCTGGAACTTGATTTAAAAAGATAATAATGATACATGTTCCCCTTCCTAAATAAAACCTTTGCCTAGAATGAGAATATTCATGCAAACAAATTTAGATTCTGACCAGTCCTTGCACACGACAATATTATGGATAAGAACAATGCAAACCATTGTCACCCCTGGTCTGAATTTTGGCAAGAACCTCCTGATTTGCCTCCTTGTTTCCACTTGGCCTGTTTATTCTGATACCATCTACCACAATGACTCTCCTGACGTGCCAAGTGAGCTCACATCAGTTGTGTGCTGCCTAAGCTGTTCAGTGACTCCCGCATGGCTGGGTTTGAAGGCCATTCTTGCTAGGAGCCTGTGAGTCCCACACAGTCGTCATCTTCTCTCTCATGTTTCTTGCTGCCTCCTTGGCTCTGACTACTCTATGGTTCCTTGCACATGGCAGGTACACTTCTGTTTTGACTCCTTAGCTACTGCTGTTCCCATCACTTGGATGGGACACTCTTCCACCTTGAAGATTACACGGCATGTTTTCTTCAGCACTCTCAAGTGTCTTCAGAGGGGGACTGTCCAGACTTCTGCAAATAGAATGTCATAGGCCCAGTCCTTTCCCTTGTCCACCTCCTTTCCTTTTCTATAGCACTCACCTTTTCTGCCAGGCTGAGGTGTTTACTTACTGATCAGACTTAGATGTTGGCATTTAGACTGAGCCCCTGACTAAATATCACTTTGTAAGAGAGCAATCAGAACACAAAAGGATCGACAGTCTCTCCCTCCCTCCCTCCCTCTCTCCCCCTCAATCCCTCTCTCCCTCCCTCTATCTCTTACACACACACACACACACAAACACACACACACACACACACACACTGTCTCTTCGATTACAATGCCCTGCACCTAAATGTGCAAGAAGGCTGCCATCAGATATGGTTCCTTGGCCTTAAACTTACAGAACTATGAACCCGACTAAGTTTCTTTTCTTCCAAAAGTTACCCAGCCTCAGGTATTTTACTCTAGTTATATAAATTGAGTCTACACACATTCTAGACGGTGCCTGTGAGGGCAGAAACTTCCTTTTTTCTGAGCTCTTTTTACTGAGAACCTTCCTTTGCCCTTCTTAGGAGTCTGTGATACACCTTCATACTGGCTAGGGAAAGCATTGGAGCCCACACAAGTACTGGGTCTCAAAGGTCTGGAGACTTTGTTCCAGCTGATCTGAGAGGGAGACAGTATTCTACAAAGTTATTAGGAAGCAAATGTCCCTGAATACGAAAAGACAGAGCAAAAGAATCCATAAGATCCTTGACCTTCCCTAGTCCATGCTGGTAATGCATACTCATTTCTTTTTTTATTCAGTTGAACTGATGGATAGTGTTAATAAATACGGTCCAGAAACATAACTTGATAAAAATAATTTTTACTCACAACTTATTCACAAGATACTGTCTAAGCAGCCACGTAGCTACCACCTCACTTAATTTTCCTAGCAGTGTTCAAGAAAAAAATTCTGCATCTTTTTCCATTAGGAAAATGCAAATTAAGACTAGTTTGAGATTGCATCTCAATAAGCCAGAATGGCTGTCATCAAGAAAACAAATGACAAGAAATGCTGGCGGATGTGGGGAAGAGACACCATTATACACTGCCTATAGACTTACACACTGGTTGCACCAGTGTGGAAATCAGTAGGTAGTCTCCTCAAATGCCTAATAATTTTCCTCCAGGGACTATATATACACCTAGAACTCCACTGGCATTCTGTGGCCATTAGAGAAGAACAGAATTGAAAGCCCAGAAAGCAAAGATCTTGGCTCTCAACACATTTGCTTTATAGTAATGGTTATTTCTTTAAAATTTCCAATTCTATATGACTAGACCCCTCCCCAACTCACAGTTTAACCTGAAGGCCTAAACTATCAAGTAGACAAATGCTTGGTATTATAGTGGAGATAATATTCATGTATCTAGTTAGAAATAAAGAAATAAAATATTATAGCTATCATCTGAAATGCCCCAGTTACAGAAATTTAACAGTTCCTTACAAAGTTTTCCTCCCGATCGCTTTCTAAGGGTTAATGTGTCAATGGTTTTTAAAGTTTTAGATGCTAAGGAAGAACAGGTACATGTCAAGGAAACGCATTGCCTGCTAGCTATGCTTCAGGCAGGTTGCGCTTGGTACAGTGCACTGCTCAGTCCCACCACAATAGGAGACTGATTCCTTGCGTTCTGGACAGTTTATGGCATTTCTTTTGGATGTGGCTCTGGAGAAGGTTTCTAGAGAAATAGGAGGATGCCTCTATGCACGCATGCCTATGAGTAGTGTGTGGTGCTGCCATTAGCATCCGTAAAATGTGAGCGTTCCCTTGAAATCTATCAGCGGGCTTTGGGAGAGATGAGAGAGTAGATCTTTAACTACTAACAACGGTCAGAAGTGTATTCTTTTTAATATATGTTAACTCTTGGCCTCCTGTGCCAGAGATGAGCTAGCAACCGTCCAGGTAGTCAGTGCAATTTGGGCCCACTCAGCTGCCTTCATTTGCCCTTGGGAAAAAAAATGTTGATGGCACCGAATTTATTGCACTACTTACTCTCTGACTTTACACACAAATTGCATATTAATTAATATGCACTTGGTCAATCTGCAACTGGCAGGTGTTTGGCATTTGCTTTTCATTTTCTTAATATTTGACATTTGTTGGTATGCAAAATTAACACTAGTAATGATAAAATGTGCCTAGACTCACTGCAACCATCCTGCTGTTCGTTTGGATTCTGTCTGTGTAAACCTGAGGAAGCAAGAAAGAAGGGCCTGTACACCAGAACACAGTGCTTCTTCTCTGTCCTCTAACATTTTCCTTCTTAACAGCAGCTGCTGTGTGCAGTACTCTATTAATGTAGGGAGCTAGTCAGATTGAGTGCATAGTTACCCCTATTTAACTCTAGGTAAACTAGCAATTACTTATATTGCAAAGCTCTTTAATATCCCTCAAGATATTATAATGGGGCTACAGTTTGATGTTGTATTTTATATAATTCTTCTCTATTAGCAGAGGTAGTAGGAAATTAGGCTCTTTCTGGAGATAGGGAAAATCACAGCTCGTGCACACACCCACACATCCACACCTACACCCACTCACACTCGGGCACACACACACCACCACCACCACCACCCCTGTATGTGTGTGTGTTTAGTTACTAAATATAATGGTTCCTTTTGAGGGATTTTTAAGTAAAATTCTTCAAACTACTTTCCAAATTATTGATCTCTACCCCACCCCCAAGTGCTGATACCAGCAGGGTTTAAGATTTTCAACTGTCCTTTAAAAACAACAACAACCAAAAACAAAACAAAACAAAACAAAACAAACAAAACTCTCTGTAGCTATAGCCTCTGGATTTGGCTTTTTCGTGGTAAATGACAAGCCCTGCAGTGGCTTGCCTGAGTCACAGGCTTGAAGTGGCTGGGCTTCAGGTTCCACCTGCCCTGTGAGTGAAACACCTTCAGTGAGCAGAGGAGCTGTGGCCCTGCCTTCCCCAGGCCAGGGTTCCTCATCTTCTACTCAGGTGTTACCTGAGACCCTGAGGAATTTGTGTCTCAAGAACAGTCCCCAGAGTCAGTTGTCAGCTAGCCTGCTGCTGTTCTGTGTTGCGATCCCAAGACTGGAGAGTGATTTCTTGTCATCCCAGCCATAGACTCAGAAGCTCTTCATTGTGACCTCATTTTCCTCCCATAAAAACCACAGCACATAATAAAGTATACAGGGCCCACTTGACAGAGAGACTCCTAATCCTTTTAAATTGCAGGGGCATGTGACAGCCAGGATTAGCCAAGGTGTAAAACTGGGGGAGCAAGGTAGCTAAGAACAAATTCCACAAGTGTCAGGCTCCGCAGTATCAAATGGGCCCGAAAAGAGCCCCAAACCCCTATACTCTGTAGGTCACACACGGGGAAAAAGACCATCAATACTAACATGGCTGCAGGTAGGTAAAGCTGATAGTCTGTAAGGAATGTAGTTAAATTTACACTTAAAGATTGAATTCTCATGTTTTGAGCTCAAATAATTCATTTTTGAGATCTGTTTTTTTTTCTTTATTTTTATACTTTATGTTTCTGTCTCTCTGACTTTCAGCCGCTCTGTCTCTGTCTCTCTGTCTCTCTCTTAAATAAAAATAAAATGTCTTTTGCACAGCAAAGGCCAAACTGCTAGGTGCCTTAGCCCTCACTGTGGTCCTGGGCCTTTTTGTGGATGAGACATTTGGAGGTCAGACACTTACATAATTTGCTCAAGGGCACAGACCTATCAAAAGCCTAAAATCTAATCTGCCAGCCCACAAGGCTTGTGATCTTTATGTTCTATCATCTGTCTCTCAGAACACTCCAGAAGACCCAGCTAGCTAGGCCTCAGTCAATCAGGACATCTAGGTCTTTGTCTAGCTGTGTGACCTTGGACGAGTGAGTTGATTTTTGGGAGACTCAGTTTCCTTCTTTACAGGATGTCAGAAACTGCATCTCCCTGGTAGAGTTACTGTGTAGGGAATCATTCATGCCTTTAAGGTGCGTAAATGTAACATCATGGAAACACTCAGTGAATTTTATGTGCTTTACCAGTGTAATATTATTCATTTTATATTCTTTGTCTTTTCAAAAGATGTACACAGCAGGTGTTATGTGTTCATCTTTACAAGGGACATAGGCTCAGAGGGGTTAAAGACCTTGTCTGAGATAATACAGCTAGGAGGTGGCAAAGCCAGAATTCGACCACAGGTCCCTCTGGCTTTGAAGCTTGCTTGCTTTTACACATCACAGTACTTTAAATTCCCTTCTTATATTTGATATGGTGATAGGACAGTACGGCAGGTCTCACGGATAGTGAGGTCTGGTGGTGGTGTGTGAGTGTGCCTCAAGACCTGGTGTTCACCCGAGGCTGGCTGACTGCAACCCTGATCCTGCCTGGCTTAAGGGGAAAAAGTAGCCTGGTGTTTATGGATGTGTTAATTCCACTCACAGGGAACTTGAAATCGGGGCTACTTGGAAAAGTTCCTCTCAGTTGTATTTTTATTTTACAATTTTATTCTCTTGTGGCTCCTGGCAGGTCCACAGTCTTCCTGGCTTTTATGTGTAAGGCATTCCTGATTAAGTTGGAATTAGTTCGTAAGTCCAGGAGCCTGAGCAGGACACTTGGGGCACAGACTAAAGCTGTCCTCTCTGTGCTAATTTGGAAAGTCTCTGTGAAATGAGTGCATTGTCCCCAACACGTGGTAGACTTTGTAGATTGTATGAGTTCATGCTCGCAGATTACAGAGTCCTTTGTACAGCGGCTTTCTTCATGACCCAAAGAAAACTTCATTTGTGCAATAGAGCTGGAGTGACCCACAGAGCTGTGTAATTCAGGCTCATGAGAATTCCAGCTTTAACTTGTATCACAGACAAAACCTTTGGCGTGGCCAGAAGATAGCTGGAAAATCATCTGGGGTGTTCTGAAGTGTTCAAAATGAGCAGCAGCCATGTGGACAGTAATTTCTACATTCTTGCTATATATTCCAGGCTTTGAACTCAGTATGTAGTCCAGCCTCGACTTGAACTTGCAAAGCAAACCTCCCGCTCTAACCTCCTGAGTATTCAGATTAGTCCTATGCCACCGTGCCAACCCCAGCTTCTTACTGGATGTTTGTGTCAAGGTGGCTTCATTTACAAAGGTGCCCTTGCATTTAGGAAAACTTACTTGTATGAAGAACATGTTGGCCCTGTGCCTAGCACTTTATATTTTGCAATGTGCTCTTGTGCATATTGTATTTGTATTTGATTCCAAGGACAGCTTAACAGAGTTCTCTAGACGCCTGTACCTGGCTCATAAACAGACCCATAGAACTGGATTTTGGTGTTGAAGTGCCCACCCATGGTAAAAATTCTCTTGTAGACAGGATTGTGGTCTGCTTACATAACTTTTCGAGAAAATAGCAAATGAGCAGAGAGACATTCTCCTTTTTGTGTTCCCATGTCACTTCCTACTGTTTTTGTGGGGCAGTCTTTCATACATCTGTGTAAATATGTGCCTTACTTAAAACCTAGTCTGTGTCTAAATGAACATCTGCCACAGTTCTTAGAAAGAATAGATATTCTCTGTGTTATCGACAATTGAATTTAAAATGCAACCTGCCATCTTCTCCCACTGCACTATAGTGGATAATGGATATATCTTTCTTCATTAGGAAGAAAGATAATATCTGGATGCCAGAGGCAGAGTTATGGGAGGCTACTCCAACCTGGCCTGCCCCTAACTCTGGATTCATCACTAGATGCTCTCAGCAAGGGATTGCGGAAGGTACTGGGCCAGAGGCAAAAGAGTGCTAAGAGATGCATTACTTGTTAACAATCCATTCTCGTGGGACTTGGGGCAGTTGCTTCCCTTGAAGTTTGGCTGGAGAGGATGAATTGACTGAATGGCTGCTGCAACCCCAGGGCTTCACTCCTGGTTGTTAGATCCACAGGGCAGGATCAGAGATGGCTCTTGTGAAATGGTCATGCTGTGCCCTAGGCTGAGTTGACCTTCAGCTTAGGGAGGAGTCATGTGAGATGCCCAGCTCAGAGCTTAGCTGGCACAGGCACACATATCTAGAAGCCATCTTAACTGTTAATGAGAGTGCTCATTGAGATGTCAACTGCAGAGTGGCTGAGGCTCAGCATGGGTAGGGGAAGAGGAAAGAAGAGCTGCTTGGAGGTTACAACTCTTGGGCTCAACCATAACCACAGCCCCTCCATTTTGCGTTACATTACAAAGGCTCCAAGAGATTGCAGGAGTGAATGCTAGTCAGTCGGTTTATTACTAGGGGCTCTGGCTGCTCTGGAGATGAAAGTTTCTTATTCTCTGCCTAACCCTTGCCCCAGTTGATCTCAACTCTATACAGTGCTCAGTTTATCCTGTTTCAAGTTTGAGTCTAATAGAGAAAATGTAACAGTGTGGCCTTCCTTCCCGACAGCTGTGTTTGGGAGTGAGACTGCCTTAAATGACTGGCTGGCATCATCCGAGCCAAGGATCTGCCAACCCTGAGAGAACAGCTGTTCCAGCTGAAACTCTCATAATTCTTGTGACTTAGCTTCCTGCATCTCAGCTTTGGACATTGCTTTAAGATATATACACAGAGAAGAGGGCCACAAGAATAATTGTGGGATACTTAGAGCCAGCCATAAATGAAAGGGATGGAGAGGGCCACCACCATCCTCCTATAACTCTTACTGCTAGAAAGAGGACATCCAGGAGGCTAATGTCACAGTGTTAAGAGGTTATAACAAAAGGATCAGTCAGTTTTAGTATCTTAGTAAATTTGAGGTGCTTATGTAACCCGTTGGAATCATCTTTGAATGCTGCAATATAATGTTACACAAGATAAGTCGGGTATAAAACTATGTAAAGGATATAATCTCAGCTGTGGAAAAGTGTGTTTAGCATTAATGAGAACTCATACAATGCACTCAGCTCCATGCCTGGTGTGGCAAATACTTAGTAAATCACAGCTACTGGACTGTAAATCCTCTAACCACAGGGAACACAATTGCTTCATTCACCACGACACTTACGGTACCTCTGCAAAGTGGGTGTTCAAAAGAATTCTGGTGATTGTTTGAAGAGTGTTATTATCATATGCATTTACAGAGGCATCTAAGAGAAGGGGAGCCTGTGTTGTCTTGTGTAATTATATCTATAACTTCAACAGCCTCATTTTGCTAAAAATGCTGGGACATTAGAAGCGATGCAGAATTGCTGAGAACTGGATGAGTTGCCTATAAAGCACAGATTGCTGTGCCTGGCATCCCAGGAGCCACAGTAAGTGGCTGCTACTTACAGATGGTAAGCACATGTAAGTACCGGCCACAGGGTAAAGAACTATTATAGTAAGGCAAGTAAGAGTTGGTAAGGTTTTAGTTTCTCTTACATGGGTGTGAATTCAGTATGTGATATTCCCCAAAGGCTTGCGTTTGAAACTCTTACTTAGGGAGTTCATGAGACTTTCGAGGTGTGGAGCATATCTGGATGGATCACTGAGAGCAGATTTTGGGGATTATCGACACGCCCATTTCCCCTAGTCTGCCTCAAATTTCTGATCCATTGAGATGTGAACAAGCAGCCCTGTGCTCTTGCTGCCAGAGCTGTGGGTGCTCCCACCAACATGACTTCCAAACTGTGATAGATGGCACCTCACCTCTCATCCACACTGTGATAGACTACACCCTTACCTCACATCTGTATTACAATAAACCGTACCCTTATATCATAAATCAAACTCCTTTAAGTCGGTTCTTGCCTGGTATTTGCCACAATAATTAAAAAGGTAGCTACTACATGTGGTCTTAAGTAATAACAACACAATGAAGTTTTAAAAAACTTATAAGGGTACAAAACCTTAAAAATTATAATCTGTAAATAATAGAACTGAAAAGGATTTTCTTTTTCCTTTGTTTTAGACTTTTGTACATTTTCCAAGTTGGTACATGTATGTACATGCACGTGTGTGTGTGTGTGTGTGTGTGTGTGTGTGTGTGTGTGTGTATGTGTGTGTGTGTGTGTGTTTATCAGTCACCCACTTCCATCCTTTGAAATAAGATAAAGCTCACCTTCCCACTTAGCACAGAGCTGATGAAGGACTAAGGCTGTCCTCACTGAGGATAGTTGGGGAAGAAGAACAATGTTTCCTGTTCTGTGTCAGTTTGGGATCATAATTTAAATATGTTTTATGGTCTGAAATAAAATTGTGAAGCAGTTGTAAATAACTGGGGATGAGACCCAGTGAATAAAGGAAAGGCGTTTGGATAAATTGGTTCTAGGCAACAGCAGTAAAATGCCTTCACTGTCAGCAGACAGTGGTTTAGATTATCTCTGTTTCTTTTCAGTCCTTTGCGTATATCAGAAGGGATTAAAAGGAGACATGAACTCTAGGATCAGTTACTGGAGAAAGTGCTCAGAGCTGGTTCCTAGAAGTGTCTCTGTGGAGGCCTTTCCCAGCTTTTCTTCCCTGTTCTATGTTACCACTATGCTCCTGGTCATAATGATGCAGGCCTTAGCTTTCTTCCTAGCTCATAGAACTGTGTAACTTCTTGTCACCCTGATGTGCAGATATTCAACACGGTGCCTGATGTGCCCCTCACCAACGCCCAGCTACACCTGTCCCGGAAGAAAAGCAGTGACTCCAAGCCCCCATCCTGCAGCAAGAGGCCCCTGACGCTCTTCCATGCTGTGCCATCCACAGAAAAACGTGAGTCTCTGCTGCCCAGGGACAGGGTGGTGTGTGGAGACATCCTTGTTATCCTTGTTGCCTCCATGGCTTGCTGTGGACATCATTAGACTTACTGTGTGCTGTTGGCCTTTGGTGTCTTAAAGGCTCTGTCTTCTTGTACTCTGCCTGATTCCATTGCTAAGAGAGGTGTCTGGGCAACAACCTGAGCCTCTTCTCCCTGTTGCATAGCAGGATGTTGGCTATGGTGCTGCCTGTGGTCCCACCGTTGTCGGCAGGTCATAGAAACAGTCCTTCTCCCTTAATTTGGTATGGAGTTACTATCAGAGGAGTCACATGTCTGCTAGTATGTGCCTGTCCATGGGAATCAGGGCCTTCTGATTACTCTTACTCTTCTCTGTGTTGACACCTTAAAATATTTAGAATCAATTACTGAATTAAAGAATTAATTCTTCTCTCTTCCAAGTAGAAGAGAAATGACACCACAAATGTGCCAAACTTTTTTATCTCAAGACTTCTGAGTTCTCTGCAATAATTGAGTACAAGGCCCTAAAGTATACAGTCATATTTCAGTTTTTGTGACAAGAAACAAGTGTCCTAGCAGTTGGAAGGCAGAGGCAACGGGGGAGGATTTCTGCAAGTCTCAAGCTAGCCTGATCCACATAGAATGTACCAGGCTAGCGAAAGCTTCACAGCACATATCTACCTCAAAATAAAGAGGAATCAGTTAATCTATCATGAGAGTGAAGACCTCACGATCTATTGGAGGTCAGCCAGTATTGACTTTTATTCCAGCTTTACCATAGTAGAGAGCTCTGCCCCCTTCATCCTCAGTTTGCTTATCTGTAGGAGGGATAATAGTGCTCGCCCTAGAGGGTAAACCTGAGAATTAACAAAATTATTCATTACAGCATCTGACATAAGGCTGTTACACATAGACACCAAAACCAGTCCTAACATGCAGCTGACATTTCCATGGTGCCTTCACGGTCTAGGGATATGAGAATAAGGCCTTGTCTGTAACCTGTTCTTGCTTGAGTGAGAGAATTAGTGCCCTGCTTCCAACAGCAATGTTCATAGAGAAGTGTGAACCAAGGGAGGCCATACCGTGTCCTGGCAGAAAGCTCCAGATTGCCCCAGAGGGAAGTCTGCCTCCATAGAAGACTTCTGGTGAGCCTCTGGTCCTGTATTCTTGCAGGTTAGGGACAGTGGTTTCCCACAATCTCAGACTGTTGCAGAGATCAGGGAATGGGCCTGGTCTTTTACCAGAAATGTGTGCAGGGCAGGAACTGAGGCCTTAAACTCTGCTGGACGGCCTAAGGCTATTAACACGTGTCAGGCGCCAGCGGCAGGATCGGTCCTCAGTGAGCACTTGGGTGGTGATGGTGACTCCTGTGACCGTGAAGACTGATCTGTGTGAGAGGTACAGAGAGGACCTCGGGAAGGAAAGGGCTCATATCTACATTGTGTCCTGTTGTTTTCTCTCTCAAGGTTTCACTCTTTTTATACTGAAAAGTAAGGGTCTCTTCCTTGTCATAACTCATAAAATCAAAATATTTCTGCTCTCAGAACCTCATTTATTTAAAGATGTTTTGATTTCCTATAGTAAGGCCACGCCTTGGGAGTTAGCATGGTTTGGATTGCGTCAAATACTTTGCTTTCATAAGTAAAGCTAGTGTTACCATTCTTATATTTAAATCTGTTTATGTCTACTCAGATCATTTCCTTCATATCATTTCCTAAAAGAGTTCCTAGGCCGTTGACATTTTGGATTCTGCTCTGACGTTGGCTTCCCTGCTAACCGTAGCCCGTGTTCTTGAACATCTGGTGTAGGGGGTGGGGGAGAGCATGGGGGCCATTATCTCCGTAGTCTGCTCAGAACTTGGGCTCCTCTGCATGTACCAGGGAACACTTGGAACAGGACTGACCTCATCCCATCTGCTGAGGGAATAAGGCATCAGGCTACAGGGTAATGTGCGCGGCTCAGGTTTCCAGGAGCGCCCGGTCACCTAAGGTTTCCTGCTAAGCAGTATGCGGTGCAGATGGGGACAAGGCAGGCTGTGTCGGTCATTTCTCCAGGCTTCAGATAATGCTCGGCTATGGTCTGCCTAGAGCGGCTGCAGCCTGGGACCTGGTCCTGAAGCACACTTTGCAGCATTGAGGGGAGGAGAGGGAGATGAGGCGAAATCAATTAGATCTTTGCCTGAGATTAGTGTTTATCACAGGAGGCAGAAGCCTAAAGTTAAGGATGTGTGAAAGTAGGCCTATCTAAGCTGTAGAACAGGCTGCCGTGTCCTGGCTGCAGACTATGAAGCAATACAGCTTCCTCCCAGTGACAGGAAATAGGATTGCAGCCTCCAGCTGATTGGATTTTAGCAAAGGGTCTAGCTTCATAGGCATTTCAATAGAAAAATCTGCATGTGCATGTATGTATGGGTACCTATGTCTATGTGTGCATTGCTTGGATGGTGTATGTTACTATAAACTATGTGTATTTTATAGTAAGAAGACAGCATGTGGGCACTTACTTTCTTCTGAGAAGTGGGGATGGTTCCCAGGCTGCTATGGGGAGCTAAGCAGGGGCTTCGGAGTGGAAGGTGTGAGGAGGTGTGAGGAGGTGTGGGCCAGGAGGTGGGGAGCTTTGATGTAGTCGTGATTTGTCGTCGCTGTCACCAGTAGGTGACAGTGCACTATAAAGTTTTCACTTTGTCAAAGCAACAAATGTGGAGCAGAAGCACAGGTAAGGATTATACCGGCAATCCATGAAAGCAATTTGTATATTTCCACAGAATGACATCCTTCAAATTAGGTCTCTTCACAAACCGAGCTCAGCGCCTCCCAAATCTCAACCATTTATACCAACCTCCTCTTACACTTTGGGGCCACCACCTCATTATTTGCATGTACTGCTTGTTTAACACATTTTAAATTGATCTTAAAGCGGCTCACTTGTTTGCACAGCCTCAACTCTGGTATTTGAAGTGTCTGAATACATGAATTTTGATGTACACATTATATTACCCTGTACTATACAATAAGAGGCTCCACTCAGTAACAATGATAAAAAGCAAGTATAGCTCAAATAATGTTCTAAGCCCATTGTTATTTCTTCTCATCCCCCTAACTGGTAATCCTATAAGGTAGACACTGAGCTGCAATTCTTAGGCAGATAAACCGAGGCTGGAGGCTTTAAGTAGAGAGCTAGAGTTTGTCACCCAGATGTCCTCCCTTTTCTAAGCCATTTTGTCCGTGCAAGGGGACCTTCATCAGTTTGTGAGCCATAGAAGTGAAAACCTTGCTTAGCTGAGTTACAGAAGTAGTAATAGCCATCTGTGCCAGCTTCCAGGGATACTTCAGGGGCAGTTGAGCCATATTGAATGAGTTTTTTTTTAATATGCAAACTGACAATCTATAGCCAGGTGGCAGCCTTCCCTCCTGACCCAGCACCAACCAGCACTGCTAAAAGCAGTGAGCATTCAGTGATGGTTTTAACATACTGGGCCAAGGCACTCTCATTTGTGATCGCCTCTGAACAGATGGAAGGAAGTTTGTCAACTGTGCTACCAGACGGAGGATAGCAAAGGGGATTACAGTTTAAGCCCCAGGTCTCCACACTGGTCACTGCACAGCCAAAGAAGAGGACTGGTATATCTGAGTGAAGGGCACTAGCACCAAGCTGTACCTTTTCAGGACAGCTATAGAAGGTAGAGCCAGAAGGACCAGAGTGAGCCTGGAGAACCTCCGTGATTCCTTTCCAGGAGGCTGCAGATTGACAGCCAAGAGTGATCTTCTCCCCAGTTTTTAGTATGTAAACAAAGATGTTGAAATGAGCGTCTTGGAACAATGGCTCTGAGATATTGGTGTGCATTACATTGTACGGAGCCTAGGGACAATATAGATGCTCCATCTTCTCCAGCACTCTTAGGGACAGGAGATCCAGACTCTGGTTGCTACAGTAACTCAAGGTAGACCAACTACAGTGCTGATGCTTTGTCATTACCAGGAAGGGAGTGAAGGGGCTGGGGTGAGAGGCCCTGTAGTCAGAGAGAGTAGTTCTGACACCTGGAGGGCAGCACTCTGGCGTCCTGTTCCTCTGTTTTCTCATCTGTAAAACTGATCGTTAATAACAGCTGTCCTGGAGGCTAATTACCATAATTAAATGAGCCCAGTGCCTGTAAAGTTCTTGACATGAGGCCTAGAACACAGTAAGCACCTAATAACTGTTGTCTGTGATTATGATAATTGTCACCAGGCTATAGTGTCACCATACCGTTGAATAGGAGCATAGTTCCCCTCTGGTCCTGCAGATTCCAAAGGAGAGGGCTCCAGCATGGGAAATGTGGCTGCCCTGCTTTCAGAAACAGCTCCCTTAATGCTCAAGTACAAACACATTAGAAACCTTGGCAGATGTTGTTGGGGTTGGTAGGGGTGGATTAGGGACAGGAATGGATTCTTGGGCATTGTTTCATATGGATCATGTTAACTAGTTGCTGGGATTATAGCTCTGATTAATTCTTTTAGTTCAGCTAATACATGCTGGACCCTCTCCCAGACAGGCTCAGTGAGAGACTAAGAATTTAGCTTATATACTTCTCATACGTGTCTTCCTTGTTGAAAAATGGCTGGGAATTCACACAGTTGAGAGGCTTATGTAATGCCTTCCTCTGAGCAGTCAGGGCTGCAGCCTGTGCCGTTTCTCAGGTTGCCTTTGGAGATCCTGAGTGCTCTGGACACACGTGTTTGCTTTGGCAGATGACGTGTTTGTCCACATGGATTCCTGTTGTTGCAGAGGCTCCAGAACGTGTAATGTGGCTCTTTGTTTAATTATGTGTGGTTTCTGTGTGTGGCTGAAAACCAAAGAGTTGATGTTGCCATTAAAACTGATGTGTAGAGGACAAATGACGATAAAGAAAGTTTTAGATACGTCGTTAAACAGAGCAAAGGATATTATAGGGTTACATCTGTGTGCTAGCATTACGAGAGCAAAGCAGATAATGAAGCATTAGGTGTGGGGTGATCTTTCTGTTAAAAGACAACTATTCTCTCTCTTTCCCTCTGTGTGTGTGTCTGTGTATGTGTGTCTGTATATGTACATGTGTGTGTGTGTATATATTTATATACACATATGTATGCTTTTATATATTTTCTTTATTAAAGAGGAATGCATATTTACTATGTATTGATGTTTTCTTACTATAAAGTTCTCCAATTATATCATCTATTTACTGTCTCAAGCCAATTTATAATGATTCGTGATATAAAAATGAGGACTGCATAGTTTCTTACCAGTACTCCACAGCAGGATAGGCAGCAAAGTTGCCTCTGGGGAGAGTCCACTTACCTCTAATCCTTCAGTTCCCAGCATAGCCATTATGTGGAAGCTCTGCAGTTCCACAGGAGTGAGCTTCTCTATTGTGCCTCCCTGCCTCATTTCTATGAGTCAGTTCACCCCTAGGCCAGCCACTGTGCCTTCTCCACTCTCCACAAAATCTACCTCTGCTGACATCTCCTTCCTTTGCAAGGACAGAAGTCATTATGAGCACCACAGAAGGTGTGGAAGCCATACATACGCTGGCCACACTTCTTTCTCACTCATTAAACCCTTGCTCGCTCCATCAGTCATTGTGCAAGATACTATTTATTTAAACATATTGCACAGACTGTTCACAACAATATTCTTATCATAGAGCCTCTGACCGAATGAGCAGGAAATCAGACCACCTTGTCTTTCCTTCTGGCGTGGTCTGCTCTGCTATCAGGAATGAAAGCTACAGTGTATGAAAGGATCTGCCTGCACTGCACAGTCAGGATGTCTAGGTCTGAGCTTCCCATGTACTTGGGTGTTTCCCAGAGATGGCAAATTCAGAAACTGCTGTGCATTCATCATTTTTATTGCAAAATTCATTAGGCTGCCATGCTATTATCCTCCTATCTTGTCAAGATGATGTATTACAGACTTCATTGCAAAACTCTAACAAGCAGAGGAGAGTGTTCCTCTCTCCCAGCTATGACACGAGAGTGCCTCTGGGGCTTTTGCTTGTGCCTCCCTGTTCTCTGTGTAAAACTCTGAGTCTTTGCAAAGCTGCTGTCTGGTAACTCCCTTTTCTCCTCCATGTTTGAGTGTGGAGAAGGGTGGGGTTGCGAGAGTTGTCTCTGTGCAGAGTCATGGGTCCTCTGGGGTTTTTTTTTTCTTTTTTTTTTTTTTTTTTGATGTTGTGGAAAAATAACATGTTAGCCCAAATTTTGACAGGCTGCTGCAGAGTGGGGACATCCTGTGAAGCGACAGGGATCTGTGTCTCATGTTTACTTTTCAAGTCTCTGTGTTCAGAAGACCAGACAAACTCAAGCCTGCCAAGACCTGTGCATTTGGCGTGGCTCTGTGATAAACAGACCCCACCTCCTTTGTTGGATGGAGTTGCCATTAGAGTGAATTGGAGTCACTTAGTAAATATGAGGAGTGTGGGAGCTTAGCTTCCTCGTTTCCATGGCAACCCCAGAACAAGTACAACATCACCAAAATTACTCTGCGGCTTTCCATTTTTAGTTGCAGTGATTTGGTCTCATACTTGTGTTTTCTGCTTCTGATTTGTACAGAAAACATCAATGCTGCCCACAGTCACTAGTGCTTTGGTCTCAAGGTCCCGGCCTCAGCACCTGCAAAACTCAGTTTCACAAAACTACCTCTCTCCATTCCAACAGAAGAAATTCTGATTGCATATTATTCTCTTGCTTAATGTGTGACTCTCCATGGGCTTTTGATATGTAGAATGCAGGAGCTATTCATCAGAAAAGTAGGTGAGCTCTGAACTCACAGGCCATTTGAATAGACACTGTGTAGCCAGGTAGCCTATGCTTACACGTGAGTAGTTTGTGTCCTTAAGGACCAAGTCTATATCTACTGTCAGTACTTTAAAATATATTTTCATGCCAGGCAGTGGTGGCGCACACCTTTGATCCCAGCGCTTGGGAGGCAGAGGCAGGCAGATTTCTGAGTTCGAGGCCAGCCTGGGCTACAGAGAAACCTGCCTCGAAAAACTAATATATGTGTGTGTGTGTGTATTTTTTTTCATAAAAGCATCCAGCACATTCCTGATTCATATTTAAAACTTGCAACTTACCCCATCCCCTCCTCCCTGTGCTCTGGCTTTTGGTGACTGGTATACAGAGAGGCATTCCCTGAGTACAGATTTGAGAAAGGAGAGCATTCTCACCAACTCTAGGCAGCAGAGGAGTGCCAGAGAGAGACACACATAACTGCTGGCTGCTCTCTTTCGAAGTCCACTGACATGTAACCCCCTTTCCTCCAGCAAGCTAGATGGCCCAGTTCTAGCTCCTGACAGGGCTCCAGAGCTGGCCTGAGTCATGCAATGGGAAGGGTGGTTCCTTTGCATCTGGAGAATGTCCTCTACCCTTCTGCTTTGCTCTCAGGAGCAGGTACCCATTTGCCCGCAGGAGGCGGGGCCTCCCGTCCTAAGAGACACTGAGTCATTTCCCCTTTATTCCTTAATTTATTCCAAATGCCCCCAAGTTTGTCTTGGTGTAGTTTGGCTAAACCACTGAGACAGACAGTTTGCTTTTGATTTTACTCTGGGACAATCTTTCCTTTCCTGTCCACTTTCCTACCTACTGTCAAGACTGTCAGCCTATCAGAAAACTTTCTCCTGAGAAGTTTCTCTGAGAAGTTTCTCCTTTATGATTTTGGGGTTCTGAGACTTCTGCTGCAGTGTCAAATCCACTTCCTTGGTGGTCACTAGGGGACGACACAGGAGTTCTTTTTTCTTCTTGGTAGTAAGTCCCTGCTCACTTGCCCTGTTAGTCCACCTCCTCCTGCACTCCTCCCTTCCCTCCTCCCTCACTTCTCTTCCCCTCCTCCCTTTGCCTCTCCCCTCCCCTCCCTTCCCCACTGAGCCACCTCTCCAGCCCCCAAGGGACAGTGGATTTAAATGCTCTCAATCTTTAATTGACTAAAGGAGATCCGAGTTCAAATGTTCCTCTGTAAATGAGCGTGTTGGTCTGTCCCTTGGAGATAGAGCATGCCTCTAACTCATATATGAAGGCTCCAGAAGAATTAATCCACTTACTTCTTGGCAAATGAAATAATTGCCAGCAAAATCAGTTGATTGCACTTCAGTATGTGGAGAATGAGGGGAGAGACAGACATTCCAGGTCTGTCACATGCTGCTCTGCCATGGTACCCATGCCATTTAGCTGCATCATCCCCACATCTTTCAAGTCTTGTGTCCAAGGCTTTTAAGATGAGAAGAAACAGAAAGTTCTTCTCTTTGAGCAGTATTCCGATGTTTATAAAACACATTCCTGCATATGATCCGGCTTGATCCCCAGGACAGCGTGTGAGCTGTTCAGGGCAGTCCTCACTCTTCCCATTTCACAGATTTATCCACACCTGAGGCTGCAGCAACTCCTCAGTGGTTACAAACATGGGCTGCTCTCACGGAGATTCAATTCCAAGCACACACACGGGGCCGGAGGAATCTGTCAGGGCATGCGTGTGAGGCACTGGTTCATGTACAGGCAAAACAACCATAAACACAAAATAAAAACAAAAAACTCTTAAGCTGAAGAAGAATCTGAGGTCCCATGATATGGATGAGATATGGATCTGAGGTCCCATGATATGGATGAGATATGGATCTGAGGTCCCATGATATGGATGAGATATGGATCTGAGGTCCCATGATATGGATGTCCCTGAGGGCGCATTGCCAGCCAGAGACAAACTTTTGGAGATACTTCGGGTTCCTCTTTTCTGAGCTGATAGTAATTAGTAATTTCCTAATATAAATGCGTGGCTTGGACCATGGGTTCAATTTTTTTTCGTATTGTATTTGCAGACAATTGTACAACTCTTATATCTCTGCTTATTAAAGAATTACCTTGAAGTTAAACCTCAGATGTGTGACTCCAGGAGTAAACAGATGTTTCTAGGGTGTGGCCATCAAGTTAGTCTGGAAATTGATATTCTGTATTGATGTACTGTAGATTTAGAAGTCTATCATGGCCGAAGCTGTCAGACAATGTTAGGGGAAGGGGTTTTTGAAGAAAATATGGCAAGGAGTCAATGAGGGCCTCTCTGTATCCTTATGATCTGTAAATCAAAAGAAGTCACAGGTTAAGATGAAGTGGGATGATAGTGTCTTAGGAGGAGAAAGCTGGGCTTATACTACAGGCGAGGTGACATCCCTTCAGCATGAGAAAACCTTTGCTTTAAAACCCATGTGACCTGTTCCTTTTTTACCTTTCTTTTCTCACTCTTTGATTGTTTCATTTTATATTTATTTGAGAGAGAGATAGAGGAAGGGAGAGAGAGACAGAAGAAGGGAGGGAGGGAGGGAGGGAGGGAGAGAGAAAACTGGAGGGTATAACTGTGTGTCTGTAAATTCAGCACAGGGTGATCTGTCCATTCATCATGTGGGTTCCAAGGACTGGAACTTGAGGGCAAATGCTCTTCCTCGCTGAGCTACCCCACCCCCCCCAGCACACACATGTACATTGCCACTCTTAAATTGTATCCTTTTCTACATCCCACTTTTTGTTGTTGTTGTGTGGTTGACTTGTCTGTTTTTGTCAAGTTGGCACTGAACTCCTAATTCCCCTGCCTCTACCTTCCGAATATTAAGAACACAGGCACATGCTACCGTGCCTGGTGCCTTCGTACTTTTTCAAAGCATCAGATATTTTAAGTTGGTCTCTATATTTCTAAATCGTTGTATGTGTGGGAGCAACCTCTCCCTATCCTATCAGCATCCATATGGGCCCTTTTTGTCGTTTTCCTCCCCAGAGGAGCAGAGGAACAGCATCATCAACTCCAGTTTGGAATCGGTCTCCTCGAGTGCAAACAGCATCCTTAACTCTAGCAGCAGCCTGCAGCCCAATCTGAATTCCAGCGACTCAAACCTGGATGTGGTCAAACCTAGTCGGCCCAGTTCACTGTAAGTACGATTGCCCCCGTCCCCTCCCCACCGACCTCCAGCATCTGTCCTACCAGAATTTCTCCGGCTTAACCTGATTTTGGGTTACTGTTCCATGAACCTGACTTCCACCTCCCCCCTGAGCTTGGAACTTGCCTGATTTGTTGTGGTTTTTTTTTCCTTAAGCATCATCAGCACAAAGGAGCGTCTTAACATACCGCTTCTTAGCCTTGATCTGTGACGCGCTGTTCTGCTGAGATGGCTTTGCTGATGGCTGTTGCCTGTGCTAGCTACGATTTTCTTCAGTGTTACAACATCAAGGAATTTAGCAGATGAGTAACTGAGTCCGTTCTGCTCATTCGTGTTGTCTCGGTTTTCCATCCCCCCCGACAAAGCTGGCAGGGTTTGATGCTACTTCTGTGTCTGCGTCCATACAGAAGAGCACTTGGTATGCAGCAGCCTGTGTGTCTTCTCGTTCTCAAACCTTAGTATAATTGTAACCTATGCTAGATATATAAAATAAAAGGAACTTTTTTATTCCATCTGGGACTTTGAGCGTTTGTAGCCAAGATAAAGTATTGGGGATAGTTGTCCAATCCTCAGCAGAAACTATTCAACCAGGGCCAAAAGGTTCTGTCTTGTGACTTGAGTGCACACTGCTCAGCATGCTTCTTAGACCACCCCGTAAATCCTGTCCGCTAGGGTCTTTGCAGAAAGAATGCGAGATTTGACCAGAGCAGCTGGATGCTCAAGCGCCAGCCGTAGAAGACTTGGGAAGCTGTCGGCTTCGCTTTTCTCTAGTGAAAAGAGATTGAGCCTCAGCCCCGGGCTATCTGCAGGCAGTTGTTTCTCTTGGTTCGACACCAACTACAGGATGACACTGGACAGCAGCACCTTTTCCCTGACCCTCAGTGTGGTGTTCTGTGATAGCACCCCCTCCACTTCAGATATATGTGTCATCCACAAAATGGGCCCGATATATTGGTTGTAGAATAAACTAAGGGTTATTAAATGCTTAAGAAGAAAAAAACAACTCCAAATTGGACTTCTAAAGTGTTTATAATAAACATGTAGCTACAGCCTGAGGTGAGATCTAAAACCAAGCAAGGTAGGATCATCCTGGTTGTGAGCAGCTTAAGACAGGACATCCAAGGAGTCTAATTGCTGGCGTTCTGCCTCGTGCATAGTGCGTGTGTTCACCAAGAGGTTCACCAGTGTCTCCGGAGCATAGTATAGTTGACTTTCTCCAGCTTGTACACAGCCTCCTTTGCCTCTGCTTCCCCATAGATAGACTTGCTGTATGCCTTCTCGAGCGCTTGTGCACCTGCTTCTCCGGCCATTCAGCTCCTCTTTCAGACCCACCCACCCACCCCTACGGTACCACTCCTTCCTTGGTCCTCTCAGCTCCTTCTTGTTTAAACTGGCGATCTAGCATATGGTTACAGCTATTCTTTGCGTGCTATGAGCAAAGCTGAAACTCTATCTGATTTTCCCAACCAACGCCAACCAGTGGTCTTTAATCTTTGTTTCTAGCAGCTGGTAGCTTTGGCCCCTGAGTCACTGAGTACAGCATGTACCAAGAGATAGTTTAGCAGCTAAATGCAAAGGGGATATGTCTTATAAGCTGGGCTGGAGGAGGGGCCTTGGGATATCCTAAGGGCATCTGTATGTAATTTGTTTTTTTTATCATTTATTGGGATCATTTAGCATGAAATACACAGTTATTGATTGACTGATTGATTTCCTAGTCTAGATTCAGGGTTTTTCCAGTGATTGGAGAATGACATCAGGAATAGTTGTACCTGTTTGTGTTTAGAAGAAACTGGGGTCCAACTCTGGCTCTATCTCCCACAAGACTGCTGTCCCCAGGCTGAGCGAGTCCCTGGCTCATCCCTATTGATCTGGAGGTTAGGAAGGCAGATACAGTGGACCTGGCACCAGGGTACCAGGCTTGCTCATCCCTATGTGAAGGCTGTGCCAGAATCCCTAGAAACTCCGCAGCAGGTCATTGGCCATTTGCTAAGCCCAAAGCGTATCCTTGATTCCTGCCCTCACAGCTTCTCAGCCTAGAACTGGCCTGGGTGGACCACAGGTGGCAGTTAAGTAGTTCTGACAAATGGAAGTCACTGCTTTCCTTGAGTAAATTGTTTCTCAGATGTCTGTCGGCGCTCTGTGCTGTGCTGCTTGGGCTGGGTCATAACCCCCTTCAGTTCTCCATCCTTGTTCCTTCTGAGCTGTTTAGAGACATGTGATACAGATGGAAACAAAATGTGGCCAGAGTGGGGGCGGAAGATTACCATCCCTCTGCCTATTAATTAGGTATAATGTAAGGATCACATCACCAGGAAACTACCTGCTCTTTTTAGTTTTCTCATCCTCTCCCCACCCCCGTTTTTTCATAACATGCGGGTTGGTCATCATGACCATGTAGAAATCATAATGAAAGAAACATGTGTATCGCTCATGATCTGTTACTCAGATGGCACCTCTAGTATCCCAGGACACGGAGGCCCTCTTGTTGGTGTGAGCATAAAGCTACTTTGAACATCCAAGTCAGCGTTGCCAGCAGTCCACCCGTGCTAGGACATGGCTGCTATGTGTCAGTCTTGGGCAACTCCTCACCTAGCTTCCTGCAGTAGCCAGGTTTCTCCCGAGGACCAGAGGGCAGTTGATAATCTAGCACCAGAGTCTAGCTCGTCTGCAAGTATCAACAAATCTTGTTGAGCCTATTTTGTGCTCAGACCTCTGTAAAGCTACTTAGGGTAAACCAGAAGAGCAGAATTCTTGCCCTTCCTGAATTTACACTCAGGATAAGAAGGGTAGACTGGGCATGGGCAGAGTTGCATGAGACTTGCAGCTCGTGTCTTCAGAATCAGTATAAACTGAGTATCTGGTCACATCCATCAGATGGAAGTAATGAAAACAAAGAGGTAGAGAAAGTTCGAGCTAGGCAGGTGCTAGGGAAGGTCTAGGTGGATGGGACAAGGAAGTCCAGTTAATCCAACATAGACTGACACAGCCTACTGACAGGTGTGCTGTAGGGAAATTGCTGGGTTAGGGGAGGAAATTAGCCAAACTTTAAAGCCAAGAAATTCTATATATTTATAGAATATAGAAAAATCTATATTCCATTCTGGGCATAGATATTAAAAACAAAACATTATCCAGACACCAATCTTCTACTTTCATGTATATTAACTACAGGTAAATTATAGTTCTGAATATAAAATGCTAAATTATGAGTAGCCTAGATGACCTTGGCGGTGGTGACTTTTCTCATACAGCCCCAAAGGCATGCTGTGTGAAGGAAAACATTGTTGTTTCAACTTCCTTTAAACTAAAACACACACACACACACACACACACACACACACACACACACACACACACATATATAAGCTAAGAGAACAAAGGAATAAATTACAAAGTAGGAAAAATTTGCAAAACATGTATCTGATAAAGAACTGGTATCCAAGACACACAAAAATCTCATAAAACTCAAGGGTAAGTAAACAACAAACAGAGGTAAAATATGGGTAAGAAATCTGAAAAGATACCTCCCCAAAGACGAATAGTCAGATAGCTAATAAGCAAATGGAAAAATGATTCCATCATATGTTACAGGGAGATGAAAGCCAAAGATACTGTGCTGTCAACACAGCCAACATCCTGGAACAAACACTGTAAGTGAGGATGGCAGAGGCAGCAGCTTCCACTTGCTGAACAGGGTAGCATGTTCACTTGGGAAGAAACCTCGTGTCTCTTACAAAATTAAGCACCCTTTACCATATGGCCAAAGTTAGGCTTCTTGGTGTTTCACCAAGCTAGATGAAAACTTACAGAGACAAACATCCACAGGGATTTCTAACAGCCTGATTCACGATTGCCAGAGCTTGGAAGCAATGAGGAGTTCTGTCAGTAGATGTTAGTGGATAAATTGTGTAGCATCTCTGCCCTGTGAACTATCATTCAACAATCAAATGATGTGAGCTGGAGCCTGAGAAATGGCTCAGTGGGTGAGGGTGCTCACTCCCAGGTCTGATGATGTGAGTTCTGAGCTAGGAACCCACATAGTAGAAAGGAGAGGGCCAACTCTGGGAAGGTGTCCTTACCAGCATGCATATGTGCAAAAGTACAGTAAATAAAAATGAATAATTAAATAAATGTAAAAAACAGCCTTATGAGAAAGTCATAGGAACCTTAAACACATATTACGCTGCTAAAGAAACTAGTCTGGGAAGACTTCAAAAGTGTGATACCAAATATATGACTTCCTGAAAAATACAGAACAATGGAGTCAGTAATAATGATTAGTGCCTGCCAGAGATACTGGGAGAGGGATGCTCTAGTTTCAGGGCACTGACACTATTTGATACAGCACCTTAGTGATGGACACAAGATACTTTGTATTTGTTCAAGTCAGTAAAACCTGTAGAACACAGAGGGTGAATCCTAAAGGAAACTAGGGGTGTTAATTAGTAATACTGTATCAGTGTTGCTTCATCCATCAGAGCAAGGACACTATACCAAGATGTTAAAAACTGGAGAAACCTAGGGAGTAAGGAAGAGAAGAAAACACAGGTCTACTTGTGATTTTTTTCTGTAAGCCCCACACCTCTCTTAAAAAAAATCCATTAACGTATACATTTTAAAAGTACAAATTTTCAACTTGTTTTCAAAAGGAATACTGTCTACATGTAACCCATATTAAACCTGACAGGAAATGGCCTGCTTCACTCCTTACCCCTCTGTCAGCCTTTGATAGAATAAATGAGGGCCAGGATCTTTGCTACCCTTCTTAAAAGCTCAGAGTCTAGACTCTGCCTATGCTAGCTGCCCCATAGGATGTGATAAAATCGGCTCAGAATGATTTCCAGGCCCTGGCCAAGATGTCTCGTAGCTCTCTATGTCACGCTCCTGGGAGCCAGCTAGCGTGCACACCAGTGGGTCTAACCTTGGACGTGACAGCCTATCTCAGAAAGAAGCCCAGTGTCTCATATAACCCCATCCCTGGCCACCAGTCATTTGAATCCAGGCACATGAATTAGTCCAGGCAAGACCTACAGCAAAGCTGCCTGTAGGTTAGTGATGACTCATGTGTCATGGTTGTATTAAACCATTATGTTTAAGAGTGATTTAATAAACAGCAGTAGTTAGCTAATGCAAGGCCTGTATGGTTTTATCACCTAGTGCTGTGTGGAGCTGAGACACATGGCAAGATAGAAACACGTGGAAACATTCTAGCTTGTAGCAGGGCCCTGTGTCTCAGATTTTAGAATCCTTTAAAGAAAATATCCCATAATGAGATTCTAAGACATTAAGAAACAAAATAAAATCTGGGGCTAACAATTGAAGCCAATAAGGAGGATGATTCAGCCACTGAAATGGAAATAAGAAGCCTTAGGTTTCACTCCGGCACCAACATAGAGGCCCAAAGCCCTGAATAATACTTACCCTTAATTCTAGGCCCTTGTGGAGAAATGGCACCAGTACACATCCAAGAATGCAGGTTACTCCCAAAGGAAAGCCACATCCTTCCACAGTGATCAAGAGAGCTGGTATCTGCCCAGGGCCTGTAAGAAGACAGTGACGTGTTTAAAGGGAAGCGAGCAAATATTGAATAAAGTAGTACACACAAATTAATGCCCTGAGTTAGCAACTCCTAGGCACATGCTTCTCAGGCATAGGGAGAAGGGTAAGACTGAAAAGGCCTTCAGGCTGGTCTAGGCATTTTGGCCATCTAAGTGGTCCTGACTCCCGTCCCCCAAAATAACTCACTGGCCAGTAACCTCACAAGTAAGTTCCTTTTTTTTTTCCATCTTTCCTCGTAACACACGTATACATACGCATTTCCTAATTATTTCCATTGGCCTAAAAGATGTGCACATTCTAAATACTTAACAGAGTCCGTCTGCCAGGGTCAGCTGACCTCATGTAGTAGGGCCAGCAAGCCATGGGCCAGGGACCTCTGGAGAGGATCCTGTAGCCTGCTTCTGGGTAGACTGTCTTCTCAGAAGCACTCCAGGCTTTCCTGCCTTCTGCTCCGCTGTGGGAGGAGGCTTGCTGGGGAGAAACCTTAACACTTGAACTTAGCGTCTGTTCAGTTGGCCACCCATACATTCAGCCAACATCAGTGACATCAATGATGATACAGTCATTTACAAACAGAGGGGCAGGGAATGTCAAGAAGAGACAGCAAGAACAGCAGAGTGTGTTTAGCCTGTACCAGGTGCTGGGTTCAATACCAGTGTACCCCTCCCCTGAAATAAAAAGCACAGCCATTTCTGGTTCTGTGGGCTTTACATTCCATGGGAAATAAATAGAGACAGGAAAAAAAATGAGTTCTGTGAAGAAAACCCACAGAGAGTAAAGGAGACAGGTTTGAAGGACAAGAGGAAAGTGACTTTGTCTCTCTCTCTTTCTAAGTTTCTACATCTGAAAAATAAAGTGATTTTACCCTCACGGAAAGGTGGTATGAATGTTAGCGAGATTGAACTTCATATTGAATTCCTACCTTCCTATATGAGCATGTTGGTGTTAATATTACTCTGGAGCCTCTGCACACACAGCCAGTTCTCTCTGTTCCTGCAGCCCTGATACACACTTTAGTTTTGTCCCTCATTGTTTTGCTCTCCTTCCCCCAGCAACCCCCTGTTCAGAATCTGATCCTGTAGGGAGGGCCGAACACCTTAACCTAAGGCCTTGGATAGACACTCTTTTTCCTGAAAAAAAAAAAATTAAAATCTTCCAAATCCCATGGGCTACCCAGTGAGCGTGTGCATAACTGCTGTTAGTTGAAACCAAATGATTCACAAAATGAATCACGGGCATTAGACAAATGTTTGTCAATGGTGCTTTTTTTTTTTTTTTAAAGAGACTCTTATCCTCAATGTTGTTGTATGCCAAGATAGTTACACTGGAATGGACAATTGTGGTTTTCCCAAAGTGGTGTTGTTATCTACATTTTGGATTGTGAGCTTTGGAGAGAGGAATTTTCCTCTGGAGGCATTGGCCTTTGGTAGAGAAAGATCTCGCTGTTAGATTGAAGATCCTACCCCTTGTCTATGTGCGGGCAGGAAGTGTCTCTGCAGACTTCTGCCTGCAAAAAATGGGCAATGCCTTGCACACAGAGCAGCCTTTTCCTGGTGACTCCCACTTATGCCCTGCTCTATCTGGGACCTATCTGAAACTTTCCTCTGCTTCTGTGAGCTCCTGCGGCTGCAAAGGCTATAACCCCTTGAGTCAGATTATCTTGGTATGGCTAGAGAAGGTTACTGGTGTGGCCTATTGCCTTTTTACAAATCATCTTTTCTCCTATCTCCTTTTTCTGTTTTCCTACACAAGATATCGCCCCTTAATTGGAAATTCCGCTGAGCTTCCCTTGTTTAGGGTGTACCCCTCTGCCTGGTTGGACCCATCTGAATTTTATGGGTAAATATCTTCGGTTATTAGCTGGTCATCACTTCTATAATATAAAGACGGCTCGAGGCAGCCATCACACTTGGTGACGCAGCATTTCTTTCCCATGCACTGGGCAGTCAGAACATTTGGATCCCTACAGCCTATCAGCAGAGGGGTGTGGGAGGGGCTAGTGGGCACTGGGAGGGTGCCCACCACATCCCTGGTTTCCAGGAATATGAGAATCAGAATGGAAAAACGCTTCACCTCACACATATTCTTTTCTTTTCTCCATTACGAACTAAAATATATAAAGTATCTGAGTCTTTTCTGTACTTACTAATCTGATTCAGTCATCTAAAATAATTTCCCAAATTTGCCTTGACAGTACAGTGCATGCTTCAAACTTCAGGGTTTATAATTAAGAGTCTGAATGAATGGATTTTATCTGAGTTAGCTGTCCTCAGATGCCTTCTGGCACTCTACTTTGTGGGTATGTGGGTGTTCAGAATCTGGAGAAAAGGATTGTCCTGGCTCTCAGCACTTTTGTACCCTTGGGGGAACTTTGAAGGAATTCTGCTGTGCCTTTTTTTTCTCACTTAGGGTTAATTTGGAATAATTTTTTCCCATCATATATATAATGGGGATGTCTTAAGTAGATTCAGTCTACCTTGTATAAACTAAATTACATTAAAGTTCTTTTTAAAAAGAAATTCCAAGGCAGATGCTTCCTTGGACAGAGTATCAAGCCCAGAATCTTGTTTCCATCCCCTTCCCTGTGTTAAGGAGATCTTAAGCTCTGCAGGATCTTCCGGAGGCTTCCTTTGATCTCATACACGTCTCCTGGAATAGTCTTAGCTCTGTGCAGAGGCCCACCTACACAGGCACCTACCCCAGACCTCTCTGCTAAAGGTACCCAGCAGTCTCTGCTTTTCTAAGTCTCAGAGGTATCTCTGACCTTGCTAGACTCTTGAGAATCACCATGTGCAGTAACAGAGGGCATGCGGTTACCTGACTTACATGAAAATAAAATCATGGTTTAGCTCATTGCAAAGCTCTTGGTTCTAAGCCTGAATCATACCTATACTGGCACATTGCCTGTGCAGGGTTGACAGTAATGGGCTTTGTAAAACCTTGTACCCTGGCTGAAGTCAGTACAGGGAGGGTACTCTGAAGTCAGTGGTAAAGGGAGGGCTGGACTGCTTTCAGAGGAACTTTATTTGGTCATCAATGCAGTATTTTCTGTCTCCCTAAGGATACCTAGCCATCCAGGTTCAAATGACTGCTTCTTGATCATAGAGAGGGTGGATGAATCTAAACAGATCCGGTTCTCTTCACTGATCCTTCACTGTGTGTGACATGGCATTCTAGTATTGACAGAACAGTTCTCATAGTATGCAATTCTAAAAAAGGTAGCCCCCAGTAATCATGGACAGAAAATCTGAGAGCCAATGTTTCCCAAATTGCAGGAAAGGGTAGAGAATGAAGGAACTGAGTAGCTTCTGTCTACTCAGAGGTCAAGCCTCTGCACTGCCATTTTCTGACTGCAAAGTTGGGCACATTATTTACTGTTTCTGACCTAAACTTTGTCTGTGAACTGATAATGGATAATGCCTACCTTCAGCCAGGCCTGGGGACATACACCTTTACTCCTGTCAATGGAGAAGCAGAGGCAGATGGAGATCTGGGAGTTCAAGGCCAGCCTGGTCTATATAATGAGTTCAAGGTCAGCCTGACCTGTATAGAAAGTCCCTGTTTCAAACAAACAAAAAGAATGCCTATATTCAAGGTAGATTAAGATAAGGGATAAGTCTATCATAACAATAAATTCCATGGTTCAAAGTAAGCAGTCATTACATATCAGTTGCTGGTATAATTCATAGTCAGTGAGCCACAAGGGATAGTATCTGTGGCAGCGTGATGGTCCCAGATTATATTGCCTAGTGACATTGTACATCATAGGTGGCATCACTTAGCAGTATATTTCTCAGAACATGTCCATGTTGACAAGTAATATGACAAGCAACACATGCGTTCTTGATTTTGTTGTTTTGATTTTTTGAGGCAGGATCTGCTGCTGCCCAGGATGACATTAAGTTCTGTATCTCCATAGCTGTGATTATCTTTATCCTCCTGTTTCCCAAGTGCTGGGATGGTAGGAGTCCACCACCACTGCCAGCCTGACGTTTTGAACCTCGCCCTTTGCCTTTGCCAACAGTTTTCAAGCATTGATTTGCTCAGTAGTGACAGGTGCATGCTCTGACTCTGATGTGACACAAAGAAGCCCAGACTAAAAATGTTGAGACAACTTTAAAAGTGAAATGAAATAGCTAATACCAGATTAAATGTAAATAATAAAGTACAATGGAATCCATAGAAACACGCCATTACAAGATAAGCTTTAAGGTATTTGTACAAAGTCAGCCAACAGATGTATGTGTTTCCCCAGAGGAGCCTTGTCAAGCCACCTACCATGTTGTTTCTCTGGGTAGAGCCAACTGGAACTACACTAATTAGGTTAGAAACTAATTGCAGTCTCAAGTCTTCACCAGGGAATAATTTAGCCTCAGGAATTCCTCTGCAGCTTCTGACTCTGTGTTAATTTAACTGCCATTATGGCAAAAAGCAAAACAATTTGTAAAGAAAAAGCATTCTAAACTGTAGGGTCTTAGTCATTAACTCATTCGTTTCTCTTCCAGTGCCTCCCAGCTCCCTTCACAAGGAAGCAGGGTGCTTCCCACAGACATTGCCTCCAAGGTACCACAAATTCTCTTTATAAATTGAAGGCAGCTGGTGGCTCCATGGATATTGTCAAAAATGCTTGAAAGAGTGATAAAATGGTTGCGTTAAATAGGACCCTATTGCTTCTACTTGCCCTTTGTACAAATCGTGTCTTCAGGGAAAACGGATTATATCATCCACAGAGAGAGAAAGGTAGAGGTGTCTGTCCAAGGAAGTGTTTGCAGTCCTAAGAAGAGATATCAATATAATTAAAGCAGCACAATTCAGGGACAGGCTCAGTAATGGCCTTACTGCGGAAGAGTCACATAAGATAGTACAGAGCATAGTGATCACCAACCAGTCACCACCCTGGGGCTGAGGGGACAGGATGGACAGCAGTACCTGTGATGGTTAGTACTGATGATCAACCTGACAAGACCTAGAAAAGCCTAGAAGGCACACATCCAGGTACTGTCTGTAAGATGTTATATAGTTTAGGTTAATTGAGATGGGAAGATCCACCCAGGGTGTGGGAGAGGTCATTGCATAGGCTGGGATCTCATTGGATGAGAAGGAGAAACTTAATTGAGTGTTAGTATAATCATTCTCTGCTTCCCAACTCAGATGTAATAACACCAGCTGCCTCAGGCTCCTGCCTCCACGATTCAATAGACAGAATTGAATCCCCCGCTACAATAGACAGACTGTATAATCAAATTGTGAGCTAGAATAAACCCTCCCTCCTTCCCTTCCTCTCTATCTAACTTCCTTCCTCTTACATACTACCCTATTTTCCTCCTTCCTCATCTTCCCCCTCCCTCCTTCCTTCTCTTTTTCTCTCCCTCTCTCCCTTCTTTTCATTTCTTTTGTCGGGTATTTTATTACTTCAGTGCAACAGATAACTAATACAGTATCAGAACCCAGAAGTGAAGAAAGTTAGATAGAGCCTCAAAAGGGACAGAGACCTATTTCAAGGGACACAGCAAAAAGAAAATTACTTCAAGGAACCAGAATACATGCCTGGGCACTGTACTTCCTCTCCTGATAGTCTTCCAGGGGGCCTTACTGGTAAACACAGGAAGCCAGAGGGTCCTAAGCTCTACTGCTGAGATAGATCCATGCTGGCTGCTCCCAGGGAAGACTGTAGAATGGAGAAGGTATCTGGAGTGGTGACTCACACCATCAGCATGGTTGTACAAACAGCAGGAGCGCTAGCAGTGAAAGGTGCCAGTACACCAAGGGGTAGAAGCAGCCAGTGAAGGACAGGGAGGCAGTGCTTGTTGTGTGTAGCCTGCAGAGGTACTCAGTGAGAAGGAGGTACAGAACCAGATGGCTGTGGCTTATAAGCCATCCTCCTAGCAGCATCACCTTAGAATCCTTAGATGAAAGGGTAACCAACATGGACAGTCTGGTCCTATGCCACAGTTAGTTGGTCCATTAACTGATGTGGGTGGGTCTTACGTGATTTTGACATACACCTAGATTTGAAAACAATTTACAAACGTTATGTAATAGGACTTAGGCAAGAGCCCACGGGTACAGACACACACAGATATATGTACACGTCTGAAATTTTTCTGGGAAGATACAGGGGAATGGATCTGTCTGGTTGTCGCAGGAGGAAGATGATGCAGTAGAAAGAACAGCTTTTCATTTCAACACTTGTACATGGTGAGCAAATATATTTTCATGCTTGTGAAGCTTGGTACTATGTCATTATAAGGAATAGCTCTGTTTCAGCCTTTAAACTCTGTGAGCGACGAGACAAGTAAGGAGTTTGAACACTGTGTCTTGTACCAGAAAGGCATTGTTCTCAGGGTGTCATAAATGAAGTTCAGCCCATCGAGTCATTCTCCCAGGGGCCATGTGACTTCGCTCTCGGGCTCTAGGTTGGTAAGCAGTGGCTTGGAACAGCACAGGAACTCTGTTATGGGGAAAGCCGAGTGAGTGCCCTCTCAGGCAGTTATGTGGAGTGGATTCAGTTTTACCCCTGTTGCAAGGCTGTTTCAGAGTTCACGCTCAAACCGGGAAGCTGGAACTTAGAAAAGTAGAAGGTATATTTCACCGTGGCAGCTACTCACGAAGTCCCTCACAAGGCCTAGCCGACACTGCCAGATGCAAGTTGTTCAATTATCTTGAGCTATATATAGCGCTTTCACTCGATCTGTCTTTCCTCATCTATATCTACCCAATTTCCTCTAAAAACTCCATTTTGAAGTTGAATATATAATGGAGAAAGAGCCTTCACTCCTGACCTTTATGGAGACACCTTAGAGTTACTCAATAATAGTCAGCGGTTGCCCTGGTAACCTCAGACACTCTGCTCACATAACCTGCATTCATCACCATCTGCCGCCTTCAGCGCCGTGAGATCACCTGCTTAGTGTTAATGGGAAGAGGATATTTCAGTGAGGTTTGCAGCCTTTCAGCTTCCCTTGTAGGAAGAGAGGCGGTGCTGCCTGTGATTACTCACTAAATGATTTTTGTTTTGCTTCCTTCATGACTAAGGCACTGCCATACAGAGGAAAGCAGCCTAGGTATTGAGCAAATTGGAAAGTCCTGTTCATGATGTCTTGTTGTTCAGCAATGAATTCACAAGCTGAGATGGTCTGTGTGGGTGGAACTTGCAGTCTAGAATGCAGGGTGAATAAGTCCATCCTCGCGCCAATCACTGGAGGCATAAGTAGGGCCCACTAACTCCTCTACTTTGGCCCAAAGGACCCTGCTTCAAAGTTGCCAAAGCCAACGCTGAGGCAGGAGAGGGCTTCTTCAGAGGAGCCAGTGAGTTCCACCATCTCAGAGGAAGCCTGTACTGTGTAGCATTCAGAGGCTGTGCCTCACACTGCAGACTCTGCTGCAGTAGGAGCCCAGTGTGACTCTACCTCTGGAGGAGAGGCAGTCCCTCATTTGCACACATCCTCTTTTCCAGTCTTCTTTGACCCCTTGTGTGAAAGTGGAATTAGAATTAGTCATCTCAGGGCAGTGCTCACAGTGTTCAGTTGTCATAGTGAAAACAAACTGTCAGGAATCCAGGAAGAACTGTGGGAATCCTGAAGACAACACCCGTTAACAGTGGGGTCCACATGCTGGCAACTGATGCGATTGACATGATCATCATAGACAGTAGTTAGACTTCCTATGTCCCCTGGAAGTCTACATTATTTTCTCCCCCCTTCCCTCCCTCCCTCCTCTTCCTCTCCTTCTACCTCTCCTGTTGACCTCCACCCCCACCCCCAAGTTGCACTTGCTTTCCTTTCATGTTATTTCCCTAGAATGCTTATTTTCATCTTGCCCCCCCCCCCCCGGAGAAGGAGCAAGGGTGTTTGCTGATGTCTTCTTACTACATGCTAGAACACTCACTAGTCGAGAATCTGCCAGGTCTGACACACAGTCAGTTCCCAGGAGGTTAGACACTTACTCAGACCCTGTTGCTCAGGTCACTATTTCAGGCTTACTCTCATTTTTGTCCATAAGAAAATTCCCAATTAATATCCCTCTTCTTTACACCTAGTTTTGCTGTTCCATCCTGAGTTTCAGCATCAATCCACTAGATCCCGTGCCCAGAGCAGCTAGCTGTGTGCACTGTGGTCAGTGAAGCTGACACTGCTTGCTGTTTCTCTTTGCATACCTTCTTGACTTTTCCAGGTTCTTCTTCCGCTTCTAGGAATTTCAGCTCTGTACCAGTTCCAGGGGCAACACAAAGGGAGGCTTAATAAAACCAGCCCTGAGTCACTCCTTCAAACACAGCCAGCACTGAACCTGAGCAGAGACTTGCTTGGCTGTGACTTGAGTGCCCCTGTTGCAATGGCCTGAGCCAGCTTTCCACCTTAGTCCCTGTTTTTGTTTTTTGTTTGTTGTTGTTGTTGTTATTGTTGTTTGGTTTGCCTCTACAAGCAAGCTCATAGTATAAACCACCAAACTTGGCACGCCTCCTGAAGGATTAGATCTCTATGTGCAAAAACATTCCGAGAAACCTAAGACCCTCACCTAGGATCTGAATATGTAATGTATGTATTGGCAGGAGGCAAGGGAGCAGTGTGCACGAGTTCATGCAGACTCAACTCCTCTTTGTGTGTTGTCTTACGTTTCACTGTGCTCCAGAGTCATGTAGAAGAAACACAACATTTTGAAGTAAATAAGAAAAAGACCAAATCTTTGATCAGTTAAGCTGCCCCGTGTTTTGTCACCTAAGGAGACGGCGCCACTTCTCTGTGAAGATTGCTTTCCTCTGTATGTGTCACTATGGGGCTGGCCTGGCTCCACCCAACACACACAACCCTGAAAGGGTCTGTGCAAAGCTGGGGCTATAACCAGAACCTCAGAGAGCATATGAGCTGATACTGGGTGGTATGGTGGACCAGAGATGGGAAGGGTGCTCAGCTGTTTGTCAGCAAGGAAATTTGGGGAGCAAATACCTAGAAGAAAGCTTTATGGGATTTCATATATGTGGTATGGGAGGTGACCCTTCTTCTGGGTCATCACTTAAAATACACAGTTTAAAAAATAAAAAAAATGATTCCTTGAGGCTGGGAGGAGAAGTTACTTGATCCAGTACTTGCCACACAAGCCTGGGGAGGACTTGATTCAATACCCAGAACCCACATAAAATCCCCAACTTCAGCAGCTTGTAACTCCACTGCTGGTAAGGCAACTCAGTAGAATCAATGGGGCTTGCTGGCCAGCCAGCCTAGCCTATTCAGAGTGCTCCAGGTCCCAGTGAGAGCCTTTCTCTCAAGAAACAAAATGGAAACAGGTCCTAAGGTGACACCAAGGTTGACCTCTGTTCAGCCTGAGATCACCCCCCCCCCACACACACACACACAGGGTTTCCCTGTATAGCTCTGGCTGTCCTGGAACTCACTTTGTAGACCAGGCTGGCCTCGAAATCAGAAATCCGCCTGCCTCTGCCTCCTAAGTGCTGGGATTAAAGGTTGGGCTTTTTAAAAACAGTGTATGATGCCAGATATTGAACCCAGGGCCTCACATACGTTCAGTAAGTACTGCAACTAAGGGCAGCCCAGCCCAGACTTGATTCTTTTTTCTTTCAGTCATTCAGTATGTAAGTGCATTCAGGAACACTTTATTTTACAGTGCTTCGACTTGCAGATAATGCATTTGCTTTTTTATTTGGTTTGTTTTGTTTTTTAGAAATTCAGGGTGTATGGTCAACCTGTTCACAATTATATCAGCCACCACTGTTGTCCAGTGGCTCATATGATCATTTGCTTTCTATTTCACAACAGAGTTCTGAACTAAGCTATGTTTTATACAAGAATTGTTTGTGTGTAATAATACTGTTACAAGTATAATAAGCTACAATGTAGTATAAACAAATACTTTATAAGCACTAGATAACCAAAATTTTTATTAACTTGTCATACTCCAGTTGTCTGGAATAAGACACAAAGCTTATTAGTTACTGTCATCACTATGGTAACAGGGTGCCCAACAAGAAGCAACTTACAGGAGAAGGGTTTATTTCAGCTTAACAGTCTGCATGGTGGCAGGAACACAAGGCAGCTAACTGGTCACATTGTATCAGCTGAACAAAGAAGAGAGAGAGATGAATGCTGATATTCTGCCAGCTTTCTTCTTTTTATGTAGTCTTGAGCCCCACCCAGCAGGTGGAATGGTGCCACTCATATTTAGGGTGGGAGTTTCCACCTCAGTTAATGTAATCTAGACTATCCCTCAAAGACATATTCAGAGGTTTGTTTCTTAGATGACTCTAGATCTTGCCATGTTTATAATTAATGCTAATCGTCAGGCTCCTCTGTGTGTGCTTGTCTGTTAAAGATAAGTTTGATAGGGAGAGAGCCTGTAACAGGGGCAAGATAACAGAAATATAAAATAACTAAAACCAAGACAGATGGGAAGGTCTAGATTCAGGCAGGACTGTGAGCTAAGATGGTCAAGGAAGACTTTATGACCTAATTTGCACTTGAACTTCTATCTTGAAAGATGGATTAGCTTCAGAAACAGGACAGCAATGGGAGGTTAGGAGGCAAGCACACATGGGCGTGCACACGGAGCTGCTCCCAGCTGACTTGGAGCATGTGTCATGCCTATGGAGTGTTATAGTTGCTCTGTTTCTCCTGTCAAGATGATCTTTACTTCCTTAGGCACCAAGTCTGGGAGAGCCTAGTAATACAGTCTTCCCATTCCGGGTTTCATGCAGGCTGGATCCTCACAGAACATCTTCTCTCAATTTATCTTATGTAATTGAGTTGCCGGAGATGTTCCCTATTTTCATCACAGTTTTGCTTCACAGTCAAATAGGTCTAACCATCTGGAACTGTTTTATTTTTTTCAGCCCATATTTTCTCCCACAAAAAGCCTGTTTCTATTTCTAAGTGTCACATAAGGTCCTGTGATACACTCCTTATATTAGTTAACTTTTCTGTGATAACAGCATGACCAAAAGTGACATACAGACGTTTATTGTGGCTTACATTCCAGAGGATAAGAGTCTGTCGTGGCAGGGAACCATGCAAACAGCAGGCACAGCAGCAGGGGCAGGGAGCTGAGAAACCACATCTTTTGCTAGAAGCACAAAGGAGGAGGGACTAGAAATAGGGCTAGCCTATATCATCTCAAAGCCCACCCCAGAGGTGGGCTTTCTCCATCTAGGCTGTTCCTCCTCCCTAAACAGCACCACACACTGGGAACCAAGTGTTCAGATATCTAGTCTATGGAAGACATTTCTCATCCAAAACACCATAGTCCTTAATCCACTCTGCTCTGAGATTTATATTATAAAAAGCTAAGTAAGTATGTTTGAAAAGAAGCTGTCTTGCCCCCTTTTATTCCATGTTACTCTGTAAGCACATCAGAGTGGGTCTGACACCCGAAGCTTTCCCCAAGGACTGCTTTCCTTGGATCAGGCTGTCTCAGACCAGCACAGCTCTGAGGCAACTGGAGCAAGCTGGGTTCTTCATGGCATCACCAAGGGGAGAGTATAAATAGCCTTACAGAAAAGTCCTGCTTATTTTTACTCTGTAGACAGAATGACTATGTTTAGCCTTCAGTTACTGGGAGAAACCTGCAGAAGTGCACTCGGGCTTTATTTTCATTTCAGTTGGTAACACCCGTTCTCTTTCTCAAACTGTAAGTGAACCACAGAGAGTGTATTCCAGACAGTCAGCTAGAGCTAACACAGTCACAAAGTGCCATGTGCTGGATGAAGTCACAGCCTAGTCCCCTGCTTTATGAATGCCTGCTTTCTCTCTATATCCAAGACCTTCCTGAGTCCTAAAGATATGGCTCTTCCCCACGAGTTTCTGAAGACTGTACAGTAGTCTAAACCTGCCTGATGTGGCATATTTTTAAAGTACAGGCAGGTATTATAATCAAGACATTTTATTCTAGCCTGGGCAAACTTACTAACTAGGATTTCTAGTTGCAATTGACAGCACACCTAATTCGATAACTTAGACTTAAATGGGACTTACTGCCTTGCAGAAGTGCTGAGCACAGTAATGGCTGTATTCCAGCATGGCACAGGCGGGGACTTGGGTGTTGTGTTTAGGAACCAGCTCCTGCCATCTTGCTCAGCTCTCCTCTAGTTTACTTACCTCTTAAATAAGTTTTCTCCCCTTTGATTCCAAGATGATCGTTTCCAGCTAAACTTCCACTTAAGTCTAAGTCCAAAAGAAACGATGGAGGCTCTCATTCCTATAGTGAGAAGAGACACATGGACAAATATTTTACACACATCTCTTAGCCAGTCTCTCATCAGGAGTAAGGTGCTCTTTTGTTCTAGATTTCAGTTGCACATTTGCCCTTGGCCAGGCAGGATGGAGAGGGATGTCATGCCCGGCCTATGGGCTGTGAGAATGGGGAAGGAAAGTGCACCATTCCACAGTGGGCTCTTCTTATACCTCTCTGGTGAAGGACATGTTGCTTTTATAAACCTAGTAAAAATCTGTGGCTCCCTTCCACAACCCCTCAGTGCCCCTTGCATATTCTTTGAAAATGTCCCTTTTTTGAGTCCACATGGTTGTTTCATAATATATTTCAAGTTTTATCCTTGAAGAATATGTTTTATAAGTTAAGGCAGTGACACCTTTTTAGCCTTGGAATCAGTTGATCATTTAAAGAACAAGTGTCAGGGAGCAGGCTTTTATTACCAGTACCTATCACAGATGATTAGATAGAACCCATGGAAAACATGGTGTCCTTAGTCAGGCCACTATTAGTCTTAATGATAGTATTGTCATCTTGGAATTGAATTAATAGAGGAAAAGAAGCTGCAAAGGACCTACCCTTCTCTTCAGTAAGAGCCATGGGCTTGTAGGAGCAGTGTCTTGTTGGACTGAGTGGTTCTGGGAACTGAGTGGCAGGCAGATCAGCAGCGGAGTTTTCTGGATTTCTTCCAGAAACACCAGGACAGCCAAACGCCAGCTTATGAGCTACATGGACATCTACAACACGTGGTGACATTGTCTAAAACCTTTGAGCATGAATCAGAACTGACTCTCCTACCAGGATCACATTGAGCTGCTGGAAAATTCCAGCTTTGTGGTTGGTGCCTGGTTCATACCTCTGAGAACAGACTTTTCTCTCTGTAGTTGAAACCAAGTCTCCATAGAGAGAATGCTGAAGACTATAAATATACGTTCACTAAGCACCAGTATGTCAGGCACTTTGCATGTTCTTACTTAATCATAATAAACCATGAAGTATTATTTTAATACTCTTTTACTTATAAGGACATAAATACCAAGACATTATATATGAGAGTACACACTGGGATCAGAACCCGGGCTGTTCAGGCTGTTTGAGTCCAGTATCCCTATCCTTCAGTTAGTGAAGGTCTTGGTGGCATTCTAGGTTCAAATCCTACTGCCTTACCCCAGCATACCTCAGCCAGCACCTTGATTGCTATGATGAGATGGTTTGGGTAATGACAACGACTGAACTGGGTCATGTAAAGGAAGGCTCTAAAGCAGCCCAGATTTGCTCCCTTTCCTCAATCCTCCATTTTCTGGTATCTGCCAGATTCAGACAATGAAGCAAGAACCAGCAAGAACATGGAGGATGGATAGTGAGTAGCAGAAGTGTACCTAAGAGCAAGCCAACCAGCTACAATTCAAGAGAAAAGGATGGGGGAGGCAGGAAATAGCCAGACTAAGCAACAACAAAGGACAAAGACTATAAAGGAGGAAATGAGGCATCCAAGGAGGAAAGAGAGTGTGCTTGCTGTATGTTTACTGACCATCCCCTGTTGCCAAGCAATAGTCTACAAGTTTTACGTACACCAGCCACTTCATCTTCCTTAGCCCTGCGAAGTGCACACCTGTTATATGAGTAGTCACATTTTGCTGATGGGAAGACTGCATTTAAGGGGGACAAAATGCATTGTCCAAGACTACAGAGCTGGGTGGCAGAGAGAGAATTTGAAGCCAGGCCTGTGTATCCCTACCTACCAAGTCTCGTGGAGTCTTGGGCAAATGTCTCTCCTCGCCATGGTGTGTGGCCCCAGATCCTGAGATTTGACAGGTGTAGACAACAGATCAGTCCAGCCCTGCCTGTGCAGAGCTACCAGGGCTTCCTCTATCCCAGGGAGGGGAGAGAGAGGAGCACACTGAACAGCAATCTGTTTCCAAAGTTTGACAGTGAATAGAGCCCAGGGTCCATACTTGGTTGCTCACCTCCCCTGCAGAATGCATTCTCTGCTCTCAGACAAACCATGTTTTCATCCCACCACCTGTCATGAATGAGCACACAGGTGTGTGCACGTGCTTGTGTATGTGGGGGGGGGGTGAGGGGGCACGACACAAAGATCACCCTCAGGTGTCATGTGGTAAGACACTAACAACCTTGTTTTATAGACAGGGTCTCCCACTGGCCAGAAGTTCAGCTGGTAAGCCCCTGGAATCTGCCTGTTTCCACTTATCCCCACTGCTGGAATTATAAGCACATGTCTCCATGCTCTTGCCTTTATGTGTGTGCTGGGCATCAAGTTCAAACAGCCACACTTGTGCAGAAAGAGCTCTACTGACTGAGCTCCCTCCCCAGCCCACAAACTGTGTTCCTCATGTGCAGGAGACTTCTCTCCCATTTCTCCATCTCTTCCATAAAATAAGTAAAACCTTTCTCTGAAGAGCTGACCATCTGTCTGGTTGCCACTGCTTCCTTCCCCGTTAAGAAGGCACAGCCTTCTCTCTGCTGTAGGAACCATACTGGGGCCCACTCACCACATTCCCATTTTATGGTAGGCTGGTCATCATATTTATTGGGAATTGAAGTTCATTTCGCTCCCTTTCCTTTCTTTTAGTTCTTGGAATTCAAATGTCCCTGCATCCTCGGGGCTGAACTGAGTTCAGCATGCTTGATAAGGGATGGCTTACTGCATGGGCATCATATATATTTCAAATTCTGCCCATCACAGTCACACTCCTCTCTTGCCAGCAAAATCTGGGGCAGCACTTTGAAGATTTGCAAACCTAGTCTAAGTATGGGCATTTGTTTGCTATTTCAAGTCTTTGTGTGCTAACAAGTTCTATATGCGTGCGTGTCACTGCAGCGCAGTGGGGTAACATGCGCCAGGTATCTGTTAACAACTACTTTCTGAGAATTGTTGATAACAGCAACAACAGCAGCAACAGCGAAGTTCAGGAGCATGGGATCTGTTACTCTTTTTAAAGATATATACAACTCAGTAAGTTTAGAATTTTTTTTAAAAGTGAAGATGAACAGGCTGAGAGAGAAGAGAAATTCAGTGTAAATCTGTCTGAGCCACTTAGCTGTCATGAAGAGAAGGGGGTGGGGGTGGGAATATGATGGGATGTACCATTCAATTATCTGTTCAAAGGAAACAGAACAGTCTACTCACTTATCAGTTTGTTATCAGAGGGTCAGCATCCCCCTTACACAGAACTATCTAAGATACAGCCAGGGGGAAACTGACCACCCTTCATCTGGACCCCTTTGCATCCTGAGTCCATCTCCCTGAAGAATTTTCTTGTTTCCCCAAAGAAGTATAGGTGCAAGTCTCTACAGGCACTGAATGCTTGTGAATGACAAAGCAGTCAAAGTCTTGAATATATATATATATATATATATATATATATATATATATATATATATTTGTTTCTCCTATAGATCATGATTATAAGTGGGGTGTGATGTTAAATAGTGTCTAGATAGAGCATGTTGTTTCCTGGTTGTGTGTACTAGGTGGAGGGCAGATTCCTCTTACAAGTGTCATCCCTCTAGTTGCCCAGCCTTGCTTTTGAGAGGAGCTATGCAATCACTGGTTCTAAGCTGAGTATCAAAGAAGTGATAAAGTGCAGGCATCATGTTATTGGCTGAGATAGGATGCCAGAGGCATACATCTATTACCAAGGAAATTTGCCTAACCAGAATTCTTGTTTACATGGGAAGCACTTCACCAAGCACTTCCCAGTTGTCTACAGAGTGCCACCATAATGATAAGAGTTTAGTATTCAGTGCCTGTGAAGACTTGCACCCAAACTTCTCTGGTGAAACAAGAAAATTCTGCAGGGAGATGGGCTCAGGATGCAGAGGCTCCAGAGGAAGAATGTTAAGTTTCTACATGGCTGTATCTTAGAGGGATAGTGCCTGTATGAAGGGGGATGCTGTAGCAGAATAGAAATGCAGAAACATTGACAAGGAGACAGAATTATTGGGCACCAGGGATCTCTTTCATCCAATAGGTGTTCCCAAAACATGGAGTACAGGAGCAGAGTCAGAAAACTAGACAATCGCCCCAGACTAGAATTCATAGTAGTTGTATCTATAGGTAGACCAAATTGCTCCCATCACCAAGCTGGCTTTATTAATAATAGTTAACTTTTTTTTCAGCACTAGAGAATGAACCTTGAAATTACTAGGCAGTTGCTTTATTAATGAGTTACATCTTCCAACCCATTTTGCTTTTAATTTTGCAACAAATTTTCACTAAGTTGGATTTGATATGTACCTAGGATGGACTTTGAACTTAAAGGATGTTTTAATCCTTTGCCCTTAGCTTCCTGTAGTGGTCTTCATGAGAATGGGTCCATATGCTTATGTTTGGTTACCTTGCTAGAACTATTTGAGAAGAATTAGTGACTGTAGCCTTGCTGAAGGAGATGTGTCACTGGGGGCAGGATTTGAAGTCTTAGTAGCCCACTCCACACCCACCCAGTTAGTATTGGCCTCTTGCTTATAGGTTCAGGATATAAGTTCTGAGCTACTTCTCAAGCATCATGCCTGCTTGCCTGAAGCTGTGTCTCCACCATGATGGTCATGAATGCACCCTCCCAAACTGTATGCCCCAAATAAGTTCTCGCGAAAGTTCTCTAACTTCTGTATAACTTGGTCATGATGTCTTATCATAGTGATAGAAAAATCAATTAAGATACAAGTGTGCACCACCAGACTGGACTAATAATGGTTACTGTTGCCCTGAGCCATTACAAAAGTCACTGCTTTAGTAACTAAAGTCACAGTTGGTGTCTACATGACCAAAATACTGCTGGTCTTCCTCTGAGGTTGTTGTGGGAAATATTAAAAAGAATGGCTAGCTCCCACGCTATGCCCAGCTACTCTCTGCTCAATGTTCTCGCAGCCTGTAGCTAGTCTTCCCCAGTCAGCAGTCTTCCCTTCTCCAGTTTGCCTGCCTCAGTGCCACCTGTACCTTCTCAGCCATAAACCCCCTGTGGTCGGTGGTCCCAAACTCCAGTAACCCAGTAAATCAAAACTCTAGAAGCTTATAATTAATCAGTCAGATTTATATATCAATAAATTCTCAATTCACAAGATGCCCACACAATAATTTCAGAGCCAATTGATAATGATACAGGCTGCCCACCTAGGTTAGACAAGTTATCCCAATATTCTATCCTCTTATGATATACATATCTACCTGTGGCCATTTAAAGCCACGTGGACTCCAGATCATCTTCCTCTCCTTCTACCGTCCTTTCTTCTGTCCTTCCCTCTGTCCCCATCTCTGAAACTCTTCACTCTGCCTCCCCTTTCCCTGTCCAATCACAGGCTTCTTGTATTAATATTTAAACTGATTGGACAGAGAAAATTCTGCCTTCTGTGGAATCAGACATAGGAAAAGAGAGTTGTCTTTCCTACCTAGGCTTTTCTACTGTTTGGAAATTTCATTGACTGATATCATAGCCATCAAGAGTAATAGATTAATATAAAAATTAAATATGAGACTACATACTACCTTTAAAAAGTTGAAATGTATTATTTTATATTTACAGGTATATACCGCTGTCTCATGGTTGTTGGTTATCCTTCATAAGAGTATCTTGAATCTGTGGTTTATCACCAGGCAGCCCTGTAGCAATATAGGATTACCTAGGATCCGAAGTAATTGGAGCTCTCGTCCAAATATTTGCTGATAGACAACCTCTGAGTTCCTAAACAAGTGAGCAGTAAAGTCCCACATTGCATTCCTCTGCCTCGTACCTGTCAGAGACAGATAAGTACACATGGGCAGCTTCTTTGATATGTGTCCAAATCCATTATCAGAGATAAGCAAGCTTAAGTACAACCCCATGATTTAACTACATTTCAGATTTGGTAGGGAGCGGCAGGAAGGATCCCAGACAGAACCCAATGTGCTCAGAATGCATCGGTTGCTCCAGCTCCCCAAAGGCCCCCTTCCCCAGGTAGGGAAAGAGCCTAGAAATTCCTTTCAGTCTTCTCTTCAAGACAGCTGAGATGACCTCAGGGCCCAGTTTTATTTTTTGGTGGCTTACAAATGGCTAATTGTAGCACTGTGTTTACCACTAAAAAAATAGATATTAATCCAAGCTCATGCTTGCAGTTGGCAAAATTTCTAAGCAGGTAAGATTAGCAAGCATAAGTCAAATGCAGGGTTGCCTTCAACTACAGAATGTGGCATCTGAGGATGGTGGTGGACTGGGTGCTACTGTACCTCAGTGTAGCACTTCAGTTTTTCTTTTACAGGTCATCAATACTTCCAGAATTGTTTTATTAAAAAGTTTTCTTTCTTGCCAGATTTTGAATGTTTACTAGAAAGGGCTGGAAAAAAATGAGACATTTCTTCTCTTGAAGAATAATAAACACCAAAATGTAAAAGATCTGCTGAAAAATACCCATCTTTGCCTAGACTGTGCAGTCTCCCCAGCCACGCTGCCTTCACCCTTGTGATCAGAGACCCATCTTGGAGACAGTAGGACTCCTGCCAGCAGTGCTTAGCCTTCACCTGGGAGATTCCTCCCCACCCAACAAGCACCCGAGGCCCAGGAGTGAGTCCCAAACACTCTGATAGGAATGTCTCTGAAAGGATTTTGTGTCCTCCTCTGGTTTGTCTTCTGGGAATAACATACCCGTATTCAGAATCTTTAAGAAGTCCTTTCACCACTGGGTATAAAGAGCTGGGCTAAAAATGAGAAGTTGCTTAGCTTAGCCATAGGGTAGCTTAGAGAAAGCCTTTAAGTGTTCATGTTACAAGGTGATTGGAGAGACAATTCATTTTGGAACCCGGGGAAGGGATCCTTTATATTAGAGTTCAACATAAGCTAAGTAGCATGGTATTAGGCAGAGGTCTAGAGTTTGCATGGGACTCAAGTGCCAACACTGTAGTGCAAGCTGCCACCATAAAAAGACTCAGCTGGTTATCATCCTTATGCAATTTCCAGCTCATAAACTTAGAGTCTACAGATGCTTATAGGATCCAGCATGCAGAGAAAATTACATATTGAAAGAAACTATTAACTAATTTCATGGAAAGCAAAGAAGCGAGTGACCTCTAAGGTGGGCACAATGTTGGTTGTACCATTACTTCTCTGTCATTATTTGAGAAATCATTTGCCATTTGCATTCCATCTAGGGGGCATATAATTTGGGTGGCCTGTTAGTTCTGTTGACCTGGTGTAAGTTTCCTTGTCATATTAATCTCCCTGATATCTTTTTTCCTAAATTGATCTTCTTCACACCAGGAGCCATTTTTGTCTGTCTCTGTACTATAGGCCTCACATTTTCTATACTATTTGTTGAATGGAGAATGTGTTCATGACTACATCACCTACCTTTAGGGTTTAGATCCATGAAATGTATATGGGATCCCCTCCCCAATGCTAGCAGGCCATGATATGCCTTTACGGACCACAAAGAGTCTAGTGAGGATGGGATGGCCTATCTGTAGCATGGCTATGCCTCTAAGATGGCCTATTCTGTAGTATGGCTATGCCTCAAAGACTGTATGCAACTGGCCCACAGTTCCCTTGGAGGTTAGAGTCCATTAAGAAGCAGGTTAAAACTTGGGAAAACTGCTAGAAGACTTGGGATCTGACTGACTCTGTTGTCAAGAACAGTATTAATGCTACAAAAACCTATTAAGGTACCTTTCTGGTTTCTGTAACTCCTTCGTAGAGAGTGTTCCGCCTAATGTTTCCATTAACCTCAGTCATAGCCCTGGCTGTGCTGTATTCCACGTGCCTGTCCCCTTCTTTGGTTACTGGAACAGCACATGGACATTTCATGTCCTTTGATGGCCAGTTACATCTTGTGCACAGTCATAGCCTGGAATTCTCTGCTTGAACCTGGACCTTCCAATTACAGGTTCAATGTTCTTTCTGCTGAATTGGCACCAAGAAAAGCAGCCTTGTCTTTATTGTGTGAGGATGGAAATGTAGGAAACTATGGGCCCATCTGAGGTTTTTCTCTCTGTACTAGCCTAGCCTTACTTCATTCCTCAAAGACCCCTGGAGTGCACCTGGCGGGTGTGTGTGTGTGTCTGTGTGTGTGTGTGTCTGTGTGTGTGTGTGTGTGTGTGTGTGTGTGTGTGTGTGTCTGTCTGTGTGTGTGTGTGTGTGTGTGTGTGTGTGTGTGTGTGTGTGTGTGAATCATCCATTTCCTTTCCCTTGGTTGAATTTGATGTTCTCTTCAGCTCCATCCCAATGGACAGGTTGATTTTTTTTTTTTTTTTGGTCACTAAACAACAGCTACCCCTGTATTCCAAATGTTCCCTCTACTTCAGATCCTGAGCAGGAGGCTTCACGTGCACTCAGAATTACCCATGGGAGGGACTCTATTGGTGAAAAGGCTCTTAGGTGGAAAGGCTCAGGAGGGCTATCTATCTGGCACATGTCACTCAGCTTGTAAGTGGCAGAGCTGGAAATCCTCCTAAGACTAACTGGATGAGTGTTAGCCGTTTAGGTAGCTCATATTCTCACTTGTCTTATAAGCTACCCTGGGACTAGGACCTTACAACAATGCAATGTTCTGAGAAAGCAGACTGTGGTGCCTTCCTGACGTTAGGATTATACAGGTGAGTGACTAGGTGGAAGAAGAGAGGTTATAAGTCTGTGTGAAAACAGTAGCCATGCCAGCTCTCAGGAGCTGCCCTGGGCCACCTAGGCCATATGCTTTCCATGCCTGTGGCCTTCTCGTCAGCTAGCATGGCAGCTACTCCCAAATGCTGTCCTAGGACCCCTGAATCACCTTTTAAGACCTGTAGCTCAGCTCACAGGGAGGAGTTGGAGTTTTCAACTCAGAGCTGTTGAGTGACCACTTTAGCCAATACAGGAGGTTTTCTGGACATCATATTTTTTATTTTTTACTTGAGCTAATTTGCTTCAAAATGGCCTTTTTTAGTTCCCATTTTTCAAAAATCTGGACTCATTTCCAATGTTTGGTAGATCTAGTCTTAATGTATCATCACAAGAAAGTCCTGGGCTAAATACTTTTGATCCCTTTCTTGAGAATAAATACAGGTATCTCCCCTGTCTCTCTATCTTCCAGCTTAATCTACTTGTCTCTACGTACTCATTCAGTGGCCGTTCTCTTCACTGAGATCTCCATGACCCCGCTGTTAAACCTCAAAGACCACTGCAGCCCTTTTCTTGATTTCTGCCAACACTGGGCACCATTCACTCTCTGATGCTCTCATTGCTTGCTTGTTGGCTCACCTTCTATTACTATTACTATTACTATTACTATTACTATTACTATTACTTCTATTATTATTATTACTTTGCTGCCTCTCTGTCTCCTTTGAGGGTTCCTTTGCCCTTAAATGTTATTTCTTGTAGTATAGTAGTTTATTCTTCTATGTGTTTCAGTCAGGCTCTCTCTATGTAGCCCAGGCTCACGATTCTCCTGCCTCCACACCTCACTAGTGCTGGTCTTTCAAGTGTGTGCTACTACACCCTGTTTAGGGGTCTGGTTTCAATTTTTCTCTGGACTGATTTCATCATTTTCTGTAGTTCCACTTGCCAGCAGTATGCCTACTGTTTGTACCCAGACCTTCTGCTTGCTCTCTAGACCCATATCCAATGGCCTTTGAGCCCCTCCCACCCACTATCATCATTCCCTCCTCCTCTGCTCCCACATATGTTCTTCACCCTGTTTCCATGAATTCCGACTCTCTACCTGATGCCGAGAAACCTGCCCAACTTCCTGTACTCCTCACTAACTGAGTGTCAGTGTTCAAGAACTGTCAACCTTGCCTCTGTCTTACCAGTCACCTCGACACCATCTCTGCTGCTGCCAGCCTTTCCCAGGCTCGTTGGAGTGGTCTTCCTGACCTGTGCTCATCCTGTGTGGCCACTGTGACGTTGGTCTAACATGTGCATTTGAACACATTACTCTCCAGCATTGGCATCTCCAGTGGCCTCTAGCGATCCTATAAACTCAGTGAACCTTATATTCTTGAAGATGCCTTAGGGATCTGCTCCTGGCTGACACTGCTGCTTTTGTTCAAACTCTCCTTTGGCCCCACTACCTTGTTTCACTTCCTCCACCTTGCCCTGCTTCCTCTCACCACCGGGGAACACAATGTCCTGAACCATCACTTCTGTCAGAAAGCCTTTCACGAGCTCTCTCATTCTCACCTTCTCCTCTGATGCTTTCTCCTACATGGGGAGCGCTCGTCTACCCAGCAGAGCATGTTTGACAGTGGGATGCCTAGCTATTTGTCTCCAAGCCTCTGCGAGCATCACATTTTCTATTTTGTATTTTCTCAGTGCTAATCACAGTACCTGGAAATATCGATAAAAATATTTTTGTGGCATGAGTCACTAAACATAAAAGACATGAAGCGATTTCTAGACTGTTCTGTGAGGAGGGGGTTTCTGAGTCCCTACTTAGGAGATGGCTCTGTTTGTAAGTATAAGGTTTTTGTTTTTGTTTTTTTTTAAGTTCTTAAACATTTAGCATTTCTAGCAATGTCCTAGATTCAGGAAATTGGGTAGCAGGCCCTACTGCCATCTGCTTGCATGTAGATTGAAATCTAATTCTTCCTCAAGGCCTGTCCCGTCAGTCAGTCCAGCTTACCTTGCTTAACCCCCCGTGGCTGCCTCCTTTGCTTGTCAGGCTCCTGTGGTACGTGTCTAGCTACAAACCTAGCCCATTCTTGCCTCCATGCCATGGTTGCTACAAAAGGGTCTTCCCAGTCTATGTTATTCAGCCCACCCTGCACTTTCTGACCCCAACCTATCACCATCTGACACATGGTTTCTTCAGAGCATCTTCCTGCCCGGCAGTTCATTGTCTCACCTTACCATATTGAGAGCTTATCAGAGAACTGCCATGCCTTGAGTATTACAGGAGTCCTGGCATCTAAGGTAAGAACTTCAGAAGAGTGTTACACAAAACCATTAAAAAAATAATAAAATTGGATCTGTTGTTAAGCCAAGAATTCCAAAGTCTGTCATGCACAGAGGATGTTCAAGATCATGTCTTACTCATCTTATGCAAATGACCTAGGAAATTATTCACATAGCAGTTGAGTTTTATATACTCATAGCAAAATTCCTGCCCTTTCCTACATAAAAAGACAAATATTTGGTTCTGTACAGGGTTGCTTGGCAGTGTTCCTCTTGTGTAGTCACTGTGTTATCCATTCTATTCTTAAAATAAAAATAAGTCATGGTTAGATTGTTTCTTTCAAAATAAATTGTCTTTTAGAGTTCCTGTCGCCAAAGGCTGCATTATATAGGTTCTTTGTAAGGTAATGGTACCTGTTGGTCAGAGTCTTTCCAGTACCATGATTGGCTGTTTTTGTTCACTGTTTGAACCCAGAATTCTGGTAACCGACTGGCTGTCTTCTTATGATTTGTGAAATTTAGAGTGACCCCCAAAAAGCCTTCCCTAGGTAAGGCCTGTGGGGGAATTTGAAGATTTTTCTTGGTGGCAATAGGCAATAATAGCCTTTCAAAAGACACATAAATGCATGGTTGTTTTATTCACAGAGGCAAGGAGGAGGAAGGGAGGAGGAAGAGGAGGAGGAAGAGAGGAGGAGGAGGAGGGGGAGGAGGAGGAGGAGGAGGAGGAAGGGAGGAGGAAGAGGAGGTGGTGGTTGTGGTAGTGGATTGGCACAGTCCCAGTGTAAAGTATACTAGAAGGTTTTCTGTGACTGCATAACACCAGGTTCCTAAATGATGGACTCACTTCACTATGAAGTCACCTGCTTGCTGGGCCTGCTGTGGGGGTGTGAAAGATGACAAAATGGCCCGAATGGTCCACCTGACAAGGACCCTTACTACTAATGAGAGCTACATTGTTAAGGCATGTCAGTGCCTGTTCTGGAAGTATGCAAAGCCCCGTGTTTTCAAGCTTTTCCATAGGATTCTGCCCTGTCTTGAGAAGTAGCAAAACTCTCTCACAACCCATGGTCTGCTGGGAGCAGCTTGTTGACTGAGTTAACTCTAGGAAACTCATTTCTCAAGTTCTTCCCTGCCCACATGTACCATGAGTTACCCAGAAGGCAGCTGCTGTTCTCCCCAGTGGAAATTCCCTCAGGCTCCCGTCGGAGGCCACTCCTCCCTGTCTCTAGTTTGGGTGAAGGCGTACTGGGAAATGGCTTCCTGAACTAAGTCCTCAGTGTCCATGGTCGGTCTGTAAATGCTAATGAGAGTTTTGAGGCTCCATGGCAGTATTCCTGCTCCTCACAATGTTCCACTAGCCCCTCAATTGTTGCAGGTAGAATGGAAGGTAGGCAGATAGTAGATAGAAGGACCATTACATTTTTAAAATGTCTTTACTTTTATTATTCAGGGTGTGCATGTTTGTGTGGGGCAGGGCACACATGTGGCCATGACGTGTAAGTGGAGGTCAGAGGACAACTTTCCTGAATTTTTTATTATCTTCCACCATGTGTGTCCTTGGGGATACAACTCAGGTGTTCAGGCTTGCTCGGCAGCCCTTTACCCTCGAGCCACCTCACAGGTCTCTCAGTGACGTTTTAAAGATAGATCCTTCTATTTCCCCTTATTTGTTCATGGTTGCCACATGGTTTGAAACTCTCCTTGTCTGTGGCTAGAGAAATACTCTCTAGTAAGATGGTAAGGTGTTGAGATTCTGGAAGTTTCCCAGAGGGGAAGGGGTTAAAGCGAAGCAGTGTACATGGGTCTATGCTGGCAATGTGAGTATTACATTATCCATTTCAGCAAATACCTTGGACCAGATCCATCTGTCACATACAGAGATAACATTGACCATTCAGGAGAGACTTGCCAAGTCTAAGATGCCAGCTGTCCTCTCCTGTCTGCTGTGGGTAGAGACTGCCTCTTTATAACCAGCCGAGGTAGCCATTGCAATGATCTAGGCCTCCAACCCAAATCATTGTTCTCTCCTTTGTGTCCCCTTTAAAAGAAAATAATCAAGTAAGGTACTCCTTCACTGGTCCTGTGGTGCCGTGGGGAATGTTTTACTTCCCACGTGAACCCAGCCATGCTGCTGGAGAGGCAGAGGGAGCGTGTGCATGCAGGCTCAGCATGTGAGCGGACAGTATCTAAGCTTATACAGCCTCTCGCCTCAGTGGTCCAGCATCCAAGTGCAGGTTGCTGACTTAGGCACTGGAGGAAACCTGTCACTCTCAGTTGAGAGCTGGTACAACTACCACTCAGTACTTGCCTTGTATCCAACACTACAGAAATCCAAAGGAGTTCCATCTGAGAACTCAGATTCACTTTGGAGGACTTCTGCAGCCCCGGATTAGATCTGCTAATTTTTATCTTAGCTGTCTCGATGGGTTTCTTTCATAAAAGCATCAGAATCCATATACCCAAGAAACAGAAAGGAGGGAGGAGGAGCCAGCAGGCATGGGTCCGAGTTGCCCCAGTGTGGGCAAGATTGTAGATCAGCGAAACCTTTGTTGGGAGCAGTGTGGGGGCAGCATTAGTGAAAGCCACAGGCTTTGCTTTGACTTAGCACTGGGTCTTCTGCTATCTGTCATATGGAGATAATCAGAGATCTCCACAAAGGTAAATAGTTTTCATTATTTGAAATAGCAAGGGGCAATAGTAGAAGTGTCCCTCAGTGATGATAGATTGGTTGTTTTCACATGGTCAAGAATTACAACACAGCTATTAAACAGTACAGTGCTGACGGCTGCTTATGGGCACGAGATGTTTTAAAGTAAACTTGGTACTATAGGGAAAATACAATATCATGCAAAACATACATGGATGAGTATGTGTAGAAAAGTAATCTAAAACAGTCCCCAGTGTGTTGGCAGATGAACATTTTGACGACTAGTTTGATTTAGATTGTGCTTATTATTTCTTTATTTTGTACATTACGCTTGGATTTTGTTTGTAGCTAGAATTAGCAACAATTAACTTTTTCTCTATATATCAGATAAATGTGTGTGTGCTTGCATGCATACACACACACACACATTTCTATATTTATTTTTTTCTGTTCTTTTTTTTATTAGATATTTTCTTCATTTACATTTCAAACGATATCCCGAAGGTCCCCTATACCCTCCCCTCACCCTGCTCTCCTACCCACCCACTCTCACTTCTTGGCCCTGGTGTTCCTTTGTACTGGGACATATAAAGTTTTTAAGACCAAAGGGTCTCTCTTCCCAGTGATGGCCGACTAGGCCATCTTCTACATTTCTGTATTTAGAAGGTATAATGAACATCACTTTTTAAAGAACCAAAATGACAGAAAAGTAAATAAAGTCACCTGGCTTTGGCTGTTTGAATCTAAAGAACCCCGAGCCCTCCCTACTACTTATCTGGGCTTTTGGAAAACTATGTGGGACTATATAGATACTAAGGTTATTAATTCCTATCCTTAAATGCCTTCCATTATCAAATTCATTAACAGTTCCTGCCTTTATGTCAGAGATGCTTTCTGTGGGCCAAGCAGTGTCCCCAGCTCTTTCGTTCACAACATTGTTTTCAAGGCAAGGGAAGGGAGTGAAGCAGAGTTACAAAGCTGCACACAAAGAGGTAACGCCATACTGCATGTCTCAACGAGCATGCCCTGCCCCTTCCACTTTGAACCCACTGAGGCAAGCTTCTCACTGAATGTTCTCTAGGGTTGCCTTCCTCAAAGGAGAGACCCTACTAAAGAACTAGCATTTAGCCTATTGGCAACCATGAGGCAAAAACAAGGAGGAGCATAATGTAAAAGCCTGGTGACCCAAGTTCAAGCCCCAAGACCCAGGTAAAGGGAGAAGGAGAGAACTGACTCCAGAGAGCTGTCCTCTGACCTCCACACTTGGCACTCAGGCTTTCGTGAAGACAGACACACAACAATGGATGGACAGGTGGGATGCATGGACGGATGGATGGATGGATGGATGGATAGATGGATGGATGGATGGATGGATGATGCATAGGTGCATGCATGGGTGCATGCATGGGTGCATGGATGGGTATATGGATGGATGATGGCAGTGTAGGCGGGTGGGTGGATGGATTGATGGATGGATCAATGGATGAAAGAAAGAAAAGAAGTTCAGATGGTATATATGGTAAAAAGGCCACACTTGGTGGTAATTTTTCTTGCTGGATGGTCCTGAAGTGGTATAGTAAGGGACAGAGAGTGTGCCCCATAGTCTTTCTCCCTTTTCCCTTTAGGTTCTAGGTATTCATGGGAGTCCTACCTGATGACCTTGCCCAATCCTGTCTTTTCCCAAAGACCTTACCTTTACACTCCCCAGTCAGATTATGTTTCCATCCTCTCAATCCCTCACAGCAGGGATTAAGTTTCAACAGGTGAACACTTGTAGGATCTACTTAACCCATGGTAAATTGAAAACTAGATGTATTCCTAAAATAAAATTGCATCTGTACTGAACACATGCAGACTTCTCTTGTTATTTTGTTTAGGAAAGAAAAATGGCTTTTTGGATAGCATTCATATTACTTTAGGGATCGCAAAAAAATTGCACACACTTCACTATTTAATGCGAGGGGCTTGAGCATCAGTGAATTTTGGTATCTGGGGGGTCCTGGTCCCCATGCTCCTCAATAGGAATAGGGTCTGGTGTTTCTCAGGATGCTTACCAAGGCTTCTGGTGACAACACTGAAAGGAAGTGGAGGAACCAGTACTAAAGAAAGCAGGCACTACCTCCTGGCCTGTGGGAAAAGAGGCTGGGCTTCCTTCAAATGAGCCTCCCTCTCACCATGGAATCCAGGACTTTCAGTGTCCTCTATCAGGGAGCTATTTATAAATGCATATTACCTGATCTCCTTCTCCATGTAGTTAAAGGCATGGTATACATGTGTTCTGTTTATATCAGTGCCTTAGGCGTTATAGCTGCTGCAGCTACCAAACACTGTGTCCTTTAGCCTAATTTTCATTCCGAAACCGAGAAGCATCTTCTTATAGCATTAGCCAAGCATCTCCTACTCACAACAGCTGCCGACTAGTAAACACTTAGTATGCGCCAAGCCTTAACGGATTAAGCACATTTGTGTGTACAGTCTACTTATTTCTCAGCAGTCCCCAGGGTGTGGGCATTATTAATGATCCCAGTTTTGCAAGAGAAGAAAATGAGGCACACAGAAGTTAAGTAAATCTCCCCGGGTGATATGGGAACAAAGTGGTAGAACCAGTATTCAGAGCTACTCTGAGGGCCTCCTGATCCTAAATCCTCACACCGACTGTTGATTCACTATTCTTAAAATACTCTTTTCATTTAGCAGTCTGTTTATCATGTATGACAGATATTCTCTGGAAACAGACAACACATCAAACTACTGAAAGGTTTCCAAACGCTTTTCTGTGTAATGTGTGTTTATGAGCTCAGGAAACTGGCATTGTGACCGCTTCAGCAGATTCCCGTCAAGTCTACTGTACCTGTGTCGGGCAGGTTCCTCTTGTCCACCAGACTTGTTAACTTAGTGTACCCTGTAAGTGCCTCCCAGAGCAGCAGAGAGGGAGAAACCTGGCATTGCCACTGTATGCTCCTTAGGAAAAGGTTCAGCCTCTCTAACCCGCATCTTACCCCACCTGAGAACCAAAGCAGCCGTCACAGGGTGACTGGGCCAAGGCAGCAGCAAGGAGTTGTGCCCAGCCCAGACCTAGCATGTGAGCAATACGCTCTCTTGCCAGGGATAGCAGGCTAGTGTTTTAGAAGTGGGGCTTTGTGTCCGTGTTGTGTCTTGTCTCAGCAGAGGCCTGCTTGCTCTTGACCCTGATTGTCTTTTCCAACTGCATGAGACTGCAGCCTCCGTAACCTTAAACCCTGCAAGGGAATGTGGAAGTGTACCGCATTTCACAGGACAGGGGCTCAACCTGCCCCAACCCAGACTCCTTTAGTCTTTTCCCTAAATGGCAGATTGGCATTGAAAGTTGATTAATTCGGTGGATAAGAAGCTTAACGTGGTTTTAGAGCCAAAAGCAGTAAAAGTTTATTCGAACAAAAAAATTTTTTTAATGTGGTTCTGTTTTCCAAGCCTGTTTGTGCATCTTTGCCAGCAGCTGTGGCATCTCCACCCTTTGTGTTTTTCATGTAAATTACCAGGGCTTTGTGATCTGAAACCAGCTTGATAAGTCCTCTACTCAGTAGCTCCATAAAGGCTGCCCTGGTCAAGGAACCTCAAATCTTCAGTTCCTGAGGGGAGGGGCATGATACTGGAGTAATGAGCTATGGTTGGGAGTTCCTGTATGGAGTCTGGAGAGTTTAGCATTGTTTAACAAAGCAAGGTTGAGGAACCTGTTCCGATAGTTACCTGGGGACCATTTCTTGGCCTTGCCCTGAGCCTTGTTTACTGGGTCGTTTTGTCTTCATTGGCCAACTTTCTGTCCTTGTTCTTCTGGGCATCCTTGAGCAACAGTGATGCTTAAAGAGGAGTAACAACCACAGTAGCCTTATCGAGATGTTAGATTGAAAATTAAAAACGTTAATTTTTAAAGGAGTAAAATTGTACCGAGCGTCCTCAGGTTCAAGCTGACTTGGACACAGTAGAAGCCTAGCAGTCTCTGGCTGCTCGTCCGAACCCATGATACAAGAAAAGGAGACCATGATCAGTATAGATTTGTGGGCCACAACCCCGCTGGCCCCATTCAGCTGCTTGCTAGCCTGAGAGTTAGGGACATTTTCTGCCTTTCATTTATATAATTTGCTGATGTTTATAGTTTCTAATATTCTTCCTTTGGAAGGATTCTTCCAAGCGATTCCCCTTCCATTTCCATAGCTGCCCCAGGGATGTCAGGGAGCCCTAGCACAAGCAGAGTGCCATGTTGTCATGGTAAATTTGGGGAAGGGGGTTTGGGGGGACCATAAGGAGAAAGGGCTTGTAGATGTATAGAGAGATTGGCACTGTGGAAAAATTATTGTCACCTACGTTTCAAATGGATGGAAATACAGACTGGCGACCTACAAGGTAGCAGAACAGGCACCTTTCTGCATGGATTACCATAAGCCTGCCTGCTGACAGAAAGTGAGTGAACGTCAGAAGTGCTTGGTGTAGAACAGTGGTCTAAGATAAGGGAGTGGGCTACCGGTGATGTCTGACCATACATCGAATCCCGGATCCCCTCGTGAACTGGAGATGCAGCAGTCTGTGCAAAGGAAGGACTCCCCAGGCTGTTTGGCTGGCTGCTTGGGTCTTAGCTAATTGTTTTTCCTAGGAAGAAAGAATCACAGCCCCCTTTAAGGACATACAGAAACATCATTGAATGGGCAAGCATTTGTCCTCCGGACAGAACGGTGTTTTAGCTTTGCCAAGAAGCAGGTGCTTGCAGAATAAGTCTGTTAAGCTGTTACCAGCTGCTGCCTCGGAGAACTCTGCTGGAGCCAGGTCCTTTCCTACCGATCTCCACTTGATAGAACTTTCTATCAAAATAAGACCTTGCCCATTAAATTTATGCAGTGTCATGGAGCAAGACTATCCTGAAAAAGATTACAAGTGGAGAAAGTGGGGGTTGGGTTAGTTTTAATCCCAGATAGCAGATACTGAAGGGTGTTCCATGGCTGGGATTATTAAGACTTCAGCTCAGGTGTTGCCACCAAAGAAGCTGTCCCGTCCACAGACTCTAGGCACCTGCTTCTACACTGCCCTGACTGTAATTTCTCTTCTTAGCTCTTAGTACCATCGAAAATGAATTCTTTTTTACTTTTGTTTGCTTAAAGTCCATTATTTTAATATTCATTTCACATGTGATCATTGCTAAACTTTTAAAATCATAATAATCAAAATATTCTCAGACAAAACTATTTGGAGCAAGTATCTCTAATAATGCATGTGTTGTTTCTGATAACTTATTTATAAAGTTTATTTCTACTGTAGTCAGAAAACACATGAAACAGAAATTCTACAAGGATAGTTACAAAAAGTGCACAAACTGGCAACTTTGTTCTTCCTCTCTCCTACCTTTATGTTTACTGTGCTTGAACACGAGGGTCGAGGGGTCCCAGGCATCTTCTCTACTGGGTTCCTGAGACCTGCTAGACTTCCTGTCTTATAAAAATCACCTAGGAATGCTGGGTAAATATCAAGTAATAGGAAGTAACCAGGGCTAAGGGACAGTTCACTCAGTGTGCTCTTAGCGGCTGAGGTTTTACTGTACCTTTGGGGTACAGGAGGAAAACCCTGGGTTTGGGACCAGAAAGTCTAATACGAGCTGAGCCGTGCTGAGTAAGGGATTTGCTGTAAGGCTCAAACCCTTCCCCAGGGAGGTGGTTGCACCCTCACGGTGTGAGCGCAGCTCCAGCAGGCAGACACTGCCTTCCCGGGTTTTATTTTTCCCCTTTTAACAGATGGTCCCAATGGACCTGCTTCCAAGGTTTTTTGAGGAAATATCCTCCAAAACAACCCAAAATATATTTTTAAGTCTTCCAACACATGCTTCCTAAATAAAACAAGAAGCATTCGGTAAATTGCGGGTGACATACACAGTAGAAAAATGCTGTAGGGGAAGGAGCTTCCAGTTTGCCCAGGCATCCAGTGCCTGGTGTCAGGAACACTGGAGGATGAGGCCCTGTGCCCTGGTCTTCAGACATGGAGGAAAATTAAGACACTTCCAGGGAACTTCTAGAAGAAAAAAAAATATATATAAGAGGAAAAGCATACTTTAGGCAAAGATTTCTTAGATATGATAATCAATGCACTATCTACAGGAAGAAAACCTAGATAATAAGACCATCAGTGTTTGACTTTTTCAACAACAGGATAACCAAGAGGAGTCCTGGTGAGGATCCAGTATGGATAGTGTAGCAGAAGCTGAAGGACTTGAACCAGACAATAACTCATTGCAATGAATATTTGCAAGTAAAGATGCGTGGGCAGAAGATTATACTGTATAACATATTACAGCTTCCAGGACAAGAGATTTTCTGTGCTTTGCAGGGTTTTTGTTTGTTTGTTTTCAGTTTTGTTCATTTGTTTACTTTTAAATTTTTGTTTATTTTCTTTTGGGGAGCTTGGTTGCTAGGGCAGAGGGGGATGGGAAGGGACAGGGAGATGAGTGGGTTTGGGTACATGATGTCAAACAAAGAATCAATAAAAAGTCAATTTAAAAAAATTAGTTTGGCCTTTCAAAAGACACTTGAGAAAAATTAAAAGACAAGATGCAAATATAAAATAATATTTGCAGATATCATTACTGATAAATAACTTGTGTCCACAGTCTGTACAGAAATCTTACAAATTCATATGAAGACAGTAGGTGTCCGTACAAGGCAATATGATTCAACAATAAAGATGAATTGACTAGCATACATGCTCCAACATGCACAAAACTCATAAATATGCTATGAAGTTAACAGCTCACAAAAGACCAGGCAAGATACACTCGTTTTGTGAAATGTCCAGGCAAGGCAAATCTGTAGGGCCTAAATGTTGCCCAGCGCCTGCAGATGGCTTGGAGGAGCCTGACAGTTAATGACAGACAGGACCTTTCTAGGAAGAGACTTGCACACCTCCTCTGTGCTCTCAAGCATGTGCAGGGAAGACTGAAGGATTTCAAGGCATCTAAGTCACACAACAAAAGTTCTGTTTTGAGCTCTCCTGGGAGTGCACTATCCAGTCTGTAACTGTTGGTAGTTGTTTTCCTGTATACAATAAAACAAACGATAACAAAGTGAAGATTTTAGAAAAACAGGACTGTGAATGGATGAATGTGTTTTAATACATTAATTATTTAGTTCTCTGAAACATTAGACTTTCTAAAAATGTATATTACACTTTTACAAAAGTTTTTTAAAAAGTGGGTTTGGTGGCTAAGGAATTTCTCAAGTGTAAGCAGAATGTCACTGAGAGAGCCCAGCTAATTTTAAATGGAACATGGATGAACTTTTTTTTGCCTTAATAATAATGAGATTTTATGATTTAAAAAGGATTAGGGTAGAGGTGCATGTTTTATTGGAGAGATCAAGTTAAAGAACTTAAAAATGTTATGGATTTAAAGCATACATGTGACACCAGCCATCCAGTCATGGAACTGGGTATGCGTGCATGGCTCAGGACAGCCCTACATGTTATCCAATTGAAAAAAGGAAGCCACTTGTGACTGAGACTGAATACCAAAGCCTAGGAATTCACCCAGCATCTCTTTCTCCCCTCTTTCCTACCAGGGGAAAAAAAAAAAAGACTGTGGGAAACTCCCCTGACAGCCTCTCTCTTTTTTCTTAAGCATAATCGTCCTAGGCTGGTGAACAAGTGGCTGGCTGCAGAGCTGTTTTGACCAACCAGAAAGAGCAGTTCCCTTTGACCTCACATAATTCTGATTTCAGAATGTCACATGTTGCTGGCTGCCAGTAGTCTGGCCCTTGGTCTCTGGTGGACACAGTGTTTGCTTTCCTAAAATGTTTTGCTTTAAGGCTGTGGAGTTTTGTACTTTAACATAGCTTTTGAATATGAAAAAAACTCATTATAGTTCAAAGAAACTTATTATGGTGCATAAGGAGGAGTTCAAAGAGGATATAATAATGACAGTACAAGGTAGAGTCAAGACCAGGAGAGAAATATAGTCCTCAGGACTTAAGAGGAGAAAGATCCAACTCTGTGACTCCTCGTGATATCAAAGATGCATCAGGAAGGAGGAGGCATTTGAAGCATGCTTTGAATAAGTGGATAGGCCATGGCTAGCACAAGCACAGGAACGTTAGAGGCAGAGGCATGTGTACCAGCAGGAGCAAGAAGCGGGGAACTTAAAGCATGCCCAAGGCACACGTCAGCTACAGCTGCTGTGACAACAGGGTAGCAATCTGAGGTTCCTGGGCCAGATCCAGACAGGGTTAGGGCTATGGTGCCTGCCTGTTTACTTTATTTGTGGCTTGTAAGATTAGGAAAAAAAAAGCAGTTGACATTTTAAACGGCTATACAGGATATCTACATGACATCCTCAAATTTGCTTATTGGCCTGTGATCTAAACTATTTACTTTATAGTTATTCAGTGGCCCTGATTTGGGAAGGCTGGCATGGTAGTTCATACCTAGAACTCTCAGTGTTTGAGTGTGTGTGTGTATGAGTGTATATGTATGTGTGGGGGTCAGTTAGAAGAGTCAGTAATTTGTGCATATTTTTAGTTGTATATCAAGTTCCAGGCCAACCCAGGCTGCATGAGATATGTCTCAAAAGAAGGGGAACGGAGAAGGTAAGAAGGGATGGAGGAAGAATGGGGGGTGGCTAGCTGTAATACTAGCATTTAGGAGTGCAAAACTATCTTAAGTTCAAAGCCATAAGGCCAATTTGAACTAGATATAACAAGACTCTGTAACACACACACACACACACACACACACACACACACACACACACACGCATGCATGAGTGTGGTCGAAGGGATTGGGGGTATAGTTGAAGAGTGCTCACCCAGGATGCTGAGGCCCTGCATTCAATCCCCAGTAGCAGGGTAAAAGCCCCAAAGAGGGGAGTAATGAAAGGAGTTTTGGGTCCTCACTATGAGAGCCCTTCAAATGAGGGAAACCTGGGTAGGTTGGAGAGTTGGGGTGAAGGTTCTAAGTGTGCATTTGAAGAAGTCTCAGGACATCTCTAACCTTAAGTACAATTGAATCCAGGGAATCACATCTTACGATTGTTTCTCATCTCTCTCATTTTAAAACTTCATTTTCTGGCAAATATTTGCTATGCAATTATGGAACAAGATCTCTGTTCCCCCTATTCCAATACACTTAAGGTGTTAGATCCAGAAGGGTGGGTGTTGACATTTTTCTCGTGTGAGTACCTGGCTACCAGATTCTGCTTATCTGTGGAGCAGCGACTGCACTGGTGGGGAGGAGGTTCCGAGTCTCCCTGCAGTGATGTGAGTGACACTGGGGTGGGTAAGAACTTCTCCAGGTGGGAAAGCTGCCGTACAGTAATAAAATGAACTTCTACATGCCACTCTGCCAGGGAAGGGATTTATGCTACGTTTAGTAAACCGTGGGACATTCCAACCTTTATTAAGCAGTGTGTTTAGGAGGTCTGTGTCCCTATAGTATGCTGTTGGATGGGTCAAAAACAAGACTGGCTATTCCTTTGAGAAGGTCTTAGTCATTATCCTGTGATCAGTGAGGAAACATTGAAATACTTCAAGCAGAAAAATTACATGAAAAAAATATATATTTGGTTTTTTGAGGCAGGGTTTCTCTGTGTAGTCCTGTCTGTCCTGGAACTCACTCTGTAGACCAGGCTGGCCTTGAACTCAGAAATCCACCTGCCTCTGCCTCCCAAGTGCTGGGATTACAGGCATGTGCCACCACTGCCTGGTCAAAATTTATATTTTAAAATCATCACCAAAATGATATAGCCAACCAAGTATACTTCACGGGTCCTGGGCTGCACAGAGTTGGAGTGTCTGGAGAGGGGGTAAATATTACTAAAACACTGCACAAATTTCTGAAAGAACCAGTTAAAAACAAAATAAAATTTTTGTCTTGTTCTGTGTTAATTTTTGCTTAGTAACACATAGGTTCTCCAGCGTTCATTTGGATCCCCCTCAAATTTAGCAGAGTCAGAAATGCTAATTTGTGACATCATAATTAATACTGTCTTGTGCATCTACTTCTATTGACAACACTGTGTTTGAAGTATAAGAACTGGAAGAGAATATGAAAATCCTATTCCTTCCATTTGTTTTTATTCATAGATGTTAAAATTCTTTTTAATTTCCCCTAGTGAAAGGTGGCTTTGCTGGAAAATCACTCAAAATTTTTTACAGTCAAGTCAGGAATTCCTCAGAGCTAAAAACATAGGGGGCTGAGAGATCACAGTAAAGTCCACTGACCCTGCACCCCTGGTGTCAGGAGAACTCATGGAAAGTGAGGTGACAGGAGTTTTGCTGCTATGCACACTGAAGGAGCAGGACCAGCACTGAAGCTAGAATAGGGGAGACATTCGAGTAGCCTGGAATCGGAGCACAACAATTTTCCACATGCTTACACTACGGAGTAAACAGCAGAATTCAAGAGGAGTCAGCTATTCACTTGGAAGGAAGGAAGGAGAGTTGGAGAGTGTTGGCCTTTGCATCAGAGCTCGCCTCTTCTTATTTCTCTGCCTCATAAGCCTTCTGTGGTATCCGGACCGAGGTACGGTTATAAGTATTTAACCCTTCTAGCTGATGTCATTATAGAAACCCTTTTTCTATTGCTTGAAGCTCTGAACAGTGTATTAATTTAGACTCCTTATTTTATCTTTACAGGATTACTGAAAAGCTTAAAAAATCTGAGACCACCACTGCTAATTTTAGATACGTTTTTCTTTGCTAGTCAACATTTTGGCTCTTATTAAAAATTCACCCTGCTCACCTCTGAGTAGTGCAGACAGGAAACCTTCCCTGAGAGGAGACTGTATAGAAAATTGAGCCAGATGGTCTGGCCCCTTGCTGTGGCCAAAACATATTTTCCAGCCTACTCAGAATGTGACATCAGAGCCATCCTCCCTGACTGCCCTGTGGGCCAGTAAAGAAAAGAGGTTGTGGATGGTTGTATTAACTTCACTAAAGAAAGCAAAAAAAAAAAAAAAAAAAAAAAAAAAGTCCCTAAAATAGTCTGTATAAACTCCCAGTGAGGTGGGCGGGTAGGGAGGTTAGTTTGGGTGCATAGAAGGTGTGCAGTGAGAAGAGTCACAATGGCACCTGACTGAAAAGGTGGAGAACAGCGTCATTTGGGAGCTGCCAAATGGAAATGTACCTATGACACAGATTGTTGACGCAAAATCTAAGTTATCCATTGGCCTTCTCAAACATCCTAACAAGTACAGCGAGCAGTTTGGGTGGTAGACAGTACAGGAAACTATTTAAAAATACAGCGACAGTGTTTGTCTGTGGACAAGGGAACTTACGACTTTCTGTTCAATTCTATTATAAACCTAAAACTACTTAAACCATAAAGCTTAACAGAGAGAGAGAGAGAGAGAGAGAGAGAGAGAGAGAGAGAGAGAGAGACTGTGACTGTGACTGTTGGAGCAATGGCTCAGGGGTTAAGAGCATTTGCTGCTCTTGCAGAGGACCCAGGTTCAGTTCCCAGCTCCCATATGGTGTCTCAAACCATCCATCACTCCAGTTCCAGGGGCTCCAACCCATCTTCTAACCTCCCTCAATACTAGGCACACATGTGGTACACATACATACATACATGCAACCAAAACACTCATACATATAAAATAAGGATAAATAAGATGTTTAAGAACTATAAAGATGTATGCACACAGACCTGGAAAGTTCACTTACAGTGTGTAAGCTGCAGCATAAAGGCTCAGCCCTGCCTTGCTGGAGCATAGTCACAAGTCACTCAGAGTTTTCACTCCTCTTAGGCAGATACTCGACTGCCCTTAAAGTACCTAATTGTTTGTTTGTTTTTTCAGTGTTAGAAGTAAAGTGTAGAGAATAGGTAAATTTGGTAATTGGGAATCTGGGAATAATGTAGATAGCATGTTTCTATAAAAGCAGTATTTTATTGCAATGTTTTCAGGTTGAGTCTCTTGTGCTCTACAATTTTAAAGGCCACCTAGCACACACTACTCATTCACCCTTGTTATGATCAATTGTGCTGTTGTATCAAGACACTAAAAGTATTTTCCGGTTTTCTTTTCGTGAAATTTGAGGGTTCCACATTTTGCTCTTCCAGAGTAATAATAGTACTGCACACTCTGGGCAGAGGTGGTTCAGGGGACAGCCTCAGGTGGGGCTCCTCGGGAGGGAGCCGGACTTTACTCACAAGCACCTTCAGTTCTAGTGAACGCCTCAACTGGCGTTTTCTGGGCAGGGAACCTGTGAGGTCCTTGTGCTGGCAGGGCAAGCACTTCACACCTGAGCCATCTCCTCAGCCCTGCTCTGCATAGTACTCATGTCTGTCTATCTGGATGTGCACACCCAGTGCTCTAGGGGACACCCTGGAAATGCAGCTGCTGGGCTCTAGAAGCCACCTACACGTTGCTCAGAATGGCTGTAGCTACGTGTTTCTGCCTCTCCTTCAGTAGAGTTCAGTGTCTCTGGTGTTCTACAAGAGAAACACCAGCCTTCTTCTCTGTATTTGAAGCCCACCTTCTAGTCCTTTTATAGGCGTGTAGGATTGCCTTGCTGTGGCTCTCGTGGATTCTTCTGGCTTACAGAAAAGCACAGCACTTTCTCTTTGGCTTTCCCTTTTAAAGTCTCTACTCTTTGCCCTTTGTCTACTGGGCACCTCTTATTTGTTAGTAGTAGTTCAAGAAACCAGCAATGAGTTCCATGTTTATTTATGTGTCAGAGACCTTTCTCCTTTCTTTCAGTGCTATCTTTTAATGAATACACTTGTTTGGGTTTTATTGGGGAATTTAATTGTGTTGAGTCTTGTTTTGAGAGAGGATCATACTAACCTTGAACTCATTACGTAGTGCAAGGTGGCCTCTGCTCACAATCCTTCTGTGAGCCACCCCCCCCCCCCAAGCCCTGGGATTGCCGGGACATGGTGCCATACCTGGCTCAAAGTTAATGTTTTAATATAATCAGACCTACCTGTATCTTCCCTCACAGTACACCATTGGATAAATCCCACCCTGGATCTGTGGCCTTTATTGTTTGCCTTTGGTATTTAGATCTATAGTCTACCTGGAAATCATTTGATTTGTATGGTGTGAGATAGGAGGTCCAGTGTTACCAGGTATCCAGTTATTCTAGTACTATTTATAGAAGGACACCTTACATTTTTATCTTAGAAAATCTAATCTATGAGTGCTATATTATTCTTATCCATGCTTGCAAATTTCATTTTTAAGAGCCATGTTTATACCTCTCTAACATCAGAACAATTGCTGTACCTTACTGTAGAACAGAAGAGTCAGTCCAGGGACACTGTCTTGTCTTGTCCCTTCCCTTCCCTTCCCTCCCCTCCCCTCCCCTCCCCTCCCCTCCCCTCCCCTCCCCTCCCCTTTTCTTTTCTTTTCTTTTCTTTTCTTTTCTTTTCTTTTCTTTTCATGAATTTTATTTTGTAGGTAAAAATATTCATTAGATAGACCATGCCAGTTTTCCTATATTCAGAGTAAGATAGCAATGTGCCTATTAAGGAGGCACTGGGATTTCTTAGTAAACATTCAGATAGTTTATAATAGCTAATGCTAAACTCTCACACTGTTTCCTCCCAAAAAGAAATGCTCAAGGCATCCTACAAATAGCATTATAACTCGTAAATTTTCTTTGGTTAAAAGAGAACAAATATATTTAATTTTAGGAACCAGTTTTGGTATACCTGAGTGTGTAATTAAGATACAGGAGTGACTGAGCTCCCCATGGGCTGTGTACTGCATACACAACTGAAGTGTTGGACCTAGCGCCTCTGTCTTCTTCCATTGAGGGCTTTCTTTGCAGTGAGTGGTTGAGCTAGGACTCTTGTCCAGGCATCTCATTCAAAATTGAGAGTTCCCCTGTCTTACTCATCTCTGGAGAAGATTCACCCTGCTCACTGAGTGAGATGTAGACAGTAGACACCTCTGCTAAGATTGTTAGTTTGCTGTAAAGCCTGGGCTTACTCCTCCTCTCTACCAACAGCATCTGAGTTTAAAGTTGATTTGAAACTTACCCTTCAGAATTTTTTAAGCTGGAAAGCAGAAAAGCTGTTGTGGATTAGCTGAGTATTTTAATGCAAATTATCAGAAAAGTATTTTTTGAATGCAACTGCCCCTGACTATTAAGACCCGAAGGGAATTTTGTCAGCCAGCATCATTAAAACAAGGAATCATTCTGCAATTATCAGAATTTAAATGTATATAAAATATAATGGGTAAGGAGAAAGAATCTGTATGAATACAGAAACATACTTGTAAGTCACAAAAGAACACAGAAAGAGGTTCAGGGGCATATGAGCTTCTTCTTCTTCTTCTTCTTTTTTTTTTTTCTACTTGTTAAGTTGAAATCACAATTTGCAAGTTCCTAAAGGCATATACACAGTGTCATCTGTAAAGTGATGAGTACACACCATGATGGAGTCTGTGATTTTCAGTTGTTTATTTCTGTATCATTTGCTCAGACCCACTCTTGTCGTCCTGATGACCAGCGCTCCTTGCAGCCCTGCTCGCCCAACTGGCTTGACTTCCTTGCTCTTTGCATGATATCCTAAGGAAAATCATAAAGGGATGTTTTCCAGGAAACCGTTGCTCACTGATTTGGAATTATATTACCCAGGATGCTTTTGGCTTTTCCATCGCCTTATTAGGGAGAGGATAAAGACATATAAATAAGGCCAGACGAGACTGGCTTTAATGGCTTCAGTATTAATTCCAGATCTGAAGGCCAGCTCTGGCCCAGGCCTGAACTACAGGCATGTAGGCTACAGATCATGGGTCACTTCTGACAGAGGAATAAATGCAAGGTTTATGTCTCCTCCACAGTGGGATGCTGGCTCGGGAGCCTTTACCCTCTACTCATTCCTTCTATTTAGTCTTCCTGAGTTCTGGACTAGCTGAATACTATCTTGACTCCGCCCCACCCTCAACTAGGTATTCACTGTTCCTTGGTGTGGTTGTTCATCTGTCTGTGTGCTTTCCTCACGTCTTAGCATTAGGCTGATATAATTTAGAGACATAAATATTGCTTCCATGTAGAAACAGAGCACCGAGAGGATATTACACTCATTTTTACATCATTGGAAATACCAGGAAAGGGACAGGGGCAGTGTAAGCTAATCTTAAAACCAAAGCAACCTGTCTGGTCTTTTGGACATGATAATGCTCTCTGTTGTTGGAATGCATTCACTAGATCTCTTTTGAAAAGCTATTTGGCAGGATATATTGTGACCCTTAAAAGAAGATCCCTAACCTTTTACCCACTAATGTTACTTCCAGGAATTTATGCTAAGGAAACAATTGGTGACACACAGGCAGTGATCCTCTATAAGGATGTGATGGCAGAGCTATTTATACCAGCTAAAAGGGGAGAACAATCTAGATTACACACAGAGTGACTACATACAACACACCATAAATAGAATGCCCTGTAACCACTGAAAATGTGCTAGAGCCTATTAAATGACATTGGAAATCCTTCTATTGAGTAACATCATCAACAACAAAACAACCTGATAGTCATGTGTATATAATATGCTGATCCCAAAAGTCAGAAGGCATTGGCTAAGATGTATAGTGATTATCAGTTCTGTAAAATTATATACAACTTCACTGCTTTTCTTTTTTTTTTAAGTATTTTTCCATTTTTATACAAAATCATAACTTGGTTATAAGAATTTGGAAAGATCAGCTCTCTTCCCTTTCTGTCTCCTGTGCTGTGGAGTGAACCCAGGGTCTTATGTCTTGTAGATAAACACACTATGTCGTACATCCCTCACCCAAGATAAACTTCATGTATATTGGTGAGCTTACGTCTGCAGTAAGAGCACCCTTCCTCTTATACAAGCCCTATAATGATGGTGTAAAGACCCGAAAGGGTCTGCTGCCTTTCTGTTGGGTCTGGGAGCCTGCCCAGGGAGCACTGTTCATAGCATGGCAAGCATACCCTGGCCGGGACAGCACACGTCCTATCATTCAAGTGACTCACCACAGAGGGTGTCGAGCTGATGACATTGCTACACACTGTACTTGAACTATCAGCCACAACCTCACAGGCTGCCAAGCCTCCCACTTATCTTCTTCCTAAACTGTAACTCTCTCACTGTGGAGGATGTCAAAGGAACTGCATAGGCAGAAAACTCCCTTTGAGGGCACCATGGGCTAGGACACTACAGCTGATGCAAGCCTTCCAATTTGATGCAAAGCAGCTCAGTAAATGTTGCTTCCACGCTAAAGTTGAAGCCATTATTGCAGTTGGGCCTTGATGAAGGCTTGGCAGGCCTCCAGGAATATTTAGGGTGAAAAATGTGCTGGGGTATTCAACTGGGAACTACCCAGCTGGGCTGAGGCTTGTAAGAAGCCTTTATAGGGGTCATCTGCTCAAACTCTAGTTAGAAAGTTATTTCCTCCCATTCTAACCTCTATTGTTTGTTATGTTTGGCTTTATTAGTGGGAAAAGAATCCAGAATTTCTTATTGGAGGTTTTAGGGCCGAAGGTGAAATTGACCATTTTCTGTTGGTCTGATTTGTTTGGGATTGTAATGATGTGAGAGGTTTTTGTTGGTTGGTTGGTTGGTTGGTTGGTTGTTAATTCTTGTCATTTTAATTAAGAACCTATAACCAGCTGTTGCTGTCGTAAAGAGAAAAGTGTTGGTTGTACACATATAGGCCACCATCACCATCATCATCATCTCTGTTCATGTTCTCTGTCCCTCCTATATGCCGTATGAATTCCATCCAAACTAAAGGAGAATGTCTGTGTCTCTTAGGGGAATCACTTCTATGCGTACAACCCTTCTGTTGTTATAAGCTCTCTTCGGCATATCAAAATGGGTGCTAGTGCTATTGATAGGGACATTTATGACACGTCTCTGAAGTATAAACTGAAAAACATAATTGCCTTAGTAGTGGAACACATCATAAAAAGTACCGAAGAGCGTACGTGTGGTTATTAAATGAATGCCAGCGCAGAGGTAATAGATTTTAAATTCTGGTCACTTCATAGCAAGTAAATGTTATTGCTATGACTAACGCAAACAAATAAAACACTGTTAGACATTTAAAAGAGCAGTTAATATTATAGCAGTTGACAAGAGATGTGAAGAGTCACTTCTTACAGAAGTTACAGTGGCCCTCCCCCTCCCCCACCCCCAGATCATTTCAGCCATGCTTTCCTGCCCGGGAACTGTTGAGATGTCTGAGAATATAGAGCAGCACTCAGAACCCCATATTGTATTCCCAGACTGTATTTCCCGTACAGATGAGATAGGAAGCTACAGGCATTTCCTCAATAAAGAAGTAATTTTAAACTATTTCGCAAATCCTTTTGAATTGTTTGGGTGGTGTTACCACAGGAACAGATTAGACCAGGCCTCTGAGCCCAGGTTGTTCCTTTGACCCTCCCCTGGTACCACTTAGTTTTCTGGTTTTGGCCATGATCCAGGAGTCCTTTTCAGGCCTTCCTGGCTGGCACATTATGAAGTGGGACAGAGAGAGACCTAAGAAAGCATGACCTCAGCTGCTGGCTCAGTACTAAGGGAGGCTGCACAGCATAGGTGAGGGACAGCTCAACTCATAGCAAGTCACCGACCTCCCATAGTGATTCTTCCTGTCTTGCTTGCTGCTTTTCTTTTTCACCTGTTGCATCTCATCAAACATGCTTTAAGCTCTGTGAGCCAGGAGCTTTAGTAAATTGTACTTATCGTCTTGTTCATTATGGGTGCTCATCAATGAGTCATTGACAGATTGAAGAAATTGATAAAAGGATCTATTCTTGAATTTTATTTCTTCCCTTGTATGAATTCCATCTGCTAGATGAGTCTACCAGACAGGACCCTGGAGACAGGACCATGGAGCCTGTTGGAATTTACTATGTGTTGAGTCTTACTGAACCAGCTACTATGTTTCCATTCTCCCTTACAAATGTGATAGACATCTGAAGGAAAGTCTTAAGTCAGTGGTTAGGAGAACCACTAATGCCATGGGTCGGTTAAGCAGCTTTTTGGGGGCCTAGCGGAACGCTGGCAACGAGAACCCAGGCTTTGGGTCAGAGCATTGGGTGAATCTTGGCCCTGTCATGTAGAGACTGTCAAGCCTAGCTACCATAGCCCAGGGCTTCACATCTGTGAAGTGGAAATTCCAGCAGTGCCTGTCTGTGGGCTTGCTGAGTATCTTAGCAAGTGCCACTCGTGTAGTTACTAGCTATCTCTTAATACCTGCAGGGATCACATAGACAGTCCTGCTACAGCGAAAGAACAATACTTCCTTGCTCATGAGATTCATAGACTATAGGAACAATACTAATGCTGACATTTAATTAAATGTTTCATCAGTTTCAAGGATATGAACTTCACACAGAGTTTTTTTATTTGAATGCTGACACAAGTGTTCATATTGCAGCATTTTATACACACACGCACGCACGCACGCACGCACGCAGGCACGCACGCACACGCACACGCACACGTATTCTTGCTAAATTCCCATCTGCAACTAGCAGCCAGCTGAAGATCTCCAGGGACTGTGGCCGGTTCTATGACTAGCTACGCTCCCCATCTTCTCAGCCCTCTGTGTTTGCACTTTCTGTCACATACTGTGACTTACACCTAGGTGCTAAGGTGATTGTATAATTTGCAGAAATAATTCAGATGGCCAACATGACTAACTAAAATGTATGAGGCAGATTATGGTAACTTCAACCCCTCCTCTCCGACCCTTTGATCAGCTGCTCATCACATTATGAAATGGACAAATTTGAGGTTTTGGTTCCGTTTTAAAAATTGCCTATTGGTTGTGGGTTACTCTCTGAGCATCTGCGAACAAGAGGAAGCACAGACCTGGGCCACACATCTCCAGGGAGCTGCTCACAGCCATAAGTGCTGTCTCTGAAAGGTGTGTATCCATCCTGCCTGTCCCCTAGTGTGTTCCTAATGCACACTTGGATCTACATGGCACACAGCCCATGTAGTTAAAAATATAAACAGGAAATTGTTTTCTGGCTGAATGGCCTTTGTGGCCCAGAAAAAAAATATTCTTTTCTGCTGAGACATAACTTTAAAAGCACACAACAGTGAAAAGCTAAAGGCTGGACGAGAGCGAGGTCAGTGTATTCCAAAGCAGGCAGCAAAACACATGGATACTGATTCATGTAGGTAGGCCCACTGCATGTCCACAGTGGCCAGTGGTAAAGAGATCGTGGAGAACCTCAGGTTACCTAAAAAGCATTAGCAAGACAGGCCAAGGAGGCTTGTCTGTGCATCAATACCTCAAATGCAGAGGACTGACCTGGAGCACAGAGACTTGACAGCATGCCTCTGGTCTTTGATGCTCCTGTGTTCTGCTCTAGCGCCCTGCCATTTGGCCTCCCATGAACCGCCTGTGCTCCCATCGTGGCTTCCCTATGTGCTGATGAGTTTTCTGGTTGTTATGTCTTGCAGCCCCCCGAATCCAAGCCCAACTTCACCCCTCTCGCCATCATGGCCCATGTTCTCGGCACCATCCAGCCCTATGCCCACCTCATCCACGTCCAGCGACTCATCCCCCATCAGGTCTGTGGCAGGGTTTGTTTGGTTTTCTGTTGCTGCCGTTGTTCTCTCATTGGCTTGGTCCTCTCTTCATGCAGTGTTCAGCCTCCTCGTCAACTTTGTTCCCTGCCATCCAAACCTGCACTTGCTTTTTGACAGGCCAGAAGAAGCGGTCCGTGAAGACTCCAGGTAAAACTGCGGATGATGACTGACCTGTCCCTGTGTATGCAGAGCTGGTTAGGGACATTGGGGGTCTCCTCTGCTCTCCTGCGAAAGAAAAAAAACCAAGAGGCACAATACGCATGGCCTTGCATGGCATTTTAAACTACCCTTTCCAACCTTTACCCACATTTCTGAATTAACCTCTGCTGCCCGGAACAGGGGTCTCCAAAAATAGTACCTGTTTTGAATGGTTTTCTGAATCATTGGGCTCTCCATGTTTTGGTGGAAGATAATATTCTAGGGGTCAATGTATAAACTGGCCCTTCCTTGTCACATTTTTATCAGGTAGTATCTGGCACCATTTGCTTATGGATTGGGCCAATAACCCTGAGCACAGACAGCTAGCCACTGAAACCAGATCCACTGAGCAAGAGAGGAATATAACACAGAATAAAAGTCAGAGACACGAAGCACTTTCTCTTCAAATTCCTCAGGGCACCACCTCCCTAGCCCCACATACTCCAGGGATCTTCTGGCCTCCCAGCCCACTCGTATCTCTCTAGGTCATGAACCCTGAGTCCTCATGGGAATAGGCACCGCCTCTTTCTTGAACAACTTGACCTAGTTGTTCTCCCAGAGGGCCATGCTGCAGTCCTGCCTTGCAGAGCTTCACAGCCATGTGACGCAGGTTTGCTTGAGCTCTTTGTAGAAAAGAAGCCCTTGAAATTGAGGGGAAAACAGGAGAAAGGGCCCTGCAGACATCCTCTGCTGTTTGGAGCCCTCTCTGGGCAGCATCTCACAGACAAGCCAAGTGCAGAGTCCAGGTTGAAGCACCACAGGCATCCTTGGCCTTGGTTAGAATTCTGCATCCCGCCCAGTCTTCTTCGGAGTGAGCCCATCACCCAAGCTCACCTAATTTATAAAGCTGATACTCACTGTTTGGAAAAGCCACACTGTCTGTGTATGCAAGCACATGAATTACTCTCCCGTGGGCATCTTCATGTCTATTGTGTCATTCTGTCTCATGTGAGAACCAGAAGACAAATGGTCTGAATCATATTGCAGAAAAAGAAAATGGTAGCTTCATTTGATGAGAGCCATGGCAGAGTTAGGAGTCCTTGCTGTCTGTCCAGCATTTTTACTCTAAAGACCTAGGCAGCCCCAGTGATGGTTCTGTGCCATCCGACCCCTCAGCTCTGCTGCTGGGTAAGATGTGACTTTCCACCTAGCTTGGTCCTAGACGATGGGAGAGATGGCTCTGCAGTATGTTCTTTTTCTCTTCACCCCCTAGATAAAGTAAAAATCAGGTGTTGTTTTCCTAACACTTGAGCTATTTGTGAATTCCTTAGGTAACTCCTAGGCACTTAGGAGACATTTCCTTTCTAGCCACCAGAAACCATGTGCACGATTCCAGTTAGGTCAGTCACTGACCCGTGAGGACCTGGAGCAGAACACCTACAATGGCTCACTCAATTATTAAATAGCACTCCTAAATGGACATTAGGAGACTGGGGCTGGCCTAGAGGCAAGTAAATGGCTGCTCAGTACTGCCTCCTCTGGCCTCTGTTAGAAGAACACCAATATGATGCTATCTTTTAGGAATACACAATCCTTTAGGAATCTGTCATTTTGAAATAGGCAAGCCACAGTAGGGCTTGAAATTGGGTGTCATCGAGTTACTGCTTATGCTAAGATAAGCACAGATCAGGACCCTGCTGGAAAAGACAGCCCACTAGGAGACCAGAGACTGGTTCCAGTCCCTAATTGCTGTTACAGTGTCTAGCCAAGAGGTGGGGGCGTAGACCCATTGTTCAGGTCTAGTGTTGCCTTTCCCCAAATTGACTAAAAGAACACAAAAGTTCAAATTACCTTCCTTTGACAAGGCTTTTAACAGCAGACTCTGAATGAGGCCTAATTAGGGGTCCTGGCAACCTGTGGGAATGGCTTCCTCTCTCCATTCAAGCCACTTCGGAGCTTCTTGTTTCAAGCTCAGAGGTAGAGGTACTTTTTCTGCACAGAAGAACTCGGGCGGAGGAGGCCCACTTTGGCCCACTTTAACATTTGCCCTCTTTCTCTACTTGCCTGTCCACTTCCCAAGAAAGCCTCCACATCAGACCCCCTATTTTGTACCTGGGTCCCAGGGAACTGCCTTAATGATCAAACCACTGTGAGCTGGCCCCTCCCCCCGCAGCAGCACGCAGTGTAGAGTGGGTTGTCATTCTGCAAGCTTGCAAGGGCATTTGAGGGAAATTCCTCTGAGTGTTTTCCTGGCCTCATTCCATGCTCAGAGGCAAAAATTAAAAGTGAACCAGCAGAAGGCTCCAAAGTTGTTCATGCCCTTGAAGGCCCAGCCCAGTGCTGAAGAATGCTCTGATGGGAACTATATCCAGCTGCAGAGGGCAGGAACCAAACAACCCACGGTGCTGCCTTCAGTCAGAGCTAGAGAGTCCAAACCCAAACCGCTAGCCAACACAATCCTCCATCGGGTACAAGACTGACAGCAATGGCCAACTTTTATCAAGGCATAACTTCCCCAGTTAGAGTTGCCAGATATGCAAAACAAATAAGCATATAGCCTACTCAGATTTGAATTGGACATAAATAAAATGCACTTCTTAGAATATGGATATCTTATGGAAATGTACTTAAAATATTATTTGCATGAAATTCAGATCTGACTAGGTGTCCTTTCTCTGGTGACCGTTCTTCTGGGGGATGGGGACAACTCCCTTTAAAAGCATGTCCTCTAGGGCAAGACATGCAGATTAGTGCTTGCCTAGGCTATCCACAGTGCCGGGGTCTTCATCTCCAGGACTCCAAAAGTGTGTGTGTGTGTGTGTGTGTGTGTGTGTGTGTGTGTGTGTGTGTGTGTGCGTGTGTACACACATGCATACACAGCACACCCCTTCTGCGTCCCTCTCTAAGTACCTCTCTGTTTTCTGTGCATCATTAGGTAGTTGGAGAGAATCAACTGTTAACAGATTGTCAGCTGTTACAGAAAAACAGACTATCTCCTGACCCTCATCTTTACTCTTAACACACTGTTTTCTTAGTAGTTCATTACTAAATTGCAAATTTTTAATATTGGTGGACTGTGAACCCCTTCAAATAATAATCATGGATGCTAGAGACCATGGCCTCTGTTCTCTAATTACCACACAGTCCTGTTTCCTGGGTGGCTCCCATTCTGTTCTGTGAACTCTACTTAATGAGTTTAATAAGTAGCCTCTAGGAGAACCCTATCCAGAAAAACTTTGCCTTCCCTGGTCTCTTCAGCCTGTGTCCACCTATGCCGCCCTGTGCTCAGAGGCAGCCCTGCCTCAACATGGTCTCGACCTTGGCTCCTATGGCCTGCATTCCCCTTGTACCCTGCATGCCATTCAAGGCTCCACATGCTTGTCACCCACAGTGTAAGGTGCGGCTGTGTTAGTGCCTTTCACAGTCTCCTGACTGTTTTCACCCTGTAGGCAGGGCAGAAGGCAGGAGAGGAATATACTTTTGTCCAACCTGAGTGGCTACGCACTGACTGCTAGGCCCTTGCTAGCCAACATGCAGCTCATTGTTTAATGGAATGAGACCAGAAGAGCTGCATCCAGCTGGAACCAATGAGAACCAAAGGCTTCCCTCCTCATTCCCGGTGTCCCTGCATTATTCTCTCCCCCTTTCCCAGGTCTGCCCTTCCCACCATCAACCCTTGGCTATAAGGAAACCAGAGAGAACAGCAGGGAACTGATCCTTCCCTGGCAACACATTCTGGATAACCCCCAATTCTGCTCCACCCTACTGTATAACAGACTCTCTCAATTGTCCATTTTTCAATTTTCAAGGACCCAAGACTAGAAGGAATGGCCCCCACTTTAGGTTTCCATCACCCATACTCATCCTTGCCAAAGAGAGCCTGCACTTGGGATACCTGAGCAATAGCAGTTCAGAAGATTCAGGATGCTCCGCCTCACCTGAGACCAGGCTCCTCCTCGGCCACTAGTGCACACTGGGAGCTGGGGTATCTCCAGCCCCACGAGCCTCTCAGAGTGTCAAGTGAAGATAAATTAAATGGCATACATCTTTTGACTCATTTCTTAGGCTAGTGTTCCTTCTGGCTTTTTTTTTTTTTAAATGTGCTTCTGAATTCCAGAGTGTACTCCATCAGATGACTTGGAGAAAGTCACTTGTAGCAAATAAAGAGTAGCCTTTTGACAGTTAGATGTCATTCTGACCTGTGAAAAGTCTGCAGACTGCTAAGAGTAGTCAGTGCCAAAGTCAAAATTGACAGGAAAGAGTAAATTTACCCTCACAAATGACACCACATGACGGCCTGTGATGGTCAAACTTTTGCCCCTGTTTTCTGGTGCATAACTTTTTACTGGAACGTATCCCCCACCGATTTGTTTACATATTGTCTCTAGCTGCTGTGTTACAGCAGTGTAGCATGAAGTAGTTACAGCAGAGACCACATGCCTTCCAGAGCTCAAAGATCGGCCCTTTCACCACAGAAATGTGCCCGCCTCAACTCGGGCTGCATGGAAGAATCGCTTGGAAAGTGACACACAGATAGTTCAGTTTCAATTCTATTATGTGTGGTTCCATCTGCAAGTCCAGAGGACGTGTAACAATTCTTAAGGGCATTCTGATAACGTGCAGAGAGTGCTGTCAATACTCATTGACAAAGAGATCCCAAAACAGGAGGTGAGCTCAGCCTTGTCCCTCCCTCCCTCCCCCCCCCCCCCCGCCCTCTGTAAACTACCAGACTGGTGCACGTGTGTGCACACACACCACCTCACACACCTCCTCCATCCTTGCTACCCCTCGGGGCTGGAGAGTTTCATCTCTAAAATGTTGCTCCACCGGCAATGGAGAACATGTGCGGGAACTCATAGCCACCCCTGCCTGGGCTGAAACCTGGCTCTGCTGGAGTTTCTCCTGGATCCCCGGCATTGAGCCTCCAAGAGCACATGTTGGTCGTCATATCTGCGAGCCCTTGGTCTCTTCCTACTTGCAAGCACTCTGTCCAGGAAAGGTCCTTCTGCCCAGGCCCAGGTGTTGTAATTCCCAGGTAAAGGTTCTCTGGGGCACAAGGTGACCTTGGAGAATTGTGGCTTCTTAGAGCGTGTGGCCTTTTCCTGATTCTTCCTCATTTTTCTCTTGGGGCCTTCCCGACTTGCCTGCCTCCTGTTTTGCCATCTGGCTGCCTTGTCCTGCTCTTCCCAGGAGAGAGGACTAGGTGGCTTGCAGGGAAAGGAGAGAAGAAACATGAACTCTCTGTGGCTTTCTGGGGTTGAAAACAGTGTTAAATAAACCTGCCTTTCCACACACAGCACACCATTCCGGAAGGCAAAGGCTTTGTACGCCTGCCAAGCTGAGCACGACTCGGAGCTCTCCTTCACAGCGGGCACCGTCTTCGATAATGGTGAGTTTCCTGTCACCTCACAGAAATGGAGGGGAAGCAGATGGCTGAAGTTCCTACCTGGGGGCATGGGTATCTCTCCCCCAAATCAGACTTCCGGAGTATTGGTCTATTGGGTAGACCTATATAGACATCTAGTCACCGAGTTGTTTCAAACTTTGTGTGAGACTGTACCTGACCTCGGTAATTAGCATTTGTGGGCTAGACAGGGTCAAAGACAAGGGATCCGGGTATAGGATGGTGGCAGTTGGGCAGAGATGCCAGAGGAGGCTAAGTGCACCTGTTCTGTCCTGTGTTCCCCTTGGGATCTGGGCCTGAATTGTCTTCAGCAGGCAAGACCCACTGCCCAGACAGCAGTGTAAGCAGTAAGCCTCCTCCTGTTCATCCTCCCTTAACCTTGAGAACACAGAACAGACTTCCTAACGTGAAGTCACCTACACCGCAGCAGCGGCTTGTCTGGCATCCTGGTGTAAGTATGTATCGCGGCACTCTGTAAACCTGCAGTCAGGACCTGCTTGGTGCACCGTTATCCCGTTCCTTTTCCATCTTCCCCGCTAAAAGCATACTTTACAGTAAGAAGTGAAGCCATAGCTCGGCGTAATAATTTACCTAAGAGGAACATCTGGATTCCTGTGCGCACACACCAAGTTTCTGGGACAGTTGCTTTCCATGGGTGAAGTTCTCCTTCAGGGTCACAAGCGATTAAGTTCTGATTGCTTCAAAACAAGCCAAAAAGGCAGCTGCCTGCTTCCAGGACCCGGACATGTGCTCTGGCTCTTTCCTGGCCTCATGTGGGGTGGAGGCAAAGGGCACACCAATCTGGCTGGGCACCCCTGACTGGCCCTAGACCTGCCTCTCCCCATGTGACAGAAAATGAGCAGAGGTGGAGGGCAGTTGAGGTGCCTAAACAGCACAGGGGAACCTGAACCCTAGAGCCAGGCCACAGTACATGTTCCAGCCCGACCATTTGCTCTGATGTGACCTGAAGCAATGGCATCACTTCCCAGTGACCTGGTTCTCTTCTCTGTCACAGCAGCTAACACACTTACCTTACAGGGCACAGTGGAAGGACATCAAGCTAATATACAGTGTGTATAAAGTGGCACTTGATGCATATGACCTTATTTATTGTCAGGATCTTGTGCCTATCTTAGAAAAAGACTGTGGCGCTCCCATCTGTAAGCAAGGGCAGCTTTGCCTTTTGGTTAAGATGGTCCCAGCCTGACTTATCAGCTAGCCATACATACTGTTTATATTGTTGGAGCCTGCCGTCAAATCTAGAGTTCCTGATACCATGTGTATCCTACAACCTGTATTCTGCCCACTTATTAGTCAGACGTGAGTAGACAGAGTGGGAAAGAGCATACAGTGCAGGGAGAGTTCCAGCCTGGGCCACCTGGGCCACCTGGGCTTCCTGGGTCAGCAGCAGTTGGGACAAATTTCAAACTGTCTGTGTCCTGATAAGCCCAAGGTCCACCGTGATGCTCCTCCAAGTCCAAAGTACTGTCCTGAAACTTTGACTCTGTTGACTTTCTTCTCGGAGCTTTAATAATCAGAGCACATAAAATAGCCAGCACAGCCACCTCTCCTGCCAGCAGCTGATGCTCGCAAGTCTAGCAGACTGGCATGTATAATAGGTCAGCTGAAGACTGCCCCAAACCATGCCATGGTCAGTGTGCCCTGCACAGACCAGCTGTGCAGACACATCGGAGTGGGCATCCCCGATGGAGCAGCTGTACCCCCGCCATGACTGAGCAGTGTATGTTCAGAGTTACACAACTCTCACCACGATTTAATTCCAGGATAACGCCACACACACACACACACACACACACACACACACACACACATGGGCATACACACCCATACACCTGTGCCCATATCCTTTAGCAAACATGCTGGTTTTACCCCTAAAACTATATTCTGTCTCCAAATATTGGCCTACTTTGGACATTTCATACAAATAGAATTATATAATATGTGTTCTTTGAAACAGAATGTCCTTTTTTTTAAATGTGATGTTTTTTCACATTAATCCATGTTGTAACATGTATCTGTACTTTATTCCTCTTTATGGCCGAGTAGTATCTCACTGTGTGTCTATACCACCTTTTTCTTGAACATCCACCAGTTAATTGCTGGGGTATCTTACTGGTTCTCAATTTTTCACTATTAAAAAATAAGTTCTCCTGGGATTGCTGGATCACGTGGTAACTCCATATTTACTGTCTGAGGAAATGCCAGACAATCTTTACAAGGAGCATGTACCTCTTTGCATACCCCACCCCCCTTCATTTTTAAGTTTCCTTTTTGAACAACAACACAAAGTCAGGCAGGCACCGCCATGATTTTTACTTGCCAGGGCCTTCCCTTCCCAATGGAGTGCTCTGCCCAGCCAGCTCTGGGACTCCTCCCACTACCATGAGGTAACCATCACACACCCTCTGAAGACACATGTAGCAAAAGACAAGTTTGGTTCCCTTCCCACAGGTTCCTGCAATCTCCGGGGGCCATGCCCAGTTCTCTTACGCTGACATTGTGTGCATGCATGTGACTGTGGGCATGCTCATGCCATGATACACACATGGAGGTCAGAGAAGTGTCTGGAGTCAGTTCCCTCCACCTTTTTGTGACACAGCATCTCCCTTGTTTCTGCTGTGTGCTCCAGACTCCAGGCTAGCTTCCAGCCAGTTCTTCCTGCCTCCCATCTTACCTTAGCAGTTCTGGAAGTTTGGAAGCACACCATTGCCTTGGCTTTTAATAGAGATTCTGGGGTTCAGACACAGGCCATCAAGTTTGCACCAAAAGTGTTATTATCCTTTGAGCTACATCCCTGGCCCCAGACAGAGATGCTAATCCACTTTCTAGGCTGCTTTGCCCGGTAATATTTCACTGGGTCCTATTCTAGAGGAGAAATCTACTTTCATTCTGTGGGAGAAATCAGGCATGACAGAAGGAAATAATGACATTATGTGAAGTGGCCATTTCCTATTGCTCCTATATAGACTCTGAAGGGATAAGGCAAAGCCTATGTCAGTAGCCTGGATGCTTTGTGCAGCTGTCAGATTAACGTTTCCTACTGACATGTAGGCCACTGTCGTCATGTGTGTGCTTTATGTGTGGAATAAGGAAGGGAAGAGAAGGGTGTGTTGAGGTGAAAGTCTGATGTTTTGTAACCATTAATCTCTCTGCCTTGGGATTTCAGGGCCCAAACTTTGACTCTGAAGTGGTGCTTAGTCAGCTCCTGGACTCTATGTAGCAGGGGATAGATGTGCAATACTGGGAAATATTTCCAGTGTCAGCTCTTGCCAATCTACCAGGAAACTGCCCGCTTTACCAGCGCCTTAGACAGTAACTGGAAAGAGAAGTAATTTGTGTTCTCAGGAGTATTATTCATCTGGAAGCAGTGTGATCAGTGATACCTAGAAAATTCATGTGGCTATAGCCAAAATTGGGTTCTTGGGATACCCTTTTCAGGTTTTGAGATGGGGAGTCAGGGAAACATCAGTAGGTGTAACGCGCTTGTCCTCTGAGTCCTCAGCCCTAGCACCCTCTCAATAGCTAAATGTGGTAGAGTGTCTGTAATCACAGTTGCTGGGAAGACAGAGACAGGTGGTTGCTTGCTAGTTATCTTCTCTAATCAAGTTCATGGGTTCCAGATTCCATGGGAGACCCTGTCTCAAGAAATAAGGTGGAGAGTGACCAAGGAAGACACCAATACTGATCTCTGGCTTCTACGTACACATGAACACGTGTGCACACACATCTTACTTTACACATCGAAGCTTCAGAGCACATTTCCACAAACTGATGGTCAACTGCCTCTTTTTGTGATTAAAGTTTTATTGGAACACCCCCTCCCCATAGTTTTTTGTTTTTATGTTTTCCATACTGTGTGGCCCTTTATAGGGAGTTTACAGAGTACTATTCTGAGATCACATCTAGCTTTTCTGTGTCTTAGGGCCTTGTATCTGCTCTAAGCACTCCTGGCTAATAGCATGAGAGCCTTTGGGTTGTAACTTTCTGAGTTCCTTCCCTCTACCCAAATCCCCATTTTTCCCCCTCCTCTCCTCCCCTTCTTTCTTTCTCTCCCTCCCCCCTTCACTATGTTTATTGATAATCTGTCACTACCCTAAGGGGACATATATGAGAACCTAGCACAGTGTCTGGCCCCTCATAGGTGCTTATAAGACATTTGTGTAATGAGTAAATGCCTTCTAATAACCCATTACATCTGTTAGCTTCCTCCAGTGGAGGCTTCTTCCCTCTGGGAGTAGCCAGCCATTAGAGAGCTTGGTCACACACTTGCCCATTGTCCATAGTAAACAGGACACCTGTGTTGTACCAGGTTCTGCCAGGAACCTGTATTGTACCCAAGTCTATAGCAAAGAGCGAAGTTAGGCCCAAGCCAGTTGCAGCTTATATGATGTGCTCACTAGGCAAGATTGCCACCCAGGCAGCTCCTAGTACTGCATCGTGTGTGTATAGCACGTTGGACACTGGGGCAGGTTTGTCTGCCCACCGCTTACCGAGTGTCTCACCGGTCAGAGTCCTGAGCAGGCATAAGTACAGTTGAGACTGGTCAGATGTCCTGGGGCTCTGGTGTGCCTCCATTATCTCCCAGCCCTGGAACGGTTCAGCCTGCTGCTTAACATTGTGGAGCCTCGGGTTTTCATCTGTAAATGAGGATACTAGCAGAATTGGCTTTAGTTTCACACTGAAACTAATACAGGTGGAGCGCCTGGGAGTGAAGCTTCTGCTATTTACTGTGCACTCAACCTCTTCTTACCATTAAGAGCCACCTCCTCCAACTGAAGGAAAGCAGCTTAGAGCAGAGGAAGGCTTTACTCTCCGTTCAGATTCTGGTCTTACCCATGTGACTATGTCCACATGAATTTGTCTGAAATTGTGAACATGTGCACTGCCCCCCCCCATGATACTCACCCTTTAAAGTTTGGCTGTGTCATAGTGGACGGAGCAGTTGCTAAAGGTTGTTGAGCCAGATAGTTGATAAGAAGTCAGATAGCAAAACAAAGCTTTGTCACTTCAGTACAATAGGACCGATGAACACCATGTGAGGTATGCTATGAATTTTCCAGAAATCAGGATATAGGAGGACCAGGTAGAATCAAGTCCTTAATACTGTTTATGAATAAGCTGTGGCTTCACCTGAACCCTGTATAAAGCCAGAGAACAGAGTACAGTGGGGCATCTGAGCTCCCTCCTTCAGCTGACGAGAGCTCAGACTTTGATTCTTAACTACCACCTTTATTACAAGGCATTTGTCACACAAAAGTCATAGCTTTTTACTTCTGCAAACCAGTGGCAATGCAGGTGCTCTCGAGCTAAGGAACCCACAGATTCCATGAGCACATAGATAAAGTTGGCGCCTTGTCTAGCACGAGTCAGCAGACCCTTGCAAAGACTGTTTCACCCCCTGAAGCCCGGGTGAGCCATCTCTATCTAGGCCGTCCTGGTTTTGTCCGAGGCTAGCCGTAGTCCGACAATTCTACTCAGGTTCATAGATACCTAGGTACCTGTGCTGTTTGAACAGCTGTGGAAGGAGGTGGACGCATCCACCCTCCAAGCAGCCATGCTGCCGAGGGGCAGAGCTGTTTCGGTTGCCTTTATTTTGTTCAGATCTTTTCTTTCTAAATCAGTTCCTCCCCACCCCCAAGGGAATTAGTTTATTATGTTTACTTTTGGTTCTGAACATCTAAGGTTTCCTGAAGCTTTGGTGGGTGTAGATACCAAGCCCTTTGCCCAGACTTAGGTCAAAGGTACCGAGGTCCTACTGTCTCTTGCTCTTGCTCCAAGTGCTGGGGTAGCAGAAGCACCCTGCCCCAGCTGGCTTTTTACATGGATTTGAACTCAGTCCTTAGATGTACAGACCAAAGGCTTTCCCCACCCGTGCCATTGCCCCGGCCCCTTTGCTGTGATTTACGGAGAGAGTGCCTTACTTCTTAGCTGCACTGGGAGTTAACAATACACTAACGGTGCGGTGGGTCCTTTAATCCACACCAGAAACCACAGCAAAGATCCTGCCACCGGTGGGTGTAGAGGTACAGACTGGAAGGGGTCTAGACAGCCTCAGCTGGCAGCCAGGCAAACGGCAAGCCTACTCAGTGTTTCTTATAAGTGGCCTAGAAAGCCCTTTCATACCTGGAGAGGCCAAGTCACCCCTAAGTGCTTCAGACTCTTCTCTGTGTACTCTCTGCAGGTCTGAGGTTTTGTTCTTCACTCATGGGAGGAAGTTTAGCAAGGTTTTTGAAGGCCAGCTAATAGGTATCTGATCATGTCTTCCCCTAAGGAAGTGTGGAAATGCTTCTACATACTTTAGCTCTTCTAGCAGCCTTGGAGCCTGTGATTTGGTTTCCTCCCCATTGCCTTCCATAGGTTTCTGTTCTTCTTTCCCTACAAAGTGAAACTAGAACCATACAGTAGTGCTGGGGCGGAAGTGCGTTTCTAAAACAAGCTCAGGAAGTCGCTTAATTAGCCCAGGAAAGGAACAGGGGGGGGGGGGGAATCCATTCTCTCCACACAATCTGGGATAATTGGAGTTTTCCTAATCCATTTAGAGCGAGGACCCTGCCCCACCCCAAAATGACCTGTACTTGTACAGCTGTTTCACAAGTAGTAACACCCCCACCTCCCCAGACATAGTCATCACTGAGGTTCACAGTTCCACCTCTATTCCTTCCCACTATGTTATTCTTTATAGACTCAGCCAGATCTCCCCATCTCTTCATCTCTTCACTCTTGGTATTTCCCATAACAGAAATGGATCTATATTCTGTGGTTGTTGGAAAAAAACAAAAGGATGGGAGCCTTTGAAAGTTCAGTAGAAGAAGCAGACTGCTTTTTGACTTGTTTATAGGAAAAGCTCTAGAGTATAGAAAAGTAAGGAAGGCTGTGGGTGGAACAGAAGGGAAGCATTCCGAGTCTGCAGCATGAAGAAAGGACCTGTGAGAACATGAGAAGTAGGGCTGTGGGCTTAAGGATACAAAGCCGATAGGTCAGGCTGTGCATGGTGGCTCGGGCTGCTAATTCCAGGGCTTGTAATGCTGAAGCAAGAGGGTTGCTGTGCGTTCAAATCTGATTGAGACCCTGTCTTAAAAAAAGATAAAAACAAAAATGAACCAACACACAAAATAGATAACTAGTAAAGATGAGTTCTTAACAATCTTCCCAGGGCATGCCATTTGGTACATAGTGTATAGTGAAAAGGCAAGGTTGGTATGTACATGCATGTATGTATGCAGGGATGCATGCATGCATGCATGGGTGGCTGGATAGATGGATGGATGGATGGATGGATTGGTGGGTGGGAAGGTAGGTAGATGGATAGATAGATGGGTGGGCAGGTAGATGAGTGAGTGGGTGGGTGGGTGGATGGATGGATGGATGGATGGATGGATGGATGGATGGATGGGTAGGTAGGTACATGGTTGGGTGGGTGGGTAGATAGATGGTTGGATGGGTTGGTAGATGGATGGATGGGTGGATTGGTAGATAGATGGATGGAGAACATCCCAACTGTTGACCTCTACCTTAAAGGAATATAAATCTATTGCATATAGTTTAAAACAGGAAGTTCAGAAAATTCACAGTGCCCCTGAAACTGCATGTAAAAATTTGAATGTCTAAATGTTTCCCCTTTTTGTTATAGAAAGAGTTCAGAACAACTTTCACCAGAAGGGTTTCATCTCACCAAAGGTTAAGGACCTCTCTTTCAAACCAGTCCTGGAATTGCATAACATAAGCGATTGTACACATTCCCCAGACTTACCTCCTACATCTTCCAGTGCACAGCACAGCCACCTTCTGGGCTGCCTGTGACCTCATCTCTTCTCTCTCTTCCTATACAGTTCATCCATCTCAGGAGCCTGGCTGGTTGGAGGGGACTCTGAATGGAAAGACTGGCCTCATCCCAGAGAACTACGTGGAATTCCTCTAACCTTGAGCCCCAGTGGAGCTGCTGAGCTTCACGTGGTCTCCATGACAACTGCTGCTTCTGGTGTTGTGGGCCACTTTTCATTGCCACTGAGAAAGCAGGGAGCCCGACTGTTGCTTCCTGCCAACACAAATGCATCTGGGAACGTGTGCCACCATTCTCCATGATCATCTCAGCTTACAGCACAGTAATGCTGCAAGAACTGCACAGCAATCAGCAGAGGAGGCCATTGGATTTTGATAACCCAGAGGAAGGCTTGCAAAGCTGTCTTCTCACGAGTGCCCTAAATAGAGAGCCCTGATTTCATTTCAGCAGTCATCCAAACCCCCAGCCTTCTGGGAAGAAGAAGCAGGATGAGAATAGTGCTAAAGAAAGTGCATCGCTGCTGAGTTGGAAGAGGCAGGGCAAAGAAACTGGCACAAGGTGCAGGCTGCCTCTACTGCTGTTGCTTATAGCAGGCGCTCTTTCTCTCTCCTTCCTTCTCCCAGAGACACAGTGCTACAGGCAGCTGGGTCTGTCTGCAAGCACACAGGATGAAGGGGTTGCCGCACTGTTTATATATGGTCCAATCTCTCACCATCTCTTGAGCAGCTGTTGGCCTATAATCAGCAGATTTCAGTCCAGTCCTCTCATGCAAAGAAACACACGCCCCTCACGTTCTCTGCCGCTGAAGGCTTCCATCACTGCCATCACCTAGTAACCATAGCAACCCAACCTACTCTAAAACTAAGCCAAAAATAATACTTCTCTTTGTATAACAACCTCCCCCCCCCCCCCAGCTCTGGCGAGTTTTTTTTTTTTTTTTTTTTTTTAATGGTCTTCCAACAATCTGAAGCAGAGGATTAGACCATTAGAGTAGTCTATTTGGGGCAGATAGCCCTTAGAATTTTTTGTTACTGAGGTCCTGGGATTTTAGAGATGATTCTTGGGCCAAACTTTGTAGCCTGATTTTTAAAAGGACATCTATATCACTGCCACCCAGAACAAAAAGAGGGAATCATTAAATAGGATAGGCCATTAAGAATCTGTAGGACGCCAAATGTTGAGGCCTGGAGGCTAGGCTGGGTACCTTCAAAGAGAGGGAATTCTCATTACAAGGACAAGCATCACATGACCTCAAAAGAACACAATCATGGTATCTTCGCACTCGAATGTCCTTGATAGAGGGACTCTGGACAAACTGTCACACTTTCCAGGAGCCTCTCTGATGGCAACGTTGCACCAGAGAGTGTCTCAGGCTCCTGGAATTCCCTTAGGGTTCTTTAATGAAGAGAAGAAAACTTGAATTGTGTTGAATTACTGTATCTTCTGCTTTTTTTTTTTAAAGATAAACTTGTAAATAGAATGATTTGAAATATTATATGGTAAAGTTTTATATTTGATATTCTTTAAGCTAGTTTGCTCCATACATTTAGTATTTTGATTGCTGAACAGATGTGTTTAAAAGGTTGCAAGAGAGGCCGGGCTAAAGAGTCAAGGTCATGTCCCCTCTCTGGCCCAGTGAAAGAATGTGTCCTCAATGGTTCCTGTTGGTGAGCCTGGAAAGTTGGTTGCATTCAGTTGTCTTTATCTACATGTGATTTGGGGCTTTGGAGTTCAAAAGAGCATCTTCAAGCAGTGAATTTTCAAAGAACTCCCACCCAACAGTAAAGTGACACTCAGGATCTCAGGATTTAAATAGGTGGGGTGAGGGCGACATGTTTGTTTTTTGTTTGTGTGTTTGTTCTTCTCAGGTGTATTTCTTGGTACCCCAGGATGTCCAGACAAAAGGAGATGAGCCAACACTCCTTTTTCCCCCACATCTCCAAGCTAGTTTATAAATGTGTCTATCAACTCTAAGAACTAAACAAGAAAGCCAGCTGCTGTGGTTCTTGGTCATTGGTGAACTTTACTCTCTTCCTATAGACGTGTTCCCGCACTTCCCCTTCACCTCCAAAGTCCCGGCAGCCCCAAAGTAAAAAAGAATCCCCAAGATGACACTGTTACAGTTTTTAGAGGTGCTGTAATGTTAATAGTTCATTGTCGGGATTCAGTATTGAGTTTACCAGCTCAGGATTATACTGTTGCCAACCAAGGACCCAGCCAGGAGCAAGGGAGACTTGAACTTTCAGTCAGGCAAACACAGGATTCCAAACTGACAATGCTGGGTGTGATGGCTCATGTGTGGTCTTAGCACTTGGAAGACAGAGACAAGAGGATTGCTGAAGACTTACGCCAGCCAGATGTGAGGCTGGAGGAGGGTTGCAAACGGAAGGAAGAAAGGCAGTACACTCAGGTTCCAGACCTATTCCCTGTGAGCTTGAGAAAAGGTTGGGCAATGGGGCCCGAAGGGCATGCACACTCAAGTAGCATTGCTCCTTCCAAATTAAAAGAGCCCAGCATGATACTTTTAATATATCTGATGGTTTAAATTGTCGCCTGCCCCATAATAAATGAACTATGCTTGTAGTCAGGGCCCAGCACGACTGCTTGGATACATATTCTTTCTCTCCTGAGCTGGCCCTGGTTTGAAACTGCTCTCTTAGGCTGACCTCCTTCCAGTTTCCCTGAGGCCATGTGTGGCCTATGACAGATGGTCGCTCTGTTTCCCTTTGTCCAGCTAGGCCTCCCTCCTATTCCTCCTCCTCGTCCTCCTCAGGAAAAAGAACTGGAGAGATTAATATGAGCCAAGTAGGAAGGAACTTGAAGATTAAAAGTGTTATGTGCCCTTTCTGCTCTCTGAACACCCCTGAGCTCCCCACAAATAAGGAAAACTGGGGTAGATCATGAGGAATGAGTTGATATCAGAATGGAAGTTCATTGACCAGAGTCCCAAAGATTTCCCAGGAGCTTTGAGTTTCTCTTGTAAGACCCTGGGATGGGTTGGTTATGGTTTGAATTTTGGAGCATCAAGATGGTTGGTCTTACTCTCTGAGATAGAGAGTTCCATAATTGAACAGTGCCATTCTGTGCTATGAAATGAGAAGATAGCTGCTTTCACATCTCTGCCCCCAAGCAAGGAAAATGAGCTTGTTCAACACTGATGAAATTCTCTATTTTTTCTTTTTTTAAAATAAATGTGTGTGACTGACCTCCATTCAGTGGATGCCTCAGTCTTTAGTATTAGAGCCAGTTTGTAGTATTTTTAAAGCCATTATGTGAAGTCTTGTGGATGCTTTTTTTAATTTTTTTTTTAAATCAGAGAAGAAATGAGAAGAGAGTACTTCCAACTGGGCACTGGTGAGCCAGAGCCATGCTGGCTGGTTGGGAGTTACAGGCGCTCTAGACCTGAGTGTGCCACATCTGGATCTTAAGGGAAATCCTTCTTAACTGCATTCCCCCCCAACCCCCCCAGGACAGTAGCAATCACACCAAAAGCTGCTTCAGTCATAGAACTTCCAGAAGCATCCATTATTGAGGCAGGGGGAAGTAGACTAAAGAGGGTGAGATCATCTGTTCTTGGCCGGCTATATCTGCTTCCTGTGACAAGGCTGTTTACCTAGCTTCATAGCCAGCGAGCTTGGGGGTGCACCAGTGACCACACATTTGCCCTGGCACCCACTGTTCTTAGTAGACAAGGGAACCAAGCGTCTGCTTAGCTACCTGTCTTTCAAAGGAATGTTCTGGCTGTCTAGGAAGGGAGTTGTCTGCCAATTCTGTCAAACTTGACAGTGATCACTTACGTTGATAGCCCTGTCCCAACAGCCCTTTAATCAGTCAGGTGCCCCTCACTCCCCATAGTAGTGCATGAAAAAATATCTTTTGCATTCAAATATTTCTGCACCCATGCAGATCTAGTGTTTGTCTGTGAATGTAGTATCAAAATGACAACAGCAGAGAGCTGGGACTGAACCTTGGACATGCCTCCAACATGCTGAGACAAGACTCCACCAGGCGATGACGGGCCTTCTTCCCTTTGCCGCCCACAGCACGTGTCTAACTTAAAGAGCCACCCTAAGTAGACAGAGATTCCAGACGTCACTCGGAGGCAGCCCTGTACTCATGGAAGGAAAGCATAGATATAAAAACACCCGGATCAGGAAGGAAAGGTGAGCCACCCTGAGAGCAAGAACTAAGCATAGTCCTAACCCACAGAGGGAGGGCCAAGAACTATCCTGTCAAAATTCACATTAGTGCAGTCAGTGGGGAGCAAGGTTGTGGTAACTCAGTGTCTGAGTGACCTGGAGTAGCTTCAGGCAGGCTGGCATACTCTCTGCCATCATGCACTCACACATGCATACCTACCATTCTTGCGGCTTCTGAGTAAACACCAACAAACAGCATCCCCGGGGTTCAAGATGCCCGAGTCAGCTTGGTGTCTGTGAAAGCATACATGTGGGGATTCTAAAATTTGTGTGTGCGTGTGTTGGTGTGTATGTGTTCGTACATAGCACATACAAGCATAAAGGTGCCGCCTCGGGTGTAGACACACACACACAAGCTGGCATTTGTAAAGCTCTTACAGCCTTGAAGATTTGGAGGGAAGAGTTTTCAGAGGAACTAGAGTCTGTCAGTTTCCTAGCAAAAGATCAAAGCTACAAACGAGCTGTCATCTGAAGCCTCTGTTCGTGTTTATCACATAGTTATCCACAGCTGCGTTCCTTGGTGACTTATTAAAAGTCAGGTTAAAAACTCAAACCCATAAATTTCCAGTAGCTAATGCTAGGCTAGTGTTCAAAAGCACTCTAAAAGACATTTAGTCCATATTTTGGGAAAGAAACTATTTGCATGTTTAATTCATCTTTTAGGCTGCTGTTGAGTATACTGTAAAGTGCTGTGTGATATCAAGCCAGTAAAGTACTTATAAATGGCACTTTAATATTTTCTTTTGAGAAATCATAAAACACTGTTGTAAATTTCACTATTGAATATTGACTGGTACATAGAATCAAACTCTGTAATTAAAAAGTAGCCTGCAGCTAGGATAGAACATTTTTCTTGTTATTAGAGAAAAAAAAAAAGTTTGCCATGTTCAGGCTTTTTAAAAAAAAAGTGTTTCTGTGCCATTGTTCGTATCTATAAAGAAAATACAATTTCTGTCAGGCATCTCTGAAACCTGGCTTTTTTTATGTTTGGTTCGTGTCTGTGGCAATCCCTATAAAGTGAGTGGAAGTATGATTTTTGAATTAAATGACTTTCCCATTTGATGGTGTGTTTGTTTCTTGGGTTTCTGGTTAGTTTTGACTCAACTTATTTTAATTTATACACTGATCAAAGGTCACAAGTTTAGGCCCTTACAGTTATGATTGTCGACTATGGGGCTTTTTTATTTTATTTTTTTAATGAGCTGGGAGTGGCTCTGTGTTCCACTTACCAAGAAGTCAAAAGCTAATATACTTGAATCGGCTATTCAGGCCTATCACGTAGTTGAATCTCAAATAGTCATATCCCACACAATACTAATGATTTTATCTCCAAGAGCACATAATAGGCTTGAGTCTTCCAAAATTCAGTTTTCTAATCAGTTAGCCCTTTTCTAGAACTCAATGCAGAACACAGCAGGCTGACTGTTCCACTGAGAGTTCTTGATTTTTCAAGCCTTCCAGGAATATCCCGAGTTGTAGCTTGGGACCCGGGTTTACAGTGAGCCTCTAGTTCCTGCTCAGTTTCCAACGCCTCATGGATGCCTCTGCAGGAAGGTGACCCAGACAGAGCAGGGAGAACAGAGAGACAGGGGTGCTCCTTTGGAGCCTGGGTTTAAGGAGGAAGTTATTTGAATGTGTAGGTCACAGGTGACCAGTCTACATTATCCTTCTTTGCCAAGCTCGGCCTTGGTTGAGTTCTGGGAACAGCACAAATGTCCCACACCTGTTGTCCTCACTGAGCTTGCAGGTCCTCTAGAAAGAGCCCTTGAAGACTACACATATGACATGTTTGGTTTCTGAGTTCAAAGGCAACTTGGGGGAGGGGCGATGAATTTATTTGGTGTACAAGGCCCTCATCACAGTGCCATTGAATGAAGCCAGGGCAGGAACTCAACCAGGTACAGAAGTGGAGACCATGGAGGAAGGCTACTAGCTCTCTTTAGATTTCTTGGCTGCTTATACAGCTCAGGCCCAGCTGCCTAGGGATGGCACCACCCACAGTGGACTAGACCCTCTACATTAATTAAAAATTAAGAAAATGGCTCATAGATATGTCTACAGGTTGGTCTGACAAAGGCAATGCCTCGACTAAACTTTCTTCCTCCCAGGTGACTCTCCTTTGTATCAAGTTGACAAGAGATAACCAGCCAAAGCCCACGTGTGTCTGACACTATTGCCAAGAGAATGAACTATGTGAGTCTGTTCTTGTCTTACTTGGCCTTGTCCTTTCCCATAGGCTCCCAGTCGTTCTGACTTTTTTGTCTTTGAATGTGAATGGTTTTAACTTCAGTTTACTTATGAGCCACCCGGAGCAGATCTTGAATGGTGCCCTGTCCAGTGCTTTGCTGATGTGCTCATGATGGTTCCAGCAGCATGGTTGGTTGGTTGGTTGCAAGAGCACCATGGGTAGAAACGTACTTGATTGACAATTGAAATTAGGTAACTGGTACTAGGTATGAAAAAATATTTTCTCAGGTCCAAAATAAACAAGAAATACTTTCTCAGGTTCTGAGAATTATGCCACGTCTTTCTTCTTTCCTCAGGTCTTCCTAGGACTTCACTCAAACACCACACATCTGTCAATGCTTTTAATAGTACTAGGTTAAGCTCCAACTAATTAAGCTGGCTGACTCCGGCTTTCTCGGCAACCAAAAGTAGCTCTAACCATGCCAGTAACTGCTCAGGTAGGTGAGGCTCCTGGCCCAGGACAGCTGTTCTAGGGGAAGGGAGGGACATACCAAGGTACCAGAGTTCCAACCACCCTGGGATAATCAGCCAACATTAGACATTTGCTGAAGACCCATGATGGTTTTCCACTGAAATGATCAAAAACATCTCACAGCGGTTGGTTGTCATACTACATAGCTACCTGATCTTTTATGGAATTGACCCCAGGAGTCTGGCCACAGGCGCTGCTAGTGAGGCCCCGCTGGCTATAATATTGCTTCCTGAGCTAAGCCAAAACTCCAGTGAAGATTTGAATTCAGAGGGTTCTTTCTGGAGACATCAACACACATCCTACCAGGTCTTGTACCTACCCTAAAGTCCAGATGTGCTCCAGTACTATGGCCAGATGTCCCTTCTGTATTCATTAACTTGAATCTGCAGGTTAAGTGACCCTTGACAAAAGGCCCCATTACCTCATAGGCTCAGAGTATAAAGCCTATCGGAACAAGACTTTCTGCCCTTCACTCAGGCATGCAGCTTCCCCGGCTGGTGCTCTTGACTCAACAACCCTTCTGGCTATAAGCCCATGACTAAGGGCCAAAAGCCCCTTTACTGTCATCTGGGCTACTGATGACTCGTGCTAAGCTGGAGGCCCCATTCGACAAGTCCCAGAATCACCCTAAACACTAAAAGTACTTCTTCCTTAGGACCCATCACGGAAATTCCGTGCTGTCCCATGGGATCCGGTCTGGTATCTATCACTCTCACTATGGGAATTCTTTGTGTGTGACTGAAGTTTCCCATGGTGCAGCTGTAATCCATTTCCATCCTGGCTTTTTGTGTGGTGAACAATTAAGTGGTTTCCACCCTTTTTTTTTTTTTTTCAGAACTTTCAGTTTTTATGCTTCCACTCAGAAGTTTCCTCTTGACCAGTTCACATGCCAGGAAAGGAACCCGCCTCTAGCCGCTTGGCACCCCCACCCAGGCTTTACAGACTAACATAGATCCTTGCTACAAGAGTTAGAAGTAAGAACCAGACAAAGCCTGGAAGGGGTGACCTTCAAGGTGGACCTTGGTAGCTGGAGAGCACAAGCCGGTTAGGTCCATGGAGAGCAGTCCCGAGTCTACCCAAGTGGAGAGGTGGGCACACCAAAGCACGAAGGTAAAGGATCAGGGACTGGGGTAACCTCAGCATAACTGGACCATGGGGAGACAGGGCTCTCTGGAAGTTGCAAATGGTTCACCCTCAGCTGTTCCCACCTTAGTGCTTAGGTTTCTTAGTCTCAGTTGACAAAATTCTGTACTGGGCGGATCCAACACATTGCTATATCCCCTCCCCAAATCTTCAAGTTATAGAAAGCAGTGTCATCGTCCCACCTAATAGGTAATGAAACTGTTTATGGTATACACACAAGCTAGGATAAGGTGAAACTACAACCCCATCATAAATCTATCTAGTTCTACAATCTCTGAAAACTGTTTTAGAAATTCCTTCCTACACTATCGTGTCTCAGTGCATGCACGTCCCACCCAGGACCATTTCTAAGCTTGGGGAAGGGATATCCTTCCCTGTTCTTGTTTTGGCTCTCTCACTCTGCCCCCCGTTTCTGTCTTCTCCATCCCTGTGAATGATGTCAACAGCCTCCACTTGGCCTTCTGACCACTGAGTCTCTCCAAGAGCACAGCCTCTGGGGAAGCTGAGCTGTAGTTCTACAGAGAGAACGAGCTGGGCCAGTCTGAGTTACAACTGTCTTTCGTCTTGAAACCTCTTGTTCACTGATCTTGGGCTGTCTGCTCCCCAGTTGTTGGGCTTTCTTGCACAAATTCTTGGTTTTCAGGTCAGTGCCCGGACTCCAGCTGCGAGCTTTGGCAGGCCCAGCACCTTTGAGCCTGCACTGTGGAGGCAGCCCCAGCAGAGGCCCACCCATGTTTGCCTGACTGGAAATATGGCATGTGAAAATTCTTTAAAAATTTATTCTGAAAACATTTCTTTTCCCCAGCTGCTGATGGCATAACTTTAGGCCAGGGAAACCCCACGGACTTGTGTCTTCTTGTGTGAGAACCACAAGAAATATTTCCAGCCCAATCACTATGGGTCCACAAAAGATCATTTCGTGGCATTTAAACTCCTTCTTGTGCCTAAAAGTCAGAACTAGTGGAGGGGCAGGAACCCAAGTAGATGACAGCTGAGGTCCCAGGGCCCAGAGAATACTGGATTTGTACTGGCTCCTCTCCTAAAGAGAAAGCTCACCAGTTCTTGAGAGGCCCATCTGATGTGTGGGGCCTACCTCAGGTGTGGGGCCCACCGACCTGAGTTGTTCAAGAAAATGGCCGAGGACAGAGCAGGCCTGTGTTACAGAGCCCACTAGGACATGTTAGACCTCACATGGACTCTTCCCCTCTGCACCCCCTTACTTAATTCTCAAACCAACCCTGTGAAACAGGTACCTGCTGTTATTCCATTATGCCCATGAGGAAGTTAAATACCAGATTAGGCAACTTGGTTCAAAGTCACAGAGTTAATAAGTAACAAGGCAGAGCTAACCCCAGCTAACCCCACTGCTCACACTCACACCATCCACAACTGTCACACTGGGCAAGGCCCAGAGGCTCCACACTCCCATGCCCTTCGGTCCCCCACCCGCAGAAAATAGCTGTTGTTCTTATCTGCTGACAGCCAGCAACCCTTTCTACTGGTAAGAATACCTCACTTTTGCTTCAGAAAACCACATGCCCCTTACCCTCCAGTTCCCAAGGGTTTGTATGGCCTGGCATCAACCCTGCCTCCAGTGGTGACCATGTGTTCTGGCCTGGTGTCAGATCAAGAGTTTGATTGCTTCAGGAATAAAGGCGGGGTCTACTGTGCCACAGCGTTGACCTGGAGCAGTGTACACAGACCCCAGCATAGGATAGGAAAACCCTGTAGAGAAGAGAGAGTGCTGTATTCCACCATCCAGGAGGTTCTCTGAGTCACTTCTTCCTACCCATCTCTTATCTAAAGCCCAGGCTGAGGCCCCTTCCCTTCTGTGGACTGGTTGTTAAGCCTGAGGAGTGCATCTGTTAGAAAAGTTGCCTCAGAGAGCAACCAGAAACCTGTGTGTATTGTGATTATAAAGTGGACATATAGTGTATTGGTTTTTGCAATGCTGGAATTGGCTCACACAAAGAAAAGCCTAACGCCTGTCTCCTTACAGCCAGCGAAGCTCATTTTTACTATACTGACATTTGGTCTCCTTTCTGAGCCAGGAGAAGCCATGACTGACTACATCTTCTAAGGACAGGAAAGAATTATGTCTGTCAGAGCCCTCTGAGAGGAGACTCTCCCAGCCCCTGCTGATTCACCCTGTCACGGGCTGACTGGCCCTGCAGTGATGCTTCAGTGTTGAGCTGGCTTCACCCCAGAGCTCTCACAAAGGATCCCCAGGGCAGCTCTAAGCAGGAACGGCAGAAAATCGTGTCTAACCGGGAAATGGAATTGGGTGTCCATGGAGCACTCATCCCAGAGCTGAGCACACCCTGCAGCCGCACCCAGACCTGCTCAGCAGTCCCACAAACACAGGCCTGAGAAACACCAGACGCCCAGTTCAGACTTTCACCTTTCCTTGGGTGGGGTAGCATAGCTAGCTGGGCCTCTAGAGGGACATGGGTGGGTGTATCCCCTGCTGTGATGCTGTGTCTGTGATGTGCTCACAGTACCAAGGCTACCAGATAAAAGTAAAAATTCTATCCTTGACAGGAAGGCCTACAGGCTAGGAGGATACTCCTGGTCCACCTAGGAGCCTACTTAGCCATACACTCACTCTCTCACTCTTTCTCTCTCTCCCCACATCCTTCTCTCTCCTCTGTGTGTGTGTGTATCTGTGTTTGAGAGTGTGCGCAAATGTATGTGTGTGTGGTATCTCTGTGTGTGCATGTGTGTTTGAGAATGTGTGTGTTTGTAGTATGTGTGTTTGAGAGAGTGTGTGTGTTTGTGTGTGTGGTGTGTGTATGGGTGATAGCAGCCTTCAAAAGCTCAGGGAAGGGAAGGGGAGGGAAGGGAAAGGAAGGGAAGGGAAGGGAAGGGAAGGGAAGGGAAGGGAAGGGAAGGGAAGGGAAGGGAAGGGAAGGGAAGGGAAGGGAAGGGACTTGGAAGGAGGAGATGAGAGAGAGGAGAAAGGAAGAGATGAAAGCTGCAGAAGCTCCTAGTGGGAGGGAAGGGGAATGAGAAAGGAGAAATTCTAGCTCTTTGGTGTAGCATTTGAGCTTTCTTCCCAAACTGGCCCCAACATTTTTTTTAAGGTTGCCCTACTCTTTAGCACACATTCTTTCATGCCAATAGCTTTTATTGGACGTCTGTGGTGTCCATGTCCAAGGGCTAGGTACTGTCTTCCACTTGTGTTCTTGAGGTTAAACTAGGCCTGAGTACCCTTGATGTCTTCCATGCCAACGGAATATCAGTGGCCACTGCCCGCCTATTTTTTTTCCTTAACCTTTCTTTTGCTTGAAGTATCTGTTTTCCTTCGGGGAAGTCCCCTCCTGGCCTTGGGGCCAATGGGTTACATGGGTTGTCATCTATATTAGTCAAAGTTCTCTGGAGTAACAGAATTATACAATGAATTATACAACGAGTCTCTCTCTCTCTCTCTCTCTCTCTATATATATATATATATATCACATATACATATATGTGGGGAGTTATTAGAATGACTTACAGACTATGAAGCAGCTAATCTGACAATGGCTTTTTATATACTGAAAGTCCCAGAACCTGGTGCTTGCTCAGTCCATGAGGCTGGATGTCTCAGCTAGTCTTCAGTAGACACTGGAATCCCGAGGAGGTAGGCGCTAATGCCAGCGGATGAGTGGACTTGCTACCGAGCCCAGGGCAAGTACGCAAAAAGCAAAACCCCCCACTTCCATGTCCTTTTATAGGCTGCCAGCAGAAGCTGTAGCTATCCACTATACCTTAAAGGTATGTCTTCCCACCTCAAGCCCCAGATTAAAGGCACGTGCCTGCCCACCGCAAGAGCCAGATTAGAAGTGATTCTTCCTGCTTCAAATTAAGAAAAATAAATCTCTTTGGAATGCTCTCCATTTTTGGATTTGAATTAATTCCAGATCATGTTGACAACCAAGAATACCTTCATGAGACCAACCCTGGATCCAAGGTCAGTTACCATGTGGCTGCTCGGGCCTCTGAGATCATCAGACCTACCTTGTCAAAGCACACTGGTGGATTTAGGACTGGGCACGAGGCTAATGAAGCCCTTTGGAGAATCAGATGGGGGTTTAGAATCAGCAGTAATAGGACACTTTCTCTGTCTGGGCAATCTGAATCAGCAGGATGCTTGGCAGTCATCTTGGCCTTTGGATGGGGAGCCTGCCCGTAAACCAGGCAGGCTGTACATGAAGCTGCGAGAAGCGAAAAGAGCACTCATCATCCCTGGACCAGACGCTCCCCAGCCTTATCAGAATATCGGCCAGAAAATTCTCATGTTCTTCAGCATGCTTTGCTGTGGCTTCTTCCTCTTGGGCAACATGTTCAGGTAAATTCTATGGTGATGTCCATGGCTCTCCTGTGACGAGGACAGGACACTGTTCTTGCTAGCACGGAACATGGCGGTTTCCCAGCTATGAGGTCGTCAGCTGTGTCTATATCAGCTTCCTCATCTTTAAAGTGGATATAAAAATGTTTACCACAGGAGGTTGTGTTGAATCAGTGAGGTAGCACTAAAGTGTTGCATAAAGTTCTGTGTCCTCAGACTTGGGTGTTATAGTATCAAATTGTCTGAAAGAGTTGGGACTATCTAGATCAGTGTTATATTATCCATGGCTACAACTGTGCTTGGCCAACCTGGGTTAGGAGGCATCTGGACTACGTGAATCTTGTCCAGTGCTCCTTGAAAGACCATGCTAGCATCCACCTCTGTGTATTTCTCCACCTGATTCCCTGGCCATGGTCAAAGGACTAGATGCCAACAGACATCTGTGCTGAAGGCTGACAAGATGCCCATGTTCTGAAATTACATGGTCTAGCCTAAACAAAAGGGCATGGGGCCAGCCAGACTTTGGCTCTTGAAGATGGAAGCTGCCCTTTGAAATGGGGTGGAGCCAGAGCTGATGGCCATGTCATCACACCTGAAGACACAAGGAGCCTTGTGTGCTAAGCAGAAGGCTTTGCAAAGACAACAGACAGACTGCGGAAGAGAGAAAAGTCCCAACGTTTGCAATCCCCTAGAGGGACCAGTTGTGCATTAAGCTTAGGAGCTAGAATCCCAAATGATTATTCTGAATTGAAAATGAACCTGTCCACATATCATGTGAATTTGAATGACTTGTTTCTTAAGACCAGAAGGGTCCTCCGTAGAACCTGGATGGGTCTCAACTGGCGGCAGAGAGATTCTGGGTAGCTGGATGATTGGCCCAAGATCATGTGGCAAAACGGGGCTGTGAAGCCTTTTGGATTTTTTTTTTTTGGGTTGAATTCAGATATCCAGGGTGGGGCATCCACATGAGGGAACAGTTTTCCAAGCAGCAGTGGGGAGGGTAGGCTTAGAAGTGTGCATGAGCTGAGCCCATAGCTCCCACAAGCAACTATTGTCTTTTCATTGTTAACATTACAGACTGCTCTTTAAACACATGCATACTTGTATGTGCACACACACACACACACACACACACACACACACACACACACACACACTGGCATTGGACAAGCAGGAACCATTGCTGTCTTCCCTCTCTGCAGTCTTAAGATCTTTTCTTTGGGGATGCCTAGAATGGCTTCCTAAGACAGACAAACCTGAGCACTTGAGCACCCTGGACAATCTCAGTCCCACCACTGCCGTATTCATGGTTCCAGGATCCTGGGCAGAAAGGTATGTCTGGAGACGAGGGACAGGGAACGCCATCCCACAGAAGCCTAGCTGGCCATCCATCCTAACTGCAGAGCCAGTTCTGCCCATCCCTGCTCAGGCCCCAAACAAAGCTGATGAAACTTATTCTTGGAACCCACAGGGGCCAGCTCCTCCTGGCTCTCTACAACCAGTTGGTAGATGTGCAGGAATCTTGGAGTTGCTTGTTGAACTGCCAAGTGCTGACCAGATCGGTGGTACTTGAACTTGGCTTAGTCTACAGTCTAGATGATTTTAATACAGGAGGTGGGGGGAGGGGGAACGGAGGGATGTTGGGATGGAGGGATAAAGGCGACTCATAGAACTAGAAAGAAGCTACAGGACCTCATATAGAGTAGTGCAGAGCTCCACAGCTGAGTTATTAGAGATAACGAATTGTCTTCTTCCCAGCAAGGCATCAACAGATGGCTTGCGTTTATTTGCGTCCAACTTAACAGGACCCAGAATAAGGGATTTATTCCCCCCCTCCCCCCGCCCCCAAGGGAGTTTCTTAGAACTTAGTTAGAATTACAAGGAACTTGGTGCAGATCCTATGCACTGGAACATGTAGCAGAATGGATTCCCTCTCCACAGCAGGGAGTCGTTTAGGAGCCAAGCCAGATGGAAACTTCCCTAAGGCCATCACAACTATCAGTGACCATTCAGGGCTTCTCTGCGGGGTGGAGGAACCCTTCCTTCCCTTGGTGACTGCTGTGGGTAGGAGGAAGGATCATGTAAAGCCAGCATGGTCCAGTGTCCAGGGGAGCTAGGCTTGTCTGAGGCCCGAGCACACCCTGCCACTGTAGGAAGCATTGGCATGCTCAGGCCCCTCTTTAAAACCAAAGGCCTTAGATTCGGTGAGTGTAGGATGGTGTTCAGATCCTGTGGTTTCAGCAGGTCTCTGAGTTGAGTATAAGACTCCTCAAAAATAATTCTAAAGTCTCTTGGAGGCAGTGTGTGTGTGTGTGTGTGTGTGTGTGTGTGTGTGTTTGTGTGTGCATGTTTGTCTGTGTGTGTATCAAAGCCAGGAATGACTGGTGTGTTAACACATGTGTTTCCCTTCAATTAAATATTGAGATCTTCTAATTTGTTTTACAATATTATTAGAAAGTTCCTGTGGTTCCCTGATGTATGAGTGAGATGTTTCTTTACAGTGATTAACACAGGATGGAGAGCATGGAAAAGTCCATATTTACCTGGATGATAAATCAGAGGTTAACCATGTGATGAAAGACCTCCCCAGAGTTTCCTCTGCACGATGAAATGGATTTACCCAGCGAAAGAAATTGACTTTCCAGTAACTCAATTGCCACAAAGTGGCTATGTCCGCAAGGGCTCCTGCAGGACTTGCGTGGCCCCAGCTCCCACCTTGCAGCTGACTGGAGTCCAGGCAGCTTTTGGTCAAAGCTGAAACCATCACAGACACAGGCTGTCAAAAACAAAGTCGCCTACTTTGATTTCTCCTGTCCCAAGAGGACTCAGCTAAGCAACAAAGCTCAGATGTTCACATACTGCATGTGCAAGAGGAAGGGCTATGCGGGTGAAAGATAATGGGAGGTTGTGGTGAGCCCCTCAGGTTCTCACCACAGCTTTCCCAGCTAACCTCTGAACCATCAATTTAAAGTCATGGAGGTGGGAAGGAAAGGGATTTCCTAATTATAGAGAGGTCAAGAGGACTAGGAACAACCACACATGTGCATCCTCAGGTACACACACACACATACACACGCACACACATGCACATGCACACACACATGCCCCCCCACACACACAGACACACACTCACACACACACACACACACAGACACACACACACTCACACACACGCACACGCACATGCACACACACACATGCCCACACACACACAGACACACACTCACACACACACACACACACACACACACACATGCACACACACACAGACACACACTCACACACACACACACAGACACACACAGTCAGGCAGGTGACATAACAAGTATGGAGACTACCAGTTAACTTTCGTAAACATTAATCTTGATGAGCTCCTTGTCTTTTGTCTGCAAAGCAAGGGGAGCTGTGATTAGAAAAGCAGAATTTTTTTTTTCGAGAATTAAATGAAGTATGAAGTGATTTACCTAAAATACTTGGCAAGTCTCCAGAAGCAGTGATCATCAAACATAGTAAGAAAAAGTTGTAGCTAGCTAAATAAAAATCTCTGAGTCTTAATAATGGCGATATGCAGGGGCATTTTTTTTCTCCTCTCCTAGAGCAGTTGCAAGGCAGATGTGTGTGCAGAAGACAGGATACTGCTCGCTCTTCCCGCCCATAGAACTAGCAGTGCTGGAGTGAATTACGAATCCTCAATGGATGATTCACGCCAGATATTTGCATAATCTCAGAGCATCTCTTTGAAGAATACCTTTTCAGCTCGATAGATAAAGCAGTAATTTTGTAGTGGAACCTAGCAGATACTGGCTTCCTATTGTGCAAACTCTGATCTGCAGGCTGGCCTGTACTCCTGGGTTCAAGAGGTCCTCCTGCCTAGGGCTATGTCTGTACACTGTACACTGGGGCTAAGCCTAACTTATACATTTAGGTTTTTTCCTCTGTGTATGTACAAGTGCGAATCAGAGGACAGCTTTTTTGAGTCCCTTCTCCATCCACCCTGTGGGTCGCAGGGCTCCCACTGAGGTTGTCCTGAATGATGACAGCTGCCTCTACCTGCTGCTCATTGACCCTGAAGCAGACTTTCATGGGACAAACCAGTAGTGTGTCCCTCCTAGGAGACATTGAGTGGGACTTAGAAAAAAAACAAAACAAAACAAAACTTCCAAAAATGTCTAATCTGAGCTGAACCCAATGAAGATAAATCAGTGTAGAGATATTTAGCAAATTAAACTGAGTTGTTCATTTCTTAAAAAAAAAAAAATGATGTCTGATTTCAGAAGGATCCCAATGCCCCAGGACATGGAAAGAGATGTGATCCATAAGCCTGATTTCTGTGGTGAGAAAGGACATCTGGCAAAAAAAAAAAAAAACCTACGTAAGGGGAGAGAGCGGATGACTTCATGGTGTACGTGTTCGTCGTGTGATGGAGAGAATTGTGCTCTCCTTTGAGAGGGCAGGACTTTTAGGCAGACCCTTAGAGAGTATTTGTAGTGGTAAAAGACAACCACCCACTAGTCTTCTTAAGTGGCAAACCAAACAGTCGTCCAGGCGTCTGGCTCAGCAGCTCAGAGCTTGCATGGCTCTTACAGAGGACTCGAGTTTGCTTCCCAGCACCCATGCCCTGCAGCTCACAACAGCCTGTGACTCCAACACCAGGGGATCCTATGCCTCTGTTCTCAGGGTGCACCTGCACTCCTGTACTCGCACCCCCACCCAGGCACATATACTTAAAAAGAAGAGAAATCTTTTAAAAATTTAAGAGAGGTAGTGCATTAAGCAAATGTAATCAGATACTAACATTGGACATATCTGGGTCTAGGATTTATTCTGTTTTTGGTTTTTGTTTTTTTTTTTTTTGCCATTTTGCAAACCTAATATCATGCTTAGAGAGGTATGCAGCACGTAGTAACATGTATTATCCTATCAATTAATTCTGAGTATAGAGATATACTATCGAAAGGCCAAAACAAAAATGGCTGCAAAGCCAATATGGGGACTCACTAGAAGATGTTTGTTAACTTGTAGGTTTTCTAACACAAAGTATAAGTCCGTATCAGCTACCATCATTCATGCTGAGTACTTCCTCCCCCATGGTTCTGGGAGTGTGGTCCAGGATGGACTGTGTGGCCCTGTGCAGTGTGCTCAGCTCTTTTGACGTTGTTTTGCAGTGCACCAGACACTTGGTCTAGCTTCTAGCCCCAGAGAGGACTGTAAGAAGCCATTTGAGGCTAAGGGTTTAATCTTGGCTCTGTCTCTGTTGATTTGAGGACAGAAACATAAGAGAGTGCTTTTAGCTGCACAGAGTGCCCTATGAATACATTAGCCATGTGCTGTGTGCCTTGTGGTAGAGAGTCTGTCACTTTGTGGTTAAGAAGGAAGGCTCCGGAATCAGCCAGACTACCCCCAAATCCCAGAATCGCTACTGACTGGAGAGGTGATTTGGAGAGAGCCATTTGATCCCTCTGCCCTCTACTTTTCTCATCTACAAAATGGGGATAAGAACTATTATATGGAATTCAGCTCAGACAGATGGTGCAGCTGACAAGATCTTGCAAGTGACAGGTTTTAAGGCCATGCATCCTTGAATGACTCCACTGTGATTGCATCCTGAAATGACCCCAAGTCAGGACAGTTCCATAGGCTATTTGGTGACCCTCCTGGCACCCTCCTTTCCCTCTCTTGGCCAGCCTGCCATCTCACAACACACACCACTAATTACTTTGAGAGTTCCATTTTTTCTCTAGCACGAAGACCTTCTGGGACCCCAGGGAAGAGATCTGCCTCCTGTCTTCCTCTCCCATCTTAGGTTACCCCTTGCTAGCTGATCCCTGGGAGCTCCCGAGCTTCTGCAATCCTAAAGAAACCCAGCTTGTCTGGGAAGCTCACCTGGAGGACATGCAGCTGGAGACGGACCTTCAGTGCCAGCCCAGACCTGTGTTCTCAGTTTGACATCTTGCCAGGGACCCTCGAGTCTACACAAACCCTGCTTCCTATGTGGGAACTGGGAAGGCAGTGGCTTTGCTGCTGGGGCGGTGTAAACACACCCAGGATCTCAGAGCGGGCACTTCCCCCACCAGTCCACAGCGGCCTGAGCCAAACCTCAGGAATGGAAGCCGAACAAAAATGTGTCAGAGGAAAAATATGCCTTCCAAGTCCTCTCTCTCAAGTTCCACGCCCGCATTTCTGCCAGCCTGTCGGACATCTCTAGTTAGATGACCCTTGATGATCTCGTCACCAAAACAACATGTCCGCAGTGATAGCTGACCCCTCCTCCCATCTTCTTTGCCAGCCAAGTCAGAAACCCTGAAACCTGCTCCCTCTACACCATCTGGCCCTTCAGTTCGTAGGTCCTACCCACTAAGCATCCACAGAGATGCAGGTCTTACCCACTGAGCATCCACAGTGATGCAGGTCCTACCGTCCTCTTCAGACCTCACAGGTTGAGTGTTGGCATCCTTCACTGAATTCCTAGGAGCTCCAAACTAGTCTTCCTTCCTCCAGTTTACGCCTGTTGGCTCTTTCTCTATGTTATAACTATCTCCCACCATGGTGAACATACATTGGCTCTCTTGTAATGCAGGAACAGAGGGCAGAGACTTACATAGCCATGTTCATTTAACCATTTCCCTGGCTTCCTCTTGCCCTGAACGTCCATCCCTCCGAGCAATCCAGACTTCTCCCTGGGACCCTAACGGCTTCTTGCTTCTTTCTCACTAGCTTCTGAGTAATGTCTTCCCTTTGCATGGACTTTGTTTTCCCAAAGTTTAAGCTGGAAGAGTCCTTCTTACCTTCAAATTTAAGTTGAAGGTCGGCATTTTCAGAAAGCCTTCATCTCCAACCTTCTCCGCACAGGCTGTTAGTGCATTGTTTATTATAAATGCCCGTTAGTTTTCAGATTATTGTTTATGAATTTACACTGGAAACTCATGTAGCTTTCCAAGACCATGGAGTTTTCCTCAAGGGCTCCTGTAACCCACAAAAGAACAGAGCATGGATTCTGGTAAGGATGGTCACATGGCCTGTGTATCAAGTGCCTGTGGTACTGGGGCGCAGCACAAACACTTGGCATGACCCTAACTATTCTTTTATCAGTCTGCCTAAGAACTAGAAGGTTGATACAGTGGTAGGTGGAGTCAAGGCACCTTGCTCTTTAGCAGAACGTGGAATCTTTTTTCTTAGTGTCGTCTGATTACTTATATTCTTAGAAAAAAAAAAAAGAGTATATTTTAAATTTGCAGGCCCGGGGAAGCAAGAGTAAGGGTTAACTGCTGGTGGTTTCAGAAGGTCTTATATCTCAGAGAGAGGAGTCACTGAACGCCATCAATACCTTTGATACCGGAGGTGGCCATTCCCATGCCTGGTCATCTTTGCGTGATATTTAGAGCCTGGGTTAGACTGACCCTGGCACTCAGCAGCCTTCGTTCTAATTTCTTCCATGCTGAGTTTCGTTCCAAGTTTCTGATCATTTCTACTTTGAAAGGCGGCCAAGGTCCTGGTGGCAGCCATCACCGTGTCAAGTCCCCGGGCCTCTTTTGCTGCAGGGGTTTTGGTGACTCTGGGAATTCTAGTGTCTGCCAGGTGCGGCACACGCAGGGGGCAGGTCCCTCATTCTGATAAGGTAGGCACCTCCTGCACGGGATCTCATTTTTTCTCCATCTGCACAGGCATTTGGGCCCCAGGCCCTGTGAGTCACACCGTGGCTATCCATCTGCCCATTTACTCCAGAAAGGAAAAAGGGCTTCTTCACACGCAATGAGTCATCTTGCGATGTATGAGTCAAGCCACCTGCCGACTCAGACAGTGTCGGAGCTCAGAAATCATGGGGTATCCTGCTACGGAGATGATGAACGGTACTCGTCTACTCCCCTCCACCCTGTCAGCTCCAAATTCCCACCCCCGGCCAATTCAGAGATGAGAGGCGGCAGAGCCTCCTGCACTTGCAGACAACCTGGTTGGATAACGAGTTCGGAGCAGACCCCACCGCAGCACCGCAGCAACGAAGCCTCACAACTTAGCCACATACTTGGCCCACGAAATGAACAGCAGGTCAAACGCTGAGGTCCGAGTGGGAAGTAGAACGGATTCCAGGTTAAGGACTGTGGTCTCAAGATGGCTACGTTTGTATTCTCAGACAGGAGCATGAGGGATAGGAAGTACAGTTACAGGGAATAAAACAGTATAAACGAGAGTACGTGAGAAACCCTTCCCATCTCAGCTCTCTCACTTGCAAGAAAGAGCTAGAAAGAAAATTAGTTTTCTAGGTTTGGTATCAGAATCGGCTTAAATAATGGAAAGTTACTGTCCCCTGTCTCTGGAGGCTGGAGGCTTGTCAGGTGGCCTCTTCCAGTCTCTCCACTCGCTTCTGTATTTTGCTGGCAGAGTTTGATGGTGGCCTGTGGCTTGTAGAAACATCACCTGGACTTCCACCTTTGCCTTTCTTTGACTATCTCCCCATGTCTGTGTCTAAATTCCCCTCTTTTGCAAGGACCTGTCCTACTTTAGGGCCCAATGTAACACCTACATTTGGACCCGATTCCCTCTATAAACACTCTGTCTCCAGGTGACACTTGGACATTTGGGTTTGGGGTTGACACGATGCTACCCATAAAATGCAAGGCGTTGTGTGTTTACAAGGTTTTACTATCCTGTCTCAACTCTATTCGGCCTCCCGCCTTCCACTGTAAGGCCCTTTTTCCGTCTCACAAATTAGTTATCCATTCCAGTGGGGTTTGCTCTAATGTTTTTGTCCATGCTTACAATGTGCATCATGCCCAGACACCCTCTCTTCCTGGGTCCTGTACCCCATCCTTAGTCATCGGTGTCCTAAGGTCACACTGACTTGTTACGTCTCACACAGAAGTGAGGAAGTGTGGTCTTTTCATGTCTGGCCTATTTTACTAATCACACATTTTCTCTACTTCTCTTCATTTTGCTCCAAGTAACAGGATTTTATGTTCCTTTGTGAGTGAGATTGTGTGTGTGTGTGTGTGTGTGTGTGTGTGCACGTGCATGTGCATCTGTATGCATGTGTGAATGTGACTGCATATGTGTATGTCTGGAGTCATGTATGCATGTTTGTGTGTGTGCCTGCATGTTTTTGAGTGTTTGTGTGTGTATGTGTCTGTGCACTCCCAAGCCATCTTTACCCTCTCCTCTGTTGATAGGTACCCAGGCTGCCCCTGTATGTTAGCCATCTCCCATATTAGTTCAGAGGCCTGCCCAGTCCTTTCTAAAGCCTGCACTGAACTGCAACTGGTCACCATGGAGTGTCACGATTAAATAGTGTCTAGTGATGACAGTGAAGGCCTTTCCATCTTTCCCTATAGTTTTCATGCATGTCCGTGAACTTCCCAGGGAGAACTTCCACAGCATACTTTCTTAAGTAGACTTGCTTGTTCCTTGACAAAGGTTGTCTTCCAGTCTCTCCACTCACTTCTGTACTTTGCTGGCAGACTTTGGTGATGGTGGCTTGTAGAAACATCACCTTGACCTCCACTTTTGCTTTTCTTTGACTTTCTCCCCTGTGTGCATGTCTGTGTAAGAGTGTTTAGGTTTAGATATTCATGAAACTCTCTTGAAATGATCTTTGTCTATGCCACCCAGAACAGCCTCTCTGAGTTTGTTGACTGAAGACTGTGTCCTCATCTCTAAATTGGTATGCTGGATCAGGGTGTAGAGACTCTAGGACCTTCCTCATATCTGAGGCTGGGGGCCAGGACAACACTGGCTAGAGGGACATGGGACAGAGTCACAGACATAGGCCTAGTGTGGACACAATTGCCATTATGACTTCTCTCGATTCTTCTCCTATGGGAATACCCATTCAGTTTGGCAAATGCTTTGGTTTGGCTTACAAGGACGCTGAGGCTACTGATGGCTCTAACATCTCTGAAGTCAGCCAGCCAGAGGGCAAGACACATTCAAGACAACCCCCAGGTGAAGACTGGCAAACTCCCTCAGATCTTGCTTGTGGTTAGAGCCTAACTGTTGGGTCACCAGGAACTTGCTTCTCGATTCTGACTCTTTCCAGCTCTATTCTCACCCATTCCCAACATGTGAGCATCTGTGGCAGGATAACCCAAAGTCCAGTCATTGGTTACTAGAGAAGCCAAGGCACAGAGTGGGGAATCGACCTGGGTGTGCATGCTGAGGACCAGCAGAGACAGGGCACAAACTCATCTGCAGAACACATGAGCATCTACTGTGCCCAAGAGTGATGATTCCAACAGACCCTACCCCAGGCCTTTGAAAACACACACACACACACACAAACACACTCACACACAAGCCTGTAAATGAGCCAGTTATGGATAATTTGCATATGCATAAATAAAGAACTTAAGAATAATAAGAGCTTTGAGAGCTGTGAAGGAGGCGCCTGTGGGATGCTGTGTTAGCCAGAAGCTGCTCCAAAGAGCACCCAACATCAGGCTGTGCCCCACAGAAGCCTACTCCCCAGAAAGAGCCCCACTTCAGAGGTGGCCTTTCCCCTGGTTACCCTGTTGGCACTAGGGAGGTAGGACAGAAGGCATTCCTCAGACTCACCACTGCAAGCTTAACCAGGAAGGAGAAAGGGCCTCTGAGGAAAGGGAGGGACGGCCTCCCACTCAAGAGGTCTGACCCAGGAACTTGAGGAGTACTGGAAGACTTCAGGTGAGTGAAGGAATGTTCCCAGCTTGCATCAGCTTTTTTGGCTCCTCTCTGGGAGGGATCCAAATACCTTTGCTCTCCTTCATTGTTTAAAGAAAAAGCAAAAGGCAGACAGGTTGACTGCAGCTCTTCACACACAGCCACTGGCTCCTCCCAGCCAGCTGGAGAGCTCTGCTGGCTTCTGCTCCAGCCAGGACAAAACAAAAACAAAAACAAAAACAAAAACAAAAAGAAAGGACCATTAAGAGGATTTTTGTGATTTCAGGTTGACATTTCTTATACTCTGTTGGGTTTTTGTTGTTGTTTGTGAATACTTGAAGAGTCCAGAGGACACTTTTACTGGAGATGAGGTCTCTCCCTGGCCTGGAACTTGCCTTAGAGTCTTCTTTGTACTGACCACAATTAATAGCTGATAGGTTCCTGATACACTAGAGTGGAGCTTGGAGCCATTCAGGATATTAATGCACATCTGGGGCCCATAATGTCTGGCCCCTCCTCTGGGTCTGTGGCCCTGCAAGAGCACACTGGCCTGTGTGACTAGACCTAGCAAGTAGGAGACGTGTAAGGGGAACTTGGTAAAGAATCATCCCAAGTGGGCTGATTCCGATGCCCTGAAGGCTGAAGGAGGAGGATCTTGAGTTCAAAGCCATCCAGGGTTACTTAGAGACCCTGTCTTAAAGAAAAAGAGCTGCTGCTGGTGGTAGCGGGGGCAGGGTGGCAGGAGCTCTCTGGTCTTCATTCCATTCTGGTGCTGTACGAGGGTGATATGATCATTACTAACTGACGGCTGAGGCCAGGAGGGGCAAAGAGCTGTAACTGACTGAGCTGATCCTTGCCTCCAAGTGGCATCTAAGGCTACACAGTTCAGGAGAGAACAGAGCCACCTGCACACTTCCCCTCTTTATCCCTTCTTTCATCGTCAGGGCAACCTATTCGTTTGTCAACCAGAGTGGATGGTATGGCAGACAGCAAGGCTCGTCTTGTTTATTTTATAGCTAATCAAGGACAAGGGTGATGAAGGGGGAAAATATTTGGGGACAGTGGGCATTTTATTTTCCCAGTCATCTAAATTAGTGACTAAGGAGAGGCTGGTCTAGAGTCTTAGGTCTCAAAATGCCTGTGGAAGCTGTCATTTCCAAGGGGACCTTGTGTCACCCTGCTTTGCCCAATCAGAGAACTCCTCCAGGAGGCCTGGTCCTATGCTCCGCCAACAAGCATTGGCTGAAGAGCCCACTCTTCCAGCTGAGTTTGGGAAAGGCCGCAGCCTATGTGCTAGCGCCTCTGCTACAACAGATGAAAGACCAGTCACTGGGCATGCACTGATGTGGCAAAATCCTCGGGCACTGAAGCGGAGAGAGGTAAAATCCACTGTTAAACCCAGATTCGGTGACTGCAGAAGGTGTGAGGGCAGAAATTCCCAGACCACTCAGGGTTTCTGTTTTAGAACAGCCTGTGTCACTGTTGCTCACTGCACACTGCTTTACCTCACTGCTTTCAAAACAAAACAAAACAAAACAAAACAAAACAAAACAAAACAAGTCAAACATTGTCAAGGCTTGGGAGTTCCCACATCCTTCCAGTTATTTTACCTCCCTGAAGAGAGCTGCCATCTTGGTTGTTTTTTGTTTACTTGTTTTGTAACAGGGTCACAGAGAGTGTCATTCTGGCCAACCTGGAGCTTGTAATATAAACGGGGCGGGGCTCAAACTCACAGAGATCCACCAGCTTCTCAGGCACTGGGAATGAAGGCCAGTGCCACCACAGTGTACTGTCCTGACTTGTCATTCCACAGATACATTAACGTCTCCATCTGTTTTTATAGATGAATACTTAAAACAAACAAAATCATGAACCAGAGTTGTTCTTTTATTAAAAAAAAAAACTTGAAAATTTTCTATTATTCTAGGGTCTTTGTAAATATACTTTTAGTTGCATGATCTTATATCAACCACAGTTTAGTTAATGATTGCCTTTTTGCTGCAAACCAATCTTTTGTGGATAAGGCCTGTGACACTGGCTAGGGAAATCTGTAATACACAGGTTAGACTAGAAGTCAGACAGGAGGGGACCCTGAAGCCCAGGGGTGGGATTTCTTTCCCAAATATATCAATGTTCTAATCTTCAGGCCTTCCAAAGTATTGACACCCCTCACACACACTTCTGCGACTTTCTGGAATAATTTTCTTCATTAAAAGATATTGGTTACAGATATTTATTATTATTTTTAAAACATTTTCACTGAAGCATTCACCTGTGTTATCTTGTACTCATTTTCATTCAAACAGTTTAATGAGTTTTGACGAAGCTCCACTCTTGGGGCTTATCACATCCACAGGCAGGATGCACATCTTTCTAGTATGCCTCGAAACGGTCTCCTGCTCTCTACCCATCAATCCCTGCCCCAAGCCCTGGCCCCAAGTAACCACAGATCTACTTTCTGCAAATGTAGATTAGTTTGGCTTATCTGGCATGGTAAATGAACGGAATTACACAGTACGTGCCCTTTGTGTCTTGCTTGTTTCAAAATGCATTTTGGGGACTCACATACTAGAATTCATTCTGTTTAATCACCCAGTATTTTATTTTATGTATAAACTGTAGTGTGATGCTTATGAACATTTGGTTGTTTCCTATGTTTTTATTACTATGAGCAAAGCTTCTATGAACATTTCGTGTAAAAGCCACTGTGGGGGCAAATGGTTTCATTTCTCTTGGATAAATATACAGCTTTTAAACAGGTATCTAGCGGTGACCTGCTGTATAGAAGTTGGAGAGTGTTGGCAAATTCAAGGAGTTTATGGTGGTATTGTTGTAGAAATGGACCAGCTCCCAAGATGGCAGCCTTTATCTGAGAGTGGCCTGCCCACCCAGAACCTCTCAGCTTGTACAAAGACTATTTGAATGGCTGTCATCTCATCTATTGTATTGTGAGTCAGAGAAAAGTCACGGACAGTTTACAGGAAGCTAAGCTGATTCGGGATGGATTTATTATGAGCGAGAATATTGGTTAAGATTTATTAAACACGCTAGGTGCTGAACACTATAAAGTAGGAACGGGTTTTCTCCACTTGGCAGACACCTGGAGTGGCTAGGCAACCTGCCTAAGATTGCATACTAGTAAACGGGAGAGCTAGCATTTGAAAGCTCTTGGGCCCAGGCGTGTTTCATTCGGAATTCCTCTGCCTTCCCTGCGAGCCACCTAGTCTGACTCACACCTTTCACCTGGCAGTATTAACAGCGGCCTATGGTTAATTGCAGAAAGCTATCCAAAAGTTACTTGGGAGTACACTCAGACTATTCAGTGCTTAATTATATAGAACTCATCAAAAAAACAGCCCCTTGCCTACCTTAGAAAGAAAAAGAAAAAAAATCTTCCTACATGGGCTCGGTTTCCAGTATATCATAGACCCAGCCACACACGGCTCCATCCCGCCCTCAGCAAATATTTACTGAGTGCTTTGTGGCAGACACTGCGGAAAGCCTCCCTTCTACCTCTAAGAGGCTGTGATTTGAGCCGATGAAGAAAAGTCTGGCAGAGTTAGCTACCGATTAGCTGTGGGAGCGCAGCAGCAGCAGAGGCTGCAAACACGTTTAGGCAATGAGAAGGCGCGCAGGGCCTTCTGGGAAGGAGACCCTGCCCACGCGGTGCCATCTTGATGTGGCCATTCTGCCGCCTGAGGAGGCACCAGCTCGAAGCCTTGGCCTGCTGGCGTGGAGTCCAGCCTTCTGCTGCTGCCATAGCCTAAGGTACAGCGTCTCGGTTTTTTCTTAAGTATAGTCTGAGTTGGGATTTCCAGCATTTGTGGCTGCTCAGGGCCCTGGCGACAAGACCCACATCACCAGGTGACCGCCCTTGAGCATCCTGCGCATGCTCAAAGAGTTGGTAGCCCAGGAAGGGGGACTTGCCTCATTGTACACCGAGTGTTTATCACACACATAAATCCATCTCTTCCTTGTGACGGTCCCCAAAGACATCTACAGTGAACAGTTCTGTTTTACAGATGCAAGTCCCTGGAGCCCAGGCAACTATTGGTCCCATACCTAGTGCTTAAGACCGAAGCTTGAGAAATCGTAATCTCCAAATACTCTCTCATAGCCAGGTGTAGATGGTAGGTTGCTAACAGTTTCCTGGATTCTAGTTTTACAGCAGCAGGATGTAGGTCAGGTTGTGGTTTTTAATCACATACTAATTGAAATAGTTTTGGTCTGAAAGACAAAATCTACTCCCTTCCCAACTTACTGAGATGTAATTGGCAACATTCTATATATTGAAGTTGTATAGTATATTTCATTATATTCATATAGTGGCCCCTTTTGCCCTCCACCTGTGGCAACCACAGGTCTAATTTCGGTTACTGTGGACAGGCCTGGCCTGTATGAATTGTGTTTGACTTCTGTCGCTTAGCTTTCCAGAGTCACCCATGTTTAAGCTTATAACCCAACGTTTATTCTTATTTCTAAGCTTTAGCTCATTGCATGAATATACCATAGTTTATTCTTTCATTTGCTGGTGGGTTGCTGCTGCTGTTGTTAATTATGTAGTTTTTGTTTTAAGCAATGATGCTAAAATGAGTATTCACATGCAAACTAACGTGATATATGTTTTCTTTTGTGTTAGTCTAAATCACATTGTGTGTGTACATATATATATGTACACACAATATATATATGTATATATACACACACATATATATATATATCCATACTGATATATAGTATACATATGTAATATAGATATGAAAATATATGTGTGTGTGCATATGGACATGTATACACACATACCCCTCCCCCCCACCACACACACATTACATAGAGGTAGAAGGGTCCTTGTGTGGGGAGGAAAGGAGTTCAAAGGGAGGAGAGGAAAAGGGGATAATAGGGGAAGGTAAATTAGCTCATGTTTTCTCATTTATGTGGAGTCTGTGTTGAAATACATATATATGTACAAACATGTTTATATTTATGATATAGAAGACTATTTGAGTAGAGGGAGGGAGGCAACAGGAGGTTGGAGGAGGGGTAGGTGTACTCTGGTGGAGGGTTTATTGGTTAGGGTTCTCTAGAGAAACAAACTGATAGAATGAATATATGTATATATATGTATATATATATATATATATGTATATATATATATATTTCAGTCCAATTAGGCATATGATATTTGTTAGAGTAGATTATAGGTTATGGTCTAACTGTTTGAACAATGACTGTCTCCCAATGGAAAGTCAAAGAATCTAGTAGTTGTTGAGCGCATCAGGCTGGTTGTCTCAGTTCATCTTTAGTGTGGACTGGAATCTTGAAGAAGGAGGCTCTAATGCCAGTGAAGGAATGGACTTGCCAGCAAGAGTGAGGACAAGAGGCAGAGAGCGAGAGTTCCTTCTTCATTCCCCTTTCTATAGGCTGTTATCAGAAGGTGAGACCCAGACTTAAGATGGATCTTCCCACCTCAAAAGATCCTAGTTTAGGGTGGGTCTGCCTACCTCAAATGATTCTATTAAGAAAAATCCCTTTCAAGTTAATTCGAGATGTAGTCAAATTGACAACTAAGAACAGCTGTCATAAAGGGCAAATTTGAGCAAAGTACAGCAATGTCATAAAGAAACCCATTATTTTAGACCCAGAAAGCAATTAAAAATAAAACCCTGTCATAAGTTTCTCACTGTGCATTCCTATCAATGGTGAATCACGGTCCTGTACATGCTAATACTTGGTATGTCAGTCTTTTAAGTTTAGAATTGTAATAGATAGGAAATGGTTTATTATTTAATGTGGCCTACATTTTTCTAGTGACCAATAGCCATCTTTTTATGGTTGCCTCGTGTTTGGAGATTTATTCATGTAATAGTTGACTAAGTTTCTAGTACCAGGCATGGTTTCCTTCCTGTTGAGCAGCATTCAGTCCAGTTAGGCAGCTGTTGGTTACCATCAAGATATAAGAGCCACCATTGCACCCTAAGGGTGCATGCACCATGCTGGTACTTGTTGTGGTTCCTAGGTGTTACAGATATGAAGAGCTATTGGTTGATTCTCTCCCTTGGAAGCTTGAATGGCACCTTCTAGTAACATGAAAGCCAGTTCTCATGGTGGAGGCATTCACATCTGACACAGCTTGAATCCTCTGAGTCCTGTGTCCAAAATACAAGGTGCCCAGTAATAGGGGCTTACCTTCAACCTTTGGGAGTCAGTCACAGGCTGCGGCAATAGCCTGTATTGTTCTGTGAATCTTGGACAGCCCTGACTAACATCTTGAAAGGGGGTTTCTCATGCCTTATACTGGGGTTTTTGTTAAATAGTCTGTATCCCAAGGAGTATGACTTTAAAATAGGTATGCACATTCATATACATATATGTATTATATGTAATTTTAGGTAAATAAAATATTATTCCTTATAGCATTTTCAGACATCGTCTATGTTAATTTTCCCTTTCGCTCTCTGTCTCCCTCTGTATTGACCTCCCTCCCTATTCATCAATAACCCATCCCCAGTTTTCTTGATTTCTCCTCCACATCATCTGTATTCTGCTATTCTCTTCTCTAGCCCTCCCCTGACACACCCTCACAATACTTTTTACTTTCCTGGCTTCTGCAGTTATGCCAGGCTCTATCCACACAGCTGAAGATGTGGAGCTGGGAACCACAGATAGGAGAGAACATGAAGGTTTTGTCTTTCAGGATCTGTGTAACCTCACCCAGTATAATATTTTCTAGTTCAAATCCATTTACCTGTAGATTTCATGGTTTTTTTTAACAGCTGAATAAGTCATTGTGTATGTATAGAGATAAATATAGATAACATATTGAAGGATATTCACATAGTTTCCACTTCTTAGCTACTGTCAATAAAATGGCAATAAACCTGGCACAGCCAGTCTCTCTGGAGAAGGATGCTGAGTCCTGTTGCCATATTCTGAGGCATGGGACAGCTGGCTCACATGGTAGGTTTCCTTTTAGTTTTTTTGAGGGTTTTCACGAAGATTTCCAGAGTATCTGGACCAGCTTTCAGTCCTACAAGCCATGCAGGAATTCCTTTCCCCATATCCTCTCCAGCATATGCTCTCAGTTGTTTTGCTGACTTTTGTATTCTGCATGGGGTAAGAGGAAAGAAAATGTGGTGTTAATCTTCATTTCCCTGCTTCAGAAAGATAACGAGCAGCACTGGAGCTCTTTCTTAGCAGGTTTTGTTTCTTCTGTTGAAAACTTTTTGCTCGGAACCATAAAAGTTATTTTATTTCCTAGCTATGATGTGTGTGTGTGTATTTATGTATGTATATATGCATATATGTACACCATGTACATACAGTGCCTGAGGAAGGTAGAAGAGGCGCTTAGTCCTGCTGAAATGTAAATACAGAAGGTTGGGAGCAGCCATGTAGGTGCTGGGAATGGAACTCAAGTCATCAGGAAGAGCTGCAGTGCTTTTAGTTGCTGAGCCATCCCTCCAGGCACCAGAGCAGGTTTTCATGGCTCTTGTTTTTTTTTTTTTTTTTAGCTTTAATATTCTGAGTATTAATCTTCTTTAAGATCTTTAAGATGTTAAGCTGGCAAAGATTCTGCCCCACCTTGGGCTTCCTCTTCACTCAGTTGAGAGTTTTCTTATCTGTATAAAGGCTTTTTTTAGTTTGAGATTCTACTTATCAATTTTTGGCTTTAATTCCTAGAACAATAGAGTATTATTAAGAAAGTCTTTGCTTATACCTCTATTTTGTAGGGTTCTGCCTGTTTCCTCGTGGCAGTTTGAGCTTTTGCATTGGGGTCTCTGATCTGTTTGGGATTCGTTTTATGCAAGGTGCTAGATGAGCATCTGACTTCCATCTTCTACCTCGGGACATCTAGGTCTCTTAACACCATTTGTTAGAGATGCTGTCTTTTCTCTAGTGTAGGATGTTGACATCTTTGTCAGTTATCAAATAGCTGTAATTAACATGTACTCATGTTTGGGTTTTCTGCTTTGTTCCATTGGTATACATGCCTGTTTTTGTGCCTGTGTCATACTGTGTTATTACTATGTCCCTGTAGTATGTCTTTCAATCTGGAATGGAAATCCTTCCAGCTTTGTGTTTTGTTTTGTTCAGGATTGCTTCAGTTGACATCCGTTGGATTCCAAGATTCTGTGTGTTTCCTATATGTGTGTGTGTTCCCTTGGTTTGGAGAGGTTTTATTCTACAGTGTTGACGATCTGGCCTATGACATTGACCTGGGGTTATTCTCCTTTATCTGTGCTTCTAATGAAAAGATTTGGTCTCTTCACGGTGTCCCACAGTTCCTGCATGTGTGCTCCTCTTCCAAGGTGTGTGTGTTTATTTTTATATCAGGCGAATGAGTGTTTGCCTGCATGCGTGTCTGTGTAGGAGATATGAGTTTGATGGCCTTGGAAGCCAGAAGAGGTTTGTCAGGTGCTTTGGAACTGCTGGTTCCTGATTGTAAGCAGCAACACGGGTGGTGGGAATGGAACCTGAGTCCTCTGCAGGGGAAGCCAGTGCTCTTAGCCTCTGAGCCATCTCTCCAGCCCCTCTTGTGGGTTTTACATTTTTTTTCTCATTCTTGATCATATGGCCTAATTCATCTACTTCGTCTTTAAGTCCTGATATTCTGTCTTCTACTTGACCATTTTACTTGTAAGGCTTTTCTTTCCTTTGAGTTTTATAGTTGTGTTGTCGAGTTTTTCAATTACATCTTCATTTTAGCTTCCATCTTTTCTAAGTTTAGCTCTTTATTGGATTTGGTTTTTAAGTGAGTGATTGTCTTTGCCATTTCACTCAGCCTTATGAGAGGGTTTTCCTGGGCCCTGCTCAGGTGTAGTCTCTGTAAGATCACTGAGTTGTTTCTTCTGGTTTTCTGTAAACTTGAATTCTTTGAGGAAGTTTTGTTCTTTTAAACTTTGTGCCTTTGGGGATCATCATGGTAATTCTCAATGGAGAGATTTTGTGTGTGTGTGTG